>NC_054415.1:9300000-10500000 GCF_017976425.1 Toxotes jaculatrix | reverse complement strand
TTAAATAGTCTTGACACATGATCTGTTTTGATGACATATCCATAACAACACCTTCACAGTTCATTTTTTTTCACAACCTAGGAATGTGTGAAATGTGTAGTAAATGACTAGAAGGAAGGCACACCCTTTATTATTTCAGTAGAGTTAAACATAGCTTCTGGTGGTGTCCCTTGAATTTTCTGTTCTCTTTTTATGGTTTATTTTTATTATTACTATGCATAAGTGGTCAAGCAAAGATGCAACGCGGTCATGGCAGGTCGTGTCTAAAAACATCAAGGGTTAACATCTATTTTTTGTATTTCATTACTAAGAATTTAAGAACTTTCTCCACTCACCATCTTGACTTAAAGCAAAATCCAAAGCAGGCATGCAGTGGATTATGCATGTCTTCAATAAATGCAGTGGATTAAGTCAAGGGTGCGGCTGCATGCAATCATCAACACGACTCCATTGTTCACAAACTAGTTGGCCGACTAGCTACTGTATATTTATATGCTTAAATTCGATTGAGAACAACATGTTCAGGCCTTTCTCTGGGGCCGGTCCAAAGTCATTCTGAAAAAGACAGGAAATCTAACTGAAGTACAAGTAGACAGGTTGAAGGAAAGATGCAACACCCAAAAAGTGAAGTATATTTGATATTGAACTACAAACAAACTGAGGATGTCTATCAGTACAACAACAAGTTTTCCTTTTCTTCCAATCAGTTCTGCTGTGTGTCTGGCCACCTGACATCCATGAACTCAGCTCCATGCTTGATCTGTGTTGCCCTGACAGACCTTTACACTCCCACTGCAAACCACATGCCTAGCTACCTAACATCACAGCGCAGCCTTTGAGGTCAGCCAGCGAAGCGTGCTATTGCATGTTAATTGCAACATGTGTGGTTAGCCGAGCTAAAGCTGCTTGGGTTTATGTGAGGTTTTACAGCTTGTGAACAACAGTCTCCCTTTTCCTTTCCTTCCCCAATGCTGTTGCCCTTCGTCTCCCGTTTCTTTCTCTCAGATGAGGAATGTTGTCATAACAGAACAGATGAATCGGTTAACGCCCAAACTGGACCTATGAGACGGTGACATCAGTGACGTCAGGCAATGCTTTACACATGTGCATGAGTATGTGGTTAGTTCAGATAATACAGAATCTTTGAGCATTGAAAAATGGTCAAATCCAGGTGAAAGTTAAGACTCTTTTCAGCCTTAAAAGCTAACATATGTGACTTCTGCTAAACACCTGCCACTCTGGCCACCAGTTACAATGAAGATGTATAAAGCTAAAATGTGCCAGTTAAAATAATAAAAGCTATAGCAAAACCCCCTGTGTGTACTGAAATGGGCAAGCGTGTGTTTCATTGCTTCTTCAACTTTTTATTAGTAAGAGAAAGAACGTGTTATTTCTTCTTTCAAAAAGTTAGATTTCTCCATAAATCTTTGTTTTTTTCAATTACATTTATATTCCATCAACTTCAATTGGGTTCCCCTGCAGTAGAAAGAACATTAACCCTTATTTAAAATGCCAGAGTGATCTGTTGTTTCTGCAAGCAAGAAAAAAAAAAAAAAGTTGCGAAACAACTGCCTTAACTCCCGAAGGACTGCACCGTCCCAGAAACAGCACCAAATGTCATGAGAAAGAGAAAATGACAACAGCTAAAAATGGAACAAAAGAGTCCTTGGTGGCAGTGACGACGACAATCTCGGGGTTAAAGATTCCTCAGTAGGAGAGAAGAACAAACTCCTAAAAGCTGAATTAGCATTCCTGTCAATCACAGCCTTGGCTAGAGACGCATACACAACCGAAGCCCTGATTTAATATCCCTCTCCTTACCTAGGCCCCAAACTCTATCAGCATACTGACACAGAAATATGGGGAGAGGTGGACGGGGGTGGGGGAGGATGGGGGAAGGAAAAAAGGAGAGGAACAGAGAGAGCAAATGAAATGGGAGAGTGAGGATAAAGAGGAGAAGTGGGGAATGAAAGACAGGAAAGGAAAAGGAAAAAGGAGTAATCTGCAGATTTTATCACAGACAACACCTTTTCCTGTACAGAATGATGTTAGCCACAGTTATAAACTAAAGGTATGTGTGTCTGCCTGTATAGAGTTTGCAACAGATGCCTTTTTCATGGGTGGCCAAGTACAGTAAACTGCACACTGCTGACTGACAGCTAATATAGACTCTGCACACTGAGTTTTACATGTGGCAGCTGATGCAGCTGAAAAGGAGATTAAAAGTTTTGTCACACTTGTGAATAAATTCCTCATTTTCTTGGGTTTTCACACGCTGCATAGCACAGCAAAGCTGATTTAAGCAGGATTCTGCATTCACAAAGCAACTGTCTGCGTGGACAGCACAGGCACACAAAACATCGCCATCAGTGAGCCTATTAGGGAGAAATATGTCCAAATATTTTCCTTACAGCGAAATATCTCAGAAATGTCAGAGAAAACAATTTGGGAAAAGCCCATGAGAAAAGACTTCTTCACCCCTCCTCGGCGAGCGAGGGACGAGAGGGAGAAGGGAAGGGAGAAAAAGTTAAAAAGAGGAGGACAGAAAGAGAGGGAAAAGACAGGCCGCTCAGGACAGAGGAGAGAGGAGAAGGAGAGAAGGAAGGGATGGAGGGAGAGGGAAAGAAGGTGGGGGCTTGCGCTGTCAGAAATGCTGACCCATTCCCACGCTGGCCTCTCTGGACTATTTCCCTTCCTACTGCCGGCCCAAAGAACCACATCGTACCCCGTCTGTCTCACCCTCCCCACCCTGCGTTCTACTGGGCTGGCTCCAAGAATACACAATGTTAGCCATGACAGTATTCCCCTAGACTGCATTTTTTCTCACTCACAGATGAATGAGGCAGTATGGCATGCATATTAAACATAAATACCAAATTCTGCACTTTTTGTGAAAAGTTAGAGAATAAAACCAGGCCTTCAAAATGCAGAACAATAGCTTAAATCCTTTCCAAGCTGATGCGGTAAGTGCAAAGTTGGCATACATGGATCAACCTCTCCCTCCCTGTCTCTATCTCTCTGTCTGCATCTCCCTCTCTCTTCCTGTCAGAACCAAAAGGTTTACGATGCAGGACCGGGTCATGTTTGGAATGGTCCATTCATCCAGGGTGGGGATTGTTTGGCATGGCTCATTCACGGAGGATGGGTGTTATTTCCTCAGCCCTTCCTGGTCTCTCGGGCAGAGAGAGGCCAGCACAGATGTAGGGAATGATGAAGAGAAAGAGGAGGAAGAGGAGTACGATGGAGAGAGAGAGAGAGAGAGAGAGAGAGAGAGAGAGAGAGAGAGAGAGAGAGAGAGAGAGAGAGAGGGGAGATGAGACTGAGAGGGAGACACAGGGAAAGAGAGAGACAGTGAGGGGGAGGAGAAGGATGTGGAGAATGAGCAGATGAAGATTGAAGTGGAAGAACAAGATCAAAAGGAAGGAGCAGGGAGAAGATGGGTGGAAAGAAAAAGTGAAAGTAGATGAGGAGGAAAATAAAAAGACAAGACAAGAAGTTGTGGTTTTATGTGTGGGACTATTTCTTGGTCAGGGAGCAATGTGCAGAGTGCTATCAGTCTTCTGATCTAACATTCAACGTTCATAACTCACTGCTGCGCTTGTACAGAATTCAGTATGAATGTGCAATGTGTAAATATTCTATTATAACCTTGTCTGGGACAATGAACTGCTCAACTGCTCCAGCTGCACTTAGCAGAGAGTAAAAAAGCTTTTTTATTTTTGTAAACTATGCGTACTATCACTGTTACAAAAGACTATTATTAGCTGGGGCAAATACCCTTTGGTCACTGAACTGACTGGGAAAATTCCACATCCATGTGCTCTCCTCGGGAAAAAAAGATAAAGAAAAAAAAACAGCAGTCGAGACATTCCTGTGCCAGTGACTGTGTGTTCAAGTGAACAGAACCTATTGCACTGATGAGCAGCATGGACTGGGGAATTGAAGAACATGAGCGTGAGAAACCTTAGCAGAGCAGAAAATTGTGTGTGTATGTGTCTTTAACAAACAGACCTAGAAGTGATACTGAAGCCCATTGAGCTTCTCTATGTCAATAATAATTTTCTTACAAGTCTAACTGAGCCTGATGCAAGACAGAACAGAGAATATCTGGCTGTTCTCCCTCCAAACACACACATACAAGCGATCACACAGACTTGAAAAGCGAATGGAGCTTGTCGAGCCTTCATCACCTGATCCTGATCCAGAGATACGTGCACACTAAAGAAAACGCCTGCATGCTTAACTGCATGCATGTTCTCATCCTAAACCCTATGCACATGCATAGCACACACAGGCATGAGCAAAGCTGCACACAGACTATGAGACAAAAACAATGCACCACACACACACAAAAGAAAATGCTCTCACGTACTCTTACACAGACAGTCTCAGTGTCCCAGCATGTAGGAAACAGTTCATGGAGACCTGGCCAGTAAACACTTATAATAGCCAGGAATTTGGCATTCCTACAGCAGTTATTATATGGCCCCACACTCTCCCTGCACTCTCCGGCTTCTCACAGCGTGCTCAGTGATGGTTGAATGGAAGCAGGCCAATGAGACAACATGTGGTTTTGACTAGTCTGACCAAGAGGGGCATGTAAATATTGATTGTTTCAGTATATTGGCAGAAATGGAAACAATGTAGAGATGTAATCTTTTATCAATAACAGGAGCGGCGCGTCGCCTGCCAGCCGACATTATTGCTGCTTGGACCAAATAAACAGTCATGAACAAACTCCCGCCGAGCTGAAAATGTAAATGTCGAAGGCGCTTACAACTCTTATCCTTTTTCACTCGTGGTCCATTTCTCCTTTAGTCAGTCAATCCCTGCTGACCCTTCTTGATCCATATTTTCTGCCAAATTCCATCCTCCCCATGTAACATAAACACTCAAAAACTTAGCATAAATAAGTCTAGCAGCAGGGGTTTATGGGGGTTGTATGCCATGAAATGTAACAGCGGCGTTAACCTTCACTTCAGTCAGCTATTTAGAGTGCATCTGGGGAAATGAGGCATAAAAATCTAAACGAGGTAAAACCTAAAAGATGCCAAGTAGGAGAATATTGCATAACTGTTACAGAAAATGAAAATGTACAGGATCATGCTTTTAAATGCCTCCAGAAAGCTCTCTCAGGTTGCTAACATTGTAGACTAAGTAGCTAAGGAAGTACTCACTAAAGTATATGTATGCTGTAGATAGTCTGGTCATACTTCATTTGTTTACCACACTTCCAGAAATTATTAATCTGACCCACACTGGATTTTTTTTTGTTTTGGCAACTACTGAAGAACTGTGACTAAGATATTTACATATTAGTGATAAGATACTGAGCAATACTACTAGAAACCCCAGCACCACTTTCTAACATTCTATGTATTATTCGTAGCTCTGTGCAAGTTTTATTTTGTGAGTAAAAAAATCCTTGTAAGTCTGCATGAATTACCCTTCTGGAAATAAAGTTAACACTTTCATATACAATACAGCACACGCAAGCAGGCAGACAATTTATTTTCAATGTCTGCAAGAATGACTTAACCCTGAATTTTATTACCTAGCACATCTCCACTATTGTAGACATTTTCTTTCATGCAAGAAATGCTATTTACCTTTGCAAAGGTAAAGAGCGTTGCTCTAAGCAAAGGGCCTTGTTCAGTGAAGTAAATGCTACTCGCGTATTCTTTTTGTCATAAAAAAGAATTATCTGGGAGAAACATCTGTGTATTCAGCAGTGGTCAGACCTATGTCAGCTTGTTTTTCATCTGTGATGGGGTAACTGCCTCTAATAAAACACTTCTCCCAGATACATCAAAAAGGCAGCTGACCTTGGCTTGTATCTGCATCCACATCAACCTCATCCTTAATTGCAAGGGCTGCAGCACAGATGAAGAGACTTTTGTGAAAAGGCCCTATAAAATGCCTCCTTGGCACACTATGTTTCAAGTTCTCACAATAAAACCCCCTTTTACTATTTTTGATTACTGCACTTGGCGTGTTACTACTCAATCAATTTAGTGAAATGAACTTTAGTTTAATCAATTTCTTCCATTGAATCAAAGAGGGTTCACAAGGCCAAAGTATCTGGGAGAGAAAATTGGACAGAGGGAGGGATTTCCACATTCCCACTTAAAGGTCATCACATAGCGAATCAGATTTCTTATCAAGCTTTTTCCTTCTAGCCTTGGTTAGGGAAGCCAATACTTGACAAGCGACATCTTTAAAGGCCTAGAGGAGGGTCCAAGCTATTGATGCTGGCTCCCTCTGGTTCCAACTTGGCATGAACATCAGAGGAGATGTGCTGTACATTGACAACCAGAGCGTCATTACACAACATCCCTCAGCTTCACACAACCTTAGTAGTAGGATCTTAAATGACAGCAGCATTACCTCCTTTGGACGTCTGTGGCCCCAGATACAAATTAAGCCATAGTGGAGGACTGACTTTTTAAACTCTTTCTGCCTTGCAAGAGAACTAGTTGGAAAATCCTGGAGTAGTAATCTGCAGACGTGAATGATGGACAGCCAAATGGGTCTCACCGTTCGGCCTCCAGGCGCATCTCCTCCCGCTTCTGCCTCCTCAGCTCCCGGCGCCGCTCAAAGTCCATTTCCTCCATGACTGTGCCCTGTGGGATGACATCATCAAACACAGACATGTTGATTCACTCAATTTCAGGAAGTCGGATAGTTTTGAGAGGGCAGAAATGCCGGTTCACCAGTTAAACAGAAATGGAACATCCTTCACCTTAAAAAGCTTGATTGAATCGTGGTGAAGTCACCACAATTCAATCAGTGATCATTCATCAAGAATCAAAACAAGATGGTCATTTTAGACAGGTTTTCATCAATATTGCATCATTTATCTGTATCTGTTTGGGACATGAACAGTTCAGAAGCTGCTCAGTTAGTGTTTGCTGTCTGACTAAACATCTGTTTAACTTGCTGTTACCACCTGTAACCACCAGTGTCTCCAAATCAACCACGACTGAAAACTTAAGAAAACTTCAAGTACAGTAAATCCTACTACACATGGTACTGACCAGAAGCATGTAGTCACAGCTCTGTGTATACAGTCCTACAGTCCTCAGTTAGGTGGCATCAGCCTGACTGGAATCTATGCCCCTGAACTTTGTTGGAAAACGAAAGAATGAGGCAGAAAATGAAAGAAAGAGGAGCAGAGATAGAAAGAGAGAGGAAGGAGAAGCCAAGACAGGATGTTAACTCAAGCTGTAAAGAGCAACTCTCACTAAAAATACCCCGCTAGGATACGTGACTGGCTGTGCTGTGAGGACAGAGACCACCCAGGAGCTGCTGAGCCTCCCATCATACATCTACAATCCCTGCTAAACCACCAGAAACATCTACTGTACAGTGGAGCCGAGCAAACAGACACTAGTTGAGTAGCTGAGGAAAAAAGACAAAGGTGTGTGACAGCTCGTGGAATAAAAGGACAGAACTGAGTAAAGTCATATATTAATACTATTGACTTTGTCTAAATAAAATAGAAGCAAAAAAGCAACAAGTGAGGCAGAAAACAAAATGCTTCCAGGTGCTGTAGGACAAATCTGGAGAAACAGAAGCGGTGACTGTCATACCTTGAATTATCCTTCAAACAGTGTCTTTTCCTTTACACCATACCAGCTTCTCACAATGTCTTCTCCAAGCAGAGATACAATACAACAACTTCTAGTAATAGTCTCCCACAGTCTAGCCTCAGCTGACAGAAAAGGCAAATGCCTGTTCCTTCCCCTCCCTGCTATTTGTCCCTCCCTCCATCCCTCAGTGACCTCCTTCCTTCTTTCCCTCAATCTTACCCCCTCTCCCCCTCCCTCTTTCCCTCCTCTGTCCTGTCTCTCTTTCTCTCCATATCTCCACTGCTAACTTTTCCTTCCTGTGTTGTTTACCGACATGTCAGAGCTTGGCTAAACTCTGTGCTAGGACATGACTCAACTCTTGAGCCCAGCTTCCTGTGTGTTATAAGCATGTTTTCTGCCTGCTTTTTCGTTTTCGGGTCGGGGGGTCTCTTTATGCATAGACATCTGCCCACAAGTATGCTTCAACACATGCATGTAGGTGCAACATTGCAGCATTTGTGTGCATGCACTCACACTCATAAGCCGACCGCTGAGCTCATACAGATGCACATGTGGGCAGGAAACACACACAGGAGAGAAATGCTAAAAGAAACCATGACTCCAAGGGATCCTCCTGACCCTCACCCTCCCCTCTACATCTTCTCACCCAGTCTCCTCCCCCCTGTGTACCCATACAGTAAACACAGCCTTGCCTATCCCTACTATTACACTGTGTGTGAGAGAGAGAGAGAGAGAGAGAGAGAGAGAGAGAGAGAGAGAGAGAGAGAGAGAGAGAGATTTTAAATACCACAAAAATTCACTCTCTATGTTTAGATACATGCTTAGTGTCATTTCTGAAATGGGGGGGTGGGGTGGGGGCAACTGCCATTTGGATGTGGGGCTATTCGTACAACTGTAATTAAGACAAAATGAGAGCAATAACTAAAACCGACAAGGCCTCCAAACATCACCAGTCTAATCACATACTTCCGAGAACCAGCGACGCCGAGGGAGACGAAGTTATTAGTAATGCAAGCACGGCGGCGTATAAATTTGGAGTCATTGTTGCAAATAATGCATGATTTATGCAGCTGAGAGGACTGAATTTTCATTTGGTGTTCAATTTTGCACAAAAAATTAGTTATAGATCATTTTTAAGATGTGTCATTTACCCTTAGAAAATAATCACTTGGTAAATTAAAATAAAAGTAAGTTTGTCAACAAAATGATCACAAAGTATTTACAAGACTTTACATGAATAATAAACCTGAAATAAGTATGTTTTAAACTGATTTATGGTGTTTGAAAAGGGCTGTTCATTAAATGCAGGACTGAACGAAGCACAGTCCCACTGTCTCGTCTCTGCATGGGGCAACACCATGCAGCAACAGAAAAGGCCCTCAGTTAGACGTAGAAGTGTAACTGCTGTGTACATCTCTGAAGGGACCACCCACACTTTGTAAAAGCGAACACAGGCAGAACAAGAGAAAGACAGCATTCCATAAAGCTGAGCAACCTGGAGTCATAAGTTTGACATTTTCAGACTTTTTACAAGTTCAGCCTGTCTTAGCCTGTCCACTGTAAAACTTCTTCCTTCCTTCCTTCCCCGTGTCTGTCCATTTATTCCACCATTTATCTCTATCCATCCACCTCCCTTATTCCACTATCTCCCTTTTTTTCTACTCCTCCCCCTTTCTCTTTCCCTGGCTGCCCCAAACTTCTACAATGGCTATAATGACACATTTACCAGTCAAATTACTACCTGTCGAGACTGCCAGACCCTGGCACCGAACCCAGTGTCTAAGTGCCAGCCTCTTAAAAAGCCTTAAAAGCCACGTTGATATTATCCTGACAGCCACTGGGATTACACCACCTTATAATGCCTCTATCTTCCCACGAAGTCTTGAGTTAAAAGCAGCAAAACAATAGGCCCTTATCGCCCAAATGAGACACAAAGTAGATCAAGCAAAAGTCTGGGAGTAGGGCTGAAGAGTAAGTATGGGGCCAGCAGTGTATTTATTTTTGGCTTTGGTGAAATGTTCCTAACACTGGCTTAGCATTTTGTGAGAGGAGAAGACTGCAGCTCTTTGGTCAGATTTGTTACTGTGATACTCTAAGCAACTATCCCCTTGCAGCTTTTAGACAAACACATTAATCTCCACGTTATGGCTATGGAGCTATGCGAGGAATGCTCCTATTTAACCTCTGATTTTAGCAGAGGGGGACTTGAAAGAGCCCCCAAATTACTCATTCACATGCCAGTTAAAAACAACTCCTCCTGTGGATCTTGTGCGTGCAGTAACTGTTTTGGTTGCTGAGTGAAGGGAATTAATATGAAGATAAACATTTAAAAACTAGGTTGGCACAACTTATGTGCTTACCAGCTGTGAGGCTGGCAAATAAAGGAACAATGGCGGCTTGTTACAGCTGGCTCTAATAGTTGAAGGTGACATACAGTTTTAGGTTTTAAAGAGACTTTTATGGCAGAAATAAAAGTCCTTAATGCTAAGGTAACCTACTACATACCTAAATCAAACATGTTGGAAGATAACTTACTTTTATAATAAAGATTAGAAAGATAAATCTTTCTTTTATTCAGTTTATTGAGTGAGGAAATAAAAGCACAACACTGTCATGTCACAGATACCGTTGCTCTCCTCTTGGTTTCCTGAGGAACGCACTGTTGTCTGGAGCTGAGAGGAAAGGTAGCAGCTATGGAGTAATGACTGTGCATTGTCCAGGTGAAGAGAGGCATCCCAGTTATCTGGAATGTGAATGCAACACCAGCACAAAGCCTGGTCTTTCTAGCTTTTGCATCAATGGACGAAAATATTTTGCGCACCTGCTGCAGTGGATGGTATGTTGGAAAACTCATGAGCCACTACCACTATTTTACCAGAGAGTAATTGGGCTTTTCAGAGTACCAACTAACTGATGAGACCAGATGGCACACAAGATTGATATGCTATAGTGAAATATGTTCTGGCCACTGCAAAACGGTACCCAATTATATCACACAAAATAATGTCAAATATCATTGAGAAAATATAGGAAAGGCTGTGTATAATGGAGGATGGTGGAGGACGTGAAAAGAAAGTTTTCACAAGCTGCAGGATTTCAGTATTTTGACAGTAGCTGTCCTTGCCCATCAATATTTAGTCAGCCAGACTAAAAATTTATGGCTGAAAATACAATTGTCTCCACATTCTAACAAACTTGAGGCTTTTATTGTGACAGCAGGATTGCCTGTCTTCAAATGCTGTCATGGGTCTGCCAGACAAGCATGACACATGTGATTCACCTCTCCTTCACAACAGAAATGACGGCCACAAAGCCTCTCTGTCTGTCTCTGCTAATAGTCATCTTAGCTTAAAGGCACTCTGTGGAGTTTTCTTGGAAACAAAGTTCTGTTTACATTCGGTCTTTTTCACAAATGGATTGTGTGTGTCCTTGAAGCCTGAGAAAAGTATTGAATTTCCTTCATCAAAAATTTTTGCAAAAATTTCACTGGAATTAAATCGATCAAAACATCAGTCCATGACCCCACTAGTCGTTAAAAACTTGTCTTTAAAGTTGGAGGCTGTTTGTTTCACCAGCGAACAGACCACACTGCATATTTTTCCTACCACTGAAAGGTATAGCATTGCACTGAAGCACATCATTAAAGTCTCCATACTGGGAGAGACTGTGAGTATGTAGGAGTTAACTGACACAGTGGGAATTTAACTGCTAACCCTGACATGCTGCTCCATTTGCACGTCGCCATAGGACAACCTACAGCAAGTTGTCCATTTATGGGAGTGTTGGATGCTAACTTCACAGGAGATGAACAGGAGGTAAGGGAGACTAATTCATGAGGGAAAAGAGACATAGACAGAGGTCTATTGGTTCAGTCTCAGTTAAGAAATATGGGCAATGTATTCTGGCAAAGCAAAAATGACCATTTTATATGATTATTTTATCATACAGATAAAGCCTCTGCAGTAAAACAGGGAGGGAGAGAGAAATAAAGAGAGAGAGATACTGCATGCCTGTAGGTAGCACACACTAACAGCTGTTTTGGCTGAGGCTCTGGGGACA
The DNA here is from genome assembly GCF_017976425.1 of Toxotes jaculatrix. Taxonomy (NCBI): domain Eukaryota; kingdom Metazoa; phylum Chordata; class Actinopteri; family Toxotidae; genus Toxotes; species Toxotes jaculatrix. The sequence goes on along the minus strand of NC_054415.1, from coordinate 10,488,349 downwards.
GTTTGAGTTGGGTAAACCTAATGTTTTCTGCAGGGGTAAGGAGTCTCCTGAGAGTAGTCTGACAGGGCGGTTAAAATATGTTCAGCCTGTGTGTGAGGGTGTGTGCATCATTATAAACAGTATTTAACAAACAAGATTTACATTTGCAAGTGTGTGTGTATTTATGTAAATGTGTGTGTGTGGAAAGTGTCTGCAGATGTGTGCAGAGGAGGTGCTTCAGAAACGACTGCAAACTTTTCTGTGTGTAAGAATGTGGCTTTTCCTACTCTACTACTGCAAATACGTGAGGCCAGTGCCCGTGCAGCGTGAGTGTGTTTATGGTACGGTAAATGTGTGTACATGTGTGATATCCATCACCACCTGCAGTGCTGTGTTTGGAAAGCTGGCCTTGTGGGTTGTGGGTTTTCTGTGCTACGCGTCTCCTCTCACACGTCCAGGCCTCGGCAGCATTAACACGTTTACAGGCCCAGGTTGCAGAGCGGCTGTGGATGAGCATTCATAAATTCACTGGAGGTTTTTGGCACAGCAAGGCCAAGAGTTTCTCTCTTTCTTTCCATCTCATTTTGTCCCTCTCTCAGCTTCATCTGTCATCTAGAATCTCTTTCTGTGCCTGACCGATACACTGGTGAGCTGATATTATTAACCGATACTGTGGTGTCGAATGGGGCTGCCGACTTTTTATTTGAAATTCGAACTGCCACTTGAATATTCAACCTGTAAATACGTTTCTGAAAATGAAATTTTTCCAATTCCCAGTGGATAAGCATAACAGGCTGCACCTTCTAATCTAAGCCTGTCCACTGCTGTAAACTCAATTGTTGCTCTTTCTGCTGATGCAATATGAAGATAACCAGCAAGCCATACTGAACATACAGAAGTAATTAGAGGAAACATTTTGGATTTATCAATATTGCTCTATGCTTAAGTATCAGCCAATATATTATTGAGTTTAAACTCTTAGATATCAACAAAGGTATCAGAATTGAAAATGCTCAGTCGGTTGACTCTCTTTCCTCAGTTTCATTTTCTTTCTCACACTTTTCTCGCTGATTTTCATTCCTCTTGGACCACAATGCTGCAGCATAGCCAACAGCTGCACGCACTGTGTTCAGCTACAATATGAAGAGACACAGGATTGGTTGGCTATGAATTAAGCTTAGTGCTGGGTTGAAATTTTATAGGATTTCCCCCATATCCAAGCAGCCAAGCTTCTTTCAGTATTTGTCTGTGTCTGCATCTGCATGCCACAGTGTGAATAACAACCACAATGGCCTCTGTTGTCAAAGCTGAGGTCTTCAGCTGTGACTATATATTCTAGGCAACATATGAGGTAGCCAACTGCATCAGAGCCTAACTCAATCTCAATACCATCTGCTTTCCACTCACACTCTATCTCCCCAAAACAAATTTTTGAAAGTGTGACTTCAGCTCGAATGAGGAAAAATTTCACCGAGCATGAGCAGACGGTTTTCATAGGCAAACCTGAGAAGCTAATGCCACTGTGGCAATTGCAATGCGGTGGGATAACGCGCCAGGGCTAGGGGGAAAAAAATGGGCTTGGGACCTTGAATACCTCAGACGCATTATCATTAGCGACTTAAGATGTGCCGATCAGACACAACCCTCCCTCAAATTGCCCTCTGTGCTGACTCTGGCTATCAGATAGAAAAACGACAAGCAAGGGGAAATTTCACATCAGTGTAGGGAAAAGACCTGAAGGTTAAAGATGTTAAGTTTCCATTTGGTGGAGAAAAAGGAGACTCCTGCATTCCCAGACAATGGTTCACATTCCATAACACCTCTCTTTGCCCTGTGAATCATACACACAGAGACAGACTGACTGAGGTTATCTGTTCACACACAGACACACACACAGCAAAGAAAATCTCAATGGAATACCTCAGATGCATTATTATTTCTTTTTACAGGGTGCTAGCAGGTTAAACTAAGCACTGCTGGGATTAACCAACCACTGAATTTATCACAGCATCAGTGATCCAAAAGATCAGATGCACAACCAAACTGGTAATTAATTACGACTAATTAATCAACATCAAAAATGTACTACGCTGAATGCTTCAAAAAGTATTTACTTAAACTTGATTTCAGATTTTACGTGTTTCTCTGCAAGTATTCAAGACTAAATAAGCAACAGCCAGAGTTACAGTTCAGAAAATATCCTTAGTTAATAGTTTAGAGTTGGACATGGCTAATCTGCTTCGTCATGACTGTAAGGGTGTGGTTGGGGTTAGCTCACAGTTAATAAGTCACCAATTTTTTTTTTTCTTTAGATGTTGCTCTGATTGGTGCAAGGAAGTATGTGATATTAGTTTTTTCCAGCTGAGCTCAGCCCAAGTGAAACCAGTAAAAAAATGCCAGGACATAAACAAAACTGCTTTCAGTTTCACCTCCAAATAAAGTGCTTTAGATAATCTGGTTTGACTCTTGGCTTGTTCATGACCTTTTTGATCATCTGATTGATTGTGTTTCCTGCCTCATTGGACATAGCAAAGCAGCCATGTTCCCAGATCTCAACAATTACGGAGGAGTAAAATATTTTCATCGCCAATAGAAATGGAGGCCAAAACTACAAAATGTTAGACCCCCAAAGCTGGAATTATCCTTTTAAGTACTGTGTAACTCAGCTATAGCCCTCACAAGAATGCCATGATTATAAATAGCACTTGTTTAAATTATCTTTCAAACTGACGAATCCCTTTTGGAAAGGAAGCTGTAGTTTGATACTGTCTAAACTCTTGTGTTGCCCTGATAAAAACAAATTACTCTGTGTGTAGCATTCTTGAATCGTGTGTTTTATTTTCCACTGTCAGGGAGATAACCTCACTAGACTTTGAGCACGCTGTCATCTGTTGTATATTTAGACTGTGACTCACTTTTCATTTAATATTTTCTCCTCCCCAGGTCCCACACATGGATGGGAGTTTCGCTGTGTTCACATCACCCTTTAGGCTGCGTTACATCTGAGGGTACTGTGACCTTTACCTTCTGCGGAGAGACAGCTGCAAACACCTGCGCTTCACCAGCCAGCGTTCCCCTTCAGGCTGAGGGTGTGTTTATGTGTCCTTAAACCTCACGCCTGAAGTTAAGTCACACTTAAATTGCAATAAAAACATTTCCCTAACATGCCATATCCATCATCTGAGACTCACAGGTTTTTGACAGGCAGGTTTTAGCGCACAGATGCTCCATTTAAACTGCAAACACATCATCATTTTTCTCATTTTTGAGGAGATCTGAATAAATCCAGCTTCAGCAGTTTTCAAAATCTTACTTGAAGCATTTTAAAGTTAAGCAATGAAATAAGATGATAAATTCTTATTTGTCAGCTGTTGATCCAATTTGCCGAATTAAATAAGTACCCAAGAGGAGTTGATGTAGCAGTTGGCTGAAGAAGAAGGAGGCTATAAAACACTGTCTTACTTTTAAATGTTGGTTTTAAGAGGGATATTTGCATTAGGAGCTGGATTCTTACTGCTCTAATCATAAATAATACTGTAAAAAGGCAACTTCTTTGTGAAGCACCAGCAAGAGCCAATGCAATTCCTCTCCAGTCTTTGACTTTTAAAAGGCTTGTGTCCCTTTTAAAAGTGCACTTTCAGATGCTACACCCACAATCAGGCTGAATTGGAGAAAAGGCATTCCAAAAAGTACAAATCCCACACAAAATAGGGATGTTTGTACGGCATCAAAAGGCTACTGCTCACTGGCGGTGCTCCATATGACCAAATATGGTAGGAAAAAATGCTGCCTTTTCCCGTAACCAAACTGGGAAAAAGAAAAAAAAAAAAAAAAAAGGGAAGGTTTTCTTGCATGCTGTGTGCACAGCAAGATAGAGCTCTCACACTCACTACACAGTGGCCACAGAGTTGGCTCCCTCTCAAAACAGCATGACTGATGGTGATGGTGGACCTGTCGTGACATCTCCGCGAATACTGTTGGGCACACACACACGCATAAATACACACACCTGCACGACTCAGGACTTGTGAAAGAGAGGCACACCGATCTTTTCACTGCGCTGACATTTCATTTTTAAACACACACAAAAGCTTTCTTCACTTTCACATATGAGCTCTATAGCGGAGTCTCTGCAGCGCACATTGTATCGGAGCCCCCTGGAAAGGGAACATTCCTCTTGGTGAAAAAGCAGCCGTCTCAAACGCCACAGTCCCGTCTGTTAGAAACCGTTTGTTTATCTGGCCCCCCTCGCTATACAGAGCGGCTCTGACATTCTCCTGCCAGTGCCGTGCTGCAAAAAAATGTTTGTGCGGGCATGTCATTTCACAAGAAACTTATCAAATTATCTAGGACATTTTTGGAGTGTGTGTAAGCTGCCAGCAATGGGGCTGCTGGAAGATTTAAAAAAAAAAAAAAATACTCTGCAGTCAGCACAGAACAAAGCAATAAATAGAGGAACTTGTGCCTCTGTTTTTACAAAACTGTCCAGCTTAACAAGTCACTGAACATTTGTATTCAATCTTAAAGAAACGGTTCTACATTTTTTATATGCTTTTTCACTTTCTTGCCAAGTGTTAGATGAGCCCAGCTTCTAAAGCGTCTAAAGCTCACTAATTAACACACAGTATCTGGTTTGTTTAACTACTAAATGTAAAACGAGGTTGTGGTTTTTACGCGGGTTAGTGCTGGACTTCTTCTCAGCTGATACAATCTCAATACACTCACAAAACAAAGCAAAACAGATGTAACAATTTAAGCTATGGTTGGAGACGGAGAACAGACTACAGCAATAAAATTGTTTTTCTCGTTTAGCGGTAATAATGCAGTGATATCAAATACATACTGAGCAGTCCTTCAAACGAAAATGCAATAAACCAAACTAATAAAGGATTGTTTTACAACCTGAAAGAAAAAGTTGGGCATTTTGAGAATTAAAAAAAAAGGAAAAAAACAACAACATCAGATGTTCTACTGCAAATATCAAGGATGTCAAATAAACTCAATAAATATGAACCCCTGTATACTTGACGTGCAGTAGTAACAGTGTGTTGCGTAACTCCACAAGGACATCACAGTCAAGCCTTCATCTTTTTTGTCACTCCGGAGCAAACGCCATGTGAGAACGTACATGCTCTAAAGAGCCAAGAAGGTAGCACAGCTAGACTATAGTAGATTGGTAATAACAATAATCAAACAAGACAGGGCAAAATGAATAAATAAATGCGATTTTTCCACATCATTTTCCTGTCAAAACAAAGCAGAGTTATGATGAGTACACAAGGACAACATCACCGCGTCTCTCAGTACCTCAGGGAACGCTGTGACATGTTTTAAGTCTATTAAATAGGACTGTAAATAAGTAATGACAGACAGCTGCGGAATGAAGCCAAAGACAAAAGAGCTGATAGCAATCTCAATGCACTGAAAAAAAAACATCTTCCCAACAAGTAATTTAATAATCTTGTGAACCTCTATCACCACAGGTAGAGTTTTTCTCTCATTTTAAGCACGAGAACATGTGACTTGTCACAAATCCCTTCCTCATCCTTCTCTTGTGTCCATTTCCAGGGGAAAAGCAGTCACCTCTTGTTCCTTTAGGACGGCCTGTCTTGACACCTGCCTTCTGTCAGAGTAAATGAGGCCTGGGCAGGAGTCTGTGTCTCCTCAACAGGACATTAATCTGCTACTAGTGAGCTGACCAGGGAGACTAGTGGAACCAGAGTGCTGATATATGGTGGATTTTAGTCTAAGCAGCGCTACTGCCGACACTGCAGCTAGAGAACAGTTTATCCAGGTGATGGCAATAGAGCAGAATTGAACGGAAAAGGATAAAAACAGGACATAACAGGACAGAAATAACCTCTACAGTACTTAAAAACCTTGCTTTCTTTCAATCTGAGAAGAAACGCTCAGTTCTCGTGACAAGAAATTGAAAGACCACAGTTTCAATCACTGCAAAAAGGCCAGTGCGTCTGGCTGAAAGGCCTTCAGGGAAAGATCTTGAACTTGTACCATTTTAATAAGTGTAAGTCACTCGGGATACGCACCAAAGCTCAATCACTAAAATGTGAAAGTATACGTGATTAGCATGATCCACAGCAGCCCACTGCCTGTGGTACATGGGCAATAACATGACATGCTGGAAACATTAAGTGGAACATAAAAAATGTATTTCTCATGAAGCTTGAGAGGTTCCTGATGTGTTTCTCTAAGGCAAGAAAGTGCTAAGAAAATTGTCCTGCTGAGCACTTGTGACATGCTTCTTATAAAAGCCACGTTATGGTCGGGGTGGACGTGTGGCTCTCTGTGGCCGGACAGAAATTACACTTTGGTGAAAGAAGGAGAGAAAGTCGGAAGGATTAAAAAAAAAAAAGAAGAAGAATACAAACGGCAGAGTTATTTTATGTGGCTGACTCAAACCACACTAAGAGAGGATGTCCCATCATACCTTACATGGAAACATACATGAGGGTAGAGTGAGGCTAAAAAGCATGATGCAATGCCCCCACACACCGAGAGCCTGTTGAAAACATGACAGCTGTGTGGTGTGCAAACCCTGACACACGTTTGCCTTTTTTGTGCATGCACCACAGCCCTATCTGGAAAACACAAAGAAAATCACTCTCACATAGGACATATTTATTTAAATCTCTCCAAAATGTCATAAATCTTTATTTTTCCTGCCTTGTTGTAAAACACAAGTCAGTAAATCATGCGGCAGAGTGCCAATTTTTTTGAAGTGTGCTGCAAGGCTTTTCAAGGGTATTACATGACAAGGTATTTTTCAAAATAAGGGGCTGCATTCCTGGAGAGAGATAGGAGGAGATTAAGGTGCGGGTGGTGTTGTGGGTGGGGTGGTGGGCGAGCAAGATGACCTGACCGAGAGGGTCTATTACTCACAGTGGATGTGGAGAGGCGGAGTGATCCCCTGACAGTGCTTTCAGTCCAGTCTTACTGGGGGGAAATCGGAGGGTTTCTTCAGGGGAACGCACAGACAAGACACATGCCGCATACGCACAAGTGAGAAAAAGGAATGATAATAGAGAGCCTTTCTGCAGAGACAGTCAGGGATGTTTTGTTTTAATCCTATGACTCTCACTCTCTCTCTCTCTCTCTCTCTCTTTTTCTCTCTGGGTATTCATGCGGCCCTGACATGCTCTCAGTGAATTGATGCAGGGCCAAGCTGTTTAATGGAGGATGTGCTGGGACTCCTCAGCCAGGAGTAGAAACTAACAGGTTTCTCTAAGCAGGACACTCCACAGATATATCTGATAAGCTGCCTTCATTGGCAGTGACAGTGACCGAGAGAAACTAACTGGCAAGAAGCATTCGACGTGTTTAAGTGACACTGTCACTGTTAGACTACCTTAAAGATACTCTGTAGAATTTTCCTTTAAACAGTTTTGCTTACATTCAGCTAAGATACAAACTGAGGGTGCAAAGAGCACAGAGTAGCTACAAGAAGAAGAATGTTTGTAATAGAAAAGCCAGAGCATAGCTCTCGACAAAGGACTGCAGAGGTCAGCACAAAATTCAGTGGAGTATACCAATCCTAATCCTGGTCCATCTACACTGGTTGACAGATGTGATGCCAGGAATTAGCAATATGGAGCTCCTTCATTCCAGCAAAGATGAAATCCTGACAAATACTACACCCCTGTGGAAAATGTGACATTTCTTCTATCATTTGTTTGTATCGTCAAATTCTACAATATTAAAGCATTATCATTGCTTTTGAATCAGCGGATGCACATTCTCTAAGTGACAGAGAGCTCACCTCTCCTTCCAAAGAATACATTCCACTCTCCTCATACCTCAAATCCTTTCAGGGCTCTGCAGGACTAAAGTTCACTAGCTTTACCAGATCTCTTTTTCGTGCATGGCTGTGCTGGCTGTTATTATTAGTGTGGCAGCCAGCCAGCTTGGACGGGTACACGTCCTCTGTCCCCCTCAATCCCCCCTCGATGTGAAAGGCCCAGGCCAAGGTCTTAAATGTATACATTTACAGTAGGTAATGTATGCTACTTTATACTCTGCACTCACTGCATGTGTGTTTGTACTGTGGTCATCGTTTCTGTCAGTCTAGAGGTAAAAGCGACCACCAGGTAGGTGACTGCAGCTGAGATCTTCATACCTGTAGTTTACAGGGGCAGAGAGGCCATTTGTCAACCTGTGAAAGTGTGTCCTTCAGGAGAGTTACCCCACATCTGTCTCTATTCCTTCTCTCCTTCTGTGGTTATGTGACTTTGGGATCCACTGCCAGAAATTTCAGGAAACCCTAGAGCTTCATGAGACATAACAAAGCTCTCTCTCTTCTCTGTCTTTGTGTCTTTCACTGTAGATTACACTGTGTTTCTCTGTCTGCCTTCTGCAGGCCTGGAAGCTCTACAGCTCGTTCTCCCTGGGAGCCGAAAGTAATTTTATTCAGTGGCTGATTGACTCATATCACACCATTTTAAATGCTGGAGTTTCTTACTTTTAATGCCTGTGCTAATTCAAGACCACACACTATTTAGACCATGGAAGACGCAATCATCATTGAATGATGATGATGATGTGGCATTTACTGCTAAATTGAGGATAAAATTCAGCTTTAGAGGTTAATACCATGTGCGGTATTTAAGCCTCCTAATTCCTAAATTTATTAGAATAACACATATCTCAGACAGCCATGAAATTGTAAATAATTGAGTGGTGCTCTTAGGAGGCTTCTCTGGTTGCTCCGTTGAGGTTGCTGCTAGCCTTTTTTTTTAGCTGATGGCAAAACTGGAAATGAGATTTGGTTCACAAAGCAGCAGAGCTAAATGGGAATAAATCCAAAACCACAGTCGACCCCCCCCCGACACACCCCGACACTAATCTGTCCATGGGGGGGCAAGCATTTACTCTTGCTTGAAATTGTCTCCTCCACCTGGGCCGACCCTGCTCTCAAACACAGAGATGTATGTCTGAACCCCCTCATACACATAGACAAGCACCTACAGACATACCTATCCACCCCCACCCACCTTGTGTTTATGTTCAGAGCTTGAGTGACTGGTATTTCATTTCGGCCTGCCCAGAGCCCTTTTGCACAGTTTGGCTTGGCCAGTGTACCATTACTGGTCATTAAGTCTAACCTGAACTAATAGGGGCCTATTTTCCAAGGTGGTCTCCCAGGTGGCTGTCACAGGAGTGAGTGGCACTGTGGGGCTCAGGGTTTGACTCAGGCACATAGATTCTCATGAAGAATCTGCCGGGACGCAAGCCAGACTCCATCATACATTGGATGCAGACTCTTTGATCACAAGAACCCATTGTTCTTGGGGGGTCTGGGTGTTTTGTTTCTCATTAAGGCAGGTTTAATGACTCCAGCCAGAATGGGCACCACATCCCATCCCTCTTATATACTCTGTTGTATTGGTACCTTCTTCAACATCTGCTCCAATGAATCATCAACAATCCACCCAAAACCATTATCTCCCCCATAAATAAAACCAAGTCAGGCCAAGAATCATGACACACTAATATATTGATATTCGGCTTAGTAGCAAGGAGAGCTAGGCCGATACTTCATTAAGGCCCATATATTTGCAGATATTAACATCAAATTGTCATAAATGAGAAGCTGCAGAGACCAAATATTTGGTATTTTTGCATTAAATATGACAGAAACGGTCAATCCAATGTTAAAATATTTGCAGATTAATGTTCTGTCTATTGATGCAACTCAACTGATTCCTACACCTAATATACAGTAACTCAGCATTAGTACATGTACATGATAATACAAGGGTGGTTACAGGTACCTTCTCTACATGTAATGCTACTTTGCCATTAAAGGGCACTCAATAGCTTATGATTTTGCTATTATGTAAAATAAAGACTCTTCACATAAGCTGATTTTGTCTTACAATTATCTTACAATTCCAAATATATTATTTCAGCAGAAAACTAAGCATGTTTTAGCTGAGCTCTCCTCTGTGCGACATGTGTCATCATTAATCAGAAGAGAAGGAGCCATTAGTCTAAATGTGGGGGTAATTAATCCACACTCGCACTCCATTAGACGTCATGCTCAATTTGTGCAGGGAGCTGTGTGCTGGGTAAATAAGCAGAGATGACGGGACCCACAGCTATTATTCCTGAACACAACGGCATCTCAGTTGTTCTGATACTATTGAGGCACGAATGCGCATCTCCAAGAAAGCTTTGATCTAAACTATTGAGCACATATGTTGTTCAAGTGGATATTACAACTAAAACTGGAAGTAGGATGAAATGTATCACTGTCCCTATTAAGTAATTGTATTCATGTGTCTTTTTACAAAGGAAATTTGTGAACTTTGCTGTCTGATCAGAGGATAATCATACGCATATGTAGCTCGGTCATAAAAAATATGACTGGACTTCAGCATTAAAGCCAAACCATAAGCCTCCAACAAGGTTAAACTGCAGTAGGGCATACAGTATGAATCAGCCCTTGGTTTAATAAGTACCATTTGGCTGTCACCTCGGCGGCTGTAGAGCTGCTCTATTACAGTAAAACCCCTCCAGTACAGAGCTGGGGTTATTCAATAAAAACCTGACTGAGTGTTTCTCCCAATCACCACTGGCAGATCTCTGATGAGGTAAAGAGCTCTCCTATGCCAGCCTCTGTCCCTGCGGAGCACTGTCTGATTAAAATGGTTTTCTGAGACCATATTTTTGTTCTCCTTGTCCCCTTGCCAGCTCTGAGTTTGAGTACAGAGAGAAAAATTGACAAATTACCTAATGCATACTGAATGAATGCACAAAAACAGATCTAATCTATAAAGGTCTTCGGTAGGTAGATAGATGAGAGTGTTGAATTTCTACTTTTTTTTTTTTTTTTTGAGAAATCCTTGGCATCCATGACTCAAAGACACAGGAAGGGAATGCTGAAAGTGTGCCTAAACATACTCTACATTTGTTACTGGTATTGAGGGAGGAATGGCTTTGCATCAGCCATTCTGTGCTTTTGATCTTCAGCCTTAATCACTTTCAACCCACCCCACCACCACCAGCCATCACCACCACTTATCTTACCCGCTCCCAACAGGGCCGTGACATGTGAAGTGGAAAGAAAAGGCAACAGTGGAGTGGCGCACTAACTCCAGCTTTCTTACTCTCCTGTCCCCTCGCCTTGCTTGTAATACATTCCTGAGCAATCCTCGGAGGCTCATATGTAAATGCCTGAGTATGCTTCTGATTAGGAGGCACAAAGAGTACACTCTATAAATGCACTCTTAAACAATTACCACTGCTCCCGACTGCAGCCCCGACACAGACCTCAGACTGTGCTGCTGCCTCACTGGCTTATTCAGGTGGGAAAGACGGATACAGACCATTTACAACAGAGTGCCTTGCTATAAGACACATGTCTAGAGTTTAACTTTATGTACGAGGACTGTGAAAGGTTTGAGAAACATTATGAATGAATGAAATTTCATTTAGAGCTGAAAATAGTTACTTGATTAAATGATTAGCTGAATTTAACTGTCTATGAATCATTTAAAGCTGCTACAATCCATATTTGTAATGTGAAAAGAGGTGCTCACGGTGACCTCTGCTATACTGAGAGTTTCAGTGTTATTTTAGCGTCTTTCAACGCATTGTTTTGGTTTTATGACCCACAACTTTCCTTTTGCGATTCACTCTCACCGCGCTTATCAGTGCTGTTTCCAGACATAGCTGCCAACTTGTTCAGCAAAAAAAATTGTGAAGGTATACTGGCTAAACAATTCAGTGATTCATTTAGAAAATAATCAGTAGATTCAAGGGTAAAAATAACCCCTAGTTGCAGCTTTAAATATACGTGGTGAGATCACAGGACAATGCTGTATTCTCCTTAGATTTTACATCAAGACTCAGAATAAATCTTCAAATACTTAGAACTTGGTTGGAATAAAAAATATTCTCAACTTTGAAGCTCTTCCAAAGAATGAACAGAAGTCTGACTCATGTGAATACCCATGTAAGGACACAGTGATTGTTTTATGTGTATGAGGTAAGTCCTCACTTTCATCATTACCACACATAAGCCTGATCTCGCTCTCGCCAGTTCTCACTCCCATGATGGCGGGCGTCCAACCTGGACTCTGCAAGCTGTCCTTCAAGTTCGCCATACACACTTCAACACACACCGCGCCTCTATAGCCACAAGCATAAATCCAGCAGGCCTATTACTGACCCACACAGTGCCCTGTCTGTTTTCCCCCCGTGCGATTCATAGAGCGGTTAACCTTGCTAACTGTGTAAACACATGACCTCACCGGTCATGTGTTTACACTCAGTGGTATTTTTCACACACGCCGCTGGGATTTACATCACCTTATTACCTCCATGTTCCCTTAATTCCCCATTACCCAAAAATATGGGACTTTTAAAAGGTGATTTGACAGGCTCTTGATTAGTAATGTTTGTTTAGTTTTGCAACGCTATGGGAGGAAGACGATAGGCTGAGAGTAGAAAGGAGGAGGAGGAGGAGGAGAGGGGAGGTGAAGAGAGGACAGAGGGGAAAGAATGGAAAGCTGGCGAAAAGAAGAAGCAGGGTGAAGTGAGAATGAACGTTATAGTAATCATTTCTTTTTGGGAGAAAATGGCTGAGGTCGAATAGATTGGTGTCAAAGGGAAGGAGAGAGGCAAAGGGAAAGTTAATGTAGTTGTTAGGAGAGAGACAAGTTAAGGTGGTTTCTCTGCCACAGGGACACACTATGCAAGTCTGAGGTCCCAGAGGGAGGACGCCGAAATGAAAACACAAGGCCAATCAGCTAACAGAGACATTTCCTGTGCTTGTTTTATCAGATGAGAAGAAGCCCAAAGGCTAAATGTCCCACTCAACAGTGTTGTACACTTCTCCGAATAACCCACTTTGGGGAACGAAGGGGAGAACATGCATCTTTGTAGGATGACATCAGAAACAGTGCTTCGGAGCACTGACCTCACTCTCGCACAATCAATCATCCACAAAAACCCCAAGAAATGTAGACCACGTGAGTAAGAGAGGAGGTTTTACCTTTTAAGATATAAAGCAAGGCTGCCTCATGAATTAAATCACCCACAGAAAAAAAGGATTTAGTTAGGAGCAAAGGAATACAATACTATTTTTTATAGCTATGAAACTTCTGGTGGAGCTTGGCATCTGGCAACTAGCAGATGGCAGACCAATATGCCAATTACCAACACCGACATGCCATGCTGCCTATTAGGCAATCTGGCCTTGAGTGATAGCACTTTAAAGTCAGAAAACGACACGAGTGAGAGGCTGATCTAACAAACCCTCTTCATCAGAGTGTGACTAAAGCCCAGAGGAATTCAAATACAGGTCTTTTGTGCCCACATGACTGCTCCAGTCAGGAGAATCCAAGTTTGGGAAATAGTTCGGAAAGAAGGGAAGTAAAAGACACAGATCCTAGGAGGAAGGATCAGTGTGAAATTCTTTTTGCAAGTACAGCGTAATAAATCTGTGGCTTGAAAACAGCTTTGTAAATGTGGTTTGATTAAATAAGACTTGGGACGTGGTAAATCTGTTATAGGCCAGAGTATGGGTCGATTAAAAGACGAGACAAAAAATGAGAGCAAGCATTCTCCAACACCCAAGAGACAACCAGAGTCTGACTGTGCAGTGAACAAACGGCAGAATATCCAAGAGCAGTGTGGATATTCCCCTCCAGAACTGTTCCATGTCATGTTGGCTGCGTAATGAGGAACAACAAACAGAATATAAAGCTAAATTACACAGAGGGAAATTTCATGGCATGAGAGGTTTTTCTTTTTAAAATGGCAAATTAGGAGGAATTTTAAATTTACATCACAAACATCTGCAAAACTCGTACTGCATATTTTCCAGGACCTAAATAAACATCATCTAAAGTTTCATGCCCTCGTGTGACTTCACAACCAATTAAGCAGCACCACCAGTTTTTGTCTACCACTTGCTGACCGTCGTTACTCTGTGAAAGAGTTAAGAATACCTTTCCAAGCCGAGATCTGCCCGTCCATCCAAGCTCACCATATTATACAACTTAGTGTGCGGTTCTGGATGCAGCGCATTCAAATTACATGCTATCGAATTCAAAGGCGAGGGGGAACAGAACGAGTACGCTGTGGGGCTCGAGTCCAGGGCCAGAGTCCCATGAGCGCTAGCTGCACGTCAATCACAATCACTTCAAATGAGCTGAACCCTGTCCTACTCCTGCTGTTGTCCAGAAGACACAAACCTAAAACCTAAACTAACTTTATTCCCTGGTCAACTGATGACAAGGACACCACAGATGATACAGAAAGAAATCATTTTGCATGTGGTTCTGCGGGCATGGTGGAGCTGCATCAGTATATCAAACCATATTCTTAGAACAAAAAAAAAAAAGGCTGCATAAAATTAAAAGCCAAAGGGCACAAAGTTTAGAACACAAGAAACATGCTTGACATAGTTTCACTGGTCCATTATGAGAAGGAACCAGAAAATAGCTCTGGCACCTGCTGTGCAGAAACAATGTATGTTTGGACTGACGTGTCAGCATGTGATCACTGGAAACTGAACCACATTTAAAAAAGCTTAAACACTGAACACAGTATAGGTAAACATCTACCAAAAAAAGAACTGAATGGCCTGATCATCTGTTTCAGAAAATTATCTTTGCCAGTTTTCCACTCTATTCAAATTCACTTTGCCACTTGGTTGGCTGTCTCAGCTCAGTGGTGGTAAGAAACTATTGCCTTGCAGGAAAACTCTGGATTCTTGCTTTGGAACTTGATACTGTGCTGGATTATGAATATCTTGGATCAAGCTATAACAAAGCACCCACATATATTGCATGCATGTAAACACGACTCATGAATGCTGTGTGCTTTAGCAGATGTTGATTATGATGAGAACAAGGCACAATAATCACCTGATCCAACATTTAACTTTAATCAAGTGTATGAGAGAAGGGAGGGAGAAGGAGAGGGAGCCAGCATACAGTAACTAGAAGCCTCCACCGCACTGTGCAGCTCAGAGCCAGACTCCGGAAATGCATGGCAGTGTTCCCTACATCCTGCCCGCCCAGCCCTAACCCTGGCCATGGCTCTCGCCCCACACTGCCAAACCCCTGTTATCACTCTGTGCAATTACCTCCAGATTCCTCTGCACCCATATCATATCATGCCAATTATAAAATCCCCTTCTAAGTGCACTACAAAGGGCTACATGCATTTGACTGTAAAGCCTGTTGTTTTCTGTGTGTTTCAGCCTAGAAAAAGCTCTGTGAGAATGTATGGATTTGTGTGAACACACATAAAAAGACTGAGGGAAAAAAATGTTATAGCTGTGATTCCCAGCCAGGGGTATTTCTGCAGTGGCCAGGAGGTCCTTGCAAAGGCAAAGTGGGTCAACTGGTTTGACAAAATAGAAATGATGATTTGATGAAAAATATATATCCACATACTGAGTCAGCTGTTACACGTGATAAGTAATGGATACTTACACCACCGATCAAAAGTTTTAGAACAACCCCATTTTTCCAGTTTTTACCTAAATATGATCAGTTCAAGTCCAGGGAACAATATTAAATGGTACAAAGGCGAAAGATAAACTGCCAAAGGTTAAACTTCCACCTTTCCTGCAGAAATGGAAGTAAATGAAACCTTGAAAGTTAATGCAGACAGTTCCTACAGGTGCCACAACTGTGCTGATGACTTACAAACCCTCTGTCTATACAAAGGCAGTGTTGGAACAAACTGTTACAATACTGTTACAATACTGCACAGCAGTAAGTAGTACTGTATATTACTATCACAATGGAGAGAAAAAGGAAACTAACAAAGGAGGACAGATTGGTTGGTCGGAGATCATCCTGCAGCAAGCTAATGACCCAAAACTTTACAAGAAAAGCGCCAGACGATGGCTTCACATGGTGAAGACCAACAGTCTCCAGACTTAAACCCCATGGAGCTGGTTTGTGATCAACTGGACAGAAAGTGAAAACAAAGCAAACTACAAGTGCAACACATTAGTGGGAACTTCTGCAACAGTGTTGGGACAAAGTTTCTGAACATTTAAAGCCACTGATAAATGGCTGATAGATAAATCATTGACAAACAGTTGATGACTAAGGGTGCAAGTGGTGCAAAAAGCTATAAATAGTGGAGAAATGGTTGAAATAACTAAAGGTAACAGGCAAATGTCTGAAATGTTGAGGTTGTGCTCCAAATGCTCCAGTTGTTAGCAAACAACTGTATGAAGAAGTTGTTGTAGCAATTTGCACGTTTATAAAATAAACACTGTTAAACAACATCCAGTTTAGAATCAGTTCAAACAAACACAGTTGGTGTTGATGAAGGGGTACTTAACTCATCCGACAGAGCAGTGGGGGTACATCACTGTACTGGAGGACTGTTATGAATTGCATTCCAGAGGCTATTCCAATCATCTGTCACCAGGTTGGGCCTGCGCCTTATAAGGAGCGCAGGGCATTCTCCACGTGTTTTCCAAACACTGCACAACGTATCAGATACAGTTTCATGGACAATTGCTATGCTGTCTCTAGCCCAAAAGCATTGAAAAAAAAAGAACCTACAGATCTACCCTCTGCAGCTCCCTCCCTCCACCCTCTTCCATTTTCCATGCTTCCATTTCACAGATACTACTATGTAATAAAGCCGAGATCAAAAGACTTGCTGCCCAACTCAAGTACAATGAGAGTTGAAGAGTCTCTTTTGGCCTCAGGGCTGGTGGTATTGCAAAGAATGTGATACCTTGAAAGGATGAGAAGAGGATTCATCTGCGAATGAGCAGGCCAAACCTTTGCGAGCCTGCCCTATGGCTTTGTCTGCAGGAGATGCTGGATGCTTTTAATGTGCATACACCAAACGACATGTGTAACTCAGCACGATCCCATGGTCAAACCAGATCTTTGAGGGGCATGTGGTGTGCTGGTGGCCTATAGTGAGGCCCATCCTTGCCTTTAGCCAACTATGTACACTCTACATGTCAAATTTCAACAGGTTTATCCACATTCTGCTGTTATGGGCCAAGATTACAGCTTTCCTTTAGAGTTTTGGGGATTCTACTGGCAAAGAATGTTATTAAAAACCAAAACCTGTATATCTCTCTTTAAAAAATTCTGTTCCAGTCCTAAAAAAAAAGTTCTTTCAGGCAATAGTTAAAGCAATGTCGGCTGCTGAGGCGATGAGAAACTTGGCCGGCCTGGGGTTTGGAGACACCCCCCCTCCCTTCACCCTGCCCCTTCATACTTTGTTCGATAAGAATCTGTTGGAGCGAGTGCGCATTACAGAAGTGGACATATGCTTTCTCTTTGTGTAGTCCCTCGGTTAACAAAACATTTACATGACAGCGTCAACGCTCGAGCCATAGAAAAGTTTACTATAGCTCGCAATCACGACTTTACTCCGCCGTCAGTTCACTGTTGGCGTTGAAAGCGCACAAAAGAGGGAGCGGCAAGATACTGCGAAAAAGTATCAGCAGCAGCCCATGCGCACAGTGGAGACCCAGAGTGGGATATTCTGCCATCGCGATATTGCATCGTTCTTTTTCCTCTCGCTAAAGCATCAGCGGGTCGTGAACTCTCCTCCGGAGCACGACTATAAAAGCGTACGAGCCGAGCGTGCAGGCGGTTCAAAGGTTTTGCGCTTACCTGTGGATCTTAACGGGACAAAGTAGAGCTCTTGAGTCGAGTGAGGGGAGAGGAGAGAGAGAGAGGCAGTCTGCAGTCGGTCCTCCACTACGCTCAATGATAAAACCAAACTCAACACCCGTTCAAGCCCCTCCCTTTAAGATATAATCGCACATCCACTCTTGGCTCCTTAGTCTGCGTTTAAAAAAAAAAAAAAAAACGCTAAGCAACTGCTCAGCCTTCACCCATAAAGCACTTTCTAAGCCTGTCTGAGTCCGGACATGAAAAATGAAATGTGTCAACTCTATGAAGAACTCCGCTCCAAGCTGCTAAAGTGACTTTAGGCAGAAAGTGCCCTTTCTGGATTTCCTTCGGGGGGCCTCTGAAAGAAAATAATCTGTCATGACTGATCATATGAAATGTTAATCTTGGAGTAAAAGGAGGGCTGGTTGCTCACAGGCAGACTCAGAAGGCCTGAGAGGTTTCATATTAACAGTGATGTGGTGGCAATTTAATAAAAATGGGTGCAATTGACCTCAAGTAAGCAGTATTATCAATACTATAATATACTATAATATTACCCTTTTTCACTTATAATAATAAAAGTAAGTTACAATGCTAAATCAACACAAGCTAACATATAGCCCTAGTTGCCTCTCATTTGTTACCATTACATCTGTGTCAGAGCAATACTTGAAAAACCCTGAAGGTCTTTTGAAGCCACTTACAGCTCAGAACCCCAAATATTTACAAAATTTAGTGAAAGGTTATCAGACAAGTCAAAAATACACAGATGGATAATGCTATTGTAATGCTACAATTAAAACTGAGTGTAAAAGTATATACATTTATAAACTGTGGCAGCAAAAAAAAGATTATTTTTATTGTTTTAGAATCAATAAAGTAATGCATTAGTTTCATTGTAGTCAGATTTTTTATTTATTGGCCTAAAAGCTACAAAGCTGTCTTTAGTGAGCTTCAGTTCTTGCATCAAGAACCAGGTTCCACATGTACTGCATGTTCAATATTTTAAGGTAAAGGATACTGATAAAAGTGCAGTGTCATGTTTAATTCCCTACTTGTGACCTTGTCTCTGTCAGCAGTTTTGCTAAGGATGCAGGGAGTTAGGAGGTGACAAACACAATAGCCACAGTGTTCTACTTTCCACTATGAAGCAGCAGCATGTGGACACTGTCCCGCTTTGTCTTCCCCTTTAAAACAATGATGCTCAGAACAAAGAATGAACTTAAGAGCATTAGGCCACTGGTGCAGAAATGAGCACCATATGCGCTGGTGTTCTTTTTGCATGTGCTTTTTTTTTTTCCAGATAAAACGAAATAAATGCGGTCTGTTGATTGTGTGCATGTGCAAATGCAATTGTGTGTAAGTGTGTGGTGTGCAGGTGCCTACTGTGTATGTGTATGTGACCAAATGAGATAGAGTATGCATGAGAAAGGAGAGATAGTGGTGGGGAGGGGTGGTGGGGGTCCGAGTGCCAATCCATCTCAACGAATATGAAAATTCATTTGTCTTCATTTCTTTAAAAAAAATCTGTATTTCAAACCTGTCATCTTTCATTTGGAAGGGTTCTTTCAGAACTTTACTCCCAATCCAGTTTGCACACAGCATCTTGGATCCAGAAACCCCCCATTACCCTGATCCAAAATCACTTCATGGCATAATTTGATTGCCAAAAGATAGGGGCATGTTTAGAGTTAGCATAATGCCTCACACTTGATGGTCACTTGCTATATTTACATCATGAGCTCAGGTGTTTACCTCAGCCACACACTTTAGTTTATGCTCAGCCTCATCAGGGCTGAGGCCTTCCGTGAGTCCTGTGATTGAAAAAAGAGCCTTACTACAACTGAATGGACGCAAGTCTTAGCCATATCAGTGCCAGCAGAGGTAGCACTGAACATATGGACGCAGGTCGGTGTTTATCTGGCCACGAACCATGGTGGAAACACTGTGGCTCTTGGCTGTTTTGCTTTCTGTGAGCTGTTCCCAGCTGCTGTCAGAGACGCACAGATCTTTGGAGCCCAGGGCCAGAGAGATTCGTGTTGCTAAAACTACCTGACATATATCCCTTCAAAATGTTACATCAGATGAAACACCTCAGAGCCAATTATAAAGGTTTTAACAACGCATTGCTTTTAACAAACCTCTGACATTTTCCCATTTCATCATGTTGTTTTAAATCAGATTAAAGACTATGTTGCCATCTTGTGCGAAACTTACATTAGAGGTGAGGACAGGACTCGCATTCAAGATTGTATTCAGCCATAGAAAAGAGCTATTGTTAATGATGAAAGTCCTGTATGTTACTCTGCAACAGCATTATCACAGCGTAATAAAACATGTTTCCATGGCAACAATACAAAACCCGGGCCATCTCAGGGTCACTGCAGTTTTAAATATAATCAGGATGTTCCTGTTTAAAAATAAAGTAAAAGTCATCAATTATCAGACATCAACTTGAAATGGATTAACACACACTGCAGCCTTACTCAGACTGTGTATGTATGATGGATGATTGGTATCTAGGGTGTCTCCGTGGCTCAGCTGGTCGATGTGCATACAAAATACCTGCAGCATCCTGGGTTAGATTCAGGACTTTTATCATTCTGATCGGTCTCCTGTTTCTTTCTGAGTCTCTCTACTGTGTACTGTCAAACACAACAATGTCAACAAAGGATAGCCACCTGCAGTAGTAAACATCTGGACTATTTCCCTGGTGTATGGTTCATGTTTGACTTAATACTGACAACTGACCTGCTGCATCCCTCAGACAAACAATAAGATTATCATAAGGGCTTCATTTTCTCCAGCGCTACTCCTCGACCAAAGACTTGTTCTGTGTATTCTGAACTGATGGGACATCACTACACAGCCAGCATACATATATACTAAATACGAAATACACATGTAAGCTTTACCACTCTGCAGTACTGTATGGATACTACTTAAGTGATAAACTTAAATGCTTTAAAAAAACAAATAAATAAGAGTCATGCCAGTGGCTCTATGAGGCACAGTGGTGCTTTCAGCTAAATGCTAAGATCAGCATGCTAACTGATGGGAACATATATGGTCATAAACCAAAGTTTTAGACATATTTAAAATTTTTACCTTACACTGGTACAAGACAAAAAGTTAATGGATCACCAGAGTGATCCATCTGTAAGTCATCCTGAGGATAACACAAATGTCTGCACCAAATTTCAATCACCCTGCTACTGGTGCTAGAATAGAAGCTGGGCCATCACCAAAGTAAATAAGCCTCATCCTCCAGACCAACATTGCCAGCCCTAAAAAACCTTGGCAACCTTGCATCATTGTGCAATGTACATCAGTTTAACATACGACAACATTAAATCAAGGAGGATCAACAGTATATACGTGGATCACTACAAGAGTAACCGTTACGTGAAAACCGAGCCTCTTCTGTTAATGTGCATGATGAAAATGGCTTTGAATCCTCTCCTTGCACTAAGACCTCTGACCCCCTTCCATGGCTAATACATTATGTAAAATGATTTATAATGATCAATTACATGTAGCGTGCAGGAGGTTCAGGGAGGGATTAAAAGCCTTGCTGTGACCCATCTGGCTCGAGTTCTAACTCTTTCACATGTTCAAGGGCTCCGGGATGTGTCCCTGGGGGACTCCGTCACACTGGCTATAAGTCTAATGAAAGCAAACACAGAATCCCCTGTTTGTTGACTTTTTATGAAATGTTGAATCTAGTCAGGAAAATATAAGAGTTTGTCGAAAAAGATTTGGCTCAGTGCAATTATGTGAAGAATGTGGTTTAAAGGTAAGAACTCTTTCATGTCGCGTTTCATGACATCAAAGTGGCTCTGAACTGAATTCCCAAGAGCTGGTGTAGAGCATAAAGCTCCACACATGAACAGAAATGTTTTTACATTCTTCTGTCATTATTCTAGAAAAGATAAAAATTTCTTCTTTTTTTAATAAGATACATCAAAGGAGAAGACATTTCTAGTGTCTGGCTTTCTGCATTCTTAAGTACCCATGAGCTAAACCCGCTGTCAGGTCCAAGGGCTTTTCAAACACACCAAGTGCACAAAGGAAGCACTGGTAAAAAAGAAAACAACATAAAAACACATTTGCCCACAGATGAACTGACAGAGATAGGTTGTCTCTTCTAGTCCATCTGGTAACTGCTCTCACCAGGCTTGTAATCATTGCCAAGCTCGCTCATGACCAAAAATGCACCACCAGCATCCATCTAATGGATCTTTGCCACACTGTCAGTGGCTATTTATCTGTTGCATTTCTTGCAAAGCATCACTGGAGTGGTTGCTTGTCATTATATGAGGAATATTTTCATAAAAAACAGCCACTGGAAAATACTAGTGATTTCTTATTTACTAAAACACAGGATGAAATATAAGTGTCCTATGTGAAAAAGTGTGTATGTAAAATCATAAAAAAGATGGGTGAGTAAGAGAGAGAGGATGTCACTGAGGTTATTAAGTGGGCACCGCCCATCACAGATGTTTAACTGAATCATTCCCATGACACCTCTGCAAGGCTCCTCTGAATCTCAGCAGCGCCACATCAACAAACATAAAAAGATAAATATCTGCATGGAAAAGACTTTGGTTGATACATGAGAGGTAATTCAAAGACATTTCATGTTGAGCCATACGACTGTGCAATAATGCCAGAAATTTACTGAAAAACCAGGGTCCTTCTGGCTTATTTCTTGCTTGTTTCAGTCTAAGCTGCACTGACACACTTGGGACAGCAGCAGACAATAAAGCTTTGAAATAATTTCTGCTTGGGAGTCAAAGCTGGGGCAAATATACTGTAACATTGTGTGGGATGTTTGATATTACCGCAGAAACCCCATCTGCGTCCAATCACAACAAGGCCATCTGTTCAGCATAAGAAAAAAAATGCTAAATGACATGAGGAAGAGTATGCAACATCAGGAAACTGTATGTTTTTCATATTCACATTTTACAGATACTGTACATATACTGCACATGTGGACATGTAGTTCTGCCACTTGCAATCACAACATATTTTTCAACAATCCACTGAAACTACCTGCTTAGTTACTGTAAGCTGACCTGGCTGAGACTGTAATGCACAAGTTGGCTTAATATTGGCTTAATTATTACTCACATACACTGTATAGTGTCTGTGGACCAGCTAACCTTAACCACCCAGAGGGCTAAAGTTGGATCTTCGTGCCATTGCACTGTCACTCCTTTAAATTCTTTTCATGCATCAGTAAAGGATGAATGGATGAATGGAGGGTGATGCTTGGACAGCCCCTGGTGGAGATTATGATAAAGGGAACACTGAAAGTATGAGTCAGATCCCTTATTTGTTATGGTGTCAGCATCCTGACCAATACTGCCACCAACAGTTCAGAATGCAAAGTAGATAAAAACCTATGTAAAACACCAGCCATAAAAATGTCAGGATTTCTAATGCAGTGTGTCACAATTAAGATCTTTAAAGGCTACTTTTTTTTTCTTGGATAACTGATATACATTTTGCAATGGTGTAATATAAAAAACTTAAGGAAAATTTAAAATAAATGTTCTTGCATTATCTTTTAACAGGCATGACAACCAAACAAAGAGAAAAAAGCTACAACAGCAGAAAACAGCCCCAGAGCACTTGTCTATTATTCCCACTGTAGTTATACTGAAGTACACGAGTTCTGTGAGCTGCTAATCTGAATGGACCAGGCCTCACAAGCCTTTAATATAACTAAAGTATCTGAACACTTTTATGTACATTTCACCACCTAATTATTAAGAGGTTCTTGACTGTATGCAAAGAACCTGCATACTGTGTGTAAGGATGATTGACAGATTTCTTCCCTTTCAACTGTGAGATTCTCTCTCTGTGTGAAAGCTGCGTGTACCCAGTGTAAGGGTGTGGGAAGGCCACATGTTTGAAGGAAGACCAAGTTGTTTTTGATTAACATTACCACCTCTGCATGGTAATCTCCTGGATGACACAGAAACAAAGGGTTGAGACTGGATCAACAGTTTCTTTAAAATGTCTTGCAACAGAAAACTTAAAATCATGTCTGCATCCTTGCGAGTTTTTCCAACCTTTTAATAACCGTTTGCATCTTCAAAAAAAGGGCCAGACTCTCTCTTTGCTTCATACAGCATTGTAGAGTCACGATGGAAATATTACCTTTTAACAATTGTAAAATGTTATTTATCATTAGTGTAGAGTAGCTATGGAGGAGAGTGAGAAGCACTGTATAAACCTGGGCCAACCTTGACAGACATACAATATGACTCATTTACTATAGCAGCTTATTTATTTCTCATTATCATTCAGTTGCATCGAAAATTCTCGGGAACTCTAATGCACATATTTTGAAATGTAATTTCCTAGGTCAGGGATCATTACATTTCTGTAAACTCTGGTTTGCTGAGGGTTTTTTAAGAGCCCTGCTTTTAGTTACACTGACAAATCATTAAATGCACACTTAACAATAAAATTGCTCTTTATACCACAAATGTTGCTGGAGTTTTGACCTGTTCTAACAATTTATGTTTACCATCCCCATAAGAGGTCACTTGCTCCCTGCCTTCAAATGACACTGTACTCTTTTCACTGAAAAATTCTGCTTCAGCTCCTGTGAGAATGTTTGTCTGCAGAATTTTGCTTTTGTACAGGATGTAATCAGAAGACATTAATGGGATTTTAAAACCATACTATGCAGGATTCCCTCAAGATGCTACAAGACCAAAATACCTGTGTCAGGTGTGAAGAATTTGACATTCTTATTCAAAATGACAGACAGTGAGTGGGCAGGCAGGACATCTATTCTACACATCATTACATGCTTCAAATCGACCAGTGACCCGGCATGAAAATGAAACAAGTTTCTGAGCGTGACGGAACATAACAACTACTGTGAATTTCTTGTTTCCAGAGAGCAGCACTTTAAGATAATGCACTTATCTGCAGCTTTAAAATGCCAAGCAATAAACCTTCCACTCAAATATTAGAATTATAAGAAAAAAAAAGCAGACTAAGCTGCTGCCTCCAGTCTTACTTCCTTTTTTCTTCATGCCGTTTTGATTTGGTCTCCGGACCGCTTTGTTCGCCGCAGGTTCGGCCTCTTGTGAACCCTCTGTTCCAACATCTTCTAAAATAACGAACTGGATGTGTGGGTCAGCAACAGAAAAAAAAATGTGAGACAGGGTGTTCTATTTCCACTATTTCTCTCTGCAGCCTTATATGTTGCAGGCAAATACAACGTGAATACAGAACATCTTCTATTCTGTATCCTTTGTGGATTAGAGCAGATCACAAAGTCTGCAGAATCCCATCTGACATGACGCATGGCCCTTCATACCAATCTCTGCAATTCCCTGTGAATTCAGACAGTGCACACAAGATCATAATTTCACTTTGGTGTGGTTAGAGATGTAAATAGATATAATCTTGGAAGGAGGATTAAGATGGGAGTGTTGCATTTGATCTTCAAAGGGCTGGAGGTTATCTCAGGTACAGTACAAGTGTAGTTAGCTGCCATAAAAATTCTGACACAGAGTTAAACTTCTGTTCATTTCCATTACAAAGACAAGTACCTCTCTCTCATTCTTGGCCACCTTCACCTCAATATTGTAGCGCTCATCATTAACTGTGTCACTGACTCAGTGCAAATCCTTACAGAGCTCCTGTGAGGAGAGCAGACTCTTCTTTATAACATACACGAAAAAGTGGAAATAAAAAGAAAGAGGGGAATGATTCATCATCAAATGGCATGTAAAAGCCACGCCTTTAAAATTTCAGCTGTCAACTAGATATTTGGCAGGAAGTCTTTTATAGAGGATTTTTAGAAAGAAAAAGTGCACAGCCAAGTGAGAGGTGCTGTATGTGCAGCTAAAAAAAAGTCTATTTGATATTATAGACAAGGTTTATCCATATGCAAGTCCAGTGCACACATCCAGGAACCTTTGTGGAGTGTGCAGTAAACTGGCTGGGTATTCAGTGTCTGTCAGTGGCTCTTGGTAGCATGAAACAATATTTGACAGTTGAGTGACAGCGATGACAAATCACAAAAGCCAATGCAGTACTCTACAGAGACCAATACAGAAACCACAACAGGCCAAGAAAGACACACGATAGATTGCCATGACAATCTCAGTCTGATTTCCTGAGAGTCTATAGGACAGGACACAGACCTATGCTGTACGTAGCTTTGTTGCTGATGTAAGCCTAACCTTTACCCAACTTGCGTACCAGCTGTTCAAGTGAATCAAAGCAGTAAAGTTGTGAGCTGTAAAACTAGGAGCACAGTGCAGAGCTGAGGGGAACTGCAGAGTCAGGTCATAATTCTCTATGGGTTCGTCACTATGAGCGACACCTTTCACAGTTATAATTTGTCACTCAATCCATTGTCACTACAAAAATATTGAATATAGCAGCTTTAAGGTGAGCTTGAACTCACATAGAAAAAAAATTAAGGTTTTACTCTCAACTAATCAGCAACGATCCACGATAAATTCCTTGATTCACTGATTCAGTGTTTCTTCTGTGTCTTTCAGCTACAGCTCATGGCCTTCCTCAGCAGAATTTTTATACTGACAGTAACCATCTCCATGCCAAGTGAGCAACTAGGGCCACAAATTTTAGCTGAAAGCTGTGGAAAGTTCCTGGACCTTGTGTAAAAAAAAAAAATGACAAAGAAATAAACTGGTACTGGTTTCAAATACAGGATGTGTAAAGTTCAACAAAAATCTTTATCTCTTCTTTGTATGTAAAGTGTAGCTGTTCTGCACCTGCAGACCCTGAGCAGACTTTGAGAGCATTTACTTTATCATTGCCTCTGCAGTCCTGACTCTCTGCTCCTCAACTCGGCGAGGCCCCAGCTCTTCTTAACGGCTTGCCATGTCGATTAACCATGTATTAAATTTACGGTGCATAAAGGAGACAGGGAGCACTATTTATTCAGCATACAGTTTTTGGCACTTTGATTCCAATGCACAAGCCTCCATTAGACTCATGACACCGGAGGCAGCAGAGTGGATTACCCTTCAGTGATAGCCTGCAGGGATGTAACCCAGTAAAGATAGGTTATTTGGATATGAACAGCTAATGCACTCCACAACAGGCATCTGAATTGGAGCAGTAATATTTTTTTTATTTCTCTCACAGCATGGAAATGTCACAACATTGTAGATAATTGCAAGCAAGAATCCCCCAGGACTTAAGTTGCTGGATGGACCTTTTTATCCCCCAAAGCCTCTAAACAGTAGGCAGTGTGTCAGAGTCTATTGCCAGACCTGCTGGCATGGGGATATGCGTGCTCTCACAAACTCACACACACACACACACACACTCAGCAGCTCCACAAACTCCCATTGTTACTGACTTTTCTCCTGGAAATGCTCTGGTACACCAAACAAATGGTTCAAAAGGGTCAAGTGCAAACAAACCATTGTTTCATCAGTGGTTTGGCGTCAGTTACTGTACTCACTTCATTTCACAGGCTGTCGTTACTCTTGTTCAAAATTTCAACTGAATCCCTTTCAATTCAGTAGCTTATTTATTAGCATTCTAATTTTGTTTTGACATACACATTAAAGCTTGAGGGTCGCATTCTGTTGTGTATGTCCTATGTATATTCATCACCTTCTGTTCAGCTAAAAGTGGTCGACCCAACCTATTTAAAAATTTCATTCAATAGTTTAATTCAGGGTCTAATTATTAGCTAGTCAAGAGTGAACTGTCATGCACAACTTATTTTAAAAGAGATGAAATAGTCTAAGAACAAACAAAAATTGTCTCATATGATTATTTTTAGGATTATTTATATCAAGTTTGGTGAAAAAAAACCCACTGTTTACTGTTAAGCGTGTTGCTGTTACTGTCAAAGTTTTCGGTGGTGGATAATCGAAAGCAACAAGGACACTTATCTCAATGAACAGTGAAATACTGAAACAAAAACTGATTAATTTTTTTTACTGAGGACTGATAACATTTCATCTTTTTCTTCTATTAAACTGAGAAACAAGTTCAGGTTATTATTAGCAATAGACTGTAAGAATACCAGTTAACAAATAAAGACAGAACCACAGATAGGCACGCATAATCATTAAAATGACTCCCTTAATTCAAGGTGCTTTGGGATTAAATGGCCCAGACAACACAGCTGACTAAAGAAGCTGCACCGGCAGCAAAAAAAAAAGAAAAAAAGAATCAAGACCAATAATTGTTCTTACATGGCCCGTGTCAATGCGGAGGACAACAAACAGACACATCAGAAGCAAGCAAATCATTTCCCAACTGCGATCAATAACAAGGACATTATTAAGGAGATGACTGATTGAAATGCATGACAGTGTGACAGGCAGACAATGAGCCCTCAGACAGGTTGTCCTTGTTTAGATTTCCTGATGGAGAGAGCCAGTGCAGTGCGATAAGCCATTGGCTGGCCTACATTCACAGCTGTGGCATGTCATACCACGCACCATATGGCATGTATTATAAGATCATGAGATTTGATTATGTGTTATTAGATTACATGTTGTAAGATATTTGCACTGTGATTAATAATTAAAGTTCTAGGCAATATAACAGAGGTTTTAATACATATTAGTGTTATGAATATAATGTTAACAATTCAAGATGTTGACAGTATGTTAATATGTGATGCAGTGACCTTATTTTCATTAGCACCTACATAAATAACATAGCATTGATCTTCACACATGCTCAGATATCAATACACGTTCGACCCACAAATGGTTACAAGCAGCTCTAATTTAACATGCACCACCGTGATTAAAGGAGCCATTGGCTGAGTGAGTAATTGTGTTACAGTCCCATGGCCATATTGGCCTCCTCTCCTACACGCTGACCCCAGCCCCAGCTGTATCTTGTCCTATGATTTCTACAGAAAATGCTATTACAGTCACCTCTCCAGGGACCAGATCGACAAAGAAGCTCACGGTCTCGGCTGGGGATAAAAACAGCTGACCCCGTCTCCCTCATCACACACAGAGATGAGGATACCTGAGAGGGCGACAAAAGTTCACCCTGAGGGTTAATAGGGTCCTTGGATGAAATCACATATACGATATGAACCAAAAAAAAAAAAAAAGTGAAGGCTAAGAAGTTTTTAAAGAGATCCTTTGATTTCCCTGCTCTTTGATTTCCTCTCTGTGTCCCCTACTTGTGTGGCTGATTGCCCTTTACATGTTTTGAAGGAGAACATTAACCTGTAGGAGATAAGATTTCACGCTGTAACTGAGGCTTGGGGAACATTATAGTGTTTCAGTGGCTCACCTGGTTAAGTGTGTACCATTTATCAAAGCTGAGGCCTTACCAGTGGGTTTGAATCTGGCCTGGGCCCTTGGCAGTCCCGGGCCAAAAAAC
The DNA here is from genome assembly GCF_017976425.1 of Toxotes jaculatrix. Lineage (NCBI taxonomy): Eukaryota > Metazoa > Chordata > Actinopteri > Toxotidae > Toxotes > Toxotes jaculatrix. Next base: position 10,459,355 of record NC_054415.1, on the reverse strand, counting down.
CCCCCCAAAAACACAAAAAACTTAAAAAATAGTGTTTCAAGGACCAAGGTAGCTGAGTTAAAGAGGTCGTCTGCCTTAATGTCACCAGTGTGACATTACACACAAGGACTGAACTTGTGACCTTCATTGTGATCCATTGTTCTGTTGTTTTGGTGCCCTTATTAGCTCCCCTGAGCTGAAACACATAGTCACACAAACACACATAGTCACACATAGTCACACATAGTCACACACACACACACACACACACACACACACACACACACACACACACACACACACACACACACACACACACACACACACACACACACACACACACACATACACACACATACACACACACACATAAGTTCTGTACTGTATGTCACAATGTCACCGACCAGGATGTGGCCATCTTGTTAGAAGGTTACAATACATTACACAGAGCCTCTTGACAGGAGCTCATTTTTCTCTTTTTCACACAAACACACACACACCACACACACACACACACACACACACACACACACACACACACACACACACACACAGAGTGGTATCTCAGGTTGCAAATGAATAAGAATCAGAAGGACGGGAGGGGAATAAAGTCAATGCACCATTTTACAGGCAAACGATCTGACGCCAGTAAAATGCAGCTTTATTGGGAGAATTTCTTGCTTAAAATATGAAGGAGGATATGAGCCGTGACCTGCAGGAAGATTTAGACAGGCACTGCTAACACCAGCCACATGAAGCACACATAAAATACGCACACACATACAAAAGCGATCAGGTGAGCTCGGAGAAGACTTGACCTATTTGTATTCATCATCACTCACATCTCCTCACAAGAGGTACACACTAGAAAATTAACTCTGAACTATGTCAATGAAATTATCTTCAGCTTTATTACAAAACCACTCGAAACATGAAAACAAAACTCTCAAAGAATAATTTTATCTAGTTAATAACACTTCACTATCCCATACCTTACTTTAGAGAGGCAGTTTGGTTTGGGAGGAAGTGTTAAACTGTGAAAGTGACTACGGGGAAAAGCAGGATTACACATTTGTGTGATTGGTTGATGGGCAGATGCTGACCTGTGCTTGGAAAAAGCAAACTGCTGGTAACTTGGTTATTTGCAAGTTTTGTTTCATGTCATTAGTCTGGATTGTGTCCGCATTAGCTGTTCATAAATTCGCAAATTTTGAGTTTGTGTTTCTCCTAAGTTCCTTGCAACAGCAGTACCCTTTAGCCACTGGCTAGACTCACAAAGGTCAATGCAGCAGAAGTCAAAGTTGAACACTCTGCAACTTTCTGTGCAGTGTGACTCCACACTGGCTCCACATTGCAAACTTGGGATCATTGCCAGAGGGGAAAAAAGCCACATACACGAAAAAGGGGATACGACTGGTTGCAACTGGTCTCCCTTAATGCTGTTTAGAAGGTGAGTTAGTGCCTCTTTGTTTTTAAAATATTTTTCAATCCCTCACAGAATTTTGAAATCAAGCTTGTTTCCTTGTGTATGACTCATTACAACATGTAATACTTGTCCTAACTATGCAAGCTGTTCTTATTTGGACAATATCCAGCTCCTTCAGCGTTTCACTGTTGCCACATAAAAAACAGGCCTGGGAACCAGAGAGATTAAAGGTCAATAATTTTGGCGGGGTAATCAGCCCCTGCCGCATCCCGTATGAAACCTATTCCCCTTTTGCCCACCTCCAAAGACAACACTGGCTGTGGATGTGCTTACAGTCAGGTGGTGCAGTCATAAAGCCTCATAATTGTTTAATGGTGCGTTTTATGAGGCTACACTGTGAGTCAGTGCAGCCTAAAGGCTCTGAATTCCAGACGATAACACGTCGGGTTCAGTAATGCGAGGTTAATCACAGGTGGATATTAGTTCACTGGGGGCTATGGGCAGCTGAAGGTGTGTGTGCAGCCTTTAGGGGAGGAAGAGGTGATTCCAGAGCTTTCTGCTCGTCTGTCTGAGTCAGGCTGACCTTGCTGTCTGAGCACAAACAGACATCAGAGAGAATGGGGACATGCTGTTCCCCTGCAAATGCAACACACAATTGCAGATGAGCTTGAGAAGATATTAATGCCTATGCACACCTATACACAAATACATATATACACACACGCACGCACGCACACACACACACACACACAATCGTGCATATATACTGTGCGTGTACACACTCAAAAGATTTGCTGAGGTAGGAATCCACACAATGCTTTGTTCCATGATCAAAAATAACTGTTCCACAGCTGTCTGCACGCACTGATGCACGGTAACCTGATACTGTCCCTCAGCGTGTTCTGCATGAGCTGAACAGGACCCTGTAGACCATCCACAAACATATGCCAAATCGCACACAAACGTACAGAGCCCCCCCCCCCACACACACACACAGTCACAGACACACCAATGCAGTCTAAAGAGCACATATAAATTATAAGAACACAAGATAAAACTTATCTTCAAATTAAACTTTCAGTTTAAAACTTTCCAAGTTGCTGATGTTCTTGTTCACAAACTATATGCAGATGATCTAACTTTATTGTCTGCCTTAATATTTATACTTATATTTATACATACTGTACAGCAAGAGTACTCTGGGTGGTACATCACTACAATGTAGTGTTAACATTAACATTAAGTGGAAGCCTGGGAGACATAACACCACACACACACATACACTTCACAGCTGTACAAACAGCCTGTAACCATCACTTCAGATCACTTAGGCTGCAGGAGTTAGTGAGTTCAAAGGCAACTGAAACAGTAGCACTTTTCAAAAGGCCATTTAAGCACTGTGTATTGACATCAAATCTATGAGAGCACTCGTTTACAAATATGTCTTCAATTCTCAAACAGAAATGTGAATATGCCTCATCAAAGAGACACTATTACACTGTTTTCAGTGACTTGTTGAGAATTAATTCACTGTGACAGATTAGGGTGGGAGATTTGCGATATGAAAAATTTGGTGTGACAGAGGCATGAAACAGCCAATACAATAAATACAGTAACATTAGCTGCAGAAGGAGGAAGGTTCAGTTAGTGTATACACCAACAGATCAAATCTACCTGATAAAGTATGTGATTTGTGAAAAACCTGAACAAACTCTGGATCTTAATTAAAGAGCAGTGTATTCCAGGACAATCAAATTAATGTTCTAATCCAGTCTTTCCCAAACTTTGTCTGTCATTCCCCCATTTGGAAGCTGAGGCTCTATCCCCAATATGTAAACTGATTGAATTTTTATCAGCTGTTAACAATATTGTCACAACAGGACATTTATTTGAATTAGTGCCTCATTAGTTTCTGCTGTGTTAATGAAAAATGTAAGAGAAACGTTCCCTAAATTGCCAGAGGCATTAGAGACAAAACATCTTTCCTGCTCAAAAGAAAGATTTCATTTTGCTCAATCACCTCTTTTACATTTCTTCCTTTTCAAAGATCTGACCATCCTGTATGTTACAGGTCATTTTATTTTTGGAATAAACTTAACAACTTAATAGCCTTGCCTAGAATCACAGCACTCACAATCACTGTTTGCTCAGTGTTTTGAAATGAAACTCGTATTTATCACTTCCCCCACCTCCAACTTCAATCCAACCATGGACCCTCATTAGATATGTCATCCACCCTCTTTCATTCAAGTCCAATCGAGGTGAAAATGCCAAACAAATGTTTAATTAGAAGTGAGAGATTATTATAATTAGAAATACATTAATAGAGTGCAAACTGCAAGATAATGTGTGCATGCATGTGGTAATCCTATGTGGGCTGGAGACATATGAATGCATGACATTGAAACAGATTAAATTAAAAAGTCTCCCTCTCTTCCTCCATCTCCACACGTACATACAGTACCCATACTGTACATTACACCCACACAGGCTCAGAGTTGCCATGTATCAGAAGGAGTTGAGCCTCCTCATCAGATGACAGACTCTGCAATCACGGTGTTAAAACTAGCGTCCCACAGCTAGGCTCTCACACATACGAGCTATTAGGATAATTCTGCGAGGTAAATTTGAGAGGAAATCTGACACGTTGTTAAACGTGATGGCAGCTACTAAGGCCTCGTTCGCATCTTTTCTTCGGCCGGAAAGACAACAAGTGTGAGTTTGCTTTTGAAAGGACAAACTCTAAACTGCAAGCTTACACAGGTCCGCATCTAATAACTAACTGCCATACCCGAGCGCAATAACACCGCTCTGTTATTTGTTTGGATTTATTCAGAGATGCAACCAGATATGAGTGCGAAGAGAAATGCTGCATGACGGTGAATTAGGTTATGCAAATGAGGCACAGTAATAATATGATTTAACGTCCCTTCTCCCCATCCATACCTTAGACTTGACTAGTGTGGTTCTAATTTTAATTAGATTGGATTTACATAACGATTTCCCATTAACTGGGTCCCCGGTGACCCCTCACTGATGGCGCCAACTGGTTCCTCTATCCACACAGTTACACATGCATGCACGCACGCACACACACACACACACAGAGTCTCTCTGGCCATTACTTTGAAGCCTGTGGGCGGTGTAGTTACTTAGTGACTTCAGGAGTGTACCATTAACATGCAGAACAACTGATAAGATCACTGTATAAAAATGTTGTCAAGAAGTGTTAAGTCATCAAGTAAACGTCTCATGTATAAGATTTAATGGTCACCTCATAAGGATTTCTAGGATCAAGCCCTGTGTGGTTGTTCCCTGAAAATAAAAAATTATCTTAATTTAAAGGTACAATCAGAATCAACACCTTAAACCTCATGATGGTATAGTTGCGTGGTAATGACCTGTACAACTATTTTTACCTGTGTTATGAGGCTGATTAAACAAACTGACATGATCTCACAGAGGTTGGGTATGTACCATAACTTTTCAGCATTTTCATATGGGCTTAGTCCCAAATCCAAATCAACAAACATCATTTCTGGAGTTGTCTCAGGGTTATCTCCACTCCCCTGTTCTCTCACAGAAGGTGGCACATTGTTTAACACGGATGAAAGCCCTGAATTGGTGTGTACCCTGCGGGAGGAAAGTGAGAGGCAGGGGGCCTCCACCGTTATCTCTTGACACAGTTACACACACATGCTTGATGCCTTTTTCTCTGAACTGGGGCAAATTTCAAACAAATCTCCTCCACCTATCGCATCCTGTCCTTTGCGGTTTACACTGGGAGCAAGCAAGAAGGAGGGAGAGGGAGGAGAAGAAGAAGAAGAAAAGCTGTCTTGGAGTTGACCTAAAAACAAGATGTCTCTGAAGATTCTCAGTCATCCAGGTCATGATTGTCCAAGAAGAGTTGAATTGAGGGCAAGTGGACTTGGTTGTCCATCCAATTGGATGACAGGTGAAACGTGAACCGATTATCCTCAAGATCTGCAACCAAGTCCAGCTGCCCATGATTCAACTCTTCTTGGATGACCTAAAAACAGCTCTTCACGGACATCCTCCATGTTTAAAAGACAGAAGGCCACGCTATCAAATATTTACCAGAAAGCTGTATCCGATCTCTGCACATAGGGGGTGTGTGTTTGGTAAGAAAAGGTCTTTGAAAGTGATTCAAAAGCATCTGTGCAGCAGCACATTGAGCTCTCTCCCTCTCCCTTTCTGGTCTTTGAATGCTGATGTGGAGAGAAAGAAAAACACTTCCTTTTTTTCCCACTTGCCCTCAATTCAGCTGAGTGATTATATGGGCCAGTATAGAGTCTTTGAGTGTGACGGATGCTCGCTGTAATTCTTTCAATGCTTTGGGATCATGAGAGAGCATTTGCATATGTATCAGGCTGCACAATAAGTAATCTTACCAACACATGCATGGATTCACTACACACCAGTGACTTAAGCCCTCAAACCCAATTTCACATACTCTTTGCAATTAAGGTGCTTTTTTGGACGTTTTGCTATTTCGGATTACCATTACTCAGCATGTGTTTGATAAAGCTGAAAAGGGAACTCCGGAAACCATATCATTCATGTGAGTATGAGTCAAAGTACTCAGTGGTGCGCAACCGAGCTTTTTCCTGCCATTGAAGCAACACTGTTACTGTAACCTATCAGTTGCATTACTCATCCTTGCCACTAGGGGGTAGAGGTCTTCTGCTCTGAGTAGCTCCACAGGCATTGCGGGGAGAAGAGGAAAACTGATGCCATGATTTCAAATGAGCGGCCTTGTAAACATGCCACAGACAGTTGTTATAGATGATAATGAAAAGGGGGGGGGGGGGGGGGGGGGGGGGGGCACAGTGCACAGCACAATGAATCCATTTTCCAGTATGTATTAAGGGGAGGAGAAAGGAGGCAGAGGGAGTTGTAGTAACTGATGTCGAGGTAAAAATTTAGATTTTACATCATGAAGAAAGAGCCTTTACAATGCCACCGTCTTAAATCCGTCAACCCCCTGACAGCATAATAGCCTCACTCACTTATGGTAACAATTATTGTAGCTTTTAATTGCATTGTTGTGGAAAGCGACATCTCTGTCACTCAACTGTGTCTGCTGTGTTCGTTCAGTGTATGCTGCTGTCACTAAGACCTGCCGCGTGTTAGTCTGGGACGATGTGTGTATGCCTTCCTGCCGGTGCACACGAGTGTGTGCGCGTCATAGAGGCAGTGACGCTCTCTTCTCTTCTACCCTGATAAGATCCTGTGTACTGTCATGGGACCTGACAGGAGGCGATCCAGGCTAGAGGCTACCACAGGCCGCCTCAAAGCACTGTGGGTCAGCATCAGTATCAGCCAGCATGTCCATCACAGGTCTGACCTCTGGAGAGCCCCTATCCCTCTGCTGTGGCTCAATCTTTGCAGGGAAGCTACACATAGATATATAAAGTGTACATACAGACAGCCCTGAGGCAACTAGAGCAGAGATAGGGGGATGGAAAGTATGTGGAAGACCGAGGAAAGATGAGGAGAGAGGAAACTGAGATGGGCAGGGGGCTAGGGAACTGAACATAGGGCTGCAGGAAGAAATAGAAGAAGTTAATGGATAGAGATGGAGCAGAGATAGGCAGCTGGAGAGAGGGAGAGAGGGATGTATTGGATCCAGGAAAATAATTTTATATGACATGATAAGGAGGAGAAAACTCTTATGGACAGAGGATGATGACTTAGATCTGGAGGCAAGAGGACACGGGAATGCGAAGGATGAAGCAGTAATACAGAAAAGGATTCTGAATCATATACATAGTGGAAGCTGAAGCATGCGAGCTAACACAGCAGCTGGAAAAAAAAAATAGAATAGTACTCAAAGGAATAGCGCAGCATTTTGGGGAAGACGCTTAATCGATTTCTTGGCGAGACTTAGACATGAAAATTGATACCACTCTCACATCTATATGGTGATTATGCAGCCTGCAGCAAGTTAGCTTAGCTTAGCATAAAGACAGAAAACAGGGGAAAACAGCTAGCCTTGCTCTGTCCAAACAACAAAATCTGCCTACCAGCACCTCTAAAGCTCTAAAGTGCAAAAACATCAATTCAGCTAGTCTCCACTGGTTGCCTGGCAACCGGTCCCACTAACATTTAAAACACAGTTGTTTTTTTTTCATTAGTGGATTTTCTCTCAAGGGCAAAGTGAATCAGATTTTTTATGTTACTTTCAACTTTGGTCAACTTTGACCTGCAAATACTTGCCTCTGACCTATATAAAGAGAGCCAGAAAGTTTAAAATGGAAGTTATTATAGCTTAGTAGCTGTGCTGCACCAGTGTGTTTTCACACATTTAGGAGACAGCAGTCGATGGTACAAATACGTCTTTGGAATAAACTCTGTGAATTGATTGTTTACCCCCGGTTTCCAGTCTTTATGCTAAGCTAAGTGAGCCGACTGCAAGCTTTAGCTATATATTTACTGTGTTAGTGCCTCATAATCTCCTGCAAATGGAAAGAAAAATATTGAAATTACTACAAAGTTACATTTGGGAACAAAGCATGAGGTGCAAGCTAATTAACTTATAACCCTGAACAAATTGCTTTCTGTCTGCTCCAGATCCTGCAGATTGAAAAAATCCAGCTTTTGTTGAAATGGTGATGGAGGTATATGAGCATCAACACCAACGATGAGCCTTATCAATCCAAGCACACATAGTCCATTAGCAGGAGCAAAGACTTTGAGCTGATTAATTGATTTTTAATTGGCTGAGGCGACGCAGCGGCCACAGGCACAGCATGATGGCTTTATGGGGGGGGCGATCAGTTTGACAACCCCTGGCCATTATTATCCCTTGCACACACACACACACACAGACACACACATACCACACAGTCTTGTGTGTTTGTAAACCCCCTGAGTGTGGTTGTGATGATGTTAATTGAGAGGTAGCAACTCCATGTTCCTCATGCTATGCAGCTTGCCGGGAACAGGATAATCATCGAGACTAACCACAGACTCCTGCTCCCCGGCCCACAATCCTTTTCTGTCAGGAGTTCTCAGGGGCTTAGTTGGTGTCAGGAACCCTTTTCATCCCTCAGCACTGCTCTGACAGAGCAGCCTATTAAACTTGCCTTTATTATATAGGGTCCTGATACACCCTCAAATAAAGTCTGGGAAGACTGTCGCAGGTGCTCTTGGTTTTATTTCCACATGTGCAGCCTGCACCGCGAGACATCCTGAGAGCTGTATTTTATAAACTCTTACCATCCTAACATTATTATCTGAACATAACACATCTGCAAAAGTAAGCTCACATACGCACACATGCAAATACATAAACAATAAGACTAAACAGATCTTCTACATGACTTCCTCTGCACTTCATTTTTTTGAATTTATGAGGCAAATTTGGATACGTGAAACCTTCCTGACTACAGGGTGCTGGGATTTGGAAGAAGAAGGCGCAAAAATGAAATGTGATTGGGTACAGCTTACTATCTGATACCCCCAAGCCTCTTCACTGAGAGGAGCGGCGTTATAACTTTGAGGAGGGGATGTTTTGATGCAATCTCTGAGGTAAACATGAATCCGAGACATGCAGGTGAAAGCGATGATTCATTGTGGAGACGTGGGACATACTGTTAAGGCAATTATCAGCGTACAAAACAGACGATGTTGATACGCGAGCTGAGGTGTACTTTGCAGAGGTGAGTTTATTAGCATTTGTCACTGCACCTAAAGCGACAGCGGGAATAGGTCTGCTCATATAAAGGAAATTGACTAGTAATGGAGAAAAAAACTCTCTTTTGTTGAGGAAGCTATTCAAGGAGCAGTTTCATTACTACAAGCAATTGCATTCATTACTGAGGACATTACATCGCTTGAGTAAACATTTCAGAATATCACATATTGTGGTGCCACATTACAGTCTGAGTGCCTTGATATATTGTGCACTATTTACACTGTATATCTAATGTAAAGGACTGGCTGTAGTACATATAATTCATGGCGGTCTTGTCTGGTTTGGTATTTTCCTGAGATTGGGAATATTGCCTATACAATAATTACACTTCCACTCAGCTGCTTAGCTGAATGGCTGCTGTGAAGCAGCAGCAGCAGAGTGAGAGAGGCCGGATGCCTCTCAGCATTAACTCTCTCTCTGTGAATTTCTGCAAATGAAGAGGATTTCAGATTATTATTATTATTTTTTTTTTTTTTTTGCCAGAAACTAAATGGGTTGAAGTAAATCACAGTGGTCAATATTCCTGACCTAATGCAGTGACTAAACTCCTCTGACATATCTGCTCACACCCACTGATTTACCTCTGATTCTGGCTCCTGCAGATTCAGTATTAGATCCTGCACTGTTTAAAAAATGAAGCTTTGTTGGGGTGAATATCATTTCTGCTGAAAATGATTTTTTTTGTGTGTGTGTGCCTCCATCAGGAGCCTTTTTTTTCTTTCCAGATTGTAGCAGAAACTGCTTTCTAATCCCCAAGGAGAGATGAATTTAGGACAGAGTCTCATTTGCTGCATCTCTTATCATCACAACTGGAATTTAATGTGAAAGTTACATTGAAGCATAACGCCGCTGATCGGGAATACCAATAAGCGTTATCTCTAACTCCTCGTGTTTCTTTGTCCATGTAATTGTCAGCATCCAACTCATAACACAATTGAAGAATTACACCAGTCAATGGGTGTTTAAAAAAACTTCAGTCTCAACCTCTTTTCTCTTTTTTTTTCTTCCCCTCTGCAATCAGTATCTTTTTAAAACTGCCCTGATTTCCATCTTCTCTCCCTGAGTGGGTTCAACATTAATTTTGTTTTTGGTGGTGAATATGTATTGGCATTAATCACAGATGATAGAAATTTGCAAGTTTAATTCTGCCCTCTGAAATCTCAGCTGCACACTGGCTGCTTACAGTATGAATAGCATTTTTTCCCACCACAAACGTTTGCAATAGAAAATAATTACAGCCGGCAAAAAAAACGCCTTGATGATAACTCAGTGATTTCAAGTGCACTTAATGGTCTATTGTTTAAATTTGTCAAGCTCTAAGAGTTGTTTTGTTGTCTTTTAGAGTAGTAATTAGCCAAGAGCAGTCTGTCCTCAAAACCATATCTACATGACTCAGCTATTTCAGCCAATTTGTCTCCACACTGTCACAACAATGCAAGCTAATGAAGAAAATGGGCAACTCAAACATCCTCTTCTCAACACCTCACAATGTGATTCCCTTTGTTACAGCAGCACAAACTGTACGTTATGACAACTTCCTTCAACTCCTGTTTATGTTTAACGTATCATTGGAAATATTATGTCCTCTTTGCATTCATATCAGTGCCACTTGGAAAGGCAAAAGCTGGAATATCTTACATTCAAGCATTTTGCAAAACCACTTGTATAAAAATGTAGAAATAGAAAATTAAAAATTAGATAGGAAACGTGAGAGAGATACGGGCAGAAACATGCCGTAGTAGCCGTACTATTCATGGATGACAGTTTTAGAAAATTGATTAAAAAAAAAACTGATAACTGGTTATAAGACAATAATCATACGCTTTCACGCAGTCTGTATTTTCAAACTACCTCTGATGTTTCCCACTAAATTCAAGCTGGGCACCCAAAGTGGGTGTTGGATCTCTGGCAGTCATTTATTGCATACATGTTATGCCATGGCAGCCTCCTCTCAGTCTAACAACTCATACTGCAGTCACTGCTAAACTAATTAAATCCATGGCATAATACTGTGAAAGAATAAGCAATTTTCCCAAGCCATTACAGCTGAAAACCAGACTCTGTGACACTATGAATAAAAAGAACGCTTAAGTAAAATGACTAATTTTAAAGAATATTTCCAAAATTACAAGTTCGCAAAAAACTACTTTTGTACAGTAAAAAGAATAAATGGATTTCCTTACTCCCACAATAAAAGAGACAAAGCTGAAGTATTTACTTGTACAGAGTAACCTCCTATTTCCATGAAGCTGTTAAAAAAGTGAGCAGTACTGTATGTTCCTCACCTCTCTTTCTGTCTTCGTTCTCTTCATCAGATGATTTTCCCCTTGTTCACTGGTGTATGTGGCATAGAATGATAATAGAGTCCCATCATTGTAAGGAGATTGTGTCCTGAAATGGGAAGCAGTGGCAGCTGAGTCCTTTGGATCATCTCTCCACAGATTAAAAGCTTATTCAAATTATATTTCTCCCTCTCTTATAAACAAGGCGAGCTTTGCATTCCCTGCAGAGAAGTGCTGGTAAGTAGCTTTGCAAACATTTGGGTCTAGAAGCGCACAAATTGAAGCTTGAATGAGCTACTTCTTGTTTGTGAAATAAATGCCCAAAGACGTAAATGGATTATAAGTCATTTAACAATATTGTGGAAAACAATGTGGTAATTGTTTTTGTAATCTGATATTGACTTAAGTAAATTGTTTCATCATTGTTAGAAAAAGGAATGAACTCCTGTATGTGTACTGCAACAGAAAATAATTTCTGTAAACAAATCTGCCGTGAGCTTTCTAAACATAGTTAAAAAAAAATCAATGTGTTAAACCATTTTTCCTGAAAACAAAATTTGATCTTTCAAAATGACATTTCTCAGGCACAGTCAAGCCCCTACGGAGCCTGTTTACCAAATGGGTTTGTCATAAAGTGGAAAAAAAAAAAGAAAAGAAATGGGCAGAGCAAAATCACAACAAGAATGCAGCAGTAAATAGCAGAATGTCTTTGATCACTCCATCTGTAGGCAACTGAGCACTTGCCTTGGTAAGAAAAAACAAATCACGTGTACTTTCACTGGTAGAAGCTTAGATCTCTACAATAGCGATGGGCTGTGCTGTACCATTTCTGCTCTATTCCGGCTTTTGGCAGCTTGGCAGTCCCGACGCTTTGCATATTCATGTGAAACTATGCCTGACGATGAAACTGCAAAGCCCTGACACCTTGTTGAAAACACAGTGAATAGCGCTAAGATGCTGGCCTTCAGTATAGGAGTGCAGATATTTTTACTGTCAGCTACGTGTCTGCGTCTCACTGCAGCGTTTCCTCGAGTCAAAAGCGTTTAGGAGATGAGAAACTCTGGGCTTCATTGTGCTTCAAGGATGAGTGGTGATGAAAATGAAACAGCACCCCACCTCAGCACGGTTAAGGAACAGGAATTGTTTTAATGAGGTGGAGTTGTCATCCCTTTTTGTCTTTAAAATAAATTCATGGAATATTGATACTGTAGAGAAGTCGCAACGCAATCACTGCTAAACTAAAGATGAAGTTTTATGCATGAATTCTTATCATCTCCCAAGATATGAACGTCCACATAAATAATCCACAGTGTCTCGAACAGCTCTCCTTCTGTTCTTGACTGCTTAATCACATGCTACGTATGTGATCTTTACAGAATAAATCCATTCAGCCAGAAGTACGCTGCTGTTGTCTTTTGGCCTTCAGAAAGTCTCAGCACATTTACACTAATAAAATGGTGCTAACTTTCCAGTGAGCATTCACATTATAGAGCCAGGGCGTATTCAGATCCGTCCAAATGAATGATGTGCAATTACTGTCCCTGCTCCCCTCCTAACCCCGTGCTGTGTGCATGCACAAGCGCTGCCACGGCACACTGCCTCTGCAATTCAAGCTGCGTTGTCATATCGCATTATGAAGAATGACCTTTGTCTTTGCTGTATCACAAGCCTGAAGTCTGTACTTAATCAAAGATGATTAGTTCAATTTACTAAGTCTGCTCAGTAATGGGTGCACAGGGGACCAGTGGCACTAGGGAGAGGTCAAACTGAGTGGGATTCGCCCCCTCTGTCATTTGAACGATGCCCGTGGGTAAACATTCATGGTGGCACGGCGGGTGAGGATGCCTGGAATCTGCAGCACTCTAGGTAATTTACACATTCTGCTTTATTTAAAGATTATGTGTTTGTTGTGTTTTATATGCATTATATATTTTTGCTAGTATACTCATTGCTAATTCCTCTGAACTGTTTTTTAGAGCTGAGGCACGGTGTCATCTGTCCAATTGGTCCTTAAATTTGTCCAGTTTGTTCTGTTAAAGAGTCCTTGACCTTCTCACTAAATCCTCACCTGGTCTAGTTATCATTTGCATATGTCCCAGCATATCATTCCTGGTAGTTTTTGTATATGCACAATAGTAAAATGCATGAGAAATAGCTTTAAAATAGCCAAATTTTCATTGTGTTTTGGAATGAACAATAGAATAATTAATGTAGCAATAGCAACAAAGAAGAGAGAAAGAAGAAATCAAGCAGCTACACGTGTTTAAACAACATATTCCGCCTGAGTAAAAATATCAAATGTGGAATTGGTCATAAAACTGTGCAGAGATTAAACTGGATTGCAGTGTGTGTATGTGTATCTTCACATGAACAAACATGTGATGCGCCCTTCAGTATTTTACATGCAGGGCTGTGTGCCTCCGTGCTCCTTAGACATGTAGGTCCTGCATTTGCCTTTTGAGAAGCCCTCCCCTGTCACACTTAGGCGCTCTCTCTTTGTGATATGTGACTGCATGCAGATAAACTGTACCATGTGTCAGATGTGACAGCCGCTGATAAAACGCTCACAAATGACTTGTCTTCATAAAACTGTCAAGAGTGAAAATCTACCTTCCACTCCCTCTGCTCCAATATCGGGCATGCACCGGGCGCATTAACTTTTCTGTTATATATTTTTAAAAATGTAACAGCGTGTGCGCTCGTCTCTTTTTAACATTGGAGGCTTGCGTCAGTCAGCTTCTGATTGTGCAGATTGTAGAGTGGCCTTCGTCAGAGCTATGCCTCAGACTAATTTGTTAACTGATAGAAGGTTGCTCAAACCCTGGGATGTGAGAGCCTTGCCCAGGGCGTCGGCCCCCTCTGCCAATTAAATGAAAGCTAATTAAACCCATTTAAACAAAATGAAACAATTCAACACAGGTTGTTTGCCACAGGATATGAAAGCCAGTGCTAAGACATGCATATCCAGGAGGGAGTGTACCATGACAAACATGTGGAAACAGCATTGAGGAAAAAAAAAACCCATCACACTTTTCAATAAATATGTCAGTGAAGATGTATGAGCTAAATCTAAACATATATGTTACACAGTAGCATTTAAGTGTCCATGTATTTAATTACCTCTTTATACTGTATTGTATTTTTAATTGTTAGTGGCCACCATTTCTGTGCTGGATTCAAACGTCCTTTGTCACAGCTACGTCTCAGTTACTTACTGACAGAAAGTTGCTCAAACCCTGTGATGTGAGAGCCTTGCCCAGGGCAGTGGCTCCCTCCCCCAATTAAACGACAGCTAATTAAAGCCATTTAAGCTAAATGAAACAGTTCAACAGAGGTTGCTTGCCACAAGTTATAAAAAGTCAGTGGTAAGATATGTATATCTAGTGGGGACAGTGTCCTGCCTGTGTCCTGTTGGTTTCTACCGAGACAGAAAATCTATAACCGACCCAAAGCGACATACACCATGAAGTTAACTGCTACAGCAGGCAAACTGTGGCATAGTTCACATTAAAGGAGCCGGAGCACGTGTACTGTTGTGTAGCGTTTTTTTGGGGCCACACTTTTGTGAAAAGGTTGCTGTGATTTGAATTTGCTTTGTTAGACTTAAGCAGCCTAATTACAAGTGAACCAGGGTTTGCAAGCAAAGGTCACATGGTCACATCTTCAGTAGGGAACATTTCAGTAACCTACAATGCTACAACTTTAAATATTACAGTGGCTTCAGTAGTTGAGGTGAAATATACTACTAGACTAGACCCAGTACTTTCAGTTAACTTTGATGGACTTGTTCACTTGGACCGGGACCAAGACCAACACTTTCAGGCATCTCACTGTGGTTATTCTGTGCCACCCAAGCTGGAATGGCATTACTCACACCTGTCCAAACAAATCAACCTGAGCGAGTAAATGCACCAGTGTTTGAATAAACAGCTCCAAATACACTTGGTGTCTCTCTGCTCAAAGAAAAGTTTGATTCATTTGTTCAGGCAATCTACATTTTTGTCCCTCAGTGGCTGAAGCATGGAATAAATACTAAATAGTTAAGGGCTTTGATACAACATAGTTTAGTATGTAGATTATGGTACTAAAATAACACACTCCAGTGGCAATTCGATTGCTTAACTGGACCGTTAGGGATTCAATTATGCATCCCCTCCATGTCAATGTGGGCTAAAAATACACCCACTCCTGGTCCTGTCTATGCTGCTTTTGTTAGCATGCAATTGCCAAATGACTGTTAGCCCTCTAAGTGCAGCATCTAGCTACAGAATGTCTATGCATTATGGGCCATTAGGGTTGCATTTGTCTTTTTCTGTGTTGATGATGTTGTGATGTTTGGTATAAATGAAACATTATGTGACTTCATTTTCCGCCGTTTCAATCATTCACAGCTATGAATGGGAGGCAACTTACTGTAATAGGTGATGGAAACTGTGACCTTTCTTTTAGCAACTGTAAATGTGTCTGAGGAAAGTGAAAGTGAGTTGATTCCTGATGGGCAGGGATTAGTATGTGGATAGAAAACGATGGACGTCAGAAGGAGAAGAAAGAGAAAGAAAGAGAAAGATAGAGGAAGAGACAGTTTGCTGGTTCCAGCACAGTGGATGCTCAAGCCTGCTATCAAATCTGAGCGGTATGAGAGACTGGAAAACACATTAATGCCTATTGAAAATATCTTCCGTGCCTGATGGAATCCCATAGGAGATATGAACAGTTTTACCTCAATATCAGCTTCTGATCTAATTTGACAAATGGATACCTCTTATACAATTTCCTATGATAGGTGCGCGAGGCAGTGGAGTGTGGATTGCTGCCACTTTGAATTTAGAAATAAAACATCCCCATCTAAATTCCCCCTCTCCTGTACCTGATCCTCTGAATCTGCCTGGATTTGTATGTTATCTTTAGGATGTATTCTGATTGAATTCGCTGAAACGCTGGCTATGCTAAAAAAACACATGAGCTGCACCTTCTGTATACCTTCATCAAGCTGTGCTGCAGAGGCAAAATTAAAGTTAGCGTTTGACATGTGGTTCACTTTCACTTTGACCTTTCTCTGTACTCGGTGAGATTAGTATCATGCAAACATATAACTCCCACAGTGTGAACAGACATGACTCACATTAATTATTTGTGCTGCCATAATCATCACCATCAAAACATATGCGCACACTCTTTTTGCTCATATCTTCACACATACACTATGCATCTCACTCCAAAATGAAATGATTAACTCAGAGTAGTGTCATGCGCGTTTGACAGGGGCTTTACTGCAGAGAGCGTATTTTCTTTTTCTCTCTTTAGATGTGAATTTACCTGAAAACAATAAAGTATGGATCCCTTAATTAGACTGACCCAATAGTTTACACAAAGCAATTGTGTAGACTACTGTTTGAATTACTTTTTAAAGAGAAGGTATTTACTGCCTGGGAGCCTGAAACTGAAGCAGCTAAATGGAATGAATATTATTCAGTCAAAATATCTGCTGTGAAGAAGAAATGTGGCTCTATACGACAGCACAAAAGCAGGAGTTCAAGAAAAAATATTATTAATATTAACTGATTAATTAATATTTATAACAAGATAACGGCGTTGTACACATATCCTGCCATTAGAAAATGTGCAATGAGAAAACAAGATACAAAGAACATGGTACACATTTTGTTATAAAAGCAAAGTTTTGTTATATCAAGAACAGATAAAAGCAGTGCTGCTGTCACTGTCACTGTACTGCCAAAATGAATGAGCAGAAGCATCTGAATGTACCAGTCCCTCATTTTAAGCAAAGAAGCACAAAATGATGATGATTCAGGAACTCTACTTGTCTCTACAGCTGAGCCACTGGTTAACAACAGAGACATTTTAGGGTTTTATGTTCTGACAGAACATCTTGCCCTGTCAGTCTTTGTTCTTCCATGTGATATTCAGATGTTAGTGTAGTTCATAGGTTGATATTATAACCATAAATAAAGTCTGATGATTAAAACCATGACCACGTTTGCCTTTCTGTTTCCAGTCACAACAGGCTCCTGTGTGAATCATTTTATCTCAGCATGGAAGCTACCCATTGCTGAAGATTATTATATCAAACTTTAAATTAAAAATGACCTGGTTGAAAAAGAAACGTCTATTTACACATAAAAAAGTGCTCTCCTGAGCAGCTTTAACAATCACATAAAAGCAAATATTATTAAAAATACACAGTGTAATAAAACTCAGCATTACAGCATATACTGTATAAAAATTGTTGTAAAGAAGTGATAAAATAATGATGAGCCTGCTGGCCTGGGCTGCAATAACGCAGGTCGTTTCAAAGCTTTGGGTCCCATATGGCAAAAGCCTGTAGTCTTAAACCCAGATTTTGGAAAATCCACAAGAGCTCTGGCTGCGGATCTGATGCTGGCACCAGCTCGTAGGAGGTTAAAAAGTTTGCAATACAGCCTTGGGCCAGACCCAATCACGCTTTAAAACTCATCAGTGAAGTGTCTAAGCAATTCTAAAATTACATTCAACCTATGCAGACCTATATTAGTTATTTTTTTTCTGTCTACACTACTTGCTATAATAGCTGCTGCATAAGACAAAATACTGTACGGCAGTTTAAACATTGAGGAATATGAGCATGAATGACTTCCTCCAGATTACTAAATGGTAAAAATGGCCTTACTGTTCTCTGATAATGTCAAATTCTGCCTCCTTCAAAGGAACTAATCAGAATAGTCCACATTTATACTGATAAATGTCTGGTGTGTGCCAAAACTGATGGGTGTCCCGCTCATTCATCAGCGTGATAAGGGATTAGATGAAGGAATGGCATGGGTCTGGTTGATGGATGTACACTGTTCATAACCATTCTGAAGATAGCTTCCCTCTTACAGCTAGCACTACATTTTGCAGAGCATTTCCTTGCCAAAAGCTCTGACTAATGCAGGAGTTGTCAGAAAGCTTATCATTGCTTTAATGTAAGGAGGTGAACCAACACTAAATCTTGATAACAGTGGCAGGAAAATAAAACTACTCTTTCTGCCCTTCCCTGCTGCTGCTGTTGATTGTGATGTTTCACAGAGTACAGTGTGGGGAAATTACTATTATTATTATTTTATTTTATTTTTTTACATTTGAAAAATGCCTCCATCTTCTGCTTGCTCATAACTTCACACCTTATCAATGGAGATAAAGTGGCGTGTTTATTAGCTTAGCAGTTATGGTCTTTTAATATTTAATTTGAATTTCGATCAGCTTTCTTGTCTCATCTTTACAGAGGAAATTACCAGTGCTAATGAGCAGCAGAAGAGAATTATTCAGTTAGCTTCTAGGCCAAAATAAATGGTGTTAAATTCCTCAGATAAATTAAGAGTGTCTGCTGCTGCATCTCTTCTGGGTAAATGATGTGACCTCTGGAAAGTGACTGAGTGGAACTAAAGAGTGAGGTCAGTGATAGGTTAACTTATCAATTGATCATCTCTTGCTTAGAGAGTCTCCCATGATTGGATAACTACAGGTTTAGTGCACGCAATATCCAGTCAGTGGCGTTGAACACTTAAAGGAACCTTATTGAATCATTGATCTAAATTATGTATTGATGATGCAGCCTCTCTGTTACATCTGACAGCTCCACTCAACTTATTAAATGTGTTACGATCTATTTAAGTCCAAGCCAATATGTAACATTAAGTGAATTCACCCAAAAGAGACAGATGCTATTTATGATTCATATTTTATATAATGGATTACCTTAACCTTTTTTTTGCAACTGCAATGTACTGGTTCAGTCTCACTGCTCTCATCAACCTGTTCATAGAGATGCCAGATAAAAAATAAATAAATAAAAATGGAAGGTAGAGACTAAACTTAGTCATTTAACTGATGTGTCATATCACAAAATGCTCTTATACCTGTAGGTGGTTTTAGCAGCCAATGACAGGTAGCCTATTTTCTCTTTTAGTTAAGGAGAAGACTTCTTGAAAAAAATTTTCACTTTTCTATCTGGCTTGTTGAGGAGGAGACAGATTTACTGGTAGAATAATTGATGCGGTATCAAAAGCCTGTAGGGACAAAAGTGGTTATTCACCCTCCGTTCAGATACTGCATCTAAATGAAATGCATGGTCCCCGTTTCTCTCCACTGCTCGCACAGTGAAGAGATGACAGTTGGCAGCCAGCGAAGCGTGACACGGCGAAAAACTCATTTCTCACTCCAATCTAGGCCAATCAGTAAATTAGCTTACAATATACGTTTAAGCAAATCCACGAGATGTCATGATGATCGGCTCTATGGCATTTTCAACAGATCTTTCCAGGGAGACATGCATGAACAGCACTGGAGTCCCTCTGATGCACACTGATGATAAGCAGCATGTTTTAAGCTAATACTTTTCCCTCTAAAGCGTAACATCTGCACATCCAGCCAATACATAATATGGTCACTAGCTTGTTGCATTGCGTGTGATGATGTGTGCTTTAACCTTGCATCTGTTCCTACAAAGGCAGACATCACTTGAAGCTCTTCAACATCAAAACACTCCAGATGAAGCAAGTTTCACACACAAACACAAAGTCTCAGACTCTTTAAGTATCCTCAAATATTTAACTGAGTAGTTTGGTAGTTTGAAAACATAACCCCCCTGAAAACTCTGCTTAATCTACCCTTGGGTGCCTCCTTCTGTGGCAATGTCATTGCCAAGGTTTTAAATATTTATCAGAGGTATTGGTTAATTAAAACAGAGAGGGGCTTCAGATATTTTGCACTCTAATCCATTTTAACGAACATCTGCCAGCTCTGCATATGAGAACATGTCATTAAATTTAGCCGTAAAAGTACGGTATTTTATAATCTCCTCCCAACCAACAGTGAATCCCTGTGAATTATTGAATTCATTATAAACATGTGCTTGTGCTTTTAAAGAAAATCTGCTGAATAAAATTTGCCCAAAGTGTGAAATCATTTTGGACTAATCAACTAACCAAGTGTGTTTCTTACTGCCAAATGTTTTCCTTAACACACACCGTGGTACAGAACGCTGCTTCAAAAAGTTATGCTGTTCTAAAAGTGCAATCATACTTTCTAAATAAAAACAGAAGCACAACAGAGCAGCATAGAGTCCTCCTACAATGCCCAGGAATACAAATTTGTTAAGATGTCCACGGTTCTACAGTAAATCCTGAGATTTTTTTTCCCGTCACATTTCAGCTGATAATCTTGTATAGAGCAAAGGAACTGTAAGATTTACCAGCCTAACCTTTACCCACAAAATGTATGAAAAGAAGCAATTATAGATTGGAACAATACATGAAAGAGAGCCATCACCACATTGCGAGACTCCCTTCTTTCTCCATAATAGAGGAGATAATCCTATCAAAAGTGAAATGCACTAACATTTCTGAGGTCAAGCCCTCAGACTGGCAACGAGCGAAAGGCCTTTTTCTCTGCTGCATTCACAAGAGACAGAAGACATGTTGAGACAAGTACCAGAAGTATGTTTTCATCATTTCAAAACAAATTCCAAAAATATTGAGCCGGTGCTGTTGGTTTTGCATGGGCTGCTGAATTTTGGAAGATATAAAAACACTTCAGATTCATTCTTTTGACCGACCAAGCGCAACAAGTGAGTCTCAACACAAACCTTTAGAATCACACTTCATTTTCAGTATTGTATCAATGCTGTACGGAAGCCCTGAATGGGAAATGGGTTGGGGGAAACAAAAAGTTTTCTCAGGATCTGTTCTCTAAGTTACATCCTGGCAAAACTTTTTTCCCACCTGTTTCATGGATGAAGAGAAAATTAAGGAACTTCAGGGAGATTATCCTGGAAAAACCTTGCCCCCCCCCGACCTGTTCTTACGCTGTAAAAACAGGAGCGAAAACAATTTAGATCAGACTTAGAAAATGGATAACCAGATATTTTTTTCTTACTTGCCTCTCAGGGCCCCTGTAACACTGTGTAAAACTGAAACAATAAAATATCAACTAAATGTGCATTATGCGAGCGCTGTGTGTTTTTCACATAATTTACGAGGCTGCGGGATGTGCTGCCCCAGCTGACGATAAGAGAAGCAAGGTTTAACAAATGAGAGGGAGGGAGGAAGATAGGAGGACAGAAAAAATCCTCTAACTTTGATTTACAACTGGAATGGAGAGCAAAATGAATGTGGGGCCGTGAAGCTGAGACCTCCCATCTGCTGTGCTGTAGGACAGAGGCTGAGCAGCCATCTGCGCCTGAATCTGTTTTAACATTTACATTTAGTAGGGAAAAATAGGCAATGTAGATAACAGGCCCGAGATTACACAATCTCCTATCACAAGCATATACCATATCTTCATATACAGTGTACAGTACACTACATTTTAACTGTGTGTGGGAAGATCCGCCAGCGGGAAGAGATCATTTCATTTTTCATTTTCAATATTCAACTTGTTCTAATAACTATATGTGACATTATTTCACAATAAGTGTAGAGCAGGGTATTTCATGATCTTGGTCCGGATCGTGATCCCAGCCCATTTATTTCAAATAATAGCATTATTAGCAAATGTAGACCTTTCAATTCGCAAGACCCAATGCTATTTCAGATTTGAAATAATCATTTCCTGGGAATCAAATGTCAGGACTCCACTTTAAAAATCAAATCACATCTTTTCTGCCTCCTCCACTGGACCTTGGGTCTGTGACAAATGTCTCATATTTGAACAGAACTGGCAGACGTCAGTCTCAGATTCTGTCCTGGGTTCCACAAATTACAAGGACAAAAGAAGAACTGAGGCAGATAGATGGATAAATTAAATAGGATAGATAAAACGTTGCACTTTCAATTTTGTCGATTTGAATTATCCTCTAAATTTTGTATTGGCTTTGATCCCCTATATGTTCACTATGTACATCTAAAATTAAAATATCAAACGGTTGCCTTTTGTTTTGAAGAACTCAGAACAAGGAAATGCACAAACCTTACGCAATTCATTACAGTTAGACGGCTAAATAGCTACAGTAATATTTAGCTGAGATCAATACGATTACCTAAAAAAGGCCAAAGCAGGTCAGTGTTTCCTAACAATAATTTACAGAAAGTTTGAACATACACATCATTTTCAGTAACAGGAGGTTAAACAACCAATGACTTCAAAGTGGAGAAGAAAGGAAAAGAAAAATGTCAGAATTGTGTAGCTGGAGAGAGTGACATGAGAAGGACAGGGAACAAAAGGAAAGCTGCCAGACTTCAGTGCCACATTTCGCCCCGTCTCTGGATCCAGCCCGAGCCACCCCATGCGGATGATTCACACTGTGAGACGCAATTACCAGCGTGACATTTCCTTTTAATTGGGTTACCAATGACTCCTTTCTGAGGCAAAGGTCATTTTCTGGCTCAAGTCAAAGTCTTCTCCCACCTATATTTCAACGGAGGACTGATGAAGGATGAGTTTGGTGAATGGTGAAATCACACTGGTACTGAAAATGATATTTATACGTAATTTACAGACTTTTTGGTAACTGGAATTGCAAAGACCATGAGACATATCATATGGAAACAACTTCATCATGTGTGGGTGTTAAGGTTAACTCCAATAAACAAACTGAATCTGATGGCTGTTGAATACGTGACTGCACTTTTACTGGCATTCGACATCAGTAAATCTAAGCTTTAATGTTTCGTAAAAGTGAGCTGGCAATAACAGACACATACAAGGCAGAAGAAAGCTTAATTCTTTAAATGAATACAAAACATATCTAATGTGGTAGTTAGTTAGCTTTTCCAGTCTTTGTGCTAAGCTAAGCTACCCAACAGCTGGCTGCAGATGAGAGTGAACAGATAGATGAGGGTTGTATTTATCTTCTCATCAAACTATGGGCAAAAAAAGCAAATAAGAGCATTGCCCATACTGCTGAACTATTCCTTTAATGAATTCAGACTGCTGAATTCACTGCGACATGGCTGTTGCCAACTTGGTGCACTCAGGCATAATATTAGAGTCTCCTGAGCTACAGCCCATACTTTCTTAGCCTGTGCCTTGACGTCTCACAACATGCTAACTAAATGAGGTTGATTTTAAACAGCCATCACCTGCTAACTACCGAAGAGTTGCAACCTGACTGAGTCGATGACAGACAGAGCAATTTTGCCACTTGCTCACTTTTTGCAATTAACTAATCAGGTCAGATACTAAGGGAGCTGGCCCCAAGGTGTTTCCTAGCAACCATGCCGCTGTGGTCGGCCCGCAGTGTTGCTGTGTGTGTATATCTGTGGAGAGGGAGAGTTACTGCCGCAGTAAAACTGTCTCTCGGCTATAAGTGATTTGTGACTTCCCTCTCTTTGCTATTCCGATGTAAGGGAAGGCACGTACCGCCTTTTGTTTGAGCAAGCACACTTTTATTGCAAGGAGGAGATTGGCAGGTGGTGCAGGATATTTCTTACAGTGTAATCATGCTTTATCCATAGGACAGTGCAGCTTCTCCCCACTACAAAATAAATAAGTTTGATGCATTCGAAGTAGGTCTACATAGTATACTGTATTTTTATTGTATTTGCCAACTGAACATATGTGGGTAGCACATTGAGGGGTGCAGTATCACTACAGGTCGGATTAGAATGCTGGTAAACAAAATTTCCAGGTGGCAAACAAAACAACAGATGTGCATATTCAGATTCAGAAACCATTATCCTGTTATCTAAGATCCAAATCAGGGTCTTATTGGTTTTCGTGAATAAGTTTTAAGCTCAGCTGGAATCTAATGTGGAATCATCTGCATGACTGAGACCATGTGGGACAGATGAGCTGCACTAAGACTGAAATGTCTCAACTTTAGGAAGGACTGCCATGAAATTCCTTGTCCCCAGATGAAAACTACTTGTGTCTCGTTATACCCTGACTTTCCCATTACGTTGCACGCAGACATTTTAGGATATTCATTTTCATGGTGCACATATTACAGCATATGTATTCAAAGCCACAAAATGGAGCACTTAAATATTAAAGCGGATTTCATATCATTACTGCAGTATGTCACAGCTTAATCACACATTGGATATTTTCTCCTTGCCTTGAAGCTTATTTTATGTACAGACTGAAATATCATTCACTCTCTTACTCTCTCTCTCTCTCTGAACAAGCATTATAGCAATATTGTAAATGTAGCCGTCTTGTAAACCAAGCCATCCGGCCACTGTGTAAAATTATGTAACGCAACGCACAGTGAGTGTTTCAATGGCCTCCCAGCATGCATCATAATGAATGCTTATCAACCTTGGATTAATGGACAATTACAGTTGTATTTCATTGCACATCAGCAATATGGCCAATTGGACTGCTGAGGGCGGCAGGTTGGCAGCTTCAGAGGCACAGCTACAGTATAGATCATGTGGGAGAGAGATGTTCTCTACACTTCCACTTCTGACATTTCTCATAACTGATCGGCTACGGGAGGAGTGAAATGATCCAAAAATACATGAACATTGATTATCCCTTGATATGCTTGCTCTCGTGGTTGGACAGGAGACAGACTGTGAAATCGTTTTCCTCCTTTTTTTTTCCATCACTCGATGCTGTTCGGCTTTGTACGGCAATAATATAACAATGTTATTCTTAGAATGTGCTGTGAACAACACAAAAACACTGTCAACTTCATTAGCCGCTGACGACTTCATTAGCCGGCATAAACTGTTCATTAGCTTAAGAAGTTGAAAAGTGATACTGACTTGGAACAAAGCTTTGCTTTGATCAAATTCAGTCATCCCGAGAGGAGGCCGGCTCTTTGTCTTTATGATATCTTGACAACAAACCCCAGTCTGTCCTCTGTAGTTTGCGTGTGTGTACGAACGTGAAGGCACACATTTGTGTCTGAAAGTGAACGTGTCTTTAGGGGTATGTGTGTGTCTCTGCCTGTTAGTGAGTGTGTTTCTTAGGAGAGCTGGGAGAGTAGGAGTGTGTGCCTGTGCCTGTTTGTGTGTGTGAACTGACAAATCTGAAGTTGCTTTGGATCTCCCTTCGGCACTGGCTCCCGCTAGCAACTCTCTGTCTCTGTTGTGTTTGTAGATTACAGGGGCTGTTGATTTTGGAATGTTTCTTTTTCCAACTTCAAAGTTTGACTGATCTTGCTTGCAGTAAGGGACTGAGCCACTTAAAACTTTTATTATTACTTTCCCTCCACCCTGTCTTCCCTCTGCCTCCGTCCACACACACATTATATTTTCCTATAACTACTGTCTGCTGACATGATAACATTGGATCTTGACTTACATCTGCATCTGCCATGCCATTTCCTACACTCATCTGATTTTCCCTTCCCAGCATGAACTCAGCTCGCAAGATGTTGAAAACATGGTAGCAAGATGGACGGCTCAATCAGGCTCACGACAGCTTTACAGCAGGCGTTAATGCGAGGCAGTGAGGGCTAAGGCATGTGTGAGTTGCCACTGGAAAGTAGGCACATTAAAAAAAAAAAAGCCTACTGAAATCATATACAACAACTTGAAACCCTTTTAAGGCCCAAGAGAGTTGAGCGTTTGAGTGCATTACAGTGTGTACATTAGTAAGTAAGAGTGGTTAGCTCTAAATGACATTAATCATGCACCCACTCAGTGTGTTGTGGAAGCTTTTGAAGTGTTGCTGAGAAAAAGCTTGAGACTCTTGGAAAAGGACATGAATAACAGCTCGTGTCAATCTCAGATTCAATTGGTTCTTACATATATTTTTATGCGGCATTAAGTATTCTCTGTTATATTGTAAATAAAATGTTTTAGTGTTCAGTCTTTTGCTATTTTTGCATTTGAATCCATTTATATTTTCTCATGCACATGCATTATGTTACTATGAAAGTGATGCATGTGTTTGATTTCATCTTGTGAGAGTTCTTTTCTAGGTCTGGTGTTAATTGAATAGTTTGAGACAACAAAAATGGATTACAGGTGTGCTATTAATTTAGCATACATTTGCATTATAAGACCCCTTATAGTCTTGATTCAAAGCCTTAACTGAGGCTAAATGTGTCCGATTTTACATGTAGTGATTGAATTAACAGAGTTCAGCCTTGTGCTGTTGTGTAATCATGCTCATTATTTAAGTAATCCTATTGGACCTCTAGATTAGAATCATGTTTCTCCGATCAGTCAGGACATTTAAAGTGGGATTACCCCGGCCGTATTGTGGATTTCTAAGACGATTAAGGGCTGAAACACTCATTATAATCTAAGAATATCATTTATTTTCTGATTGATTGTTGATAAAGAGAAAAAAAATGACTTTGCTGGGTGAAAAATCTCTGAGAGTAAAGAGTCAGAGCAATTATACAAGATCAAACTGAGCGCCTGTCTTGAGATTTGATTTATGTAACTGGTGCTCTTCATACCAGCAGTGTCCATAGCAACAAAACCCTGCATGTGATGTGCCTGTAATCTGACAGTTGATTGGTGTGAACGTTTTGATTTCACAGTCTGAGTATGTCTGTCTGTTATCATTCTCTGGAGAACGATCAGCATCGAGATCAGATTTAGAGCTATCGTGTCAATTTGTTGCGAGGGAGGTAGGAAGGAGGGAAAAGAAACAGCGCTGCATTATATGAATGAAGCTGATCTGTGTTTGCACTTATCTTGTATTACATATGTACATCTCATTTCCTCCACCCTCAGAACCAGTCTCCCAGCGTGGTTTAATCAAATTAGCCTAAGAAATCAGTGTAGAACATCCTACAGAAGTTGTAAAACATGCTTCCCAACCAACTTCGGGTGTGTAATTAATCATGTGGAAATTAAAGTAAAAGGAGAGGGTTTGACCTTGTCCTCGGAGAGTTAACCCATGTCCGCAACACACGACTATTTTTACATTATTTTCAATTATCGTCTGAAACAGACAGGGACCCTTGAGGAAGGTAGCCTCATTTTTTTTTTGCCAAGTCCTGTCATTGAGTCACATTACCACGTTCTTTATATAGCTGAGCTGTGGAAACACGGTCAGCTGCTGCACACAATGTCCCTCACTTCTATCCCCTTTTAGATTAGAGGCTTGATTTGAAAGTAACATTGGATTTCACTTGTCTCCAACATGCTCTCTTTCCTAAAGCTCAACTAGTTTTTAACATTGTAGACAAAGGCTGAGTTAAAGTGATGAATTAGCTTTATAAAAAAGTCTACCTTTTCATTTTGTTGCAGCACATTACATACACGGCAGTGGAAAGACTAGTTTTGACAGATAAATACAGTGCATTATTTCATAAAACTACACTGCATGAAAATACCACAGAAAAATATTGTTAAAAAAATGTCACTTCAGTAATAACATAAAAGCATTTTGCTACCCACGTAGTGTCCAGGATAATGACTTTAGAGATACTGTCTTGTTATGCACCAAATACTTCGTTTAGTGTGACAGCATCTTAATTAATACACACTCTGGGGTTGCTGGAGTGGACTGGGTGCCTATGGTGATTGGCAGATAGATTAATATTGTCAGACCCTGGAGACACGTGTCACATTCCACTTGAAACCATTGTTACTTGTTTCAAGGACAATTTCCCCACCTCGACTCCCCCTCCCCCCCACCGTTGCTGCACTGAGAAAACGACTGTGAGGGTCGGTATCATTCACACCAAAAGTCTTAGAGGACAAATGCAGGAGTGGAGCCCCATGGGAGGCGGAGCACTTCTGTACAAAACACACTGACACCTCTTCTTTCTGTGAATATTGCTTCTAAGAAAAAAAAAAAGTCAGTAAGTGTGAAACGCAGCAAAGACCCTCACCAGCTGATCAGCTAACTGTCCTCCACACGAGGCTTATGTATATTCCTGGAGATTTTTGTTTGCAAAAAACTTTCCCTCTAGCAGCGATTGTCCAATTACAGCTTAGAGACGGTAACTAGGCACTGCAGGCCTGTCAAGCTTTGGTTTTCTCTACATACTGAAGTAATGTGCATGTGGCTGTAGTAAATAGTATTTTATTTTTTATTTTCAAAACCAAAAAACAAGAGCAAAGCTCTAAGGAATGGGCTGAACTCTGTGTTAACTAGCTCACTACCTACAGTAGTAACAAAGTGCTACTGTTTCCCAGGAGTTAGCACATAATTAGCTGGGTTTACAGGTTAAAAATAAAAACCCTGTTCATGACTAACACATCCAGTGTATGTGACCCAGTTCTGGATGCCACTGCCATGTGTCAGAGTTTCGCTAACGTTAGAAGATCTGACTTGCTCTTAATTGAGTTTGCAAATATTTACACTCCAGCAACCACAACACAAACTCATTACCCAAGACATTACCTATGTTATGTTTTGTTAGCCAAATGCATTTGTTAGTGCACAATCTCAAAGACCAAAATATTGTAACTTAAAACTGAAACGTACTGTTTGAAGATATCAACAATAACCTTCTGCAGATAGACAGCTACAGGTGACAAAATCGTACTGTTGTTAGCAGGTAAAGATGAGAAGGCTGCTTTTGACTATACTTGTCTGAATTCAGGGACCCACTATTTAAAAAATGGCTACAGCTTATCAGCAGTAACTAAGTGGGGCAGGGCTTAGTCAGTGTGTTATTAGAACTGGAGGCCAGAGCGTTTTAGTATTACAGATCCAATGTAAATATATGTGACTTAATGTTATGGCTAACAAGGTTGTACACTGTGATATGTTTATTTTTCTTTTATTATGCCGCACTTGTAAGAAAAAGTGGTGACTTCATCACTGGTGTGTCTTTTGTCATTCTTAGGGCATCCTTCATGTTTTTATTCGCTCCTACCGTGTTTTTAAGGTCATCGTGTAAATCAAATCAAAGACATCTCTGAAAGAGGTACTTTACACACAGATTTTACTTCTCAGACTCCACGTTTTATTTCAATTTCTTTCCCCTTCACCTTGTTCCTTTCCCACATGGGTTCTCCTTCATGTTTGTACTCTGCCTCAACCCTGCCTTGGGCTTAACTTTGGAATGAGTCTGTCTCTGCAAGATGATTGGCGGTTGGGCTGCAGCCAGGGACAGCTGGTCTCTAAGAAACTGTCTCGGTGTTTGGAATACATTAACGGCCACTGCACTCAAGGTGCCTTGATGTAGCTGAAGAAGTCATGCTGCCTTTGACACTCCATCTTCTTTCAATATCTTGTTTGACATTTGGGATGTAGATTTATTTCTTTCAGCATTTCCTGAAATGAATTTATTCCATCTAGTTATTATTTTTTTCCTACACCTCTGCGGTGCATTAGAATCATATTAGCACATGGCTCCGTCACTCACAGGCAGTGGCATTTCTCTTGTTGAAATTGCCTGCTTATGCTTTTGTGCAAAGTAAATAAGCATCCCCCTCAGTCAATCTAAACATTTTATTTATCAGGGACTGACAGAATATGCCCCAGAGTTTTAATGCCGCATTTGTTATCAACGCTTAATTGCAGACTACATGTTTAACACTCCACTGGGCCATGGACAATTCAAAATTGCTTCATTTAAAATGACTGCCAGTCAATAAGGGAAGCCACATTCTCATCCAAAGCTGCACTGTCAGAATTAAAACCGACAAGAGAGAGTGAAGGGAGGATATCATTAGCAACAACTTTTCTTATGAATATCACTGCATCTCCCTGAGTAGCCTAGGTAGTTAACATGCATTTCTTAGTACACATTCTGTTTAGATGCTCCTTGTACTCAAAATGAGTTGGGCAGTAATGCATTAACATGTTATAATAGTGTGATTACTGCGACTCTGCCAAGGGAGAGGAGCTACAGTCTCTTATTAGATTTGTTGATAGGTGCTCTTGAAAAATTCAGTAAAGGAATAATAAAAGTCGGCAAGCCCACTGGGAAAGACATTAAGTTGGCAACATGCTCCCAGTACCTCCACAGCTGTCTTATTTTTTGTCTTCTTGCTTAGCTTGCTAACGTTGGCCACTGGTAAGTGTAATGCAACAAGTGATGTAACTAATTACTTCTGCTATTCAGTGGAGTAATATAATTAATTTCAATGAGTAATACAGTTGATTGCATTTTATAGCTTGTCCAACACTGGATATCAATTAGTGTGCCATCAAGGAGAGATAACGTTAAATATGTTGGATTAGTGGTTAGCTGGCTTAAGTGTGACTATGTGAACTGCATCTGCTTGATCTTACCCTGTCAGCTTGATTTGGAAAGGGGCAAAGCGTTTTATTGTGAAAGGCTTTTCCAGTGTGAACAGCATTTCACAACTGTAGCCAGAGTTTTACGTTTCTGTCTGTTGTGAAGATGACATTGTTGAATGCACAGCAGCCAAGGACAGCCCTCCTCTTGCCTTTTGTAGCCATGTGTTTGTCCAGCTATTGAAGTTGCCTTTGCTGCTTGGCAGGTGAGAGCGTACGGGTGGCCAAGTCCCACTGTGAATGACCTCCACGTCCTCAACCTGGCCAAAGCTGCCATCTCTGTAATGGCTATCATATCTCAGCCCCACTGTTCATTCTCTCCAACTGCGCCACACTCGTTCCCCCTGCCCCCCCCCCCCCCCCCTTTTTTTTTATACTCTGCCACAAGGTATTGCATAATTGGTGCTATTAAACAACAGGCAGTTGAAGAAAATATGAATTTACAGATGTTTTTCCCCCCAACAAAAATGTCCAATTTTCACAGTCACTCACTTAAATGTACAGTATGTCGTTAGAGAAGGAGACTCGCTTAAAGAAGTCTGATGGTAACTAATGGACAAAATTACCAGTGGTCTTTTTTCTCTGTAAAATAACCACTTATTATTCGCTGAAAATTGCTGCAGTGATAATGGAGTTAGTGCGCTGAAAGATATCTGCAGCCCGGCCAAACAGCGAAGGTACACAACCGCCCGAGGCAGTCTCATCAAGCCAAATAATACATTTACGAAACATTTTGTTCTCTACAGTACATTAGGCAACATTAGGGTTTTCCTACCCGCTATGTGAATATCCCAAAACAATATCAGTCACAGCGACCAACTGGAGCAAGAGCAAATGCATGCTTCTGTAAAGTAAATAACTGACATTAATGCAAATGAAGTTAAGTGACCACTGTGTTTAGAGAAGAAACTGAGCCGTAACAGTGGGCTGTAGTCTGATGTTCTGTGGTACAACTCCTATGTCCCTTAGGAAAATAATCATAAATCTGTTCTCATACGACATGACTGTGCAAATGCTCTTATCTTGATTTGAGCCTAAAGTCTAAAATGGAAAATCTGAGGTCATGTGCCTCCCATTTGGTTCATAGTAGTACTGGCCATAACTCATGTCGCTCAAAAAATTTGATTTGTCCCTTTGCAGGTCTTTCATGAGCCGAATGCGTGTAAACACAATAATATGAAACTGACCCATACGTTTTGTTTTGTTGTAATAGAAAACCCTGACTTGCCAGCAAACCATGTTATATTTCATACTATGATTACATACTGTAGAACTGGATGCATAAAAAAAGGGCCAAAAGTCTGCTGATAAATTGCCAGTAAAAGATATTTGCAGCAGCCTTCCCTTGACTTTTTTTTACACACAGGAGAATTTGAATGTGAAAACTTCTTTCTGGAGAAAAAGAAAAAAAAAAGAACAAAAAACTGAGAGGTGCTGGAGCTCAGAATGCGCTTGACCTCTTGAAACAACATGTTCAATTCACTGTTTGTGTCTGGGTTTTGACTGATTCAACTACACTTGTGTTGATGTGGCCAGATGGTATTATTAGTTTGTTGGCTCTGAGCATTACAGAAACAACCCTTGCATTGTAAGAAGTGGGGGTGCAGGATTATAATTATGATGCTGAGATATTGTGGGGGCCAATATAATGATATGACAGAATGTATAAAATAGAATATGTATATATAGTAATCATGGTACACCGCTTGCAGACATTTTATCCCAGTGTGAAAACTAAAGCCAAGATTTCTACATTTACTTATAGACTAGAAAATGCTGCCAAATGCTCTTTCTGAGAGGTACAGCTACAGTTTAGCTCTGTCCAGTTGGAAAGTCAGAATTGCATATGTTATGACAGAATATACCGTGATGGCCAGATGGTACAGGACTTCAGATCAGGTCATGAACATGGATGATTGTGTCACATAGTTGTTTTTCCTTTTTTTTTTTCGTTTAGCAGTTTGTTGTCTTGTGTCAGCTGCCGGAAATATGTGCATAACTCCGATACTAGTCTCATTTTGTGCTATTTGAAGTGTTGAAGTATAAACACTCACCTACACTGCACAGCCAACGTATTCATAAAAATATAAAGCCTGCGGAGGTCTGGAGTACCTCAGAGACACTACCAACACAGTGCCTATTCAGCATCCTCAACCTGTGACCAGTCAACATTTTCAATGCATCAGGATCCAACATACTCCGAACTTTCTAAAGGGGTCTAAATGATATGCTTTTAAGAATAATAATTATTCTCAAAGGCGCACAGATGAAGCAGAGCAAAAAAAAAAAAAGAATAAAAGAGAGGGAGAGTGCCTGTATGTCCCTGACCTTAGCTGTGATTAGCATAATTGAATTTCAAACGATCAGGTGAGTATTGAGGAAGAGGGAAGCCATTGAAAGTGTGTAAATGGTCCACAGCCGGCACACCTCGGTAATATCATCACAGAGAGTGTGGATGTGGTTGACTGGAGGGTTGATGTGTCAGGCTAAATAGTACATTAAGTGAAGACATGAGAGAGGTTCAAAAGGTCATATAGGTAATCAGTGTGAATCAGTCTGTAATCTTAAGATGTACTTTTGTTGCTGCCACCAAAGCTCTTTGAGTTTATATGAAGTGTTGGCATTAAACTTGTACCAAGGTTTAATTCTCATTCCACAGAAATTCATGCTCACTGATTAATGTACTGCTGTCAGCTACCCACACATCTGAGGGATGTGCTTGTTCAATATACACTTTCTGGTATCTGGTATTCTGAGACTGCCTTCCCAAGAAAAAAGAACAGAATCAGTTGTTTCAGCAAGAGCCTCAAAACAACATGTTCTTACACAAAGTTCAAATAGGGAGGACGTTGAGAAGGTTCAAGAAAACGTCAAACATTAACGTGGGAGACAGCTGTCCGTTTCCATTCCCAGTAGACAGTCAATTTATTACTGTAACCATGACCAAGAAGGCCCCCTAACCTAGTAATTTTAACCCATAACACAAGGTTTCCGTGAGCCTAACCAAGTTGTTTTTGTGCCTAAACTTAGCGGTAACCATATCTTTGTCGTATTGTAAACTTAATGATTTTTCAACAGTGATGTGTAACGGCTTTGGATGGCACAGACAAATGATGCTGTCCTTCCAGTAGGGGCGTCAGGTCAGAACAAGCTTTTGTGTTCTGTGGGGAAGTTAGAAGTGACATATTTTGATTTATTTAAATTTGGAGGACTCGTTGGGCATTGTCATCTCTTCTTCCTTTCACTGACCGATTTTTTTCCCCCCTCAGCATTAAAGCAAGCCATGCTGTCTTTAATTCTTCCCACCTGTCAGTGGTCTCCAGACATGATGTCCCCTCCATGTAAGCAGAGAGGATGTAGTGATATGGAGATACAGTATTCTCCTCTCTCCGTGTCATTATGATGAATGAGCGGAGAGGTGTGGCAGTGGGTAGGGCAAGTTTCTCCTTGCGGAGCAGTGAGCCATCGCTCAAGCAGGGTTCTGGGGCCGAGATGTCCATAAACATGCACATAAAATCAGATCCCTCAGCAGGTGGTATTCTGTCCTTGGCGGAGGAACGAAAAGTCAAATTGGCATACATTAGAATGATGTTAGGCGTCCTCGAGGACAGACTGTTTTTAGTTATCTGTCACTAGTCGGAAGTCAGAGGCTGCCTAAGAGTCCTCTGATAGGATTTGATTTCTGTCTCAGAGGAGACAAAATGTAATCAAAACAGCTGCTGCCCACCACACAATGCAGAGCAAATGAATCACATGCCACCCATTACAGAACGGAAAATTCAAACTACAGGTAAGACAAGTGAAATCTGACGTTTTGTCAAAAGCGTACGTTTACCTCTGTTGTTATTTTTCTCTAATTTGTTGAACAGCAATGTGTTCACGAATACAAACAGGTAATTAGTCTTACTGATTAACCATTTCTTAACACGTACCACTGTGAATCCTGGACAATCTCTATTTTTGCAGGACGAGCTGGTCTTCTTTTTAAAGCTCCAGCACAACTCATAAACAACATATGCTCACAACAATTATGGTTACCCTGGAGGCAAATTTAACCTTGAGTCTTCATAGCAGATGTTGGCGAAACCCCCCCCCCCCCCCCTAAAAAAAATAACAGATTGTAACAGCTTCGAATGCATGATTCATTGGCACTGATTAGCTCTTATATTGGTCTGCTGCTGTGCAACTTCAGATCTACAGTACTTGATATAAAAGAGAACTACACACTTGTTTACACTGCTACTGTCCACCCACACTTTAAATTTGAAAAATGCAAATGTGCAGGTTTGGCAGTCTGCATGTAGACTGAACAGAGGATGCTCGAGGGCCTGTTGGAGGAAACTGAAGCAGAGGTGGCAACTCTCACATTAATAGCACGAGACTGTTGAGACAGTCAGATACTTTATTCCTGTCTAACACTGCGGAACGTGTATAATAACAGGAAATATTAGTCACTGTCAGAGAAAACATTTTACCATCAGCCACTGTTGCTTTGTAATTTTTGTTACAAAGCAACAGTGGCTGTTGCTTTGTAACAAATCCTGAGTTGGATGTTGAAGGGTGCAGAACTCCTGCAGAACAATCTACATTTTTTTGCTCATTGCTGACTGTTTTTCTATTCATCTGGAACAGAACAGGTTTGCTCTGTTTCATACACGGGTTTGTCTCAAACTCAACTGGTCCTAACTGACTTTGCCACAGCCCTATTCTGCTGTTGCATCTTTGTCAGGGACTCAAAGTGCGGATGCTTAATCGGGCTATAAACCCTTGTAATTCTGGGGAGGTTAATCAATAAAATGGCAGTCTGTTACCAACATGGCCACAGAAAATTGTGTACAAAATGTACAGTATTTTCTGTTCTTTCATAGTTGCTTACCTCCATGCAGATGAGATGACACATCTTAAGCTTTAGTTTTATGTTAAACAGTAAAATTCCTTGTGACCTCAGTTCCACAGTTGGTGTGATTAAACACTGAGGCTTGGCTGACTGTCTTTTAGATATCATAAAAGATATATTTCCTCTCTTAAATCAAAGCCTGCCATCAGTCTTCACCTCCAAACAGCCATCCGAGGTCCTCTGGGAGTCTGTGCTAAACTTTGGGCTGAACACTAAAGTCAGCATGGTAACACACTCACACGTATTTACATTGATTTTAAATCGGTTTAAACAATTATGTTTTACAAACATCATTCTCTTTTTGACCCTTGCACATAAAGAGATGGAACTGAACTATAACTTATACATATCTGTATTTTCATTATGTGAGTTCAGCACTAGAACAGGCTGTTTATGAGTGTTTCCGGTGATGACAATAACCTTGAGTGAACTACCTGTTTAAAGTATTTAGTGGGCACTATCTCTATCACTGCTCCAGCGGTCATATCAGAACACTTCATTATAAATGCATGTGAGCTTTCCTTGTACTCTACAGTGTAAGATCAATGCCAAAAGAGGTTATAAAATGGTAATTACATCTCATTCTATTTTCATGAGTAAGTTAATTTAAGAGTTACTGTCAGACCGTTACTGCCATACCTTGAGTCCTTCCTGTGATTCTCTTTAATCATTATGAAATCAATTAAATGCTATTTAAAAGTGTATCATGGATATTGGACCAAGGACAAATGACTGAATGCTGTGGAGACTTGAATTGTCTGGACAGGCTGGACATGAAATTAGCAGTGAAAGTAAGTAGGTGTATGTGAATTATTGCCTCCCTGGCTTAGTGCAGAGTGTGACTAGAATAGACAGTCATCATATGCCTGTGGTTTTCATCTGTGCTTATTTTATATTGAAAATGTCAGTTTATTTTCAGTGTTTTACAAGGAATGTTCACAGGATGCTGATGCACTGAAAAGCTATTGGTTATAAATTACTATGAAGACCAAGAAAAGTTCACAAGGGCTATTTTAATTCAACAGTGTGTCGATTGTCCCTCAGGTCCAACAGTCGTTTTATAAGATTTACAAAGCCTGGTATAGTTTGTACTTTTAAATGATAACTAAAAACAAGAAAGAAAATAAAAATTCACCATTTTGTTTGGCAAACTTGGGTTTTTAGCTATGCAAGCACCGTGGCTTTAGGGACAGCGACGTCAGGTGTGAGCTGACGTGCTTAGAGCTGTCCACTTGTGACTGGCTCACTGGAGATGCATGTTAATTCCAGGTCTGAACAAGGCCTTAGTCTTGTTTTAAATATTTACAGAAACTGTTGAGAGATGTGCTGAATATTAATGAATGTGCCCAACATGTTAATTCCACTTCATTCGTATCGTTTGCTTAGGCATTGTGTTTCTGTTGACAATCTCCATGAGAGCTCTCTCAAGGACATACTGGTAGGAGGGACAGTTAAAAGGAGTAAAAGGGGAATTTTCAGTACAACAGTCATTATCATATTCTCTTTTAAAAGTGCTATAGAGTTTCAGCGGTGGGTTGGAAATCTGACAGATTTACACTGCGTAGTCCTGATAAACAACTAGAACAGAATTCAGAAGTCCCAGTGCAAAGCAGGTTATTTGATTTCTCTCCCAGCCAAATGGTGAAAGCTTAAGAGACTCAAGATGTGAAACCATGATCAAAACACAGTGACAGTGCAAACACACAAAGAAGATAGACACACATACACTCATAACAGGCAGATGACAGGCAGGTGCAGACACACACATACAGGTACCTGTCCATCTCTCTGTCAACACGCAGACACACTGAGACGTGCACACAAAAGCCTCTCTTTGGGCACAGGCTTTGCACAGTGGCTCAGATGATGCCTTTACATAGTATCCTTCCAGTGCACTCTCAGCTAATGAAGATGTTATGAGGGAAGAGCTTTCCGAGTTCTCCTGATGCAGCGGTTCCACACTGAGCCACCATTTCTTTGCACAAATCTTTCACAGCATGACACGTTTCAGCCTCAGGAATTATACATTATTGAGTGTAGCTACTTTATGCTTCACTTGTCACCATTCCTGCTCTACTGCTGCAACCAGACTCTACAACATGCTAGCTGAATGTAGTGTTTATATGCTCTATCTAAACAATTCATGGTCTTCAGTGTTATGTTTGTCTGATACTCTCTTGCAGCACTGTATATTTGCATTTGCGCTTTGTACTTTTAACTGTCAGTAACAACTCGGGCTCTATTTATACAGTCGTACTCATCATCACCTAATTACACTACTCACTTACTTATTTGCAATGATTCAAAAGACACCATAACTGGAAAGGAGTTTGATGGGGCATGAAACATGAAAAGTGAGACCATCATAAAAGTTCATCAAGGTTCGCCAAACTTATTTGCGGTAGTGAGCGGCAAAACTGTCTGCTGAAAACATCCCTCGCGGTTTACAGACCTCAGGTCCCTGTCGGCTGCATGATAACAATCGAGCAATCTTACAAGTTCACTGCATGTCACACTGTGCGAGATAGGTGTAATAATAAAGTCTTTGTCGCAATCTGTGTCAGACTACATTGTGAATC
This sequence comes from Toxotes jaculatrix, assembly GCF_017976425.1. NCBI lineage: Eukaryota > Metazoa > Chordata > Actinopteri > Toxotidae > Toxotes > Toxotes jaculatrix. The sequence continues at coordinate 10,421,386 of NC_054415.1, read as the reverse complement.
ATTGTGATAGGATGTAAATAAACAATAAACAAGCTTTGGCCATAGAACTGCCACTTGTATTCAGAGAAATATCTCAAAAGAAGAGAAGGAGAGTGAGGAGGAGGGAGAGTGTGGATCCTGACATGGCCAGGGAAAAGAGGGAAACAAAGAAATGTAGATATGCAGATTACCTTACGTATAATAATAAACTGGAATTATCCTTTAATATATCTGTGCGCCCTTTCACTTTTGTACATACACATTATCTACTCAGATTCTTTGTGAAGCGTACCTCAGGTCCTTTGTTTTCACTACAGTCCGGCTGTTACACAACAAAGCCAAACTGTGATACAAGAAGAATCATATCAGCCATGGTGGCTTTCTATATCCCCTTATAGGAATCAAAGGCATCCATGCAGCGGATGACACATCAACAACAGTGTTTCCTATCTCTTGATCACAAGAATCAAAAACAACTCTCAGAGGGGTACTGTGCTTTTGTAATCACTCCGTGTGCGCTCTAACACGATTGACCATGTGTAAGTAAAGGGTTCTCTGCTCCTCTAAGCCCCAAGTACATCTTGATGGATGGAGGCTGGTTTGGACCCCGCTGCACCACAATGCCAAATTGCAGCTATCTGCTAGATGTGCGAGAGAAATTACATTCTCCATCTCGCCCTGTCGAGATGCCAGGCTGTTTGGCCTGACGGCGATGTATTAAATGGTATATTGATAATTGAAATCTTCGCGGCCTTTGCGATGCCTTTCTGCTGACCGTGATCTTTTAGGCAGATGGTCTCTATTACTCATGTGCAATTGGAGAACAGCGAGGAGGGGGCAAATCAGATACAGCTTATGTAAAAATCTGATTTTATTATCATACGGCCATGTGTCAAGATTTCACAAGACATAGAAAGTACATCAACACCTAATTGTAAAAATTGTAGCAGCAAATATGACAGCCCATTATCTCTATGAATACAGTATGTTTTATCCTTGCATTTCACATTCCCCCTTTGGTAAAGCACTTAATATTCCAAACATACTTAACAACTGATAAATGTGGACTTCATAGGTTCCCTCTGTCTGTGTGCATCAGAGCTATAACCAGATCACTGCAGCACAAATGAGAGACCTCTTTTCATTTCCATTGCCTCAGAAATATCACATTGAAGGGTAATAGCCCATTTCGTTTCGATTCCAACGGACCCTATGAGTGTATTTTCACCCATGGCGCTCAGCTAAAATAGAAATAGAACAGACTGTTGACAGTAACCAATGTCACATAATCTCCCCCTGAAGGACAAGCATCAAAGATCAATTTATTTTCCTAAATGCTATTCATATATCCATCTCTGCCGAGCGCCCAGGGACACTGCATATCAGAGTTTAAATCTAATGTTGCATGAATGGATTGTACAGAGTGACAAAAGACAATACAGTAACAGACAATACATAAAAGGTGGACATGTGAGAGAGACTGGGGGGGGGGGGGGGGGGGGGTACAAACAAGCACATGGAAAACAATGGACTGAATTGAATCACTGAATCACAGTATGAAAAGTGGGAAATGATGGAAGTCTTTTTTTTTTTTTTTTTTTTTAACTCTGGAAAGCTATTTTCGCTATGCCTGGAAAGGACGACGCCCCTGACAAAGATAGCTGATCCACCTCATCAAGGACAAGTGTCAAAAACAAAGTGAAAAGTGCTTGTTAGATGTAACTGCAATGCAATATTAAGGCTAATTGTAAGTGTTTCTTTGCTAACACCTTTTCGGTTCCAACTGTTTTTAGTCTTTTTATAGCTCATGCAAAACCTGCTACTTCTTGCACTTCATAATTGCTCAGCACACATGGGACAGGGAGGCTTTGTTTACTGTACCGCGAGCCGGCAGATCAATTCCTCTCCCACTCTGCCCCCCCTTTGATAATTGCTGAGCAGAAGATGTGTGTTTACAGTTACAATTCTGCCAGCTCTGGACAGGAATAAAAGCGAAAAGGCTGTGAGGTGGATTGGAGCGGGAGAGAGAAAGCTGGCAGCATCTTTTTGAAAATGCAAGGCCTGATATGATCGGTGAAAAATCAATACTATTAAAAATGAGGGATGGGCCAACAGAAAGCCCTTCAAAGTGTCAGATTCAATAAAAGATGGTGCGGGGATAATTAGCCAGTGTGAAGGAGGCACAGATCTCCTACGTGACCTTGTGAAGCATTAACATTCAAAAGATATACTGATGGAGTGAAAGGAATTAACAGATTTCTAGTCAGCCTTGGTGAGAAACTCATGGTTTCTAGTTTTAATAGATCAAAATGAACTGTGGACAATTCCAGGAGCGCAGTCTCAGATGAATACTTATTTACCTTTGCTGACTACTCTTTGTATGTTGCATGTTTATGCAGTAAATCAGTCTGGTCAGTTTGGCATCCTCTACTCTTAATTCTCCAAGATCCTTGAGTTTGTTTCTTTAGAGACAGAGACAACACCATTAGACAACTCGACTGAGAGTCTTTTTAAGAGGCCTTGAGCCAAAAAGGTTGGGAACCACTACACATCTCCTCTCTAAATGTGTTCCACTCAAGCCTAAATTAAGATCTAATTTTGCAGTTAAACAGTAAATGGAAGTGTTACATGGCTTTTTGTCAGTCAGTTGGACGCAGCTTTTAGATAAAAAGAAAAAAGTGGGTTTAATTAACAAATGTTTTACTGTCCTGCTCTTTATTATCATTATTCATATAGTACAAATAGTCATGGTAATTATAAATTAAGCCAGTTGTACTCAGCACATGATTAGGCAGATTGCTTTGGCTGAAAACTTTGCACTTTTTTATTCAAGTCAAAACTACTGCAGGACTGCCGATATGTTAGCAAAGAGCAAAACGGTCCCTCACATACAGATTCAATGTTTCCAAAGTGAGAGTTTGAGTAGCACCAAGCTTTCATGTTGTCACTTAAAGCCCAACATCCACAGCCATGATGCGGGGAAAAAGGTCTGGGTAAGGAAAACGTTATTACCCTTTATATCTTTAAGGAGGCGGGCATCCATTCCAGGCACCTACCCTTGAGATATCGTAGAAGCTGGTTGTTTATGGGGCCCCCTGAGTGTCACCACCAGCGTGACAGTGCAAAGGGATCCGCGGGCATGACAATGAACTGTGTACTTCTCCAGAGAGAGGGGTAAAGAGAGGCAATTTCTGGAATGATGGGTGCCGGAGATGATGCCCAATATGCTTCAGCTCTTTAGAATTTACAGCCTCTGCAGCACTGTGTAAACAGCTGGGGAGCAAAACAGGGTGCTCTGCAATTCCCCCCCCTCCTTTCCATCGTTTTTCCTCTCCTCTTTTTTTTTATGCTCAGTCGGCAGTGTCCTTCAGAGAACATAATTTTAGATTTCTCTGGAGAAATACTTAACTATAGTGCCTTGCCTTGTGTTTGGACGCCAATATTGCGGTTTTTACCTGTGCATCCATCACCGGTGACAGAGCAGGATTGTTGTGCTAAATGTTTACAGGAGGGCATTGTTGTCTGTATAAGCATGCAGGGGTTAAGAATGCAGTTATGAGCAGGTGTTTTATGGATAGTTGTGGATATGACAACACGAATTCACTGCTATCTTGATGGAAGGCCATTATTGTGAATCTTTTTTACGATGCCTGTCGGCTAAAAGAGTTCTTTCAAAGATGGAGACTCTCTGCTTTCTAAAGAACATAGTACATCAAATATATAAAATATTAGGGCCAACTTCATAATGTTGAGCTGTACAACCCATATCTCATGCTCATTGTCACGAGGTTTAAAACAATATTCTTTTTTCCCCTGTCCACACTTCACCTTCACAACTGAAGCAAGCTCATAGGCTCATAGGTTAAATCATGAGTTAGTTTTCATCTCGTTACATTATTTCTTCACTATAGATTTTTTTTTAAATGCCATTTTTCATGAACGTGTAAGATTCCTAATGTTATCTGTATGAACCAGATCCAGCACGTCATCTCAAAATTTTCAGAACAGCTCAATGTCTGAAAAAACAGAAAGATATTACCTGTGTGTGAAAAGTAAGAAAAATCATATGTCTTCTTATCTAACGTAGTATTTTACTGTACTACAATTGGAGTCTCTGAGGGAAAATGAGAGAAAATATTTCAAAATGAAGGAAAATAAGAAATCCTTTTTTTCGGGATAGAATGCAAAAGCAGGTATATATTAAATATTTATCTCCACTTTTTTTCAGGGCTTTGTGCAATCCTGTTTGTGTGTTAGCTGGTGGAAACAACGGGCGTCATGAATTACTGTTATAAACACCAGCAAATATGAGAGTCTGTGATGAGTCCTGTTGTACGAGTCATGCACAGAGTCAGTGCTGGCCAAAAACGAACTAACAAATATATTTCTTTACACATTTCCAAATTCAGTCAAATGAAAAGTCTGACATGAGAAAAGCTTTTGCCATCTTCTGCCTACCCTGTTTTTTTATGTTGCCAAACTAACTGCCCGTCACATAAATGGATGGATCACAACTGTTAAACAGTGTTAAAAAAGTGGTGAGTGCTGTGTGATGAAGTTTAGCTTGCTTTAAGCAGTGAGAGTGGATCTCCCCTCAGGGCTTACTATAACTGTGTGCGCCCTCGATGCTGAGACTGTTCATTATTACAAATGTATACGAACCCATGTACTCAACTCAACTCGGTTGTTGCTGATCCCCCGCTCTCATACAGACTCGATGCCCTTGATACTTCCCATACATAACGATCTGCAGCCTGTATGAGAAGAATACCAAAGAGAGCGCTTGGGGCCTTTGCCAGAGTTGTTCATGTACCACAGTCAGACAGTAGACTCAGTGCTTGTTAGCCTGTTAGCATGTGAATACTATTCCTGCTGCCTGCGGACATTGGCAAGACTCACTTTTGCAGTTTGGTTGATAGTTACACAACTTTTAGAGACTGCTAGTGTTAATGATTGTTTTGCATTTTGATTTAAATACTTTTTTTTTGTCTCCAGGTCATTTTATATTTCTGTTCCTTTATCTCTGAGTTTCGTGCTTTTACTGTACAAACAAAACACGTAGCATTAATACAATTATCAGAGTAAGTTAAGTAAAAACACATCTATCAACTTTATGCAGCTTCCAGCTTAATATTTTGGAAGCATTGGAGCTTACTGCTTTACTTGATACTGGCATATCACATTAATATGCCCTTCAACTGAAAGTGCAAGTTTGCGAGTTTGTGTGGTTAAGACAATTTGGTGAATCTGACTTTTTATGATTAAAAAAAAAAAAAAAAAAAGATTTAGGATAAAATTACAAAAATGTGCTAAGATGAGGAGCAAAAACAATTGATGTCTCACGCCCAGCCAACTGCAGCTATTCGTCTCATTCAGAACTTCAGATTTTACACAGAATAAATTTCCAAAAATTTATTTCAGAAAAGCAATTTAAAACAGCTGTATAAATTGTGGTAAAAACAATTTCAGAATGCCAATGTACTGCTTCCTGTAGATGTTAAATTTTACAAAGTTTTACTTTTGTGAATATCTATTTCCTTTTCTCTTTATAAGTATTGTGGATATTACTTTCCTTAGGGGTTTTCACACATGCCAGAGGCCAAAAGAGCTCACACTGTCTCAAGCCTTGTAGGTCAATTTCCTGTTGGCAACAGAAGGAGAGCTTGTGCCAAACATCTTGAGTTCTGACCTCGAGAGAAATCTATTGCTCACTCTGGCCCCGCTCGTCTGACTGGAAACTTTTTCAGACCTCGATGCCAATCCATAGCGGTAGCTGCAGAGGTCCTTGCCTGCTGGTGCTGGCTCTTAGGTCTCGGGGCCAAACAAGTCAACACGTACTCTGAAAGCAGACTGGGAGAACAAGCTGTGGGCTTGCTCTGAAGCAGCCCTGTTGTTGCTGTGGGTTTGTGACTGCTAGGGCGCTGCCTGTACCCTACGCAGTGCAGAGAGGCATTATGCAAGGTAGCGTGGATAAGGAAGTGGTTCTGTCCACCCACGGGGACGGGTCTCAAGAGTGTGTGCACGCGAGCATGTTGTGGGTGTGTGTATGTGTGTGCAGGGAGAGAATGAAATGAGGTGGTATATCTTGATGTTTTTCCCGCTGCTGTAAAAAGCTGTTGCACATTTCTGCACAGCGCACAGCAAACGTCCGCTCAACGACCCCAACCTCTCATGTAATGCACAATAAAATGTTTAAGTGGCATACCGGCACCACTGAACTCTGGATAAATTGCCTCATATTTTCTATGGAGCTCCACATCCTTTAAGATAAGATTCAAGACTATGGTACAACAGAGAAACCACAAGATTAAAAATATATATTTTGCTGTTTTGGTGTAAACAAAAGTAGAAACCTTAACATACTGTGATTGCTTTGTGTCTCCAAACGTTGATGGTTTGTGCATTTTGTCTCACGGTTCCCAGTGTAGGATCGCTATTTGGGAATGAATCCTACACAGATAAAAGTCTATATATTACACCCTTGTTTCTTCATTTCCCTGTGTACTCCTTGCTAACTTCAAGCATTTTCACATGAGGGAGTAAGTGAAAAAAATAATGGAAAACATAATGCATATTTCAGCCTGAGACACGAATGTGATGGAAATGCACAATGATGATGATTCATGCATATAATGGATCTGGCATCCCAAATGAAGGACTGCTTTGCGTAAACCTTCAAACTCATGTTGAGATACAGCATCAAACTGTCACCCATGGCTTTTAATTTCACATTTAGCCCCAAGCCGTGTCAGGAGATTGTTTGCATCCAATACACCTTTGAAATTTAACAAAAAAAAAAGAAATAAACTCATGAACTAGCTTTCTTTCTGCTTTACTGTTGTAATACATAAAAGCTATCTTTAGCAGACTGCTTTGCACAAGAAACGCATAAATGGACATGCTATGGGATTTGCAAATGTGCTATGGGGCCATTAAAAAATGTTTTTTAAAGTGCGGTTAGGAAGATAATTTTTTAATTACAGCTTTGAAAATACTTATTTATTATTTACCTGGGCTGAATAAATCTGAGCGAACACTGAACCAAACTGCCCATAATCCTAAATGCTTGTTCAAAGGTGGCATGTGGGAATGAAACACAGCATTTTCTGGTTAGCCTGAATTATACATTTTTAGAAAACAGGGGATGGGAGGGTGGTGGGGGCTTAGGGAAGTACACCACTGTTTAAAATAAACCAAAATTCACTGTAGTGAAATAAACAAGGCATGAAACAAGGTGCAGCCATGCAGTTTGTATGAATCTGTGTACATCTTGGCCCTGGGAATCCCTGCAGGGGAACACCGAGTGCCTTCAAACACACACACACTTTCAGTCTGCTCACAGAAAGATTACCATGATAAACATGTCTCCTGGGGAAGGGTAAGTAACAGAGGAAGATGGACACGCAGTATTGGATGCTTCTCAGGTTTGCAGAGCATCAGAAGTGCTTCAGGACCATTTTATATTCATTGCACACATAGCAGCAGCAAGCACTACGATTCACTGCTACTTTAATTTGACTTAAAAATAAATAAGTCCATCGCTCGAGTCCTACAGATGGTGTGGGCATTGTCATCCAGGAAGAGACCACTACCTTCAGGACAGAGATGTTTCATTATAGGATAAAGGTGATCACTCAGAACAACTTTGTATTGATTTGCAGTGACCCTTGCCTCTAAGAGGACAAATGGATCCAAACCATGCCAGAAAAATCCCCTCACAGCATAACAGAGCCACTGGATCTCCTCACTGAAGGGGTCTAGGGGTCAAGCACTCAGGCCAGTACTGTTCTCTTGGTGTACACCACACATACACTCACCCACTTCTTGAATTTCTGTTTTTCCTTAAATGTCACACTAATATCAGCATCACAGTCATCAAATGTGAGCTGTCGACCACAGTTTCCAACCCTATTTAGTGAAGTATTTCCTATAGATCTAAATGCAGACGTCACATTAATCACTGTTCCTATTAAAACACCAGCCAGTTTTAAAGCCCTAACAATGAATCCTCTTTTAAAGTCAGAATCAACTGGTCCTGCTGCATTTTTATTCATGTCACAGAGCATGACTGGATGTTATTTACTTAATTGTGCACATGCAGTGCACCTGTGTGGAAGCCTTTGCATTTGTTATGTTTCTGCACTAATTTATTCAGGTTTTTCTTTTCATTTTTCTCCCGTCTGTATATAATAAACTATTCACACACATATTTTACATTGTAACAATGATATAAGCGTGAATTATTGAAAATAGTTGCAGGAGGAAATGTGTGACTACTCTGAGACAACAAAAACAAAGGACAAAGGGAGACTATTTTTGTGACTTGTTTATGTATTTGCAAAGCCAGTTGTGGCTGCATTTGGCAGAATTGCTGGGGTAAATGATGCACAAGTGAAAGTGCAAGATTAATAAGCAGTTTATCCCAGAAGGGGCAACATCTCCTGCATCTTAATGTCTCCACTCTCTTCCTTTTGTGGAAATGTATGCATGCACACACGCACAAACACACCACCACCAAAACAAAAGCATACACAGGCGTATTAAGTTACTTAGGTAAAATATGCTCTTCTTTCATGACAAATTTCCTTATCTTTGCGTGGCCGATTACATATCTGATTTGTACATACATAAAATTAGCTCTCATTATACATTTAGGACCAATTTTCACTGGAAAAAAACATGTTTTTAATGGCTTGGATTGTTTTAAACTAATGTTCACTTGGATTTGATGTCCCTGTTGTACTTCTTGGTACAAGAAGATGCTGTTCACTGCAGTTTACAGTAAATGAGGTTCTTTTACAAGTAGCACAGCTTAGAAAATGCTTCCGGTAAAAGAAAGTAAAGAGAAAAATTGTGAGAAAATGCAAATGAGCTGCTGATTATGCAGTCCTTCAATGTAATTGAAAAAAAAGGGGAAAGAAAACAGCAATTACCAGAAACAATGTCCTGGTTACTCAGGATAATCCACAGACCTCAACATCAATAGTTCTCTTATAGGGTGTATTTCATCAGTGAGGAAGAAGCTCCAATGGAAACTGGAGGTCTGTGAATTAACAGGGACCCTTTTTCTGGAACAAGTCTTTCGAATGTCATTTTCCAATGCTTTAAGCTCCATAAACAACATTACATTCACATCCATTGTATTCTGGAGGCAGCAGCGGTGGATATCTCAAAAGCTGAGCAGATAAAGACCAAGACTATCTGCATGGCTAGACACCACTATTGCAGAGTGACAAAGACCAAGAGGAATCCCTAGATTTTTTTTATTTGAAACATAAAAGCCAAAGGGTATGAGCCTTACACTGTATCAGGAACATGTTTTACAATGAAGAAAGAAAAAAAAAAACAAGTTTCTTTATCCCAAAGTGTGACTGCTGTAAGATTTCTGCCACCTGCTGGCAACGAGTGTTACATCTATAGCCTTTATACCATTTCAGCCAACTGTTGGCAAACACATCATTGTTCTAAAGATAAAAACTTAGTTTTAGCTTCTTAAGATATTGTAAGTTCCTTGTTCATAGAGAAAATACATGAAAAAGGATTTAAGTTTAAAGTCTTAAATTAAAAAACAGCTTTCCACGAACGTCTTGTGGTAACTAGCCATGCAGAAATTTTTCATTTTATTTAGTGAGGATTCCACACAACAAATAACATGCATGGATGGCCCTCTTTAACTGTTTTATTCTCCCCTCTACCACCCACCTCCTAACACACTGTGAAAAAACTGAGTGGGGGTGTAGACACAATAACTACCTGATCTCAACAAAAAGAAGGGTAAACGCATCCAGGATGGACTGAAATCTGATTGTTGAAACCACCACAGGAAAAGGCTAAGTCTAAATGAAAGTATCTTAAATCTTATCTGGATTTAATCCAGGTATTAGATATATCAACAGATGATCTAACTCCTGTCATGGTCAGATATTGCTGCCACTTCTGCTATGCAATTCAATGATACAGGCTGGACCTGCTTTTGGGAGGTTTGCATCAATGGCACTGAGTGTCCTTGTTATTTTGTGATCACTCAGAACATTCTAGGGGCCTTCCTCCATCTTATTTGTATTTTTAGCATCTAAAATTATCCCCAGCAATTGCTTGAATTTCTGTGATGTTTTTCCAAGAAAACTGTTTGATGTTGAGAGCGGGTTTTGTTGGAAATTCGCAACAGGCTGCGAATGAATATTTCCGCCATATTTTGGAAGGGGGCAAAGCTGCGTGGCAGTGCCAGCAGCCACCAACTGTGCCCTCTTTGAAAATGTCCTGGAAAAGACGGCCCTAAGTGGGGTCTTTTTTCCCCCCGCTAAAGAACAGGAGCAATGAGGGAATACTCGTCTGTTATTTCCCAGCCCTAAAATATCAAGCTTCCACTGTGACTCATACCACACATGGTGAGTGCACCCAGAGGCGTGTGTGTGTTAGTGTCACTGATTTGTTCATCACCAGTGACTATTTCTGTTTGAAGATAATTCAACATGCTTCCACTACACCTGACTCGTTCTGCCTCAGCACTGAAATCAATTTTCCCCTCACTCTCCACTGTAGATCCCACTCCAAGCTTCAGATCCCCTGCTGCCAGACTGCTCAGCTGTCCATCATGTGCCAGCCGTTAGCATCCCAGACAGTAATTGGACGGGTGCTACGCGAAGGCAGTCTCCTTCATTTACATTATGCTGTGAATATCTAAACAGACGATAAGGAGAAGTAGTGTCATACGGTTATGTGTCTGCATTAACATATCCACCGCTACAGGTGAAATTTTCAAAGTAAAAGCTCATATAGATCAACCTTCATAAGAAGACCTGTCTCTGCAGAGAGATGAGTCATGGGAAAGGCAGAAAAGATAAGGAAAGAGTGAACACTCGCTTATCCCACTTTCTCTGTTCCTAACCTGAGGTGCCCATAATCAGAAGTAGGCCTATGAGGGGCACAAAATTCAGCAGCTCACATGAAATTAGAAAAATTGCACAGAAAGTGAATCATGCTTTAAATTAGCTTTGATTATTGGCCCAGAGCCTCCTCTCGAGCTGTCAGGTGGTGCACTGGTCCAAAAGAACTTGGGTGGCACTTCCATCAGAGATGTGGCTGAGTCAGTGCGGCAACATGAGTAGTTTTATGCCCACGCTTACATGCATAAAATGTTCAATTTATTTCACACATCTGTTGTTTATGCTTCATATGAGAGCCAGCACTGGAGCGAGACATCGATTGACATGCCTACCAAATATCATTTACAGCATGCTTCAGTAATGTCCTTGATACCAAAATACTTCCTGTCTCTGTTTGACCAAATGCTCAAACACACCCTTTTTCCAGTCTAAGGTATCATTATTCATGGACCGGACTAGTCACGTAACAGGTGTAGAAGCGTTATTCATCGTTTTATTAAAGGTTTTATTAAGTTTGTTGGATTTATAGAGAGAACTGAAACCACATGCCAAAGACTACTCTTGTTACTCTAATATATTCCAGACATATTCTTGAATTGATATATTTTTTTTATTTTTCTCAGTATAACAGCCCAAAATTCATAACTGCTACTATAACAATATTGTGGTCTTGGATTATGCACCATGTTGTTTAGTATACACAGATAAAAAAGTAACATCTAGAGGGCATTCTCAGCAGAATTGGTTAGAAAATGAAGAACTTGTAAGATATTTAGGAAAACAGATAGATGGGTTCTCTGAAATCAATACTACACAAACATCTGCCTGTACAAAGTAGGAAGCATTTGAAGTTTTTCTCTGAGGACATATTATTAGTTATTCAAACTCAAAATCAAGAAAGGCATGTGAGGAGACATTACAACTGGAATTTAAAATAAAGATTCTCCAGGAATCTGCTTTCAGAGCTGCCTCTAAACTTTTGAGACTAAAGTAAACTTTCTATATACAAGGCGATAAATCAAGTAAATTATTAGCATAGCAAATTAAACAATTAGAAACTAAAACATCAATCCAGCAATTATATCCAAAGGGCACGATGTTGCAGATCCTATAGAAATTAATGATGCCTTTAGAGGCTACTATAAAGAATAATTTGATACAAACAATAAAATTAATTTATAAAACCTAAATAGGCTTTTGTTGAACGGCCTACTCCACATATCCCAAATGAAAATAAAGAAGATCCAGAGCTACAGATTAACAATGAAGAAAGTGGGCACGCCATCGATACTAAGAAGGGCAGGACTAGGTGGTCTTTTATTCATGTCAAATTTGATGCTATAAAGTGAATAATAATAATAATAATAATAATAATAATAATAATAATAATAATAATAATAATAATAAATCCTCTACATTACTACTTAATGCAAAAGAAAGAAGGAATTCAATTTAATTTCGTATTTAGTTCAGTTTAAATATTTGGGAGTAAAGATTTTGCCAAGGCTAGATCATGTTTTTAAAGCTAATTACAACCCTTTAAAGACAGAATTTAATGAGCCGATTGATAGATGAATGTCACCGTCTATAATTGGAAGAATTAACATATCATTTTTCCTCCAATATATTGTGCATCTATTACAATATTTTAGTCCATTTGTGTAGACTACCATTTGTTAACAGGAGGATGATTTTTAATTTGAATTTTTTTGTGTCAATGCAAAAATTACAGTACATGTTGAGTCATACAGTACAGTAAATGACTGTAAAAGGCTGTATTTTATGGTGTTAAAAAAGAAATAATTATGTATTTCCCATAAAGCAGTCACTTTATTATTTTGGCATGAGTAAGGTAACAGAGATTTTAGGACTGTTAAAATCACTCTATCATGAAATATTTACCACCACCTAATTATTTGAGGCTTGGCAGCCATTTTCAAAAGCACCTCAGTGGATGAGCCAATTTTCAAATGAAAAAAATTCCTGTGAAGTTAGCCATGGCCCCTATTAATATTCCTCTATGCAAATGCCAGATGATCTTCCCACGCATTTAGTGGTTGGGCTTTCTGCATTTCACTAAATGACTCACAGCCCAAAAGGAAGTGTCTTTATCGATGCCTGAACCTGAGTTCAAGAACTGCTTTTCAGTCTTTAAAGTACAGAAAAGGAGAGCTGAGGCATTGGAAAATGCGGTGGAAACAAGAGTAATAGGCTGTATAGACTCGCAAAATGGTAAAGAGTCTGATTTAACTGCAAAGAATGATTTTAAAGTTCAACCTCATTTTAAAACTATTTGAAACAGCGCATTCTTTTGATAGAGTGCGTTACATTTGCTCAGAACCATAGTGGGAAATAGTACCATTTCTCCACTCCAAATGTTCTTTTTTGCTTTTGTTGTTTCTGACGTGTGAGTGACAGGTAGATAGTCAAGTTGGCGCTCCAAGACATCAAAAATAAATCCAGTGGCCAGACACTAGAAAAAAACTGGTGAGAGAAGACACGAATTGTAGAGTTTGACTCAAACTGTTGGTTTTCCAGTGAACTGTTAAACAGCCCTTTCACAGGCAATGCCAACACTCTGATATACGTACTTAGCCTTGGGCTTTCAATAAATGTATAATTTTGATTTAACACTGACGTCAAAAATCATACAACTGTAATGAAAGAGGACTTGATTTCAAAATAAGAGCACCCACTGAATCTGAATTAAACATAGTTTAATTCAGATTCCCTCTTTTGGGGAATTTGATCAACTCCAAACATCTAATGTTTGATTTGAACAAGAGTGACAACCAGCCACGAAGGCTTCTTAGAGAAAATATGAAAAAGTCAAAACAAAAAATAGAACATCTACAGTTACACGACTACTGAGCAACCCAAATCTATAATGGAACATAGCACAGTTATGGAAGAGCATTGAAGTCATGCTTGTATTAACTGTTCGATATCCACTGTTCGATTCATGCAACACAATCATCAGCTCATTCACAGAATAGTGTGGCTATTACCTGACTAGTTACGTCCAATCAAATTCATGCAGGTGTACAGTGTTGCTGTTATAACCTCAAACTTCTCACTATTACTCTGCCAAGATGGCCACTCTAATATCTCTCCATCGTCTCAGTTTCCTTACGTGCTCTCTGTTCGCTGTGGTTGATTTAACCATAGTTAATGTTCATGTATATGTTTATTAATTAATTCTCCCAGCAGAATAATCATTGCTGTTGAGGTGAGCTGACCCTGACATGGATTTTTTTAAATAAAAAATATATATATTTGGAAACCATAATTATACAAAAACAGTTACAAAATGTAACATCTCTTTTTGATGCAAGAATGCAGCTTAATAGTCCCGTCCTCCTTCCCATCAGAGAAGTAGGTTCAGGCCCACAGTGAGCTGTCTACCTTGAGACATTATCTTGCCTTAGGCTGAGGAAACTGGCATTCAGAAGGCTACTACAGGCATCAAAGAAGCAGATGGCAAGCCCAGGCAATCTGCCATAAAAAAGGCAATACTGATGCTCACCCATATTTTTGAACTTGTTTGGTTGGTACATTTAGCTTGGCTGCTCATTTATATCTTACTGGTTTTGCCCGTTTAATTCCTGCTGCTATGTCTTTCCTGTGCTAAAAAACCCTTGTTACCACTTCATAAGTCAGTGAATATGCACCATCTTATCTGACCTTCCACACTTACATTCAAGTGACTCTTGTAACCAGAAAGACAAGGGGTGAGCTACAAAAAGGTTTGATAGCTCAAGGACATGTTTAAAAGGACACATGGGTTTCGGTGAATTAACTCATGACCTTTTAGTTGTAGGATGAATTCGCTAACTACATGGTAACCATGACACTATGATCTATTTTGAGTAGCTCCACCGAAGTATTTCAGCCTACTGATATCAGTTACACCATATACTGTAAGGCAAATAACAAAATCCTTATTTAAACTTAATCAAACATTAAATTTAAATCTTAGACCTGAATTCAGTTCTCAAAACATAATCCAAATAATGACCTAACCTTGGAGGATTTTTGCAGCTTTCTGTGCTTGTGAAGACATTTGATCCCCCTAAATATAGCAATACTGGAAACAGCCTACAAACAGGCACAGACACAGATATATGAGCTGTGGCCCTATATTGTTAAATTTGGGCTTTTTAGTCATACTTGCAGCTGTTTGGATGGCTGGAACTATTAGATGAATTATCATGAAATATATTAAAGATATTCATGCACCCCTAAGAATGAATTGTAATAAACTCGGTCACCCCCTGCCCACCTTTTTTTAAAAAACTAAGTAGCACCATCATCGGGTCAAAACTTTAACTGGCTGCATCCTTTGGTTTATGACAAGATATATGCTAAACTGATGACATTCCTATCAACCGCACCTGCACTTGGTGTTTTGTGCTAAATGGCAAATGTTAGCATTCTATGATGCAAGCTAACATTATACATACTAAATGTCAGCGTGTTAGCGTTTGGCTAAAAACTCCATATTGTAAATGCTGATTAGAGCCATGACACCGGACAATGACTTAACAATGTAACACAAATCCAACGGTAAGCACCCAAAGTTGCATGCAGACAGGAACACAGAGAAAAACACGTCTCTTTTGTCTATCGTCATCCCCTGAGAACCACTGAGGCCTTGTTCCCGTGACGACAGGATTTGGCAGCCAGCTCCGACACCAGCCAATTGTAGCTCGGTTCCACATTGTTCCATACTTTGTGATGTCTCGCTCCACAGCTCAGGGAGGGGATGAAGGTCTCCCTGGCAACTGGACAGATGCTGTGCAGGAGACATTACTGTTGTGGCCCTCAGACACACACACACACACACACACACACACACACACACACACACACACACACACACACACACACACACACACACACACACACACACACACACACACACACTATTATTTGTGATGTTCACCATTCGCTTTAACCCTGGGGAGGACCAGTGGACCAAGCAGGCTTCTGTGTTTCATGCACTGTTAGGCTGGCTAGGGGCTCTTTATAGCTGACTCCTGCCATTCCTACCCAGAGTCCATGAGTGGATAACCCTGCTGGTCCATGGAGATCCAAAACTTCCCATGGGATTGTGATGAAAAATTATATCCAAACAAACTGATATGTTATCACCAAAGGGAGCTGGCTTATCATTCTCAATGCAGATGTGATTGCATATAAGCCTGTTCTGGGAAAGAAAAAAGAGGCCGTCATGTTAATTCTCTGCAGCACTCTTTGTATTTGACATACCTCTGTGAGAACCGACTTGATGGAGCAGAAAAACAAACAAGCGGTGAAGTTTTTTTGCATTCTGAACACTTGTGCGTGACCACGCTGACAGCTTGCCTTGTAGCCCCAGAGAGCAAAAAGGGTTTTGGAAATGAACAGGTCCAGATTGAGATTTCCATTATCTCATGCTTGATCACCTCTCAAATTGCAATATTTCGCCAAGACAAATCTGTTCCTTCATGCTTTGCGAGTTTTAGGTTGAATTGCTTCATTCTGTGCCTAACCAAAAAAGTCATTTTATGGGTTGTTTTAGTAAATCGTGTTATTCAGAAATGAGCCATTACTTACACTAATATGACACAAAGCTCATTCTGACCAAAGGCCCCATATTTCCCACCCTCATTGAAGCAAGTCATATTTACAGGATAGAGACTTATTCATCTACCAGACCCACTTCTATCTACAGGCCCCTTCGAGCCTTTTATCAGTCAGAATGTAATATCGTGCTGCTGTGCCCGCCCTCTATGCAATGTTCCTCAGATTCAAGACACTACTGGCAGGGCACGATCATCTCATTACACCAAATACTGAATTTTTAATGGGTCATTACAGTCGACCATTTTCCAGCAGCGGTTCGTCAGCGCAAACAGGTGGAATAGGGTTTTGTCAGGTCACCGTCCGCACAGGAAAAATATCTCCACTGATCCCCCATCTATATCCTGTCTGCCAAATGAAAAGAACGACAGGGAATAAAAGCTCGCTGCTGCCATATCAGAGCCAGATCTTGACCCCTAATGTCCTTGTGGAGAGGCTGCGAGACGGACGGTACCTTTCAAAAGCCATCAATTTATTTCTGGGTGAGGCCAAAGCTAATTTCAACAGCCTTCAAAGGATTTGCTGATATAATAGATTAGGCAGAGCAGCATTATAGCCCCACTGTGCTCCTATATGCCATTAGACTTGTTTGTACTGCATTACTGATTCAATCTTATTTAAATGTACTCTGGTAATTAGGCCCTACAGTAATTATAGGGAATGATTGTATTAATGCAAACTTGAAAACTGAGAACTGATAAATGCAGGGTTATTAATTGACTTCCAAATTCGCCTCATATTTATTCATGTTTTTTCATGGTGGCTCACTGTACATCAAGAGAGACAAGCACCAGTGTTAGAGACCGAGCGCCAAGAGCAAGAGACCATTAAGTCTTAAGAGACTCACAGTAGATGTCGGTAAAGCGAGAGAGAGAGCAAGAGAGAGAAAGAGAGAGAAAGAGAGAGAGAGAGAGACAGAGAGAGAATGGTGTAGGCGAAAGAGAGAGTGCAGAGTTCGATCAATATTCAAACTGCAAAATGAATTTGACTGGAGCGAGAACTTCTCATCAAATGGGAAAAGAAATTGGATATGAAAGATGACCTGCCATAAAATCCGATATCCCACAATGCCATCTGTCAGACAGCGGCCGGGGAATAATGACAACGGCTAATGAAAGTTGAGCCCTGGTTCGGCGGTGGTTTAAATCAGCTCCTCGCAGTGGTCGCCTGGCAGTGCTGACTCAGTGCCCTGTCCTCTGTGCAACCCAGCTGGATGCCACAGAACAAAAGAGTGGGAAACCCCTGACATTATCCCAAACTGTTTCAAATGTGAACAGACGCGGGATCAGGTAGTTTGTGTATATCACTATGGACCTGAAAGAGGTCTCAGATTGACAGGGACGTCAAAGGTCAGGTCAGCTACAGGACAACCCCCGTGGAGCTGGTGGAAATAAAGGAGGCTTCAGCGGCGTTGAAGCTTGTTGTCACGGAGGCTCCAACTTCTAGTTGATGGACAGCCTGAGCACTCACTCTGCCACCCTGCTGCCCAAAAAGGGTAAAGTACTTGATGTGCCAGGTGAAATATGGTGTCTGATTGATGTCAGGTCCAAAACTTTTTTCTTTTTTTTTCATCTCTAAACTCACACTGTAAATTGTTGCGCTTCAATCCCAATCCTAGTTCTGATAATACAGTTCTTTACAATATCACTGTGCTATCTATAACTAATAGGATCTTGTGCAACATGGAAGCATTTGTATTTCTCCCAGCCCATATACGCTGTCTAACTGTGTATTAATTCACAAAAAAAAGTACTCTTTGTAACATTTGAAAAAAAAAACTACATTGCCAAGCTGTTTTAGGAAATTACTTAATCTTTTTTTTTTTTTAAGTTAAAAATACATACTTTTTATACTTGTGACCCATTTTTAAAGATCTACATCTTCAGTACAAACAAATAGGCTTTGGGCTATATGCCACAGGGGGAAGGAAGCACTGAGTAATGGATTAACACATTTTTGGTTTTGGTCTTTTTATGGAATTTGTTCACAGCAAGAAACATATAGACTCGCACCAGCCCTCTCCAATTTTCAGTTAACCTCTCAATCTTGCATTTGCGTTGAACAAGAAGGAAGTATGTGTATGAATCATCAAAGCCTGGACCTAACAAACAAAAAAAAATTGCATGAATAGAAATTAAGTGATAAATGGAAATGGAAAAGAAGTGGGGTCTTTGTAAAATAATAATGTTTCCGGTGTTATAACTGTTCCTCTGAAACATGACCTTCACTATGTGAAATGCAAAAATAATAAAGTGTAAAAACTTGTAAAGGTTGCCAGTCTCTAGAAATGTGTCACATAACGTTTTTTTCTTTAAATGCTAGAGCTTATAATAGCCAAATTATCTGGTTATAACTGCAAGAGGGAAAAAAAATGTCGAAGTGTGGTCATTTCTGATAAATTATAAATATATTGACGTAGTTTTCACGTCAGGTCTTTTTAAAACTGCATCATCTCCTCATTTGTCTGAGAAGACACATTTATTAAAGAAGCACATCCACATAAACAAGGGGCAACTGTTAAGATGTTGGACAGACATTAAGTTGTCCTTTGGCTTTGTCCCTCCACTTTATCTTCATCATTTGTTCCAGCCTTCAAAGCTGACATTCCAAAGCACAAAACAATACACAGAATATGATTAATGTACAATTTCTCTGTGATTTACAGTAAGAAGTGCCTCCATAAGACCAACATGAAAATTCAAAAAGGTCAAGCTGTCTGGTTCTCAGTATTTCTTCTGGTTCTATTAGCAGAGCAACATGAGATATAACTAGCAACACCAAGCTCCTAGTCTTGAAATGATCTGCCAATAAATGTTTCCATTATAGAAGCGTTTGCCTGGTATCTTTTCAGCATCGTGAACGCGAGGAAAGCTAGAACATTGGGGACTTAAACTGCAATGCATGTGTATGCCTTTTCAAAGCATGTAGGCATATGATGAGCATATGATGGCATATGTAAAGGTAATGGCTTCTTAAATAAACTGTCAATCGTGCCACCGCCTGGCTTGTTTTTTTTTTTTTTTTTTAACCCATCCAGCCACACAAATCTTCTATTTTTCCAAGCCATGTAAGGTATTACCCCACACAGGGAGGACTTCTCTCTCCTTCCCCTCTCTTCCTCTGCCCACCCACCTCTACTTCATCCTCTGTCAAACAGCGGATTCAATAATTGATCCCATTTGATCCCGTCGATTTCCATTTCAATCTACACCTACAACCCTCAGATGGAGGTGGGGAGGAGCAGTTGTGACCAGGAAATCTCAGGAAGCAACGAAACTGTATTAGATATATTGTAAGGGTGCAAGGTGACTAATGTCAGGAGAAGGGGGTCTTATATCTTACTGTCTCATTCAAATATATACTCTGCTGTTGGGCTGTCAGCCTAAATCATGGCGCACTGTTTTCTCTGGGCCAAAAGGGGAATTAGCAATATTGAATCCACAGTCGAATATTGAACAGCTCATAGAGTTTCTCTTGTCTGACCTAACGGCAACTTTGGAACAACGATTAAAGCCAGCACAAAAAAAAAAGTGTAGAAAAAGGAAAAACAGAATATAGGTTTCAGCCTCTCCATTAGGAGTATGAGGAGTGTATGGAAGATTTATTGCAGGAAAGTGTATGAAGTTCTCTAAACCAGATAAACCTTTGTGACATGATACTATTTTGTGTGCTTCTGTTGCTGAATTTCAAAGGGAAGAACACCTCCAGTGCTCCGCTAAATGCCCTGACATACTATTTATTCTGTCAGGGTCAATGAATGTCCTGAATACAGCTTTGGGGCAACTGGAGGGGAGCTGGGTGCTTGTTCTTTGCCTCAGTCTCATCAGGTAAAGACATTTAGACCAGCCATGCCCCCTTTTTTTTGCCTGCGAGTATCTAAAAGCAGTTTCCTTGTTAAATATTCATGCTGCCCTTCTCTTTTAGGCAGGCTGAGATATTTTTGAAGTGGATAAGTGCTGTATTGGTGTTTCGATGGCGGGGCGTAAATGGAGCGTGAGGACTTTGGCAGATGTGCAGCCCAGGATTCAGCTGATAACAGCCGTGTCCGTTACATGAAGGAAGCACACCGTCTACTTTTGTTTGTGTGTGGGGAGGGAGAGCACGAGAGACAGAGAGAGGGAGGTGAGGGGGGATAGGAGGGAAACGAGGTGGTATGACTCTTCAGAGACCAGGCCTCAATAGAAGAGTTATGTAACGCAGGAGTCTGAAATCTTACTCATGTCTGTGAGTTCCCCTTTTGTGTCCTTGCAGTAACCCACCCAGCAGCCCCTTACTTGAAAGCCAGAACTTGCATGTCCTTGAGAATAACCTGCTTGTAATGAGTGCTATGTAATCTTCTGTAGGACTTACTTTTAATTGACAAAAGAACCATCAAAGGCAAGTTCATAGCTGAGACTAAGCGTAAATCATTTTTTAATTAAGGAGGATATAAGGATTCCTTTCTTCCCTCAGCGAGAAAGACTTTCCCAACGGACTGCCTTCAAATTCCACACTAACGTTCTTCCAAATAGCTTAACTAGATGCTAATTGGAGGCTGTGCTAGCCAAGAGGAGGCCGCATTCTTTTTTAATAAATCTTGTAGGCAAAAGGGCTTCGGTGGTGCTTTTTTCTTTTCAAGGAGCCAAGTCTGCTGCCCCAAAGCAGCACTCCTTTTTAGGCAAGGGATTTTGCAACCATGACAGAACAAGAAAGGTATATAGTGTCAGCAAATTGTTTGTGCCTTTGCCCTTTGATTCCTTCTCTCAGAACTTTCAATTGAATAACAGCTATGAAAATGAATTCCATTTGCTGTGCAGTGGTAATGAAATGTAAGCGACAAGAAACTGCCTCACCATGAAAAGCGGTTAACGTTGCAGCACGCTGGGACCCCTAACTACGCCTTTCTCAAGATAAAGACAAAGAGCTCCTGAAAGCAATATAGACATGTCGATGACATAATGAACATTGATCAGAAATCTCCCCATGGCCTCAAGACAAAACTAAATCCTGCTATTTTGTCTGACAGAAGAAAAACCTAAAACAACTTAAAAGTACTTATTGATTTTTGTTGAAGCATCACAGTTCACAGTCTGGAGTATGATTCTCAAATAACCTTGAGGTGTGAATGGTCCCCAACAACTCAGCGTCCACAGAAGCCATTATCAGTGTATGAGTCATTAACATGTCATTTATGTATATTGGGGCGGGTGGGGTGGGGTGGGGAGGGATGCAATAGGCCATCAGAGGGCCAGGTGGAGGAATTAAACTCGCAAATCACTTAGGATCTGCCATTTCTACTGGCAACGCGTTAGCAATAAACACAAACTCATTATTACGGTGCACTTGTTGGCCTATAAATGTCTCCAGTGCTGAGACAGGTAATAGTGATGAGTAAAGCCTTACATCACTGTTTGGTCTGATAGGCCAGAAGGGAACACACCCAGCATCTGTGTGTATTCCACCGAAATGGCTGAAATGGCAGCTGCAATGGCCTGCGAGTTATTTGATTAGGGCTCCCCGTGGACCAATCAGGCTGCTACAGAGAAGAGAGACACAGAGAGAGGGGGAGAGAGAGAGAGAGCAGTGTGCTGTTGATGTGCAAGAACTACCAATAGAAAAATCTCATTTATTAAAGGAATGGTTCTGCATTTTGGGAAATACGCTTATTCAGCTTCTTGCCAAGAGTTTGACAAGTAATTCTTTTATCTTCAATATGACTCTACAGCCATGAGACCGTTAGTCTTGCTTACCCTATAGACTGGAAACAAAGGGAAATAGCTAGCAAGAGCGAACAAAGACTGTTAAAGGTGACAAAATCTGCCTTTAAAGCATCTCTATATATCACTAATTAACATGTTATCTCTCATTTGCTCAATCCATACAAAAACTGAAGTGTAAAAATGACAATTTGTGTTTTTACAGGATACTGTGTGTTGGATTAGTTCTTGTCTAAGATAACAGCTGCCAGCAGTAGTGTCATATTTAGCACACATACATGAGAGAGGTATTGATGTTCTCATCCACCTCACAGCAAGAAAGCAAACAAGCACAGTCGCATTTATGGTTCATTATCAGATGTATAGGACATGCACCTGACAGTGGTTTCAGAACAAAGCCCACTGCGTAGTTATTTTAAAAGGGGATAAAAAAATAAATATTTTTTCCATCACTCGCTACAAATCCAAAGTGTTCCATCAATTGGTAAACAATCTCATCTTGCCAGGCCTTTAACCTTGAAAGCTGGCATCAAATGCAAAGGCAAGTTTTATGATTCAAGGCCAGACAGAGGAAGAAAATAGTGAGTCAGTGCTCATTTGCATCTGTAGCAGCATGCCCCCTGGTGATCTCTGAGCAAATGACTGTCCCTAAGACTTGACTGTCACAGTTTAGTAGGTCAACAGAGAGAACGACACCAGACGCAGCTGTACCTGTGTGCATAGACACAGGGATCTCATGCGCACACTGACTTAAAGCACACTCGTCACATCAGAACAACGCTCACATTTCACCAGCCCACCCAAGCACACATCACACACTGTCGCTAATGAATGGCAGCACTAATTAGCCTCCTTTCTTTCTTCAGCCTCCCACTCCCTTAACACAGGATCACAGAGTGTGGGTCGGTCGTTCTCAGTGTGGAGGGCAGACTATTCACAAGAGAGCCCTTTACTGCCGAAATCACCAAGATGCCGGTGAGCAGCTTGTCTGATTAGCACTGATTACTCTCTAATTGGAGTTCTCCAAAACACGATGACCTCTGCTTTGTTTACTGATGGGATTAATCACAGTCTGGCAGAATTAGAAATCCCAACTGAATTCATTCCTTCCTCATTATTTTGAGGCTGCATAGCTCAGCCCCCTACCCCTCACCACCCCGCCTCCTTTCTCGTTGAGTGCCCGGCAAATTATTTCAGATACTGTGCAGCTCCTGTGCAAGCGGCGTGTGAGATCCAGGGTGAACCTTGGCCATGATACTTTTCACCTTCTCGATTTTCAGGTTTGACCCAACAGTTTAACTCGGAGTTAGAAAGGTTGACTCTTGTTTTACCCTTTAGCTTCTGTGAAGGTGTAGCAGGTCGATTAAATGAAATTACACAGCAGTTATAATGACTGTCAGCATGATCTGCTAATGCTGGTGTCGATGGTTTTTATGCGTGTTAATTCAAGCTAAATATTACACATTATTTACTGTTATGGCATTTTTGACTGAAATTAAAATTTAATTGGTTAATGTCCTTACACAAACCTCTGATTGGTCTTTAGATGCTTCTGTGGTTGCAGCCCTGCAAAATTATAATTTAGGTAGGAATGATTAATTTACTTGAATCAACATTCCTAATCAAATAATTAATATCTTGGTAAGCAGGCCTGTAATAAGCAGCATAATGAACAAGAAGCAAACAATTACGGCAAAATTTGGCCTTTTCAAGGTGATCAAGACCTCTCGACTTCACAGCAGCGTCTTTTGTAAACTGCAGAGCCTTCAATGACTACTTTACTGATTTTCAATCTTCTCTTAATGTTCTTGTTTATATACGCTGTTACACCTATCGATACCCTCTGTATAACATAGGAGTGCTCTGTTCACCACCCAAAAACTTGGCGCAGTCACAGGCTGAGTGAGAAAAACAGCACTTGTTTTGCAGTCTCTTTGTTGTAACTGGTGAAAAGGGTAATTAGAGATATTTAGAATGAAACTGACTCTTTCTTGCTGCTGCTCATCCCATGCTTGCATCATCAGGGTTTGAAGGATCTGTGGATGAGCCTTTCATAACATCTTGTAGTACTGACACACACACACACAGACGCAAAAAAGTTGAATATAGATAGAGGCATGTAAGGCTTTGACAGATTTATGGGCAAAGTAGTTGTTAAAGGTATCAGTAGTGTAAGTGATGACAAAGAGAAGCACAATGTGCGCTGGCAAGGGATGACAGAGTGTTGAAACCAACAACCTTTAAGTGTGGATGACCACTTCAGACAAGAAAACTAACTGATGACATTACAGGAATCCTCAGACGTGGAGAGAGAGAGGAGGGGGGCCGGGGGGGGTTCAGATACAGACAGCAAGAGAGAGCGAGAAAGACACCAACAGAGAGCACTAAGGACAGGAACAGTTACATATGTAGACAGGTACAAAGACAGAAACACAGATGCATGTAGATAGATCTGGTGTGACAGGCGGAAACCAGCCAGCAAGTGAGAGGACAGAACAGATGCTTGGGGACGGGACTGGGCTCGCAGCCGTCACAACCACAGAGTGTGTTGTCAGTGCAGAGAGGTTGATGGCAACATCACAGATCCCTCTTAAGAGCCCGCTCAGGAGCGTCAGCCGGCCCGTGGGGACCGAGACAGGCAGCCGGCTCTGCCGTGTGGCTGGCACTGGCAGGAAATGACCAGGTTTCTGATGATCTCACTGACATCTGTCACCCTCTGAATTTGCTAGGCTGTACCACTCAGCCTGCACTGTAAAAAAATGCCCACTCCCCCCACCTCTGGAAACTGTTAAAGGAATAGTTTGACGTTTTGGGGAATACACTTAATCACTTTCTTGCCAAGAGTTAAATGAGAAACTGATACCACTCACATCTGTCCATTAAATGAGATGCTAGAGCCAGCAGGCGAATAGCCTAGCTTAGGATAAATACAGGTAACAACACCTTGAAAGCTTTATAACCTTGTGGATTTAGAGGAAATTGCATGCTGTAATTGTTTGTGCACAACAAGCAGCAGGATGCAGTGATTATCCTGGAGACTACACAACACTGTGAGGTAGCATCTAGCATAAACTGCAGGAAATCACTGCACTCAGCACCTGTTTGTAAAGAAATATCTACAGCACATAACTGTCTTTATGCTAAGCTAAGCTAAGTGTCTACTGGCTGCTTAATACTTATACAACAAGGGTGTCAGTGGTATCGACCCTCTTATCGAGCTCTAGCAGGAAAACCAATGAGTGTATTTCCCCAAAATAACATACTCCTATTAGGGTAATTCCTTCTATAATATATGACTTGTACGTTTTTTTTTTTTTAAAATCAACATTTCCCTGCATCTTCAGAACAAGACATAGTGAGGTACTTTAAAGAATATTATGTAAATGTTCGTTTTTATTTTTAGTATTATTTTTATTAGTATTAGTCAGAGCTAAATATATCAATATCAGCCCAAATACAGTCCATATCATAAGCCATTAACCTGAACAGATTTAAAAGTGAGAGCCTGCATGGCACAACCAACTGATATAAATACATTCTGGGGAGCTTAATGGAACATGTTCCTCCTGCTGCCCAATCTGAGGACATTAACCATTAGGATAATTGCAAAACAGCAAATTTTAAAATGCCACAGAATAGTTAATGGTTCTGGGTCTTTGCCACTAAAACTTAGGTGTATCTTGACATTCTAGTGTGCAAACCAAAACACTTTAGGATCCATTAAGTTTGTTAAGCACATAAGTCCACAGATCAGAATAACAGATAACAGAAGGGAGATACAACCAAGGACAACGATGCTGAAGTCTAACATTTACTCATCTAGATTCAGCTTAGATAAAAATGCAAGAATAAGGAGTCGCGCTGAATGAAGTAGAATACAAAGGGCTTTTACACGACCTGATGTGCAAATCAGTCGTCTCCCTCCACGCTGTCTGAGATCCTTGGGTTGAAAAGATCTCCCATCAATAAAAGTGAGTCTGACACCTTCTGATGAGTGAACAGTGTGCTGTCGTTTACACGCCATGAAAGATGCATCTGCTCTGAATGGTTAAAGAAAGAACAGCTTCCTCACATCACACGAGCCCCTGCTGAACACACTTTTAGCCTGAGCTAAATTGCCTTATCTTGTGTAGAAAACGACAGAGCCGCTATTACAGACGAGGATACTATAACATTTAAGGGACAGCTTCCAATTACACACCTATTGATTACAGTAGATTTCTCTATCACCCCCCCTCACCTCTCTTTTACTTAACACCTGTATCTTTCCTCACCTTCCCTCAGATGACAAGATAGTGAGACTGAACTGACCCACAGATCAAAATTTCCCATCCTCTTTTCAGAGAGAAAAAAAAGACATTTTGTGTGTGGACCAGAATAAAAGAGTGTAGTATCAAAAGAGCCTGGCTGACAATAATTGCAACAAAGAGTGGTAATGGCTTACAATTGCACTTGTACACTCTGTACCCTGTGATCAAAAAGGCTCTGAAGGCTGTGGACATTTTTACAGGAGCATTTAACTGCAGAATAGCGTGCGCACACACGTACAGACACACACACACACACACACACACACACACACACACACACACACACACACACACACACACACACACACACACACACACACACACACACACAAAACTTATTGTGGCTTTTTGAAGGTTGCAGAAATGCATGAGGTTGCATGTCCATGTCTTTTTTTTGCTCCCCCACAAGCTGTCCAGATGGCTTCTCCATTCCTGCTCTTGATGAAACAGCTCAATTCTCTCTAATTTTTCTTCATCACAAAGATTAGAAATGAAAGTAAAACAAGAGCAACACAGCAATAATTATTCACTCTGGCCCGCCCTGTCCGAACGACCCTGATATTTCACCACTGCAAATACACCACAGCCGACTGGGCTGCCCCTGACAGAACTGTGCTTACAAGCGGAATGCCAGCGACATAATTGGCTATGTAAAACTCTTGCTCTATTAGACGAGAGGAGCATGGTGCCTGATAGCCTTCATCACCACTAAAGCTCTTCATTAATCTCCATCCACAAGGTCAAGGAGTTGGCCTGTACAAGACAAATGAATTAAAGCTCCACCATGAAGAAATGAACCTCGTGTGACCAAATGACAGGGGTGACTCCCAGATTTTGTGGGCGACCTTGTTATCTTAGTAAGCTGCAATGTACTGGTTACAAAAGAGAACATTAATCTGTAGTGATTGTGAAAATCACCACAGATTAATCACTACAGATTAATCACCAATTTTTAAATCACCATGTTTTCATGTTGTGTGCAGAGGCCTGTCTTTCCGGCTTTGAAAGGCCTTCCAGCTTCAAACAAAAGAAAATGCTTCTTCCCAATGCAGTCAACAACCACTCTGGGCATTACCAGGGCTTTTATGTGCACAACATCTGACCCTGAAATAATTCCCCCTTTCCACCAAACCAAGCTTCCACTCAGAGGTAAAGGTTAGCCTCCAAGCCAGCATTTAATGTAGAGGAAAAATACTGTGCGCCTACACGAATAAATCAAAATGCATTTAGGACTGTCTTGCACGCATTCATAACCCCTTGAAGCACACCGCACACACTATCTCCCTCCTGTGAGTATTGTAAGCAGCGAACACAAAGGCTGCATTGATCATACCAGAAATTAGTGCTTTCATCACCTTTCATATCCTCAGAGGTCCCCTTCACTCCCTGGGTGCACACGGGGGTGTGAAACTGCAGGTGTGTGCCCTTTTCCTACCAGTTTTTAATTAAGGTTGGCTAATGGCAGATGAAATGAACACATTCCAGTGGCAAACTCTTCTAGTTTATCAATAGGTCCAGGTCAGCTGCAGGGCGCTCACCCTTCTCAAAGACACTCACTTATTAAAGCCTGTAATCAAAAGTCCTTCGGCTGATGATAAGATGGGGTTATATTCATGAAATACACCCCTTTAATAAATCCACTCCCATTTTCCTAAATAGATGTTTTTGAGCTATTACATCTTGTCCTCAGAGGACAAGGGGAATCAAAATCTTAATGGAGCTGGATTATGGCCGTCGATGTCGGGTGGTTTTAATGACAGACATTTTGCCGCCGAAATGACGGGAGAAAAACTGGTGAGACCTGACTGGGGAACAAGGCTGAGAAGCAAGTGCTCTGACCTCAATTACACGTGTGCCCCTCGAGCGGTGGCTTTGCTCGAGTGTGTGCCGCACCTGCAGACACGCATTTGCATAGGTCCTTTTTCACACACAAACACAGGTCCTCAAGCTTGCATTTGCACAGACACGGAAATGCAAGAGTGAGGATATTTTTGGTGTCTTATAAGTCCATGCAGTTTGGGCTCTTGTGTTATTTATTGTGTTATGTACAGTAAATAACAAACTACTCAGCCTGTGTATAATGTCTTATATGAATTTAGAGCAAACTTTTTTGTTTTTTTTGGGAGCTTGGCCTTTGTTAGGGATACAAAGCCAGATTATCTCGGCCTCTGTAGCTTTACTTTTGACCAATATCTGCCCCCCAAATTTATCCAAGCACAATACTAAACCTTGAGTGCTCATTTAACAGTCTTGCCTAAATAATTAAGATTTAAAAAAAGGATGTAAACATAGCTGTAAAGGTGCCAGTCTGCCTGGTAGGTCTCCAAGGGAGGAAATTTTTATCCTCTGCTGGGAACCATTCCATCTTACATGCACCGCATTCACTTGGGGTCAAACAAGTACGAACATATACTACACATTGTACTCATTCATGCTCACATACATAAAAGGCAAGAGCAATAATGGAGGTGAAAAACCGGTCAAGGTCAGCCAGGCAACTTCTCTCCCTCACACACATGAATGGAACGGCTGTGCTGTTCTGTTCACTAGTTAATATCAGCAAGATCGGATCACACACTTAAATATACTTTCACTTGTACAACGGTCATGCAGCACTTACACATTCACCTCACTCAAGCTCTGTGTAGCACTCGCACACACTAAATGAGCAACATCATTTGTTATGGTGCAACTGCCAGTGGTGAATGTAACGCTCGGCTCCCTGTAGCTAAAAATCATTATAAGTCTGTGTGTGTGTGTGTGTTACTGCCCACTGGGAGGAACAAGGATACATGTTTATCCTGAACGCTCGTAAGACTAGTGGCTGTTGTGTTACATGCACACATCGTTTGTTGCAGTGTGGTACTATCTGCACAACAACAAGACTGAGTTGCAAAAGTGTTTGATTTTAGACACAGAAAAACCTTGATCTCACAGACATAAGTACTCTTCAATCTGCTATATTATTTTGCTTTTCAAAACAAACTGCTTCCTTGAGCCACAGCACATTAACTCACCTACACATTACTGGCTATGCTAAATAAAAAAAACATGCTGAAAACTCATCCTTTTGATTAAAATGACTGCGAAGTTGCTAAATATTGATGTGCAACTCAAACTGAGTAATTCTCTACCCCTGCTTTTATTACCTTTTGTGTTACAGCACTGCCTCTTGGCAGCTGGTGCAGAAGATGCGAAACTTGGCCGCACCAAGCACCACTTAACAGCCTCAGACCAGAAAAGACATCTCAGATAACTGGAGCTCAGAGGGTGAAGGCTCCCATACAGCACCTGGCAACTCTGGTTTATTGTCCCAACAACCGGCGGTAATGTCACACCTCAATGTGCAACTTAGCCTTGACACCTCACACACTGACTTGATGCCCTGTGGTGGTTTAAGAACACCACTGGGCCTAGTTACCGTGTCCTGGTGAATGACACTCATGAGTAAGGTGACTCAGTGCTTGCCCTGCTGTAAATTGCAATACTCCACATCGGATTGATAGTAGTGGTGCTTCTGTTTGAGTGTGTGTGTGTTTGCTCATGTTCTTACCTGTAACAGGCTGTGTCTTTGTCTCTGTCTCGGTCTCTCTCTAGTTAATTGGTTAATGGGATGCATGGCATCAGCCTGTGGAAGAGAGCAGTGACAAAAATAAGACAATTGAAGAAAATAAAAGTAAACACTGCTTTCTTTAATACACAAAGGTGCTATCATGATGTTTGTGATTTCTAAAGAGGGAAAGCAGCTAAATCCATTAGCATGTCACCTTTGAGTCATATTGTCCTCACTGAATGAAACACAATTACAAATGCAAAGCGAAATTTCACTTGGCTGAGATTTGACATTTGTGAAGCCTACGAGTGAGTTCAGGCAGCTCAGGCACCTCGAGTCTGCCGCTTCACTCACATGGCATACTCCTCTCACTGCTCTGAGTCTATGCTCTTTAAGGGCAGGAAGTTATTATCGTCGGAGTGACGAGCTCAGAGCCTACATGGCGTACACAGATGCTGTAAATTCACCTATTCATCTACGTGAGTTGGCTGACTGATATTTGACATAACAGGCTCAGCCTATCACGCAACAATGGCAGATCACCTTTGACAAAGCCCATAAAAATGCACTCGCAGACCGGCACTTTAGACCCACTTAGCAGAACACTTAGAAAAGACTCACTCCACAAAAGGTGTGCGTGCAGCCTATAGGCTGTGGCAGCAGGTAGTTAAACCACTGTATATGCATGATGAAAAGCTGAACAAATGATGGTTTGCTCCAGCCTTGGATTTGATCATTGGATTTAAAAACAAAGAATCACTGAATCTTCTTGTTGGACAAAATTTAATCTAAATTCCTGCCTCATCCAGCAGCTGAACACACTCTGGATGTTCTCTCTAAAATGGAAATCAGTTATTGTTCAGAAATTTTGGACCAATACAGAAGTTACCACACATATATGTGTTACAGGTTACTTTGCTTTGACCTTCTGTCCAGCTCATGCCAAACCAACTCAGTGGGGTTTAGGTCTGTAGACTGTGCTGGTCTTCCATCATGTGAAGTTCTTTTCTTCTAATGTTTTCAGAGTGCACCTCAATTTATGAATGAGGCACATACAAATAAATTGCACTTTGACAACATAACACTTTGACTTTAACTTTTGTCATGATGAGTTTTCACCATGAAAGAGAAACAGAATCAAAACACCACCACAGGTGCATCTCTTAAAATCCTCGGTATCCCATTTCTAATTGTTTTGATGGAGACTAATTGGAATCATAATCGTCCAAATTTATTTTTTATGTTATCTCATTTTTTTTCTTTTTACCTCCCCTGCTTTTGGTACTTCATTTTAGAAAGTAAGAAACAGTGTTGCACGGTTCTGTTTGTGCCTGTTTACAAATCAGTGGAGGCTTTTCTACTTGGAGCCCTATTTTCAATATCAACTCCAATCAAATTTTAATCAGAGCTGACAAAAAAAAAGTTCTCATATATTTTTTCCTCTTGCGAAGACAGTAAGAAGTAAGCCATAAATAAATACAAATAGAGATACTGTAAATGTACGCATGCCTTACAGATGACACACACAGAATTCATAAATAAACATACAAAAGAACACAGCCTTTATACTGGTAGATAAAAACAGCTCTATTTGGGAGCTGGCTCAAAGCACTAGAAGATAACGCAGGAAATTAGAGCGTATAAAAGCTTCCCCACTGGGAGCACCATCAATGTGTTTCGTGTCAAATTTTACACAGTGTGTACTCGTGTGTGTCCAAGTGTGATTATGCATGTATGCAAGTGTTGCGCATACAATGTGCACTTGTGTGTGCTTGAACAGGTGCAACACGTGATGTGCGAGTGCGTGTGGCTTGTGTCTAAGTGGGAGAGTGGAAGCATCTGGAGAATTATCCCCGAAAGCCCCCCCCCTCCTCTTTTCTACATCTCTTCTTCTTCTCACTCCTGTTCACTCTGTCGTTCTTTCTCATGGTTTGATTTGAGGCAGAACTCAATTCCTCAATTCCACACCCTGAGTGCTGTTGATAAGGGCCCCGTTCGCTGCAGTCGGGCCCCAGAGAGGGACACAGTGTGCCCGCAGAATGGCAGAAAATCGAATTCCTCAAGACAATGAGGTCCATTTGTAGAGTTAAGCCGGATGAAAGGCCCATATTTAGCCAGCCACTGTTTCAGCCACCATCTCCCTGTTTCCCATTGTCAGCCAGAGGAAAATAAAAGCTTATTTACGAGAGCGAAAAGTTGTGAAAAAGTGTTTTGGCCCCATTAATTAGCAGAGAAGCCAGCTGGACTGCTGATGGGTTTTTTTCCCCATGTTTTCCTTTTCTATTTTCACATATTTATGCAATTTATTCTATGGATGATTGACACATACTTTTATTGTTTTTATTCATAATACACGGACAGAAAATAACCAAAAAAAGTAATTATATATAACAGAATGGATAAAATCAGGATTACTGTTTTTATGAAGCTTAATGCATGGCTGAATGGAACACAAATTGTTAAAAATGAATGAGGAATGATGAATTTGTTTTTAAATATATGATACTGGACCCTGCATTAGTGTCAATCAACACACAACAATTAAGCTTTTAATATGACAAAATATAATAATATACACCAGATTTCCATTCATTAGAGTCCTGCAATCTATAGAGAGCAACATAATCAAACTCTGCAAAATATACTGTAAATATAATAAAAGTACAATGCTGCTAATTGTTAACATGAGCGGCTTAATGCAGGGTGGTAAGTGTAAATGGGATGTTACACTCAGGAGCTGGCCCATGTGTGTTCACTGAAGCAGACGACCATTAGTTCCAGTTATTCCTCATTAACTAAATGTCCCATTGATTCCTCCAATGGTGCGGTAAATGGAACAGACCTCAGTCAATGATCTGCCTGCAAACAATCTCTGTGACTGAGACATGACACCATCCACAACACAATGCCATATCTAGAATATGGTTCTGTTTCACACAGGCTTTGGGATCCGGAGCCACGTAAGTCAATTTGCACGTTTGTGCTTGGGATAAGTCCATTGTGAGCCCTGGGGAGTTCAGTAGGTAAACCATTTCTCACTCCACCTCCCTGTGTGACAAACACCCTCATACTGCTGTTGTTGTTGCATCATTGTTCTCCTGTCCCCCCTTGCCAGTGAGTGTCCACTGTGACACACTGTGGCAGAGGATTTCTCCAGCACTGAAGTGGCATTATGTACCAGATGCACAAGCTCTTCAAACGTGTTGTTACCACAAGGCCACCTGGCGGCAGGTCCACCATTGTTGCTCTACACTTCAGAATAGCAGGGACATGAATGACATGCCCCCTTCCCTCACCTCCACCCCTTCTTCCCCTGAGCTGTCATTAGGTTAGATGAGATTTTTCTGTTGGTCAGGGAGTTCAGACCGCCGGCATCAACCTCTTGCATTCTGGCCTTGCAGGAGGCCGATCGTCTACCCCCTGTTAAGATCCCACAGACCTACAACACTGGTCTGTGTTTGGTGATATCAGTTGCCTGTAATTTGCTGAGGTGATACTGCTCAAGCCCTTCATGAGCAAAGGTCCCATTTCATACCAGAGTAAAAGGGAAAACTGACATAGTGTGTTGGGGCTTTTCTCACTCCAAATGCTCATATCATTTTGGACAACTTCAAAGGAAAAATCTTTTCAGGATTTCTTCCCTGGCAAGTTTACAATCTAATAAATGCATTTTCAAGTTTAGGGCAATCCAGAAGAACACATGGAGGCGGCAAATGAGTATGAGCTACGACAAGCTGCTTTTATGTTTAGAGCGGATGAAGGGTGGGTGTTACTGTCGTGAGCTTAACAAAAATGGAAAAGAACAAAACAGTTCAAATCAGAGAAGTGATTCAAATTTCCACCTCAGATTAAGAAAAACTCACCAGAAAACAAAATGTGCCCAGAAAAGGCTATTGGTACAGTGTTGATTCCTTTCTTCTCAGTAAAATGTCTGTGAATATGATGCAGGGAGAGAAGAAAAATGAGGCAAAGATAAACGAACAAAACAAACTGATTAAGGCTGACGAAGTAAGAGGAAGAGTAACCCCTCATTTCCTTGTCAGTGTGTAAAAGGTTTCCTACAGTGTGAAGCCTGAGCAAGACAGTCCAAATGAACACCAAATGTCTGAGGCTTCACTTCCTTCCAATCAGCTCCTCCTCCTCCTCCTCCTCATCCTCCTTCTTCAACCATTTCCTCCCATGAGAACCACAGCTGAGACAGCCCTATAATGATGTGTTTTAATGGCCCTTAGACCTGCTGCGATCTGCACAGGCCTCTACATGCACTGCTGCCATTTCCCTTTCATGCATGCCCGCTGCCTTTCTGACAGCTTCCCACAGAGCGACGGGAGGAGAGGAAGAAGAGACGGACACGGGCAGAGAGACAAGACAGAAAACTTGTCTTCATGTGACAGAGGTTCAAAAGCAGACAATCAAGAAATGCTCTCGTTGCAACAAATGTTATTTGTTCCACCGGAATGCTCTGAGACGGGATGGAGGGAGGTGAGGAGGAGCAAACACAGACTTGATGACTTGTGTGTTTTAGGCATGGCCAATAGGTGGACGGGGTGCAGCTTTATTGGCATTGATTGGAGAATTATACTGTGCATTGTTGCAAGATTATTACATTAACTGGGCTGACTTAATCACATTAGGAATGCGAGGGAAGAGAACGGAGTATGTCATATCCTTGCAGATACACACATCATAGCCTCGGCCTTTCTGCTCAGTTGGTTTATTTGGCAGCGGGCCAGGCAGCTACAAGAATTGTGGGAAGTTTCCTGACTTCACTGACAAATGGACTTTTATTACTTGAAAGTGGAAGGCAACTTTTCTGGGTGATGATTTATGTTGTGTTTCTGTCCTTGATGACTGTGGAGATCTACCCCACCGGCGTCCCTCGGATTTCAGTTTCGACCTATTGTCCGGATCCCTCTGTGATGGCATTGCTTTGTTCTCTAAAACAATGAAAATAGATCAGTTGAAAATGCAATTTCTGTGGTAAACTCAAACTTTTATTTTTTTTGCTGCTGGTGAAGTTCCTTCAAAAGTTCTCACAACACCTGACCCTCGCTAAAGGAAGTGTTGCTGAGAGGACGTGACATGCCAGGCCAAAGTGAGGACTGATTTTAGTTGGTATGCCTTTCTACGCCTCATTGCTCCATGACCTGCTTTATGCAAGCACCCTCGCAGTTGGAGGAGACAAACTGTGCCTCGTCAGTATCTATAAAAACCAGTGTTCCTTAGAGCCCAGCCCGGGCTGCTCTGGAGGTTAATTGACCCCAGGCAGTCTAACTCCCTTCACCCCTGTCAGGGGGCTACTCAGACTGGGTACTGAAGCTCTCAAAGCTGGCCTCTCTGCGGGAGGCTGTGCCTTTCCCATTTCCTCCTGAACCGCAGGCTTTTAAACATGTTGTCTCTCTTTCTTCCCCCCCTCTAACTCTATTTGTCTGTCTCAATCTCTCTCTGTACTTCTCTCAGTTTATCCGTGTATACCTCTCAACACATAATGAGACATTTCACACCACCAAGAGACGTGCCGAGGTCTGCTGCCAGGAACCCACCTGTTCACCAGGGGCCCCCTGCACCTCCGAGCTGCCCTCATTAGTGCCTGAGTGAATACTGATGCTCTGCATGTATCTGTCTCTGTGTTCATCATAGCCAGGCTACACCAGGTGTCAATTACAGCTGCATACAGGTAATAAAAATCAGACTCAACCTGTTAGTAGATAAGTGATGGGCAGGCCCTGCAACAAGCTCTAACACATCCAAGAGATGAAACAGCTGGATGAAAATGGGTTTTGCAGGATAAAATAAACCACTCGGCAACACAATAGCAAACACCAAATTCACAATTCCACTTCCTCTGCAGACGGAGTAATTCTACGAAGGATAAGAAACTCACAATGCATAAACCCTCTACAGGTTTGGTAAGCATCACCATGGCCACTATCTCAAAGCCCCTAGCTTACCCAAACTGATAAATATACGCTCTCACACACACACACACACACACACACACACACACACACACACACACACACACACACACACGCCGAAGACCCGTGGTTTTCTCTTCAGCAGTCAGAGAATTTCAAAAAGCCTCATTCTCTGCTGTGATAATTACCCATGCTGCTCTCCGATGGCACATTTGCATAATCATCATCAGCCATTCACAGAGGACACACAAAGGATTATAATGAGGCAACAGAGAAACAAGAAGCATTTCAGGGAGCCATTGAAGACTTGCACTGAGGGGGCAGTCATTGTCGCCTGATTCTGCACATAGGACGCCACCAAACAGAAAGAGAGAGATGTAGTGATCATCTGTTCAGGGGAAAGGAAATCGCAAAACGCTCTGGCCGGCATGTCCCCAAGTATAAGCATACATGTTGCATAACTTGGTGTACTTAGGTTTCTGAGATGCTGTATTTGTGGAGAGTTGGTGGAGAGGTGAGCCAGAGAGTGGGAAGTGAAGAAAAAAATCCTCTTATCCTTAACAAACTTGCTGTTCCAACACTCACAGTTGGTGGAAGCAGCAGGAGCTGTCAGATATACCTGCCTTTAAATCCACAGTTATATCTCCAAACTTTGTTCTACTTGCTAAAGCATGACAGGTTGTGCAAAGCAGCAGAAACCAGGTAAACTTTATTTTACTGCACAATGCAGATTAACATGAGGTCTGCAAAATATGATCCTTATAAACATTTTGTACTGCTCAGATACAGGAGTCCGATTTTATATTGTGGTTTATGTGTAATGAATTTGACACTCATTTTCTTTTCTTATGCACAAGCAATGACATGAAATAAACCACTATGATAATGAAATACTGTCAATGAGCCAACTCCAGGTGAGATGTGAGCATTTGGTTAAAGAAGATGTTTTTCCACCTTCAGCAGCTGAGTGCAGGGGCTCAGGTGCGTTCTGACCTCTCGAGACTACTGGATCTTATACAGCCTTGTGATGAAAGGTTCAATACTGCAGCTTTACAGCCCAGTTTTAATGGTAGGGAAGGTGGAAGGTGCTGCAACACGTGCAAGAACAACAAGAAAAACATTAACAATATTAAAAATTCAGCTTCCGTTCAGAACATATTTTTCAGATCAGACTTTCTGATCACTTTTGGAAGATTTTACGAGAAACAGTGAAGAGAGCATATGCTCTGTATGTTTTCCAGAAACTGCTCTTCCTGCATCAACACTTCTGATGCCAGGATTCGACAACCCAATTTGTCTTTCAGCAATGGACACTGTGTTAGACTAGACTACATTTTGGACCCTTGCTGTTTTTATAGAACTGTGTGAGGTACATATTTCATTGGAAAGGGGATTGGGGGGGGGGGGGGGGGGGGTGACACCACTGTTTGCCTGACAACAACAATCACATCATCCCTCTTTTGCTTCGCAGAATTTACAGCTGTACGCGGAAAAGCACTCAACATCACATAACATGACACTGCACTTCACCTATTAAATTAGGTGAAAAAAAAGACCAAAAATTTTCAAGCATGATTCTCCATGTCTGTCTTTTTTCAATTTCCCACTTTCTGCAATATCTGTGCGTGACAACTGTAGCATACAGAAAGATGAGGGCTACGAGAAACTGAACGCAGGCGCTGTACATAAATCCTAGAGATACTAGGCTGCCCAACAGTATCATTCCTCTTTCCCTCCAGAGGAGCTCCTATGGGTCAATGTCATGGAACACCTGATAGTAGTTGTCAAACTAGGTGAGAGAAGGCAAAAAAAAAAAAGAAAATGTGACACGCTTCTTTGTTTGTTGGAACTTTGTGGTTTCCCATGTGACATTGATATTCCTTCCTCTATGACGAACTACACAGGAAAAAATAAGCAATTTTTGCTGCTCATTTTGAGGCCCAGTGCCTGTCAGGTTGCGCCACTGACACTGTGTAGAGTCTGATCACAATCTAACAGTGGTACCTGATCCTCTGCTCGAGATGGTTTCTGGATACACTACGACATGACCCCTGTTGCAACGACCTGCCAAGAAGCACTAAAGCAGCAACACCCGAAATCTCCAGTTCAGACAATCTCATCAAAAGAGTAGTGGTAAAACTATTTTTGTTCACCTCAATGGGGGGAATAGAAATCACTGATCCTTCTGTGCAGTGTCTTAGGGAGAAGCACAAATCTTCTGTAGAGCTTTTTTTTTGTTTTTTCACAGGCAGGGATTACTCACCTAGAAAATGTATGTGTGCTCATCAAAGAGAATGGCATGAGCACTGATCAACAGGCCTTACAGCCTTCCACCAGGAATTGTTCAAAATAAATGAATCTCTACTTTGAAGTGAAAGCGCTTTATTTATTGGATGTTGGGACAAGAACTGAAAACGTGGTAGAAATGGGTATGAAAAATCAAGGATTTGGGGGAGGGGTGGTGTTCCATCATCCAGTCCAGTAAATGACTTATCAAGGCTACATACTGTGCTGATTTAAACATTAATGTTAAACTAACAGGAGTAGTGCGAATCAATAATTCAGGTAAAGACGACTGTGTATGGTGGTTGCTGAGTTTAATGTAGGAAAACATTAACCTTTACACATACATACCCACAGACAGACTCACCCATGAACAGAGTAGGTTAAACCACGAGTTGTGAAGCGAATGCACACGGATCTGTAAAAGCCGCCTTTGTCTCCCTGACTCCATAAATTCGTGTTGCATAAAGCTGCGCGCCCTTCAACTGACGGGTAAGATTTGGTTTATGTAAACAACAAGCAGATTATGCATTCAGGCATCAAGCTGGATGTGAGCAACATCTGCCCACTGCACCGTGCGGTCGGCTAGTTCGTTCGAGGCGCTCACACAATAGCCAACCTGTGGGGAGAAGTGCAGGAGTTCCATCCCTGAGCCGTTTCTCCATCCTGCATGGCTGCTGGTGTGCCCCTCCCCTCCTTCCCGTCTCTCTCTTTCTCCCTTTCTACAGCTCCTTCACTTCACAAAACTCCCCAATGAAGGGACTTGTCATCTGTACACCTCCTCCGTGTCATGTTTTTTACTTCCCCCTCCTCCTCCCGCTCCCTCCCCACTCTCTGTAACTTTCACTTGCTCTGCCTCGTCTTCCCTGGAGCCTGTCCATAGTGACAGTGCTGCCTCTTCCTCTGGATGCTGCTGGGATGACAGGGAAAGGGGAGGCCCAGAAAGCACAGAGAAACCTGCTTGCACTCTCACCACGATAGGCAGCAGGGGGAAAAAAAACTGAAAAAGAAATACGTACAGTGAAAGAGAAGAGGAGAGACATGAATGGAGACAGAAAGTAGGAAGGGGAGGGAAGTTAAAAGAATTAGAGATGGGGATGGAAGAAAACTGCAGAGGGAGAAGAAAGTTAGGTTCATCTCAAAGAGACAAAGTGGGAGAGAAAAGGGGGAGATATAGTAAGATAGAACGAAAAGACATGTGATTAAGAAAAAGAGATAAAGAAGGGACCGGAGAGACTGTGCAGACAGGACTGTGGGGATAGGAAACATCCTCGGGCAATATTCCTCAGCCTCAGCTCTCTCACGGTGAAAAGACAAAAACTTAGCTTTTATGCTGTAAACTTTGCTGCGCTGTAGAGAGGGCTTAGGAGTAAGTGCAGCGCGGTGAGAGTGATGAGGAATACAAATGTTAGCTCTCCTTTGACTGCAAAACATGGGGATTATGGTTGGGCATTAACTTGTTACTCATGAGGTGTGATATTTTTGACAGGGGCATTGGAGCAACCACGATGTGGGCCACGACAGAGGCCAAGTGGAATAAACTCATAGCCAAGCTGACCTGCCGACACAGACTCTGACATTCATTACAGTACAGTCACTCCTGGCACTACAGCTCCTGTTTTGTTTTCCCTCGACAATTAAAGTGGATGACAGTTATGTTCTTACAGGTGAGACTAATTAACAGTTAGCTAAATGCCTCCTCTGAACAGTAGCTGTCCAATCATAGCTGAACAACCATAACTATTCCAAGACCAGAAGTAGTTCCCCACAGTGTGGGACCTGGTCCCGGATGCTGCTATGTAAGATTCTGGCTAACACGAGCGACTTTATTGGATTGGGGAAGTTTACACTCTGGCAACCCCAGCCAAGGTTAGCTGAGATAACTTTAACACCACACTCACCAAACACTCCAGTTAGTCCCCATCTTAAAGGGCTTTTATCATGTAATGTGAACAGTGAAACATAATGCTACATAATGTTAGAAGAAAGCAACAGTCTGATCTTGAATTTTTCCGCATCATACTTATATAGCTAAGGCCAGCTGGCTGCACTGTGCAAGACAAGAACAACATGTTTCTTTATTTCCATGTCTTCTAGGTCCATGAGTCATCATCTGGTGAGTTTTTGCCTGGGACGTGTAGCTTTAGCCTCAGCCTTTTACAGTATTATGCATGCAGCCATTAAGTGCATATCTAGTCTAAAAAATGAGTCAACTGGAAACATTACAAAGTCACGTGAGACATTTGGAGAATGAAAAGCTCGACAGAGGTAGCAGCAGTACCTAAGGGGGCGGGGCTTAGGCCTGTTAGCAGGGAAATGGACTTCATCAATGAGTTTTTGAAGAAGCTGTCTTGCTTCGATTTTAAAATCTCCTGCGTATTGATTAGAATTTGAAGTAATTTTTTTTTTGACCACACTTGGAGAACGTGCTTCATGCTGTTAAGTGTTTGTGTGTCTGTGCATGTGTATGTAGGAGGTTCAGTGGGGTGTGTGGGCGCAACTGAAGCATTTTGACTGCTTTAGAAGAACAAGGTCTGTAGAGATAACACGACACGACTCTCACTCTAATTCTTCTGCTCCCTGTCACTCTCTCGTCTTCTGTCATCATTATGAAGTACACTGGCCTGTCGCACAACAGCCAGATAGTCTTTTAATGTGAAGTAGGTCAACACATACTGCGGTATAATGACTGACTCAAAGCATTTGTCCTTTTTATGATTAAAGATATCTATCTGCACGTCCTATGAGCATGATGCAAATTGGTTAAGTAAACGTGATGTTTTTCCGCTCCATTGCTACAGGAGATAAAGTAAATAAGCCTATTTTCTAACTTATACATCTCAGTATGACATATTGCTATAATTTCCGACATGAAATAGATTATGCGTTATATCATACATAGCACGCTGTTTCTGAACTCATTCAGGGTTGCTATTTGTGGGGATATTCTTGTATCATCCATCACATAAGTATAATTATCAGGAAGAAAATACAATTTCCTCTCACATGTTTGTAAAGGGCACTAGGTTTAATTTAATCACACACAGCATGATGCAGAAAGGAGAACAACAAAACGGGCCCAAGATGTATTTACTTATATATATTTTTACCTTTTCTTCTTGGCACATGCAAAGCAAATAGCAAGAGACTAAAAAGCATCATGAGAATTTTGAGAACTGCGTTTTGGAGCCTGCTGACGTCCAGATTTGTCATTTCTTTGGGGCTTTAACCAACACACAGGCTGCCTGTTCTGCCTTAGACAGACGCTCTGAATCCAAACCTGCACAGAGAGTCTTAACTATTATTTAAAAAAGCACCCATGAGGGCTACTGTTTGACGTCATTGCTATTGTAGTGGGGGTGATTAGCTAGAAATAGATTGAAATCAGAGCTAAGAATGACATCTCTAAAGGAATGTGACTGGTGTGACCCTTAAAGGCCTCCAGGGCTGGAGAATATTGATGAATCACAACCGACTGATGCAGTGTTTTTATTTAGATTTCCATTCTCCTGCCTTCCATTGCTGATTAAAAGAACAGTAGATAGAAGTGACTCAGTGTATATCAAGCTTTCAGAATTGCGCTTCTAAATAACTGACAGGTCTGACAGGTTTTTCTTAGAGAAAGATCTCTTTGTTGCATAGGAAATGGTTTGCTTGAAAAAAAAAGGAAAGAAAACCTAGATAGAGAGCATACGCAGCACCAGGCACAACGGTTAAACAGACAGAGGAAATAGTGCCACTGACAGGAACTCAAACCCCATTCACAGAAAGTCCAAGCTGTCATCTGTGTGGTCAGCACACAGGTGATCTCTAGCAGCTTCAGTCCAAAACACTGAGTGCACCAAAGATTTTATCAGACGTAAAAAAGAAAATCCAGACAGCTAATCAAAACAATGCAATAAGCTATAGGTATATCTTTTGTCTGAATCAATTCATCTTTGTCTCACAGGGGACCAATCATATTCACCTTGGATTTCCAAATCTGCATTTGCCCTAGACCTAACAGGCTTTATTTCAGCTGATCCTTCAACTGTAAAAGCCTAGTTAGACCCAGATACAGAGACTGGGTAAAGCTGATGACAGAATGCATCGTTTGAGCTGATGATAGCCAACTTGGATAACGGTAGAGAATCATATTTACTTGTCTGGAATCAGTTTTTGTCTTTCAGAAAAGGAGAAGATGTGTCTCGGCAGTTAACATTACACCCTTAACATAATTTAATTGCTTTTCAGATGTATGTTTCATTTAATTGTGAAAAATTATGAATATTTCTCTCTGTACAAATTACCATACAAGCTGAATCAACAAGCTTTGGTTGTGGCACAGAGATTTATCTTCCTTTATTTCTTATTTTATTTTTCTCTTTTCTGGTTTGATGCTTGTGGGTGCATCTGTGACTCAGCTGTGGACCCGTACTGTGCTGATGGACTTAACCGGCATTGTGAAGATAATGCTGTCATTTTGTTCAGTGAGGTTTTTGCTGGGAGGTTTTTG
This sequence comes from Toxotes jaculatrix, assembly GCF_017976425.1. Classification (NCBI taxonomy): domain Eukaryota; kingdom Metazoa; phylum Chordata; class Actinopteri; family Toxotidae; genus Toxotes; species Toxotes jaculatrix. The sequence continues at coordinate 10,378,641 of NC_054415.1, read as the reverse complement.
GTTTTTGTTTTTATATCGTGCGATTGGTATCTGTTCATTTGTTTTCATTTCTCTTGAACAGAAAAGCCAATAAAAGCTAAAAAAAAAAGCTAAACAAAACAAAAAAGGGATTAAATCAGTGTTTTTACAGTGTGGTAAAATGTGGCTTTTATTTAATTAAAGGATCTGAGTTGAGATCCTTGACCTGTCGGTCTGGTGAAACAAGATCTCCAGTGAAAAACAACCTGCTCCACAAATTCTCTTCAATCACTGACTTCACTTTGAAGAAAAGAAAGGTGTGCTGCTCTGTCTGATTCGTAGGCTGTCTCATCTCACCGGCTAGTTGTTTGTTTGCTAAAATAAGTTTCGAAGTCTGCAGAAAAGTTAAAACTTCAGTCTCCATTCTCGATGAAATTGTCTGATTTCATCAGATGGGATTTTTGCGGTGTGCAATACAGCTGTAATTTTCATAACGCAGCAGTCTGAGGGAAGACATTAAAGCCTTGGGGTGGTTTTGTGAGGCACATGTATTGTTTGAGTAACACCACGCTGCAAAGACAGTGGTCTCTTTGTGTATGGATTTCCTCTAGAGACAATTATTCTTCTGGAGTTCTCCCCATAGACTGTCATCAGGGGAGGATGGAAGTCTAAGGTTTTTAAAAAACATAAGACAGACAGAGAACGTAGTTCACACTATACACAGAAATGCAAATACCGGCTGTTCATAGAGCGCCTGAGCAGAATGAAGACAGAATATTTGTGGTGCCTAAGGTTTTCTGAGCAAAAAACTGTTCAGGTGCCTTAAATACCTTGCCTTCATCTTCGATTCTATGCTCAATCTTTATCAAAAGCAAAGTTATAGTCTATTGAATGGAACTTTATTCAATACAAGTGCCACGACTGCTTGCAGTACACAGAACAAGTTTACAGATCTCCACCGCCTCAGCAGAGAAGAGATCATTTTCTTTATGTCACTTGTAAAAGACCCATTTATAACTGTGAAATTCAGTCAATAAATTCTACTGCCCTCTGCGGCCTTTTCTCCCCCTGTGGAACACATCACAAAATGTCACCATGAAACGCCTTCAGAATATTCCCCAAACTCCACAATAAACAAGAGCGAGCGAGAACATAACTCACACTGTAAACACCTCAGGCCTTTTCACAGGAAGCTCCCCTCCCCAAAATAATGTTTTATAGCATTAAATTTGACGCATATTTTTCACGGGGAGGGGGTTGATATCCATTTTTTTTTGTCTATGAAAAATCCTAGCTCCTCCTTGACACTGCCAAGCTGGGGTTTTATGAGTGAACTGAGTGCTGAGTGCACCCTTCACTGACTTCATGAGGTGTGAAGTCACCATGGTCAACTTATACAGTTAAGGTCCGAGGCAGAGGGGTCTAAAAGGCAAAAAAAAATGCACAATCAGGTCTAGAGCCATCAATGCTATTCATCCTGAACATCCAAGAAAGTACAGAGTGCTTTAGGGGTTTTGTTCTTAGTAAAAGTAGAAGATAATCAGCAGCTCTTCTTAAGAATAGTAACAATAATCTGTCAATATAATTACAGTTTATTATGTCAGCTACATTTTGTCATACTGTGCCGTACATAAAAGGGCCTTATTGTTCCAGTTTCCAGGAACAATAAGGCAAAACCTAGATACTTTAAATATTCAGAGCCTATTTTTCAAGCTTTGCAGGATCTTGTGTAAGACAGAATTCACTGTGTTGAAGGTTAAATGCACAGACAGCCAATGCGGCAAAGTGTTTTTCCATGTCTCTGTCACTACACTTGAATAAAATAAAGCAATGTCCAGGTGTGCATGATTTGCACTTTTGTTACCCATGTGCACATTCACCTTCTTTGACAGAAAAAAAGACTTTCAAGCTGTAAAATGAACGGTACAGTCGGTAAAGGAAAGCTACATCTTCAGACTATAAAATTTCCTGCTTGGTAATGGGAACAGAGACTCACGAAGACAAGAAGAATAAAAAACTGAAATGGGATAGAAGCCAGCTTCATGCCTGCTTTGTAGTCTTCTCACCCAGTAATGAATCAAAGACTCAACTGATGGGACGGGGACAGGAAGCAACAGCTGGAGGAAAATATAAAATAAAATAAAAAAGTCTTGTCTGACCAGGGTTGTAGTTAGTAATTTAAATAGGATTACATTTCCCTTATGAAATGTTATAACAACACATCATGTGCTGTGGTGAGGTGCTTGAGTCTGCATACACAACACTGTGCCACTTAGTGAAACGTCCTATATTCAACAATGGTTTGAAAATCACTGTGGAGCCTCATTACTGCATCTCTTACATTGTACTATTTGTTATATTGTGTTGACTGAATGTTAGAATACAGTATTGTTTAAAAATGGTGATAACAGCATACAATTGTGGACCATCTTTGGTTTTCAGAAAGTTACAGAAATTGCCAGATGCAGACCCCGTCCCATTCGGACAGTGAGAGCAGTGTAGGTGGACGAGGAGAGTAAATTTGTTCCTGTTTGTTCAGAGTTTTGTCGACTGAGGAAATATGAGTGTCTGTGAGTGCTGTTCTTTCCTCTGTGCATGTCCAGCTGCATGTTGACTATAATGCTTCTCATGTCCAAACTGTCCAGCCTGTATGGACCAATAAATCACAGGGTGCATGACAGCAACAGCAGTTTAATCATTTTTAAATCTGTGCTATGTGTGTGTAGTTTCGCCTATTTATAAGAAAAATGTTAATGAAAACAATAAATGTGTCAGCCTGTCAGGAAGCCTGTCATCCTGTTAGTGAAGCTGTCAGACAGTGGGTACAATAAATGTGTAAAGCACGGAGATATCAGCTTTGCCACGTCCTTGTTTTCAAACACTGGACTGGATTGCTTCAGAATCGTGGAGCGAAATAACAGAATTTTATTTCGCTGCATCAGCTGGAAGAGCTTTATGTGTTAAACCTGACCACATAACTGAGAATACTATTCATAAAAACAGGAACATACGGACTGTAGCTTCTCTTAAGGCTCACTATTGCTACTGTACCTGTACTGAATTAAACAGCCTGCTGGTTTTGTTACTATCATTACGCAAAGCTGTGGGTCTCTTGAAAGGCCATTTGTCCTATTATCACAGGGAGAGCGGGGAGGTGGCGGCAAAGTCCACAAAACTTAACTAGCGTTGTGAAAACTGCAGAATTAGCAAAAGAAGGGGAAAATACGGAAAGTATTTGAAAACCTGCATAATTACTTTAGTTTGAGTGAGCAGCACCTGGGGCATGGCAGAATCATCTGCATCCAATTAAAGAAAACTGTCTAAATAGTCTCATGGCATTATATTTATTCATAAAGGTCATCCATTTATGAGTAAACTTTCTAAATAAATTATTTGGGCAATTTACATGAAATTTGAATAATGCCTATTGGAGATTCAAAAGGGAACTTGTGGTGATAATGACCCAGTAAAACTCCCCAACGCCCCTGAAGTTTTGCAGAAAAGTGAGCGACACCAAACGGATAAAAGAAAACACCACAAAGTATGGTGAGGTTGAATATATTAAAACTTAGACCCGGTGAAATCAGACACAGGTGGTGTTAAGAACAGCCTGCTGTCGTAGTCTTTGGATCAGAACCCTTTGGGCTGACAGATGAGGTACGTCTCTGTCTCCGAGGCTGCGGATAACCCTGCTCGACCTCCAGGACCATCAGTTTGTAGAACATTGTGTTAGAAACCCTCCTGGGATCCCAGACGGGAGCTCTGGAGCTAATAAGTACAGATATCCATTTTCTTCCCTGCCTGCCTGCCTGCCTGCCTGCCTGCCGCCTCCTTCCTCGTACCTCTGCACTGCAAAAAATGTCGATCTCAAATGTACTTGCACACCACTGAAAGTGGCAGCTGCTGGCCGGGCTGCCACGGTTTGAGATGATTTTCAGTTCCAACCACTGCAGAAAGAAGCACAGCAGCAGTGCACTTGTGCTGATGCGATTAGTAATTCTGCCAAGAAGTGGTGGCAAATCAAAATATAAAGCAAATGAATATTATACAGCATTTCTGGTAAAATAAGTCAAACTGCACAATATAGTTGTAAATGGATGAAATGCTATCACTTAAAAATATGAAAAAACAAACACACTTGTATTTAAGAAAGTAACATATGTTGACTTCAGCACAGCTACTGTGTTTACGAGGAAAGTTTCCCTGCCCTCATCTTAAATCTTTGTTTAACACGTCTAACACAAGTGTGATATGGAAACTAAAAACCTGCTGTCCACAGTGAAGTAAAGGACGTGTTTAGTTGTTAAACTTTTGAAATAAAAAACATCTGCATTTAGACTCATTCACTTGATTCAAAATGTGTTTATATGTTGTTAAACATGCCTGGTGGAATCTTTCACCATGTAGTCGATGCTAAGAGATTGACAGGTTTTAACTCCCCTGAGAAAGACGCCATGTTTGAACACTGGACAGAAGCAGCAAAAGCAGAGAGAGTTGTGTACTGCTGCAACTTGTTTGATAGCACCACAAAGAGTCACCCACAGGTACACGTTTTCAAATCATGCACATAAAAGGGACGTGATGTTGTCTGTTAGGCAGCATAATCAAATCAGTTACGTCCCTCTCATGCAAAAAGCAATACAATAATCACTAGTCAAACTCTACAACTGGCTAATGTCATGACACAAGTTATACCAGGTACGGTCTGCTGGGCATCAGGCCTAAAGAGCTTTACATGCTGATCTGCCATAATTTTGATGTCTATTTATTTATTTACTTAAAATCTTTCCTCCTTTTCATACCATGAAAACACTAATATTCTAATAGTGCCTGTCTCATCCACTTGAATTAAGTGTTGCTTACTTTAAACACTACTGTGAGACTCATGACCAGACTGACTGACTGACTTTGGATATTTTTTGCAGCGTGCTTCACCTCCAACAGAAGAAGACATAGATGAGAACAGGCTTCTGGGATATGACTGACGGCTCCTCTCAGCCAACCAGAGCGGGGATGCTGCGCGCACCTCGCCCGCTTCTCTGACGCTATAGGCTGTTCTCCGGAGAGTCAGGGTTTGTTCTGATATTAATGACTGCTGAGGAGACGGCGGCGCATCTATGTGGTCCGCCTGACACTTGATCGAGGGGAGAGATGCGCCCTTAACAGCCGCTGTGACGACGGGAAGGGAAGGACACAGGGAACACATGAATCTCTCTCCATACTCCCGCTACCTGCTTATGGACTTGGCCGTTTTGCTTTGCCCTCCCCTCGTGCAGAAGCCGTGTGTTTTGCCGTGGAGGAGAGTCTAGAACTGATTTCTCATCAACTGCGTGAAAATAAGAAGACCACACATTGTTGACTGGCTTTATGTTGCGCGCTGGGGCTCTCTCGTCATTGGAGCGGCGCACTTGATGGGAATATAGACAACACACACTCTGTTCAGAGGACTATGATGGTTAAATCGGGTAAGTTTACTCTGTTTACTACTCAAATATGTTTCTGTCATTTGATACATGTCGCACGGTCGCGTCTGCGCAGCGCATTTTCCAAGTTAATGCAAAACGCCTGTTTCAGTGATTCGGGAGGATCGGGGATGTTTTACCGGACATACTCAGTTGTAGTTGAATTAACGGATCGTTTCGCCTCCCAGATACCAATCACTCGTGCAGGATTGCAGAAGATAGGGAGAGTATTGCAGGATAATTATGATGATGACTGGCCTCGAACCCTCACTTGACGCGGAGAAGCGCTTTTGCGCAACTATGCAGGATGCGCCTCAAACAGACCGGATTTATAATGGACTCTGTTCAGGGTGAAAATATCTTAATCATTATTAATTAATTAAGATATTTTTAAAAAACGCACGACGCGCGTGTGTTTGCACAGAGTGATGGACTGGCAGTTTCATGTCCCCCGGTCCTGCTTAGTGAGCGCACACCAGACACGTCTCGAAGAAATCCACAGAATGGTGCCCTCCCCTCCTCCTCTTCCCCCTCTCCTTCCCTCTCCGTTAAACCTTCCTGTTGCAAACAGAGAAGTCGCTGCCTACACATGCCACCAAAGTACACAACACCACCACCACTACCACACTCCCCAGCGGTGCACGGAGGGGAGTCTTTGCTTTCAACGCCACATCGGCGCGTTGCATCCAGGGCTTTTGCGTAATTAACAAAGCCACCGAGAGGCATCTTGGAGCGCGTTCACCATCATTCACTTCACCTGCTTGTGCCTGTACACCCACACATCCAGGGATCTGGCTATAGAGAAAGAGAGAGAGAAAGGGAGCGAGAAGGGGGGGTATTCACTAATCCCATAACTGCAGTGGGGCGTCTCTACCCTCTCCTCCTATCCCTCACCCCCTCCCATCTTATCTCTCACACCCTCTCTTCTCTGTCCAAAATGTATGTCATCCAGCAGATGTATTACTCATGAATATTTCAAAGGCAGATAAACAGATAATGGCTGATAATGACAAATGTGATTTTCACCAAAGGGGCTGTTGAATCTGACTGTTGTAATCTTCTGTGCAGATGTGTTCTGTGTGTGCATGCCTGTGTGAGTGTGAGTGTGTGTGTTCGCTTGCTTGTTCCCGGTGATGGATACAATAGATTTTGGCCTCCACAGTGCGAATGACTCACCCAAGGCAGCTGCTCAATATGAAACACACAGTCAAATGCCACATAAGAGCCATCATGCCCTCACAACAGACACCATGCCACGCTGAGAAAACCTCAGCCTACACACTATGTATTGCTCCCATTTAGAATTATTTGACTGCCTGCTGATTAAGCCAAGGCCGTTTATAGCTTACCATATATTATAATATCCAGCCAGCAGCTTTTCAAAGGTGAGCCTGCAATTGAAAGTCTATGCTTCCATGTCACATGAAATATCGTCCCAGAGAGTTTGAGAAGCTCAAACGTGCTTGTATCATAACATTGTTGCCACGTTGCAATTTCTCCCCCCAAGGTGATAAGAACAATAAACCAAAGCACAAATGGGTTTCTTCATTAATTTGGGCACGTTTGTTCAAAACAAATCAATATTACATGTCCACAACAAGTCATACGCTTAAAGTGAGTGGCTTTGCGAATTGTCTATTGATCTGTGTGAGAAACGGTAAGAAGCAATGTGCAGGGGTGGTGGTGGGGGGGTGGAAATGGTATTGTGCCTGCAGTGGCCTTGTGGAGGCTTGGAGAGCATGATAGGCAGCACAGTGTGGGTGTTCCATATTAATTTCTCTATAGGCAGAGGGCAGCAGGTTGCTGTGAGGTGAGAGGATGTGTGGGTGCCCGATGCTACTATTGTCTCAAAGTGGCGTTTGGGAAAGCCTAAAACTGCGCCATCAAAATCAAATTAATCTCAAGAGTTTTTTTCTTTTTTTTCCTCCATAATGGTGGTAACAAGATGCCCAAGGATCTATTGAGGCTTCTGAGTGAAATGCATGTAAACATATTCACAAGACGGCTGCAGGGGATCAGCCTGTGCAGCCAAGCATAGGCACTCTGATAACATCCTGCTCCCAAACAAACACAGGCACCCATTAAAATGGAATAAGCACAGACAGAGGGCAAAAGGAAAAGGGGGGAAGAGAGTGGTGCGCATGTTTGTTCATGGGTCTAGTGGATGGACTGTTGCAGACTCAAATTATATGAAAGGACACAAAGAAAGAAAGAAAGGAAACAAAAAATATGTGGATCAAAACATGGTTTGATGGCAGCATCCATGACATTTGGGTGTTTTCGGTCCATATCAAATGTCAAAATGGGATATGACACTTCCTTTGTATCCAGTGACATTTACTTTTACATTTGCATTTTAGAGGACACATTTCCAAAGTGGGTGAATCAAGTGTTTTGGGCCAGAACACCACTTGAACAAAAAGGTGCACTAAAACTGATCATGTATAATAGATAAATGCCAGGTACTTTGAAAACAAAAACTAAGGCTGATGCTGATGCTCACAATAAAAAAAAAAAGAAAAAAAAAATCAAAGCTATTAATTGCTAATTACTCTGCTATTCTGCAGATTCATATCAGAGCTGGACATGATACGGACATATGTCCATATTGCAGTTTCAAACGTGAGCAGAGAAGAAGGAGAGGACATCTAAGGGCTACTGCTGTGCTGCCCATCTGTTCTGCATTCGGACTGATACATATAGGCCCTCAGTGCACTAATGAAAAGCCTGGCGAATGAGTGATGCTGTATCATGAGACCAAACCAAGTGTTCATGTACTGATGGAAGCTGCAGTGATTGAAATAATGCACGGAAACATGGATATATGTACAGGCACATACATGTATACATACTGTAGATAGATGCATGTCTATACACATGAATAGACATATGCATTAAAGCACATATACAAAGCAATTACTGCCTTCAAATCAGCCAGTCATTGCACGGCTCAGCCTCTGAAAAGACACAAAGCCATCGTACCATTTGAAAGCGCCATATCTTTCATCTGTTTTAGCTGAGGAAGAGTAGAAGAGAATGAAAAGAGAAAGAGAAAGCCCATATCAAACCCCATGAAATCATAATAAAGAGGTCCAAGCCAGCGATAAATGCATTTCAGTGGCATATAATGATTGATTCCGTCTGCCGTAGGAGCTTATTCCCTGCAGGCTTGTGGCCCCTTGACCAGCCATATATTATTCATATAAATATAGATAGCTGCGCATCTTAGAGGCAGCACACATGCCACATTTGCACCTGCAGATTCAATTTGGCTCTGACTTTGAGGGATATGCCGCTGGCTCCATTCCCCCTGCCTGCCCCCCCCCCCCCCCCCCCCCCCCCCGCAACCCCCACACTCACACTCCCACCACCACCACCTCCTCACACCTCCCTCTTTCATTCTGGCTAGCAGCTATACATGGAACATTATGCAGATTTTTGTCAAGAGTGAGTGCGATTATGTTGGGGGGAGAAATGAGTGTTGGAATGTTCGCTACGCCTTTGACCTTATCAGCGGCAGCCTTAAGCTGGATACCTTGGCTTAATTTTAATAGATGCAGCACTATGCGAATTAGACAAGGGGACCTAGCTGTGCTCTTTCTCTGCGTGGTGCGTTATGTATGCATTATGCGAATGAGCGGGTGCGTGTTTGTTTTTTTATGCTCTCTGTGAGGATACTGTCGGCTGAATTACATGTGCAGGCTGGTGTATGCAAATGCATGGTTCTCTCTGTGTGTTGGCATGTGTTCCTGTCTGCCGTGCGTGTGCGCATGAGTGCAGGTGGGCGTGCTATAGCGTTCAATAGTTCAGCGTGTGTGTTCTCCCTCAGTCACTTGCACATCTTATCCGGAAAAGAGCTGAAAAACCGAGTCGGGGGTCCTGTGGTTAATTTGGAACATTGATTTTACATTAACAGGTGACTTGCCACTGATTCATTGCCATACAAGTGCAGATGTAAGGGGAAAGGGTTCCATCCGCTCCCACACGCATGTGCACGCACTCAGATGCACATATATACGGGAAGCTTCATTATGCATACACACTGCATAGAAGGTTCCCTTTAATGGACTCTCCCTTACCTTGGAGAAAGTATAGCAGTAAATCAATGAGGTGAAGGGCAGGGGGAGGGACAGTAAAGCCTTCCAGAGGCACCCACCCACTAAGGAGCTCACCCAGAATGTCTGACGGAAGTGGCTTGGTTGTGTCACGGCTGCCCTACATGTCCATCAGAAGTGTTTTCGAGATCATGTGGCTTCAAGCATTTTCCCTTGTTTTTACTCTGAAAAGAAAAATACTCTCTCTTAGCAACACAAATACTAGCTTTTAGCTATGCGTTAATTATATTTTTAATGTAATCTAACTGGACTTTAACGGTTTTTGTATATTAAGTGTTAGTAAAATATTTAATCTTCACAGATGAAATGTATGGATAATATTTTCATTCCAACTGTAAATGAAAATGGATTTGTAGTAGTTATATTCACAAGTGACGTCAGAGGCGCCAACTCATCTAGTTGAAAATAAACCAGGCACGTAAAGATGGCGGAGCAGAGAGAAGAGCTGCTCCTGAACTGTGAGTGAGACTCACTGCTCGTGTGTTTGATGGACACTAACACATTAGGTAGAATGTGATCATCAGCCCTGGTAACTACAGTGCAACCAGAATCCAACACAACCACATCCGGTGCCCATAAGGGATTACCAAAAACTTATGCTGCATGGGCCAAAGGAAACTTAAACAGGCACGGGGGCTGGTAATTGGAAAACAGGAGCTGCTTAGACAGACAGAGAGGTATGCAGATAGACAGATTTGGCACAGCAGGGGTGACAAGTATTGAGAAGGCAATTAGGCTGACAGCAAACGAGAGAGGGGACTGTAAGGTGCCCAGAAAGAAAGACAGGAAACTGGATATGCAAGGAGACAAAATTAAATGCCTCTTCTCTCTATAGCCCATTGCTTGGGTGGATCGCGATGCTTACAGAACATAAGGAGAAATATTCGCCATAAGGGTTTGAAGAGCGGAGACAAATGTGAGAAAGCAGGATGAAAAGGACAAGGTTTATAAAAAGAGATGTGGGGGTTGCAATATCATGAGAAAAAGCGAATGAAAGAATGAAGACAGAGGAAAAAAGAAAGAGCCTGAGAGAGAGAGGGGGTGACTTGAAGAAGAAAGCCTTGCGAGGCTCATTACCAGTGGATCAAAATTCCCACTGAACCATTTCTACAATACACAGGCTATTCTCCTGAAAGAGGAGGCAATCCGGCTGCGCCCTACTTTCCACTTACGCCTGACCTTTATGTCTTCCACCCAGTTTTACCACAGTGAGCGTAATGTCTACCTCTCAGCAAATGCAATACTGCCTTGTTACTACTTAAACCGTGCAGGCCTCATAATCGTCCCCAAGGGCCAATATGCTCTCCGCAAAAACCTACATCTAGTCTTATTCCACAGTACAGATCTCACAAATGTTCCCTTATGCGCCTGCCATAACCCTCCCGGCACATATGTTTTGTATAATAAATGATTTCATTTTTTCATTAACTGTAGGTCAACCTGTTGCCACACAGGGCATTGATGAGTACCCATCCTCCAACACAGCAATCATCTCTAGGTCCATGCTCTGCAAAACCCCATCCAAGCCCTGTGAAGCGAGGGGAAGGATTTATAACTCATTTCAATAAATGGCACAAAACAAACAGTTCTGCCCGGCTGTTTGGCCGCCCGGCCGATTTGAGTCAGGCTTGCCTGAATTAGCAGCGCAGAGCCACAAGGACCAACGCTTTGTGCCCCTACTGTGCACACTCATTAATTTAAAGTGGTCATATCTCACTGGTCTCTAATCAAACTGTATTTGTGCCATTACTGTCCGGAACAGCCACGGTGTTAGTATAATGGAGGTGGCCCTATGGGAAAGCAAGCGTGAGGTGTTGCCAAGATCTGAATGGAAAAGCTTTTCACCTTGACAGTGGGCGAACCTCTTAAATGTAGTCTCATCCCAAATCAGGTATATCATGATTAGTGCTACCATTTCCAGAGAGCAAATGATCTGCAAATAGTACATTCTGGGCACATAACTCATTGCAATCCACTCAACACATAAAATATGTGACTATGTAAAATTAAGATTACAGAGGCAAGAAAAAAAAAGTTACGCAGGTTTTACCTGACAGTAAGATTTTAATGAGGAGAGATTCCAAGGTATCTGGTAAAGTCAAATGTCACACTAATTAAGAGTGAAATGTGTGACTAACAAGGACTAAAGACATACCAGTTTATAATGGTGATGCAATGACACTGTCATTTTTCAACAGCCTCTCTGAATGATTAAATTTATAAATATACAGATATAGTTGCTCCCAACTGTTAATGGTGAAGGCAAAGACACTGCCATAAAGCTTTTTAAAAAATCCAGCTTGATTATACTGATGAAAATCTGCATAACATCACCCCAGGGTGGACATATTATTTAAAGCAGCTATAATGAATATTTTTTATAAAAACAATGGATCAAATGAATAAGTGCAATTTGCCACAAATAAATTGATCAGTTCAGTATATCGGCCAATATTAGCTTACTACTGAGACAGTATATCACTATTTGCGTATATATGTTGCACAGTTTCAACTCTGAGATGCTCTGTAGCATCTTACAATCTGCAGCTCTTGCATGGGGCTTTAAGGCGTCTTTTGGCACAGAGCGTCATTTTCAGCCTCAGAAGGCAAATGTTTTCATCAAAAAGGCTCTAAAATCCCACTGTATGCTGCTTTCCTGGCATCACAGAACAGACAGATAAAGTTAAGTAGTAGAGATAGAGGAGTGTTTAGCATTTAAAGAGAGATTTCCTTCAGTAGCTGGTGGAGACCAAAACAGAGCTAAAAGAGGGTATAAAGTATATGAATATAGGACTTACATTCCTCAGGTGGACAGAAACATGACTCCAAATAAGTTCTAATGTTTCTCCATAGCTGCTGGATATGTAAATAGCAACTGCATGCTAGCAAGCAGTGTTGTGTTACAGCTTGTTTCTGTGCCCCATATATGACCAAAAACAAAAAAGATACTGCAGGTTTAACCAACAGTGGTAAACAAATGTAGCTGTATTTCACACAGTTACGGCGGCTTTGAAACAAGATACCAGGAGCCTGTTTTCTGTAATGTTCACAGCCAGGATTAACACTGGTGAAAGTGCAAAGCCCATGGGCTAGACTGTCAGCCTGCTACTGTAATGGAGGTGCTTTGGAGACCGTGGCTTGAATGATTGCCCCCCCCCCCACTTCCTCTGACACCTGGGAACTTGTGTTAGCTCCATGAGTGAACACCTTAGCCTGACCTATAAAAGGCTTCCATTGGCTCCCCGAGCAAATGTCAAAGCGTAGGCTTAATGTGTTAGTGCAGGTAGACATTAGGTTACAGGAGATCCCATTTCAAGCCCTCTAGGTTATATTACCAGCTGTTGATTATGTATCTCTCTTGTCAAGATTTCCAAAGGTTTTTCCAGGCACAGATTACAAACATCCATCTTTGAATTGTATTTGCCCCAGCCATATTAACCACATTTCTCTTTGTCCAACAGTTATGTAGCCACTTAATGCCAAATACACATCTTTACTTCCTTGGAAATCTGTGTTTTCTCCCAATCTTTGCTGGGGTTTTGGCTAATTCTTCTGCTTCATGGTCTGGCTGCAGTTAATATTTCCTGCATTGACAGCATTCTCAGGGTCACCAGAGGTTAATACACCACTACTGATACTATGACAAGTTCTTCCTCTGGCAAGTCATTTTGTCCTCCAGATCTCTTCTCTCCCTTTTCCCTCTTCTCTTGCTCCACCTCAATTACTGGCAACTGAGCAATGGATTGTGGGGAATTAGCTCTACATAGAAGTAGTGGCTGTGTGTGTGTGTGTGTGTGTGTGTGTGGGGGGAGTGGAGGGGGTTGACTGGCTCGACTGGACCTCTTACTAATAGGTTAGTACAAGTGGTGTGTGGACTCCATAGTCACAGCAGTCACGGTGCAAAGCCCCGAGAATACAGACTGCCTCTTCACTGGGCTTCACATAATGCAAGCGTACAATACCAATTTACCTGTTCAACTGCCTGTAGATGATTAGGATAGTTCACTTAAAATGATGTAGTTTGGTGGGAAAGTATACCACAGTATTTCAACATTAAGTGAAATGAAATGTAGTAACTGTACCCTTAATAAGCCCACTGTCTCCAGCCAAACAAGCCCGCTAAATGGAGGCTGTGTTGTTGAGAGCTTTTTAATTTTGCTGATGCGTTAGCACATCTCGATTATTAGGTATATTGAGCTGTGAGGATGTTTCGCTTGTCATTTACATTTGCCTAATCTGAAAGCATGCTTTGTATAATACATTTTCTTAGTTGTATTACACAGCTGTCTTGCTTCAATTGTATTTATTCCAAACTGTTTTGTTATGTAACCAAGTCATTGACTCAACGCTGCTCCGCTCAGGCGGCAAGCATGCCTGAAGACTTGGTACATTTGCCACATGAGACACATTGCCACACAAGATGTCACCTTCGATTCAGTCAGCTCCTTCTTACAAATGACTCTTAATGTTTTCCTTCAGCAGCCCTTCACTGGGACCTGAGCTGACATTCAGGAGACTGGAAATTAAACCTGATTTACATAAATCTGCCTACAACGTTAACACGTTTATTTCTCACTTTAAATCATATGAAATATTTAATCTGGTCTTGCTCTCAGTGTCAAATTTATACTGTGGTGGCAGCATAAATTTGAAAGTAGAATTAATAATAATAGTAATTTGAGAACAAATCTCTATTTCAAATGTACTGACTTGGTTTCCATAACTCATTGTCAAGGTTAGAGCTTAATTTTGAAGTATAAATTTTATATTGGTTAAAATATAAATATTTTAATTGGTAAATTAAAGCTTTGACTCTGTATTTGATGTCATTTCTGATGGTATTAAGGCCATTTTACCTCAAACTAACCGGTTGATGTACTAACTAGACCTGAAAACATTAGTTGATTGTTAGAAAATTAATCTGCAACTATTGGTTCCTGCCTCTCAGACACAAAATATTTCCTGGTTTTCTTAGTGGTCTATAATAATAAATGGATAGTCTTTGGGTTTTGCATTGCTGGTCAGTAGACCAAATGATTAATCAATAACTGAGAAAATAATCTGCAGATTATATAATGATAAGGAATAACTTAATAAGGAATAACAACCATAACACTTTACATACATTCCAAACATTCACAGGCGCTGCAGTTTTACAGAAATGTGCCTTGGAAATAATTCATGCACTATTGGCCACAACCATATCTAAAATCTAGATTTTTATGAGGCAAGTGTTGGACGATTAACAGAATTTTATCCTCATTCATTAGCAGGGAAATATGTTGTGTTTGCTGGCGACACCATCTTGAAAATTCTCCGGTTAAGCCTTACTAATCCTATCCATGTGGGGACAACAAACATTCACATTAAACTAAAATTCTTTTTCTCAGTCTGTCTGTCCTACCCCTTCTTACCGTCTGGGATGTCCTCCTCACATCCATCAAGGCTTGCCAAAATTCAATGAAGTAATACCTGATTTAATGTGTCGTAAAAAATAGGGCAACACTTTTTCTTAATCCATACCATTCAGACCCTTTTTGCAAAATCTGTGCTGCAAAGTGTCAAACAGAAAATATTGATCATGAAAATAGAAGTCCAAATATGTCCCCACAGACACAGTTAACATCACTGGTGAAACAAATAACAGTACACCCTATTAGAGCCTCCAGCAGCGATTGCACAATAAAGCTATGCAATAACAGTTAACCTGACCACATTACACTGCTGGTAATTGTGATTAGTAAGGAGGAAAGCCATAGAGAGCAGACACGAGACCCAAACACTATAGGCTAAATTACAGAATCTGGCCTGTGTTTCCAGGGCAAGGATCAACTGCATCGTCCACAATGAAGAGCCAGTGCTGAGGGAGAGAAGCTCAACCCTGTTTATCAGAATGCTCTGGGTGTTGCAGCTTATTAAAGTGCCAGGTGCTTTTGAAAAATAATACCCCCTCTCTCTTTCTCTCTCACTCTCCTTCCACTTGCTCCGTGTCTGCCTCCCCTCCCCCTGCAAACCAGACTCTAGCCAGTGCTGGAGCAGAGGTTGAGGAATGAACCCTTGGCTTGACTTGGCTTTGCCAGTGGGGCAAACTGCAGCGTTTCTGCTGCCTTCAGAAGTTTTTACTTATTTATTTCATTTTTTATTTTTTATCTCCCCCACCACCAGCACCACACATCTCCCCTGTGGCCACTGAGGTGGAAACAGCAAGGGTGATGAAATTAAACCATTTCTTTCTTTTCTCGTTCTCACTTTCCAGCCGCCGTCACACTTCTCTTCTGGATTCTTTCCATTTCATCCCCTGTCTCTCTTGACTTTTCCCATGATGTGGTGTATGCTCTTATAGGCCCAAAATATCACAAGCACCATCAAACCCATCTGTTCAGTAAGAAGCAGTTACATACGACAAATTACATGGTACACTTCAACTGTGGAGCTTCTGCCACAGCAGGAGACGGTGGGGGGACTAATAATATGATGGTAAAAGAGACACTACATATAAAAAAGAAGATGTCTCAGTCAATATTGGTCACTGCAAGAACTATATCACCTCTGCTACACTAGAAATGGCAGATAAAAGGTGATAAAATAAAAAATATGGTCACTTGGTGGATTTGTTTGCCTTTTAATGTCTCAGCTTTTACTGTTAACTGTGCCCCATTTCATAATAGGGCTAATAACTGGGCTGTTAAATGTGCCTAAAATTCCCAGAATCACTCTGGGTACTGTTTTCTGGCTCTTCATTCTTTGTCAGTGAAACAATTTTTAACATCCCCAAAAGCACTACTTAGAAACATACCTGTGTCTTTCTATATATGCAGGATTACTCAGTACATTATTCAGTATGAATCATGTAAAATTTATTCTAGTAATGAGTTTTCACTCTATTTGGAGAAGCGCTGTGTCTGAAATCATTCCCAGTTTATTATATGGTGCTATATTTACATTACATTACAAACTGAATTCTGAGTGGGAAATTTATACCCTACTGTAAAAATTCCCACAGTGGAATGAATAAGCCAGTGGCATGTAGAGTATTTTCTGCTAACAGCCTTCACATCTATAAGAAACATTTCAGACACAGCTAAGGTGTCAGTCTGATGATTTTGTGATTTAACAAAACCATACATTTGATTTACAGTCATCTTTATTTGAGCTTCGATTATTGTTACTTATAAGCATGTGTCCAAAACCATAGAATTATAATTATGTATTTTTCCCTTTAGGTCTTTGTGTATGTATGTGTGCTCATACATGTGTAAATACCTAAACATGTGTATACACTGTTACTGATGCATGGCCTCTGACAAACTGCATGACTTGCATTTTCCAAAAATGTAAAAACTAATTAGCGTGCAAATTTGTTGATTGCACAAAAATTAATTATGTCAACACATCAAAGCATATTTATGGTCGCTGCATCTTTTAGCACACAGGTGCAAACTGCATCTGGGTCAAATGCTTAGTTTACATGTACAACTGACTCACTGCGGTGTGTGTTATTGGCTGCCGGTTTACTTGTTGCTATAGTGACTGACACATTCCAGTCTCTTTAAGCAGCTTGCCCTAAAGGCTAATGCTTAAGCCCTAGGATGTCTGCCATTTAAGAATCTTAATAAAGCCTTCTCTTTAACTAATAATAGAGTCACACTGCTAACATCAGGACTGAAAGCCATATTGTAGGGGCACATGCTGTACGTCCCCAGAATGACGTCTAGAAGGTCAAGCAGATATAAATCCATGATTCTGCGTCTCGAACAGAGCGTGTATAAATGTCAACATGCATCAGTGTGCCTATGACGAATGTCAATATTCCCAAATCCTTCTCTTACTACATTCCCTGACCACATCTATTATCGTGTAATGCTCACACCACGTCTCTCTGTCTTGTTTGTCTTACACAGGTAGGAATGGACTGGGCTGTGGACTCTGGAAGCTAGTAACGACAATCAATGAGGACATCCATCTTTAAAGAAAGAGCAGATTCTGCATGGATACCTATAAATGTGCTCAGCCTAAGTCCTCTGAGGTATAATATCAGTCCATTCTTTTTTTCTTTTCTCCCCCTCCCACCTTCTCGGGTCTGCCTGGCTGCAGTCTTGGCCCCGAACTCTGACACCAGCAGGCAACATTGAGTGATTGGTCATTACATCCAAGGGCGTCTACACAGCAAGACAAAAAAAATCCCTTGGGAGCCCTGCTGCAGCTGGTGGTGGTGGTGGCAGGGGCGGTGAGTCAATCGCCTCAGCAGCTGCAGCCAATGATTCATTATTAGAGAAGTTAACAGCTCAGACCACTTAATCTACAAGGACCAATTTCTTACTGGAGGGAATCGGTCCAATATGAAGGACGTATCATTCGTGGATCGTCTCTTCGTCGGCTTGGCCATGGCCTCTTTTGTTGTGGCCACTGAGGAGAGGCCTGATTGCCCGAAGCTCTGTGTATGTGAGATTAGACCCTGGTTTTCTCCCAGTTCTGTGTACATGGAGGCGCAGACAGTTGACTGTAATGACTTGGGACTCTTTAGTCTGCCAGAAAAACTACCTGTGGGCACACAAGTACTATTACTGCAAACAAACAATGTTGCCAAGATTGACAAACCCTTGGATTACCTGGCCAACATCACAGAGATCGATTTATCGCAAAACAACTTATCCTCTATCAGCGACGTCCATCTGGGGAACCTCCCTCAGCTGCTCTCCCTTCACATGGAGGAGAATTGGATACGAGAGTTGCCTGAACAATGTCTGGCAGAGGTGGCTAACCTTCAGGAGCTCTACATGAATCACAACCTCATCTCCTCCATTTCCTCAATGGCTTTCCACGGTCTCAGCAACCTTGTGCGGCTCCACCTCAATTCTAACAAGCTGATAGCCATTAACAAAGAGTGGTTCGACCCCATGCCAAATCTGGAGATCTTGATGATTGGTGAGAATCCAGTTCTTTCTATTGATGATATGAACTTCAAACCCCTCAGTAATCTCCGCAGTCTTGTTCTTACCAGAATGAACTTGTCTCAGCTTCCTGACGATGCACTGGCTGGTCTTGATAACTTAGAGAGCATATCATTCTATGATAATATTTTCCCTGAGGTGCCTCATTCTGCCCTGAGAAATGTAAAAAACCTTAAGTTTCTGGATCTAAATAAAAACCCCATAACGAGGATACAGAGAGGAGACTTTGTGGATATGCTGCATTTGAAGGAACTAGGGATTAATAGCATGCCAGAGCTAGTTTCCATCGACAGCTTTGCCCTCAATAACCTCCCTGAGCTGACCAAAATAGAAGCCACTAACAATCCTAAACTCTCCTACATCCACCCTAATGCTTTCTACAAACTACCGCGGCTGGAAACCTTAATGCTAAATGGCAATGCGCTCAGTGCCCTCCACAGGATTACTGTTGAGTCCCTCCCAAATCTCAGAGAAGTTAGTATGCACAGCAACCCCATCCGCTGTGACTGCGTTGTGCGCTGGATGAACATGAACAAGACCAATATTCGCTTCATGGAGCCAGATTCACTCTACTGTGTGGAGCCTCCGGAGTATGAGGGGCAGCATGTCCGACAGGTGCACTTCAGGGAGATGATGGAGATTTGTCTGCCACTCATCTCTCCCGAAAGCATGCCTGGGCATATTAAAGCACAGAACGGGAGCTCAGTGTCACTCCATTGTCGGGCCTTTGCTGAACCGGAGCCGGACATCTATTGGATCACCCCGTCTGGTACCAGAGTCCTGCCTAACACCGTCTCTGACAAGTTCTATATGCACCCAGAGGGAACTTTTGACATCTATGACATAACAGAAAATGAAGCTGGACTTTACACTTGTGTTGCCCATAATCTGGTTGGAGCTGATCTGAAATCAGTTTCAGTAGAGGTGAATGGATATTTTCCCCAATCTGCAAATGGGTCTCTGAACGTCATAGTCAAAACAGTGGAGACAAACTCCATCCTGGTTTCCTGGAAGGCCGGCCCCGGCACCTTGGCTCCCAACATTAAATGGTACACTCTATCAGACGCCAACCATCCCACTACAGCCTTTACCACCAGGGTTCCTTCTGACGTTCAGGTCTACAACCTCACCCATCTCAGCCCCGCCACTCACTACAAAGTATGTGTGGATGTCCGCAGCATCCACTACAATCATGACACCAAATGTGTCAATGTCACCACTAAGGGATTAGAGCTGGCAGCCAAGGACGCAGAAAAATGGGACGCAGCAGTAATCACTGTCTTTGGTGTGCTCTTGGCTGTGATTTCAGTGGCCTGTCTGCTTATTTATGTGTCTCTGAGGAACCACCACCTTTACGGGGATATAAGGAAATGCAACTCCAAAGCTTCGCTGACGCCAGTGGAAGCTACCGGTATGCACTCTCCTTTCTTTACAAAGCTGTGGGTTTCGGGTAAGGGACTGCCAAGTGGAGTGGAAGTGAAAGCCACAGTCATAAATGTATCTGACAATGCCTTTTAAGAAGCCCAGCTTTGTAGAGCATCACAAACCAACTACACTGAATGGACAAGGCCATGGGCAGTTGTGGACGAATCTGTAGTACTGTTTCAAAGGCATACCCATTGCTGGTCCCTGGCTCAGATACACTGGCAAAACTATTATTGGACTGGGATGGAACTGTTTAAAATAGACTACATGCTCTCCCAGTTTCAACCCTAGATGAAGTGGTGGCTTTGTAACCGTTACATCAAACCAAGCTAACATCAACAGGAAGGGGCATTTACTGCAAAACGATATATTTCAGTACCATTCATTCAGAAATGCAGGCAGAGAAAAGGAAGAGAAGAGGATGATGATGATGATGATGATGATGGTCAACTCTCTTGTAATTGACTGTTAAATGTGTTCAGAGTTGTGGAACTGTCTGTGTGGTCCCAAGCAATACCGTCTGTGCTTTGTCAAACATCCATAGACGAGTTAGAGATACAGTAATAACACCTGTCTATTATGGGAAGGAAGATTTAGTAGAGTAGACAAATAACAGTGACTATGGTGTAAGCCTTTTGATGAAATATACCCCCCCCCCCCCCCCCCCTTTTCTATTTAAAAATGGATTCTTGATTTTTCATGGAAATACTGTTAGATATTCTATTATGTTGATGTAATGACAAATCCTCTGTATCTGAACAGTTTAAATGGGTTTTAAATTAAGGCAAGGAGCAGACTACTTTTGATTACAATGTCACATTAAGCTTAATGAAATTCAGCTACAAAATGGGCATCTAGAGAGAACATTTTCCAAATGGCTGTTTATGCTGTGTAGTTCTCATTGCAATGGTGACTGGGAAGAAAAAAAATGAGGATATGGTGGACTAAAAGGGAGATATAGTAAGGTTGGTACAAACCAAGGTGATTGATGTGTTATTGCCTCAAGAAGCAGTCTGTTATGCCCTGGTAAGTGCCTACAACAAGAACTACATGAGGTGAACAGAGAAGAAGCTGAAGAAACACGTCAGCCACAGCTAAACATGGCCATGTCATCATTGCAGAATCACAAGCTATTCTCCAGTACTTTTAGTGGAAATACCTTCTCAGTATTTTTAGCATACATATTTTAAGAAAACATTTCGTTGTTGCTTTGGGTGTAAAGTTAAAAAGCCATTTTTATATTAACTGTATTATATGTGATCAATGGGCACAACAGACTAATTAAGAAAAGTGCTAAGAAAAAAATAAATGTCATTGTTTCTTTTACAAACAGTTGCCTACTTTCTCTCTTTTGCTTTCTTCTCATTTTAGTCATAATATACTTGGTTTATATTTGTTTTTATATTTGTTTGTTTTTTTGTCATCATTCAACCATGGGTTAACCTGAAATGTCTAATGACATTTTTTTATCTGTGACATTTCAAATGCAAGTATGTAAAACAGAAATATTGATAATGACCAAGTGGTACTTTTTGAGTCTGAGCACAGGAGAAAAGTCAGGAGACTTCAGCAGAATGGTTGAATGGTCGTCCTAACCCTAACCCAGAAGAAAAAAAAGAAAACCAAAAACACAGCAACAAAAGAACAGAACTCATTAGCCGCCTCATTAAGAACATGTTCGTCCTTCAGCTGGTCTGAATATAGTCACTATGCTACAGCTACAGCTGCTCCTGCTTAGACAGGGACACAGCGTCCCTACGACAGAGATAAAGTACAGTACTGAAAAGTCAACGCAGGGTGGGATAGAGCTGAGACTAGGCTTTAGGACTCACATTTTATTTGTCTTACTGAATTATCCAGCACACAGAACATTTCACATGAGAAAGCCAAGTATGATGAATCGTTGTCAGAGACAGAGTGACATGGTGGATTTATCAAACAGAGCCCAGCGCTCATACATCAGGCCAGCCTTCAGCACCACGGACAGAGGCTTTTAGAGCCAAGGCATCTGTCAGAGACAAAGGGAGTTAAAATATGACGTGGTGCACTCCTCAGGTAATGCTCAGGTCAGACCGAGTCTGTGCCTCTGCAAATACAGGCGCGAGAACAGATGCACAAACGGCCGTGGCAGAGCTAAGAACGTATCTACATTTACAGAAAAACACGCGTAGGTACATGCAAACAAGAATTCAAGGTCACCGACTGCCACAAAGAGTTACTTATAGAAGAAGAAAAAGACGTGAACATAGTCAAGTGCACACAAACACAAACACACACACATAATCAACCAACCTTTCATGCCCAGAGGTGTAGCAGCTTCAGTCTCTCTCAGTCTGTGTGCTTGGAAAAACACAACATGACAGCCAAAGAAGCCACTAAATGAGTTGAACGACCAAACATGTTCTTTGAGATTAAAGCAGCTCATGGATATTAGCCATATTGTTCTTCTTATTTATTTGTTTATTTATTTGTATTTTTTTTTTTACAACTCATGATTTGATTACATACTTGAGTGAATAAGCTGAATGCTATCTGGAAACTCATCTCTCCTGCTGTCTGTCCCAATTTCACTGCATTTCCACAATCTCTCTTTTCTCTCGCTTACTCCTCTCTCCCCTTGCGGTTGACACTCTCGCTCCACTGGAAGGCATATGACCTTTTTTTTTTTTTTTTTGCCTGAATTTGTACATTCAAAGCAACCTATATTAGAAAAAAACCCTCTGGATTTAAACTTAAATCCCACATGAAAAGAACCAGTGAGCTGTCACCATTTAATCCACAGCAAGGAAGGAAAAATTATGTGTCTCGCTGAATCTTCAAATATTTCAAATATTAAAACCACCTTGTTCTATTCAGAAAAGCCATCTGCACTGAGGCAGATATTAAAGCGTGCTCTGTGAAGGCTTATAGATGGGTGTTCCTACTGGTTACATATTCATTTTAATTTTGTGAGGATCATTGTCAGCCGGCCTGAGATTTGATGGTGCAATCCAGCACTGGTAGGTGCAAGTTCAATAGTCTATTTATTTATTTCATTTTTAACACAAGGCAATCATTAAGTCAGTGGCTGGCAGGTAATTTCCTTTTTACATTATTAGATGGAATAAATGGGAAAAAATATAATACAGGAAATGTGAATTTGTGAGCCTGTTTAAATTTTACAGTATTACTGAGTTGATTCAGACCTGCTATTAAAACAGTGTGCATATGGGAACGCTCCACTACAATGACTGATTTCCCAGAGCATGCACGAAGGTACTATGTGAACACGATGTATTTAATAGTTCTCTAAGTACCTGATATTCACAACAGTTTTATTCAGACAACATCCTGATTTCATAATAAATGTGTTTTTTTTCCTTTTTGAAAGCTAAAATTAAATACTTAATTTAGCCTCCATCTAAGATGAGATTTTAAAAAATGATATCACTGCAAGGACTGCAGAAAGCAAACAGTGTTCAAGCTGCGACAGGCACTTTTATACGTTTGAATTATCAGCTTATTAAAGTTACAAACTTCCACGTAGGTCAGCCAGTGTGTGGCTACAGGCAGCCACATTCCAATGAAAAGTGAAATGTCAACATGCATTTACAGTCCTGCTGCTAGCACTATATTTAATGCCACTGCTTGCTTTTAAGGCGCCTTTATAGCCAGCTATTGGAAAAACAACCGAATGACCTATTGATTGCAATAACAAAGCACTGATTTCTTTCATGACAGAATAAAAATGTGTTTGCCTCTTGGACCCTGTATTAATTAAAGCAACAGTTTTGCTGCAGTAGTGTAAATTGTTTTGTGTCTCATCACCTGGAGCTGATGTTAGTGCCAATGACAGATGAATTTTTCATGTATCATCAGTGAGCCAGTGCATCGCAATTCTGAACATGCAGTGCTGTGTATTTCCTGAAAAGTAGAGACAGAATGTCACAGCGTATTTGGTATGGCTCGTCAAAGACCAACTAGTCAAAAGCCCTTTGTGTGCGTGAGTGTGTGTGTGTGTGTGTTTGCATTTCTACCCTGTCTGGCCTCTTCCTGTCTCCATTTCCATAACCATCACTCCCAACATGTGCAGCTAACAATGACGTTCTTTTCTTCCAGTCTATGCAGCGCACAGTTAGGACTGCACGAGCATGCACATGCATCCACATGCGTGCAAGTCCATTTACATACAGGAAAAGCGCCCTACCAAAACACAGCCGCTATTAGTCATTTCCAGCTCGAACTAACATGCGAGATGAGAATTGCTTTCACATTTGCATATTTCCTGTGATTCACAATTTGCACGGCATCACTGCGATTCCACTGATTCAGACAGCAATGCAAATGAGAGGTTTCTCAGAATAAGTAACTCAACATATTGATAAATACATGACCATAAGTCTTACATAGGCCACGGTGAAAAATCAGCCTGGACTGGATGTGAGAATGATATGACTCCACAGAGGGCTTTTCCACTAATTGGAAGACCCATTCTCAAACAGATGATTGGTTTCCTGGGCTACTGATTGATTACTGCCGCTCTTTGTCTCACTGCAGTTTCCTGTATGAAGTGGGCTAGCAGCCTGTGCGGGGATCAGGTCGATGCAGGGACTAATGAGTTATTCACATGCATGTGCTCACATTAATGATTGGGGGAAAAAAAAGGAAAGAAAGAAACGGGGAAGCGCGCTCCTTACAGGCAAACATGTCAGGACATGCAGGAACACTCTTTTCTTTTCAAAGCACCACAGCCTCATGGCACACATGCACTGTCGCTCCCATCAGATTTATTAGCGCTACGGAGGCAATCAATATTCACGGCAGCCCCGCATTAATCATCACTGAACATTAAAGTCCTGTTGTGAAATGGTGGAAGAGCCACCTACAGTTATAGTCTCTGTGTAAGTACCACCTTTTTACTGCAGGCTTGTTTGCGTAATGCTTCACTCAGATCCATCTGCAAAAAAAAAAAACACCTGCTGCAGACTTTGCTCTCCATTAGGATGATGGAGGGTTTCAAGAAGAGTTAGGTAATAGTTGTTCAATGGAGCTTTGAGGTAAAGTGGACCAGTCACCAGGACAGTTTTTGATTTAAATAATGAATGCCTATTAAACTAATATTTGCAAAAGCATGCATAAATGCTAATTTACTCAATGGTAATTATGCACTGGCCAAATTGATGAAGCATCTGCGACAACTGTCACAATTTTTCATAGAACCAAGGGAGCGTGTGAGAGGAGGAAATAGGAAATGATGGGGAAACTATTAACCTCGAGGAGTTTATGTTTAATTTAATCCAACAAATAGAAGAGGTTGTGTGCAACTGTTTTATATCTATTTTAAAGCGTAGTGTAGTAGTCATTTATCCTTTGGTTAAATAACCAGAAATGTATATAAAAACTGTTGTTTTGGGTGTCTCATTAAAACCACTTGGGTACCATTTTCCTTGACTTGCTGTTTTTTTCATCAGTTCTCAGAATTTTATTTCATGCAGCAATTACAAGGCTATAAATCGCAGCTTTTTCTGGAAGGAGAAAACACAATTAAGCAATTTGGGCACAATAACAATAAACATCAACAACGAAATAGCAGAGAGATAATAAACGACAGCATGACAGGGAAAAAATAAGACATCAATGACGCTCAGACGCACTAAAAACATAAAAGTACAGTTTTGTTTTTAGATTGCTGGCACATTCACATGAGTTTGTATTTCTGGTGACTAGTTAGTGAAATATCAACACAGGCTGGCAGAAATACAGAGAGAAACTGATTTAAAAAGGACGTGAAATCCTACTGTGTTGGTGCTTGAGGAGTGGTTTGGGCCTCACTTCTCAAACACAGCTTGACTAATCCAGGCTAACATGATGTTAGGTACCTAAAATAATCCTGTTATTTCTCATTCATCTAATTTCTTCCTCTTGGTACAGGTAAAGGTGGTAAATGAGCACTGCATATCTACATAGGGCCCTGTGCCATATAGCATCGCCATGTTTCTACAGTAGCCCTGAACGGACAAACCAAACGCCTTCTTACGTTACCTGTAGGCCACCGTATATTCTGTAATTGTAGCACATGAATGAAATGTGTACAATGTGTAATTGTAAAAGGAATATTTGGTTGGCTGCGATCTGCAACCTCACTGCAAGATGCCACTAAATCTGACACACTAGTTCTTTAAGACTCGTCTTATCTTGTTGTATATTTGATCATGTTTAGGGGCTATATGTGTAACCCCTTATTCCTGTTTAATTGTGATAACTGCACCGGCAGGTCTTGATGGTTTCTCAGCAACCAACATGTTTTCATCTGAAATCTAATTACAGCAACATTTCTCAATCTGCCTCGAAGTAAAGGAGCCATCTGTTGCTGAAATAGAGTTCATGTTCGGGGTTAATCTGGAGAAGTCTTGGCCATGATCCAGCTAACTCTAAATAAGACGGAATTTTGCAGGTGTGGGCTTAAGGATGTGCTGCTCTGACAACAGTTCAGACTTGTGTCAAATCCAGTCTTGTGTCAAATTATCAACGATTAAAATCAAGGTATCTCAGAGTTTTAATTTAGCTTCTATTGCCAAAATGCATGGAGCATTTTTAACCTCATCCTCAATGTATAATTACAGTTTTCTTGTTTGTATTCTTTATCGGTTCTTATTCCAACGTGGGCAGTTTTCTAAAATGCATTTTAGCATCAGTCTTCCTCTAAGCTCTGGAGAATGTGTGTACTACAGGCACGCAGCAGCAAAAGGGATCCATGTCCAAAATAAAATGGCTCTGTTTGTCTCTTTCATCATAACGGGTGGCCTTATTCTTTGATGTACCGATGGCAGAGTTGAATGGAGGCAGGGATGGATTTTATTGGATGGGGGAGGGAGGGGGTCGAGGCTCATGAGGGCCATACAGCCGAGGAACACCTGCGATGCTGGCAATTTGCTGTGCTTCTCACTCACGTATGTTTCAAATGATTGTTCATACCTGTGCGCACTGATTGCATTGCAAGCACATGATACTCATCTGTTTTGTCCCTTACTCACGGATTAATGCTAATCAAGGAGGAAAAGACATCTTTGCATGCGCCTCCCTGCTGTCTGTCAGGGCTGTTTACACCAATATATTAAACTTACTCCCAAAATGAACACGCAAATGGCTGCACTCTACTATCAATCATCCTCCCAACTCACCCCCCACACCCCCACCCCTCCCTGCCCGGTATGTGTGGATGACGACTCTGTGTGATTCCATACACTGTGGGAGCAGCATGTGGCTCACAGTAAGGTTTTTCAAAACCCCCGTATCCCTTCAGTTCATTACACGCTTCCCTGGAAACTGGAATAACAATAACCAAGGCCCCGTGTTTGATCTTCATTATCTTTCTGATAGATTCCCTTTTCTCTCTCCGTCCTTTCTCTGTGTTGATATTTGTGTTTTTCCTCTTCTCTCCAGCATCTCCTGTTTCATCTCTAGATAAGACAAATCCACCAGTTTAGATTAGATCGCGGCAAAACTGAATGACCGTTTCATATTGATGATAATTGTGTTTTACATAAATTATCTGTCTAGATTATTTGCAATTGAAATGAAGGGAGCGGGGTAGTTAACAGCCTGGCAATCTGCTCTCTTCCATAATGTACGCATCCAGAATGATGTTTCTACTGACTGAAAGCTGTTCATCTATGAAATAAAAGAAACTGAGTGACCTATTAAATTGTATTATGTTAATGCTGGAATTAGTAGCAGACTGTGGAATGCCATCACGTTCATTATTGTCCCAATAACAAATTATTCTCTCTTGAGGCCATGGTAAAACATTTTTCTCTCACTGGGGAATGAAAAGCTACTGCATAGTTTTGCAAGGGCTTACTATTGAATATGTTGAGATCAGAACACAGAAAAAAAAGTGTCAAGAAAAAGGCTCAAAAATAAATGAATATGACTAAAAGCCCTTTATGTACTCTCTGTTAGACTAGCTGTAGAGATTGGTGCCATTTGTAAGCCCTATCTCTATTCTGTCAAAAGAGAAAGCTTTCCTCAGTCCTCTGAAGTGTGTCCAAAAGAACATGGGTGATAACGAGGGCCTGGCTCCTCTCTCTCACTCCTGCAGGCCATTAGTGGGAAAGACTCTTTGCCGGGTCTCGATTCTAAGAAACGACTATTTCTGTCTCGAATGGCTTTCGTTTTAGAGCCGGAAGACGCTCGTTGCCGAGTCTTCCCCGCTGGCTTCAAACGAAGGGTGTAAGAGATTGAGCAAGTGCCATCGTTTGCGACTCTGCCGAAGGATTAGCAAGGTGAGAAAATGTGAGAGGGGTTGTTGAGCCTGATCAGAATCAAAAGGGAGCTGAGGTAATGAGGGGGATTCAATCAAAGGAATGGGACTGCTCTTAGAACAAAGAGGTCTTAAGCCCACAGCAGTCAGGAAACAGATAGAGATACTCTGATATAACTCAACCAAAGCCACATCAGTGTGGGATTCAGAGAGGCAGCCAGAGGAATGGATACCCTTTCCTCTAAAATATAATGGCACACTGATTTTCATAGACCTTTATTTTCTTTAGATTAAACCATTATGTTGTTTTTTCTCCACTTATGATGGAAAAAAAAATATCATATCACAACATAAATTTGAACTGTTTTACCCCAAACCCCACTTCTTACTCCCTACTCATCACTCATACAGCTGGTTGATTTCTTGTCATCTCACTCCCCTGCTCGCGCAGTGTATTTTCATAGTTCAATAGTCCAAATTGGATATTGTTTATGATGCATGATATTGAAAGCAGACAGACTCCGGAGGGACCGGCGACAGTCTCGTCGACTGACTGAACAAGCTAACAAACAGATCCAAGTGATTTTTGTTGATGCTCGGAGACATGTAGCTCCCCAAGCACAACAAAGGGACATTCATTCTATATTTATGCCACCACTGAAGTGTCAGAAATATTGATGACCCTGGGCAGAAATTAGCCTGCTTGTCAAAATAGAATTGTGCAAATGCAAGGTTTTCCTTTTCATCCAGTGCAGCGCTTGCAGTCTCTCATCAAGTAACCAGAAATTGTGACTGAACAAGCACAAAGCCCTGACACACTGGATCATTGTCAGTCTAAATTTCAGCAACGCATATCTGTCACTTTGTGTCACTGGAGCACGAAAATGCTCCAAGGTTATGGAAGTTACTTGCTGAAATGAGAAAACTTGTTTTCTGTTATTGCCATTAGGGAGCTTCAGTCTCAGCGTGTATCTGTGACTAAATGAAAATGTGGAAATAAGCAATACTAAATTGACGTTTTTAACTGTGGCACAGGCAACCAAAGTGTTCAGGGGGATGGCACACCCCTCTATTGTCTTTGTTTACATTGCTAACTCAGTTAGGGAACTCTAATCCAAAATCACTTCTCACAGGCCCAGACTTGTAAGTAACAGATGAAAGCATTGATTCCTGTCTAAGATCGATTCCTTTATTTCCTTGACTCAAAGTTCACCGTCAAACTCTTAACCACAAACAGCCAGGCCAGGCGGAGAAAACAATCAAAAAATAACAACGAAAAACATCAGCGCCCAAAAAAAGACAATGGCAATTGATCAGGCATTTGGCGAGAGAGGTGGCATCTCTCCTATCAGATTCATTAGTTTTCCAGCCGCTCTGACATTTCCATTTGCACACTCCAATTGACAAAATAAAATACCCGTCCGGCTCTCATCCCTCAGCTCTACACTGGGTAATCACTCCTCCACTGCACCATACACTCTCACCCCCTCTGCCCCCCCTCCTCCATCTCTGCATCCCTTAGAGTGCAGCCTCATCATGATGGAGTATGAAACATAAACAGAACGTACAACTTCTTCCAGAGGAGTCGGAGGAGCGTGCATGCCACTGAGCATCCCTTCAATCTGGGGTCACTCGTACAAATCACCTCAGGGAAGGGCACGCTTCAACTTTTCATTTTCTTCCCATCACCGCCTCTCTTGTCTCTTTCTCTCTCTCTGTCTCCCTGCCTCGCTCTGCCCGCATACCTAAACAACTCCTCCGAAGTGCAGCCATCTCCTAGAATCATCATCAGCATTTCCCTGCCAGGCTATTGACTGGCCACACACTCACAGGGAGTCTCTCAGCCATCCATTTCATTTAGACGCAACTTTTTGACTTCTCCACATTAGGGGTCAAACAAGCTCTTTTCAAAAAAGACTCCGAACAGAGGTAAATTATACAAATTGAGTGGCAGGAGGGAAGGGAGCGTGGCCGAGCCTCGGCGGATCTGTGAACCCAGACGACCTCAGGTTTCCTTAATGATGTCTTTGCCAAGCCAGACGGAGACACATTGGATGATTATCCTGCAGATCAGGCAGAATTCTCTGTCTTTCTTTTTTCCTTCTACACCCCTCCATCGCCACCCCACCCTTCCCACAATCCATCACCTTGCTGCTTTGCTCTTTCCCCTGCATTCTCTGTCTCCTCTTTTCCATCTCTCTCCATTCCCCCATACATTCATCCTCCTCCTCTGCCTTCGTCTATCCCTCTCCACCCATTTATCTTCCCACTCCCGGACTTGCTCAGAACTCCACCCATTTGGAGCAGTGGCAACACGCTGAGAGACTTTGGTCAAATCTGATGATGCTCCCTTCCAACAGTGGCATTTAATCAATCGAAATCTTATTTTGGGGATGAGCAGAGAGGAAGTTGTTTTTTTCATGAGCTGCTCTATAATAGAATAACACTGCCAGAAGGCCAGGTCCCTCATCACCGGGGACTCCATAGATTGAGGTGATCGAGTTGTTTGAAGATGAGTTTTGAATTCTGCCTACGCTGTGTGGCAGGCTGTGCTCTACTGTAACTCACTTGAAATTTAGTAATAACATATAAAAATGTCAATTAAAAATGGAAATTAGAATGAAAAAAAGCTCATATAGCTCTGAAGCTGGCTTCATTTGCATAAAACATATTTAGAGAAATAGAAGGCTTTGCGTTTTTTTTTTTATAGTTGATAACAGTATTTCATATGCAGCAGTTTCTCTTATGTCTTTTATATTTGGTATGATAAACTCATCCTTTCAGAATAAAATATGCCTGCACCTTTGTTATCTTTTTTGCTTTGTTTGTTTTAAAGCAACATTTCTGTCTTTCAAATTCTACCACAAATAAAAACCCAACAAATCTTCAAAATTAAAGGATAAAATATGTCATTTATAACTGTCCTCTGGAATGACACATATACTGTAAATGTTCTGTGATCTGACACCCTCAGGACCTTCCACAACCATTACAAATGACAACTACAAAAATAAAACTGTTCTGACACCATCATAGTTGAGGTTTAAGCACAAAAAAAGAAGAACAGCTTAACGTTATGGAATCATCACGGTTTGGGTTGGTTATAACTCCCATGGGTGCTGGAGGGCTATGCTGATTGAACATAAGCAAATACTATTTTGGGACATTTGCTGAGGACAATCTCAATGAAACCCAATATGATAAACTGTGGACTTATATAACACAATATGGATTCAGTCCACAGTTTATTAAAGCTTTGACATTTGCTGTTTTAAACATGCAGAGTCAGGCTGGTATGGCTGTGGCCTAAAAGATGAGTAAACAATAAACATTATAAAACAAGATTGTTATAAGATTTTCATATTATACATATATGTATGTTGGATTTCAGGCTTCTCTTAAGAAGTAATATATTTCACTTTATTCCAAACATAGAAAAGTCCATGTAGAACAGATATGCCCTTCAGCATTATGTACTGTTTGATTTCTTTTTTTTCCCATGCGTAATGCACCCACGAAGCGGGTAGTGAAGAAGAACCCAAGTGTGTGGTATTTTTTACTGGCTCCACTCAGAGGTAACATGCTGGAGCTGAGAGACTGCAGGATATGAGCTCTGCATCAGATCTGCCATCTGACAGAAGATGCAGCCCGAGCCTGTTAGAGCCTCCACAACAGATGGGCAGATGAATGGTGGTCAGGTGTCATACACACACACACAAATGCAGACTTCCTCACACACGCAGGCACACACAAACAGGTGACATGTCTTCACACACAAAGTACTGTAGATGCATGTAGAGACTAATGTGTAAACTTGCCAACACACGAACATACACAGCAATCCCGTCAAGTGAAAATTCTGTTCACTTGCACAGGCAAGCATATGGCTTTTAGCAAACACTGCCTGGATAACCTCTTTTAAACCAACAAAGCAAAATGTGCACAGTACATTAAATGCATCTAGAAAACAAAATGTTAATACAGAATGTATCTGCAACACCTTCACTGCCATATTTCATCTGTTTTTCCCACAGTGTAACTCAAAGCACCTACATAAGGTTAGGGAAAGATCAGTATACCATCAGACTCTGTTACACTACAATCACAAT
Organism: Toxotes jaculatrix; assembly: GCF_017976425.1. NCBI lineage: Eukaryota > Metazoa > Chordata > Actinopteri > Toxotidae > Toxotes > Toxotes jaculatrix. The sequence continues at coordinate 10,346,379 of NC_054415.1, read as the reverse complement.
ATTTCCCTAATCTTGTTTTAGTAGCCAAACAACAACCATACCTGGGACAGAGGACAGAAACTTCAGCCCCCTAGCATATTCTGTATAAGGTAATATACCTGCCACTGCCCTTGACCAAGGCACTGACCTCAGAAAAAGAGCTGATCCCCAGGTGCCGCCACTATTTCTAAATAGTAAGGATGGGTCAAAAAGCAAAGGACAAACTTCCTCATGGGGATTAATAAAGAATAACTTGACACGTACAACACACCTGAAGTGCAATCATGCACGTGAAAGTATTCACAGGAAGCTATGAGCTATTATCAGGCACACACACACACGTACACATAGAGAGATTCACACAGAGATTGATGCAGGTTTGACTGATGGTGATGATGATGACATGGCATTTGGCAGGTCACACACACACAGATGGTGGACACATAGCGCTTTCACTGGCTCGCTGCAGCGTGTTAGATTTGGAGCTGAAGCCTGACATTTGTGCTGCGTCCTCGGGAACTGCAAGTTCAGAGGGAAAAGAAGTGGTGGGGGGTGGGGGTGAGACTGGCCCCACAGATTAACAGAACAGATGTTCTCACCTCCTCCATCACTGGCGGCCAAAGGCATGATGACCAAAAGTGACTGCAGAGAAAAGTTGGTTTAAGTTTGCACTTGACAGACAGCCGTACAATGACTTCAGCTACTCCGTGATTGTGCGAATCAGACCGAGCCTTTATCTACACAGAGCTCCTTTGAATTCTGGATCTCAATTTAGCAGCGCTCACTCTCAGCAGGGATCTTTCAGACAGGCAAAAACCCACCTAATAAACACCAAACCATTATACTGCTCTCATGCTCCTTTAATCACTTAACGCATCAAAATAAGACAAATAAATACGTGCATGGCATTAGCCCTATGAGAACTGTGCCCTCTTTTCATTGATACAATACCTCAGAGGTAGTGTTTATAGCGCATGTGTTTTCTCAAGACACAGCACATACAGTAAACACAGAGAATAGGCTTGGCTATGATTGGAATAGCAATGTCCTTTGTTATATTGATTTTGGCTGGGATTGCTCTAGGACGGGCTCAGTCACATGCTTGGTCTGTGTGTGTGTGTGCAGAAATTCTGTGGCTTGGCCTTTTCTTGGAATACAAACATTCCTTCAACAGAAATAGTCATAACGCCCCAATTAGGGTGTGCACCGACAGAGCACACAGCAACAAGAGCTGCTGAGACAGTGAGACGGAGACACAATGTACCTATACAATTCATCTTGTGCAACACACACAACATAATATTTTCTGGCTACTGAGCCACTGAGAATTTAAAATGTTTTGCTAACAAATTACCACTTCTATTTACAAAACACATCCTGCACTGGGAGATGACTTTCTCTCTCTTTGTTCCTAATGTCCATCCAAATATCCAGTCGTCCATCCTTCCACCATCCATCCACCCATGACAATCTAGGAAGCCATTCATCGTCGTTCAATCCAACCTTCCAATTATTCATCACGTTTCCACCCATTCATCCATTCGTCAGTCTTTACCAGTATTCATCCATCCAAGTATCCATCCATCCAACCACTCACCCACCATCTATCATCCATGCATCCAAGTATCCACCAAAGTATCCATCAATAGAAGTATTTATCCATCTATCCATCCACAGCATTCATGCATCATCCAAAGTATCCTCTATCATCCTTCCATCCATCCCTACATCCAGTTATCTATCAATCAGTCTTTTCCAGTATCCATTCATTCATCTGTCAATTAATCTATCTATTCAATATAATCCATCCATCTATCCATCTGTCAATCCATATATCCATCCAACAATCCATTCACATATTCATCTATTGATCTATAAAACCTACCCGTCTATTTATCTATCTCACACAGTAAAGACAACTCAATGTAACAAGATAAATAAGCCATAATGACAATTTAGGGAAAACGAAAGAGGCCCATGAGACAACCAAGAAACATTTCAGTGCAAATTAAGAGTCAATACAGCCCATTACACTGATACTTCACTGTTCTGTGATTATGCTGTTAGTTTGCAAGGTCAGTAATGGTGCCAAGGAAGACATTACCATTAAACGCCAAGACACACTGTACAACTGTGATTCAACATCCCAATAACCCAAATAGAGGCTATGTAAAAACAGGGAGGCCAGGAATTAGACTAAACGTGTTAAGATTGGAAAATATAATGTTCAAAGTGGTGTCTTCTGAAATAAATTTACTGTGTGAGCAAGAAAGCAAGAGAAAAGAGGGAGAGGACGAGAGGGGCGCTTTTAATGGGCTTCTCAGATGACTAACTAAAGATCCCAGGCACTCGGCTGCTAATTAGTTTGCTTCACCAGCCATGCTTAAAGCCTTGTGGTCTGTTGTTTTGCTATTATTATTTCCTATCTTGGCGTCCACTCTTTGAGGCTCCGCTTGGTGTGCCATCTGAGGCCCTATGGAGAGGGAAGCTAGAGAGGGGCCCACCCTCGAGTCACAAGAAAACATTGTTGTTTTCTTTTCTCCATGGTGTAAAAAGATTTCAGAAACCGGAGTAGCTTGAAATTAACTTTACTGTAAGATTGAAGAGAAAGTTAACTGAGATAAAGGGAGTAAACACAGTGCAGGAATTGCCAGTGGAGTGTTGAGACGAGCAGGATGCTGCAGTACAGTCTCCTCATAAAGGACATTTTCGAAGTAGAGACACATTGTCCTCAAGGCTGGGTGTGATGGCAGTGGTCAAATAGCAAAAAAAAAGGAAATCATCAAAAGAGGAAAGAGATTGAGAAGGGGGGCAGGGCTGGGTATGTGCAGCGAGGGTAGAGAGAGAAGCAAAAGATTAAAACTATGATTTACCTTAAAAGCTGGAAACTGAAGTTCCCTGAACAGGTTCAATAGAATTCATCACCTTTGTCTAAAAGTGGCCTGGAAAATCAATGGAATTTGGCCTCTAGGAGACTGGTAGTGGTTAAATAATAATCAATAATGCAATAACCCTCACAGGGGTATGTAACCACTATGAATGTTGAGAGCTTGAAGCCCTGACTTTATGTTCATTTGGCATGCAATATTGTAGCTGTCAGACAAGGTGTGTAAAAACAATCTGGAAGATATACACAAAACAATAATCACTTTCTAATATGTTTATTTGTATAATACTGCCTTTCGTTCAAAGCTGTAGTATTTTTATATCAACAATAAATTAAATGACTATATAATGAAGAACTGCTGATAGTGACAAACCCAAAGAACTCTGCAGCTCCTCTCAGCTCTATGCAGCATTTTAGTGTTTTTAAGTTCATTGTTTGGCTTTATAACCGAAAACTTTACTCTTTTGGTTTATGGCTCAACTCTACTCAACTTCTACCCTGTTACAGGTGAGGGAAATATCATTTGTTTCTGTTTTCTGTGGTGCTCTGTACATAAAGGCTGGATTTTAAGAACTGCATCTGTAAACATTTTTAATTCAATCTATGCTAAGCAAGTGTCCTTTCATAGAAGTCATGCTACAGATGTAAAGTAAATTAACTTAAATAGTTAAATAGAAGTGTTGCTTTCAAGTCTTCTCACAACTGCAGTAAACATTGGCACTCGTGTCCCTTTGTGACATCCAAAGCACAAATGACATATAGTGGTTGTACACCCAAGTCAGACTTGGTAATAGCACAGCACGTATAACGTAGCTTTTATTAATCCTCTTGTTTAGTTTGGATATTGATTTGCTGACTTTTCAGTTGACTGTTGACATAAAGAGAAAGTATTTCAAAGTTAAACTTTGTTAAATGCTGTTTCGTTCGAATCAAAAGTTTTGGACTGTGTTGGGTGGTAAAGCTGCACAGTAAACAGACCATTTTCTAAACATTTTTTACTCTTGCTGACTTTGGAATTCAACTTCCATTAGCAACTCACTTGCAGAGAAGAGAAAATGCTTGGTTAGCTTCCCAGCACAATGACAATACCCTAAACTGATGTCAGCGCCCGTGTTGCCCTCAAACCCATCTTTACCAACAAGAAAATATTAGAAATGGAATTCTGATGATTTGACAATTGGATTTAAAAAAAAAAAATGCAGCTCACGTCTCCAGCAATGATGAGTGCCTCCAAAACATGTACTGTATAGAGTCTCGCAGGTGGTGTACTGACTGCTGTGCGGCATTAAGCAACACATACAGGAAAGAGCTGCTGCCTCTGCATATGTTTTAAGCATTCTGCAGGAATGGAGTTGAGTTAAAAACAGATGTGCCACCTGCCTCAGTCAGTCAAAGTTGTGAGGGAAAGAGCGTGTGTGTCCTGAGTGCACAATTGTTTCACTGAATGGTGAAATCCAAAACTGTGGAGGAAAAAAAAATGAACAAAAAGAATTCAAAACCTACAGTTTGACACAGCCGCAGCAGAACAGCTTGCATGCATGAATTATATCCAAAACCTTATATTAAAGATTGGTGCCTTTTCTTCCTTCATCAGTTGTGTAGGGAAAGACCCAGAATCATAGTTGATGAAGAGAAAAATTGTCACTGATGAGAAGACCATTAGTGAGTGACAAGATGAGTAATCATGGATGAAGTGAGTTTTATTGGGTGGTGTTTGTTTTCCTGTACTGTCATGGCAGATGGTTGTGCGCATCAGCAGGTGACAGCACCGGTTGGACACATTTCTCTGGTGTAAATGAGGGAAGATGTGATGTCGAACAGTGCAGAACTCCATGAGCAATTTGAATGATTGCGCTACTCCGGAGTTAGAGTTAGAAATGGAGTAAGCGTAATTAGCATTGCAAATATTTTTACAAGTTCTAATTTGTGGCGCTGCAGTTGTGCTCAAGCTAACAAACAAATAAGTGCTCAGCTAATGAAACAACCTCCATTTTTCTTCTGTGAGCTTCCTTTCAAGTCTCCCAGCACTCCTACCTATCCTAGCCTCCCAGGCAGCCATTAATGAATGATATTTCACTGCTGCTGCCTTTCTTCCTTGGTACCCCCTTTTACACTCTCCCCTCCCCAAGACCCCCACTCATCAGTCGGCTGGTAGAGGGGAAGCTTGTCTGTCTTTTGCTTATCTTCCCTCACCACTCTGCAGTCATATCACCCTGACCTGACCATCCATCTTCCGCCATCTCCCTCCATCACCATGTGTGTGTTTTGTTTGTCTGTGTGTGCGTTGGACCTTGAGCTGTCTGGCCATGTTGTATTTTTCAGCCCGAGACCATCCACGTTTCCCTCCAACAGGCCCTGAAAGCTCCTCCGCTCGCTGTCTGCGGGTGAGATCCCTTTCTTGAAAACGTCTGTTTGGTCTTGCGTAATATAGAAACGGAGCGAGCGAGAGCGTCAAGAGGTCTGCCTCGCTTTCAGCTCAGTTTATTGCGGGTGATGTATCTGAAGACAACTGCTGACAGCTTTGCAACCCTTTGAACCTCACATCAAAGGAAGACAAAATGGTGGGCACTGTGTGGCAATTTGATCGGTTGAAATGAGCTGCTGCCATCAGACGTGGACTATCACTGATCTGAAATTCCAAAAAAAAAAAAAAGTTTGTGGAAAGCCTGTTCACCCGTTACTACTGAAAAATAAACTCATCTTTGATGCAGCACTCAAACACTGAATATATTTCTATGAACACTGACCTGTCCCAGTTTGAAGAAGCCGTTTTCTCAACTATCACAAAACTGTAAACCACATTTGCAGGATGCTAAGCTGTCCCACTTATCAGCTGCTGCACGAACCTCTGGATCTTAACTTTAATGGTTTTAAACCTTCCGTACACATGCGATAAAAATGCTTTTGGGATCCCACTATGAAACTCTGTGCCTAAACACTGCGGGGTAAATAAACAGGTGCCAGAGATATGACTTCCTGGCATTTGTTAGATGCACAGCAATCTATTTCAAACATTTACAGAGCACTGAAGAGGTGCTCTCAAGCTGCGGCTAAGCAATAATTTGCTTCAACACTCTCAGGGAGAAAGAAAGAACTATGATGAAATGATGATATACATACATTAAATACATTAACCTTAGCATGTTGTTACTCTGCAACAAATCCAGTCAGGCTTTAAAAGAACCCCATGATATTATATTACATTTCTGTAATATATTTTTTCATGGCTTAAGTGCAAAAAAAAAAGCAGTCCTGTTGTCATTAAAGGCAGGAATACAATGTTCTTTCATATGACATTTTTGCATATGTCATAAAAAGCATCTACGTAGGAAGTGAGCAGCAGACTTGATTGTGAAGAATGACTTTTGCAAATTACGTGGAAATTTGGAATTGGGATTCTGCTCTTCATTCATGCAGAAAAAAAACAAAAAAAACAAACGGGACTGGAGTCAAAGAATGCCAGGAGCCTAAGAAGACAAAGGAAAAAAAATCCAACCACTTCCAAGAGCCAGACATATGATATACTTTAATGGATGTATTTTATGTTTCCGTTATTACTCTTACAGTCTTCTGTTTTGTGTATCATTTTCCACATATGCAGGTTTTGCGGCTCTATCCCTAATGGCTTTATCCCTAATGTTACTGTACTACTATATGCATGAAAGCCAACAAGCCATCACTTTAACAGATCACTTGTGTTTCCTTTTGTCGTTCTGTCTGTGAACTACATCTCATTAATTGCATACATTACTGTGAAGCCAGCCTAGAAAGTGGCTTGAGATTAAATTAATGCAAATTGCGATCTAAAATTCTGCCCCACGCAGCGTCTGCCGAGCATGCTAGCATACTTAAACGCCAGCGTGCCACATCATATATCATTTCTTTGACGACAAATTTGAGATAAGCATACCAACCAGTAAACCACGCGGTAAAGCCTGCACTGGGATGGCTGCCAGCTATATCAGTTTTTGTTTTCCTATAGTACATACGACACAGCTGAAGAGGAGGTAATTAAGAGGATACTGTCTGCATGTTCATAGACTCCCCTCTTTGTTATTTTGTTTGTGTGCTGTATGTGTGAGCGGATCTGTCCCAGGGGATATGTGCTGTCTCTTTCTTGTGGGTAATTATGGGTAATGTAGGATGACAAAGGAGCACAGTCACATAAACAGCAAAGGGACTACTTCACTGACGTACAACACCCTGATAATACAGATGTGGAAATGTCATCCAGAAGCAGGCACATCCTTCCACAAAAACAAGCACACACACCATATAAATACAGACAACAGACCCATGTGACTCTCATGAATAAAATTCCAAATTCTGCCAGTCAAGCATGTTCTATAGCATAACATCTGATCAGTGTGAGACCAGTGTGTTGTGTCAGTCAATAAAAATTAGCAGGGACCGCACAGCATGTATGTTTACCCCTGTATGTCTGTGTGTGCATATTGCATGTATGATTGCATGAATGTGTGTGTTGCCTCTCTGCATGAAATACCAATGCCATCTCAGTGTGACCATGTGTTTGTATTTCTATCCAGCCAAGGGAGGCAATTTAGCCAGCTTGACACATAGCATTTATGCAACGGCAAATGCACAGAGAAGACAACTATGGAACAACAGTCAGTGGATGTCTGGTGTCCTTTGCTGAAAATGGATCACCACTGCTATTTTTTATTCTAACAAGGTAAACAGACCTCCATCCTTCCATGACTGCAGATATTACAACAACAACAACAGCAGTAAAATAGAATATTCTCCTTTATAAAGTCACTGTATGTGTGTTGTTGTATGCCATGTGCAACACACCATTCACCTGTGACTTTTCTTAAATTTTGCAAGGAACCTCCCTGTCATATTTTCTGTTAAAGAAACAGTTTGACTGTTCTGTTCTTTTGATGCATATCTCCAAAAGTGCCAAACTACTGCAGTTTTTAGTATTCAATGCAAGAGAAAACCTAATAACAGCCATCTATGAACTGCAAAATAACAACCACCAACAGATAAAGATGGGTCAATAAAGCTATTGACACATCTTTGATTCTTACCTTCACTAATAAAGCTAAGAGGCCATGTTGTTTCCCTGGCGTGCATCATTGAGACTTCATAATATTTTACCTTACAGAACCTCCACAGCACATCCAACGCCAACGTGATGTGTGTTTGATCTGGCCATATTATGATTGTCAGCACGGCTGTGGGGATTGTACGAGATTGATGCTGCAAAACCAACCTTCTTGATGAATCTTTTTAAAACCTGCAATCTGTCTGTCTGACAATCTTCGAGTCAAACTGAAATCTAAAAATATATCATTGTCTGTGGACAAAGATTCAGATTGATTGTTGTCATAAAAAAAAAAAAAAAAAAAAAAGTTAAATCCACATGTCAAATGTGGATTTGTACTGAAAAAAAGGGGGGAAACTATTTCACTCCTCTGGCACATTTTCACTTGTTTTATCTGGCTTTAAACACTTTTTTTCTCCCCCCAGTCTCTAAGCTCCATATAGCTCCCATACAGGATGATGATAATCCGCTCCCTCTCCCCCCTCTGCCTCTCAGGTTAGGGAATCAGTAGGCAGCCTCACCGGGAGTCACAGAGCTCCCCAGGCATAAATCACACACCCACACTAGTTTCCATCCTGACTCCCCCTTCTTTATCCTTTTTTCTCCATTCCCCCTGCTTTCCTCTCACTGTCCACCCCCTCCTCCAATCTCCTTTGCTCTTCCGGCTTTGCTTCTCTATTCCTGTTTTCATCATGTTGCCACAGCTGCCTTGCTATTGCTCATTCTGCTTCCTTCTCCTACTTAACATTTTGCTGTTTTTCTCCGTTTCCTTCTTACTACTTTGTTTCCACTGTTGTCTCCCCTCCTCCTCCCTTTGTCTCTCCCTCTCTCTCTCAGCCTCCCGCCTCCTCCTCCAAATTTACATCACACCATCCCTTTTCTCAAACTGCGAGCGGAGTTGCCACCTGCCGAGTACAGCATGGGTGTTAAAATTATACTCAAATTATCATTCACTGTTAATAAGACTTTGAGGCAAAGAGGTCAAAAGGGGAGAGGGAATGGAGAGCCACGAGTGGGGAGAGGATAAATTACTAGAATGTGCTTTTTATTGCCATTTTTCATTACAGTCGCTGGACTCAGGGTAAATGACCGCAAATTGTGTGTGTGTGCATTCGTACTTTCTCTGTCCACTTGCTGCGTGTGGGTGCATGTGTGTGTGGTAGTGCTTTTGTGTGCACACGAAGGGCCTTAATTCCAGCCTCAACATCTAATTACTTAAATTGTGCTTACAGGTCTTATTGTACTGTACACTTTCCCTTGGAGAGCTATACCCTGTCTTCCTGCTTGCCTGCTGCATTAGCAGTAGAAATAAGCACATTAGGCAATTTTGTGCTCCATAATAACTACTGCACCTGAGGGATGTTTTTGAGTAAAAATGTCTGGACAGAAAAGAAAAACAGTTTTCTAGCCCAACCGCACTCTGTCCTCCTTTTCCCCTCCCTCCCATTTGTTCCACTCTCTTCTCCTCTTCTGTCCCTTGTCGCTCACACCGGGAGAGTTGACTTTCTCCACAGAAAAGCCCTTGTTTTTTTATGCCGGCCACCCCTCACTGCTGATTGCTCTGTGATTTTACAATTAGTAGATGGGACGGTTGGCCACTCCAGGAAAGCAACCCTCTCAGCTTTTTCACCCAATCAAAAGGTCAGACTGCTACATGTCACCTGAAACAACAGCACTTAAAGGAGTACTATGCAATTTTGGAAGCCCGTCTCTACATTTGACACTCACCACTCATATAGTTGTATAAAGATAGGCTTTTGTTTTCACACTCATCTAGCTTTTTCTTCACAATGGACTGGGATGCTACAGTGATGTATTATATCAAACTTAACTCGTTATTTAGACGAGTTACATTCTCTTCTTTTACCTTATTGGATTTTATGACCCTTGCCCTCTATGTCCAGCTCAAGTAGAGAATTTGCCTATTAAATCCCTTTGATTTTCTTGTTGAATCAGATTATGTTTAGGTTTCATCAGCTGCAAGTCAGTTAAAGTCATAAAAACTGTAAGACTCACCTTCTGTTGCCTGAGAAGACAGAAACAACCTAAATATGAGATGAGTGATGTTTAAAAGTGAAATGTTGATTTAATCTATCAAACACAGTGTTGCAGCATACTGACTTATTCACACTGTTTTTCATGAGCTGCTTGATCCAAACACTGAAGATCCCAGTGCATTACTATTAAGTTGATGAGCTGAATATATTGATATGATCTGCATAAAAATTTAACTGGGAGATTCTCCTCAAACTTGACATGATGCAGCTAGTTTGTTTTCCTAGAACGGAGTCACCCCTCTTTTAGTCTTGTCGAACAACAAAAACACGCATCCATGGTTGTGAAGACTGAAGATTGTGAAGATTGATTTTAAACCGCGCAAAGTGACAGGGCCTTAAAATTTTCTACATTTCTTTTTGCTTCTGTTACGAAACAGCAAGGAGAGCTCAGGGTTTGACAAAAGATTTATCACTGGAGCTTAGCGGATTCGACAATGGGAAATCAGATCCAGAAAGGCACCAGATATTGAAAACCCAACCATAGACAGGACTGACTGTAAAAAAAAAAAAAAAATCTGATCTCTTCTTCCAAGTGAATAGAAAGAACATAACGCCACTGGTCACTGCTTTGGAGTACTCAAAGAAAAACTCACTTACACTCAGAAACAGTGCACACAAACCAATGCATACCAGTAGCTGGGAGTTGTCAGGTCCCTTTGTTCTGCAAAATCATTGCCAATAAGCTAAGTTATAAATGCAGAAAGGAAGGAAATACAGAAAACAGCTGATGAAAGCAGCACATGGCTACTGTAGCTGTACTGCTTACAGGCGCTGGAACACCAACACTCAGAACTGGAGACACACAGGATACGTAGAAACATGTTCAAGGGCCACCTATTACCAGGGGACTTCCACTTCATTAGCTTCAGTAAGGACCTCTGTTTGGGTGGACTGTAGGAGGACGAGGTGCTCCCACACGTGTGCACATCTAATGAGGCGAGAAGGCGGGATGGGCAAAGTGTGAAGTGTGCGTTTGTTTGTAACATAATCACCGGTCCTTGGGTAACAACAAAAACACAAGAGCGAGCATCTCATGGAGAAAAAGTAGCCACGTGTGTGTGTGTGATGTTTGTTTTTTAATGTGTGTTTAAAGTACTACACATGTCCTTATTGATATTTCTTTCAACATAAGCGTCAACAGATTGCTGGAATAGGAAGATAGGGAAAGTAAGTGTTTTATCTTCAAAGCTAAGGGGAAATTTAAGGGGAACAATGGAGACATTAAGGCTCATGTGGTTAAACTAACCTTCAGCTTTCATTTTCAAAGTTACAATCTTTTAGAATAACATCATCCAACTGAATATTAAAGCGTGTGCGGCAGCTCAAAGGCTGAAATATAGGACAAAGATGCCTCTTTCATAAAAACTGCAGTTTGTCTGCGAGCGTCTGTGTGTGTGAGCGGAGTATAAAATTTGGCATCGGCTGAATAAAATATTTCCCAGGGGCCTCTCCGCTTGGTGCTTTGCTGGGGGAAAGCCTGGAGCATATTTTCAGTATCACCCCGAGAGAGAAGAAGAGTATTCATGGAGGGATTAAACGAGTTGTCACCCTTTTTCCTCTCCGTCTTCACCACCACGGGCTCACGAGGGCTCTGCGGGTGCAAAGTGGTGTAGAGGCTCGGGCGAAGGTTTGGGTGGGATCACGTGATTAGATCTGTGTGACTGTGAGTGTTAATGGGCAACTCGATGAATCTCGATCGAAAACTCCAGTAAACTGCTTTGCTCGTACGTCTCAGTTTGGTAGGTCCACAGCTGTGATACTATACTAACCCTTCACCTCCGTGAACAATATCTTAAAGCAGCATCTGCCCAGAGTAAACTGCCTTATTACTGGAAGCCTAGCGAGAGAGATGAGGGTAAACCAAAATAGGTTTCCGTTATGCTTGTTTCTTCCAATCTAAAAATTTGTACATATTAACAGAAAAACATTTTATAATTTGCGCTTAAAAGGATTCTCCTCCACTTCATTGCTCATCAAATCATCATCTCCCAGCTGCGCACATTAGAAAGATCAAAGGTATGATAGAAGAATGTCAAAAATCAAAGGAAGAAAAGCAACATTTCCTGAGGGCATGTTAAACCATATTTTCCCCTGATCTTCTAACTCCTTCTGCACTAAAACCATAAAATCAATACGTAGCAAAAAAAAAAACAAAAACGGTGCAACACCTCGCTTGGCTGATTCAACCTATCATGACATGGACCTCTTTTTTTTTGACTGCTAATAAATCAATGCTGTTATAGACCATATGTACAGTCAGGATGTTTCCCCCAAAGCCACAAATGTCAACATCATGGTGGTGCTAAAGGGAAAGTCAGGGGACCACCAAAGCCACTAAGATTCATTGTAACGCATCCAATCGTTGCTAAGATATTTCAGTCTCATCCAAAGTGGTGAAGCAACCATCCAAGTGACCAACAATGCCATCCACAGAGCCACAGTTCTAGCATGGTTAAAAACAGCATGATTTTACAGCAACCGTCACATTAGACACTGCATTTATCCTCCTGTAACAATACCAGTTCAGAGAGTTTCCTTCTTTCCCCTGATCAAATAAATGACAAAGAATAAGTGAATACTGCAATTTGCATTAGAAAGAAAGTGACAGTACAAATTGAAGAGCATTTGGAGCTGTTAAAACAAAGTGAGAAATCACATTATGTTTGAAATTACATGTACTTTCTCCTAAATTTAAAAAAAAAAGGGACCAGATGGTTTTGGCTTGAAGCTGGAAGCCTGCTCTTTCAAATCATTGTTGAAAGTTGGATGCTGAGCCACTCCCTGTTGTGTGGTTAATTACTCCATGATACAAAAGACCGGGACCTGCTGATGACATGAGGAGGAGAAGGAGGAGGATGAGGAGGAAGGGGGGTGGCAATAATGTTGGCTGTAAAGCCATCAGAGCTGCAGTAAATGTTGACTGAGTGTCCTTGAGATCACGGTGGAAGATGGAGGAATGTGCCTCTGTATGAGCTCATGTGTGCATGTATAAGTCAACATGTGAATATCTGCAGTGTGAAAACGACAGGCTGAACATGGATAATTGGCCAAAGATGGAAGAAGACAAGTGTGATTTCATGGAGAGCTTTAGATTAGAGCTTCACAGATGACACAGTTTTGTCTTCAACACATGCACGATTCTGTCTTCATAAAGCAAAGGATAGTGTCCACATGAGTGGCCCAGTTATTCATGTGTCCACTTCTTTTGAATTACATTTTAATCCCTCAGTGTTTTACTTATACATCAGCATATAAGATGATAACAGTCTAAGAATCATATCAAAATAAAAGTATGTTTGTCTATTAAATGCCATTTTTATCTTTCTCAATTCAATCAACCCTGTGAGTAACAACACAAACACTGCACCTCACTGTGAGCAGTGCAGCTGAAGTAAATAATTACTGTTTGTATAGAAAACAATAAGGTTCAAATGTGAATAAAAACAGCAAATAGTAAAATCGTCCTCTTAGTTGTTCTCACACACACATACACGCACGCACAGACACACACAGACACAGACACAGACACAGACACACACATAATGCCACAACAAGCCTGCAGGGTGTAAATACTGTAAGCAACTAACTAATCAGGCAGTGAGCACATGTGCAAATGCAGATAATTGAGCATCAGTGTATGTGCACAACTTTCACTGCTCACTCTTAGCTGATCGCCACCTTGCATCTGTCCTACAGTACCCAGCAGGAGAACCTACAATGTGTGTGTGTGTGTGTGCATGTGTGCGTGTATGGTGACAGGAGCCTGCCACTGTTTATCCTATAATCCGCCCTCTAAGGGCGAGTGTGCTAAACACAGATTGCACTCCCCATGTAATTTACAAGGGCATTGTCGCCAGCATACATGCAGGCACATATGTGAACACACAGACGCTGGGTGGTCGTCAGCAGCATCTGACAACAATAAATTTAACGTGTTTGTCTACACACACCTAAGTTTTAGGCAAAAAACTCCCAAACAAACAAAGCAAATTAAAAATAACAAAAATAAACACCTGTCTCCTTGTAAACATGCAAACACACAAATGCGGATCCTGGGTGGCCTTCAGCAGCATCTGATAATTTCATTCATCCAATCAATGCTCATCAGCCCACTGGCTGGGGGTATGTAGTGGAGGCTCTCAGAGAACATGTGCTCCTGACAAGATGCACACACACATTCTCTCTCTCTCTCTCTCTAACACACACACACACACACACACACACGGACCAAAACTCTCATGCACTCACTGATTGCATTGCTCAGTTGCACCCATGCATGCGCACACACACACATACACACACACACACACCTCACCTCAAAGAACAGGGATAATGAGGGATTTATATGCAACTTCCTCTCTATGCACGATTTTGCTCAGAGTAATACAGAGGAAAACAAAAACACAAGGACACTCAGGGAACCCGGCTATAAGCCTTCTTTCGCCTCATTTTCAGCTCAATTTCAGCTGTTAAGAATTTATTTTTTTTTCATTGTTCTTGCTCGTGTTTCTCTCAGCGTTGAGAAATCTGTCACGTTTGGTTTTACATCATAATGCTCCAACTTCAAATGACTGTTCTTTCGGGCACAGCAGGCTACAATAACGGCAGATCAGTGTAAATGGAGAAGAACACAAGCAGCACGTAATACAAGTATGTTCTCAGTGAAGCAAAACCGCATCACAGGAGTGCTGCTATACATGCATGTGCCACATTTGACATCCTGTGAGATTAATGACAGATCTTGACTCTCCCACTGCTCGCAGTATGCGCTGCAGTCTCTCTCACACACACACGCACACACAAACACACGATAAGGAAGCGCTCTTCTTGCTCATTAGAGCATCTCTATCCTCAAGTTGTGCGGCCGCAGGACAAATGAGCTGAGGGTCATAGGAAGTCTCTTTCCATCTCCCTTCATCTTTTTGGCTTCATGTTTGCTCTCTCAGAGCCTTAAAAGCTTGGTACGTCTTTCCCACACTGCCTTTTTCCATCCATGTCTCCATCTTTCTCCTGTGTTTGTTTCTCTTTCTCCCTCATCACACTTCCTTCGCCATCCTTCCTTCCATCTTGATGCATTAACCCTCTGTTGTATAGCGCATGTACCGCCACAGCAGAGCCTCTTTCTTTTCTTTGTCTAAAGATTTTCATCTCCATCCTCACCTGCGGGTCTCCGTGATCCCACAATGACGGGAACACTCACAGACCCCCAGTGGTCCTAATTAGGCTAAAGAGAATATTTCAGGGTACACAAAGGGAATGCTTTTGCATCTACTGTCCATAAGAAGGATGCTTTATGGATGATTGGAATGTCACAGGCAATTTACCCGAGGGCTGGTCTGTTCCCCAGAAAGAGCCTTTCAGCAGAGTAGGCCGACAGCGCTCAGAGCAGCCCATGCATCATCAAGCTGCAGAGGGCCGCAGAGCTGCGGAGTGCTTGAGAAGCCGGGAGGCTAATCTTGTCTATCATATCACGTCTTTGAGTTTGTATTATGTAAGTCAGGGCTTCGTTTTCAGACCTTGAGAGGCCGGAGCTCTCGCAATGCTCAACATGTTTGCTAATGAGCGCTGCCAAACATCAGTACTGTCCCTCCTCACCTGTTATACAGGGGGATACTTCAAATTCAAAAACTGTTGCTGGAGATGCAGTTGCTGTTTTCTGTGTCAGATTATTGCACAACAAATTGTTACAGTTAAAGTTTGACAGTTTGGGAAAATAGCAAATTTTCATTTTTTTTTTCATTGAAGGCCATAACTTTCTGTTAAATATGAAGCTAGAGGAGGAGAAACGGCCTAGAAATGGGAAAACAACAAGCCTGCCATGTCCAAGGGTAAATAAATCCACATACCTGCAGCTCTAAAGTCCACAACACTTCATTAACATGTTGTATCTTTAATCTGTAATTGACTAAGCGAGCCCAGTGACTTCTGTGCTGGATCAACATGCCTTGAATGGACACTGTGAAATAAAGCCCCCCATAAAACCGCAATACTCTTTGAACAGATTGTTCCAGACTAGCTGTTCCTAGCTTGCTAAGATAAGCTAACCATCTCCTGGCTGTAAATTTATATCTAACATGCAGTTATGAGCGTGGTATCGATCTTCTCATCTCACTCTGAGCAGTAAAGTAAATAAGCATTTGTCAGCAATTTTCTTTTTAATACATCATCTCTGAACAAGTTTTGCTTTAGTGTTCAGCATTAAAAAAGCAAACAGGAGAGAGAAGGAAAAATACATCTCCTAAAGCTGCTGTTCCAGGAACTCTTTTACAGCGGCCATCACTTCAGCAATACCAATAGCAACTTCACATCTTTTCTATGTGTCACAGGATATGAAGAAAGGCAGTCTTGCTCTGAAACTCTCAGGTGAATACCTCCTTACTGCCCATGTTGTATTTTCCTCTGATTCCACTATCAATCCCTCGCTCTCAGTCAGGGCAGAGAATGCCTCATGCATTCCTTCAGATGACAAGACAAGCTTTGAAGAGGCTCCTCCTTTCTCGCCCAAAAGCTTCTCTATCCCCAAGGATAAGGACATTTAATACGAGGAGGTGAAATGGTCTGATGAACCGACCCCAGCCCAGCCCTGTTATATCCCATTCCACAGAACATAAAAGCCAATGTGTCCCTGTAATGTGCATAAAACCTGAGGCCCTCACCAATGTTTGGTGCTTGATGAGGTACAAAGAGGTATGTAAATTACCGGACTTTGCTGGTCCTTGGACTGTCTGCAAAAGTAGACATGTCCCCCTACTTGGATGGAGTATCTAAGGTCAGAGTTATGGCCTTGATGATGGTCCTCCACTAAAAAAAACAAAGGGTCTGGCATCAATTACTATGGCTTGCCACTTGCAAGCACCTGCCTCTGGTTGTTACACTTATTTAATTGATAATGAGTTAAGATTAGTCTGAGGCATGCATAACAAAGTCACTTATTTGGCATCTGTAATTACATCATGGTATCAAACGCTGCCTCAGTGATCAAATGAGGCTGTTACACCTCCATGGCTACAGCTGCACCTATCAAATCTATTGGAGGTATAGGTATACTATTGAAATAATTACAATAATCCACTCAAATAAAAGACTTAATTTTGATATCTGTGCCACAAACTAACTATGCTGTGCAGGATATCAGTCTGCCTGTACAGAAGGTTCATGTCCATGTGCACTGTGTGTATACATGTGTATGATTTATTTAGACCAAATCATATAGCATTAACCAGTGTCAAAGCCAGAATCTAAATGCAGGAAAGGGAAAGTGAACTCAGTTACACCCCAACGTGGGAGGTTATACAAGAACCTTATCGCACTTCCATTTCTATTATCCGGCAGGGAATGCAAGCAAGCTGGCAGCAGCTCCCACTCTTGTTTATTTGCCTTTATAGATTTTTTTCAGTCTCCATTTTTTTTTTCACCCCCTAATGGAAGCCGGCACTGTGCCACCTGCCAAATAGTGGCGGTGGAGAGAGAAAAGAGCAAAATAAATACAGTCTGTGTGTGTGTGTGTGTGTGTGTTCAGGTGTGTGTGGTTGTGGTTTGTGGGAAACCGAAAGACAATGTGTGTGTGTGTGTGGGAATGAGGGAGAATGTTGTGGACTTTCACAGCCTGTTATTTGTGCTGCTGTCAAATGAGCTGACTGTAGAAAAAAAAAAAAAAGAGCAATCAGCAGGCCGTGGCATCGGGGGCCGTCTGGCAAACCAAAACACAAAACAGAGTCTTATTGAATTGTCTTGTCGTGTCGCTCGGGCCCAGTGTTTTAAAAAGCCACCCAGTGTGGACGAAACAAGGCCAAATGGGCCATTACAATCAATTAAGTGCTTTTGGGTCTGTTTGCTTGTTTGCTAAAGCCAAATGAGTTCTACCATCCTCCATGGTCAATAGAAGAAAAAAAAAAAAGCATGATATTTGCAGAGAAAAGGAAGGGGAATAGAAATGGAGAGAGATGTGCAGATTACTGTTTCAGAGAGCTGAGAGGCTCAGCCCCGGACATGCAGAAAATCGTAAGCCTTCAAAACAAATCTCTTCTGTTTGCCACTCCATACAGCTCTCATGGTCTCTATAATGAGTGCTTCTATGGCCATCACCTTTCAAAAGTGACTCACATCCTGATGACCACTACAAACTGGATTGCCACTTCACTGAAGTAGGGTAAATAGAGGGACGAATTATTTTATTTATTCTTTTTAACTTCAGCAGCTACTGAATAAAACTCGTCACTGTGACAGTCTGACTTGAATTTTAAATACATCATTTGTTCATCAGTTTACAAAATATTGTCACAAGTGCTTCTGTTTTCGTGCCATGTTGTTTTTTTTTTTTTGTTTTTTTTAATAAGAAGGCTTTGAAAGAGATTTGTATTTTGATGATGCATTCAGTTACCCACATGAGCACCGTAAAGCCCTAAATTACTCTAGTGATGGTAAGTTTTCCTTCAACGCCTGTGAAGAAGTCTTCTCTCACTGGCAGAACGTGTACTGTTTTTAACCAGAATGAATAGCAAAATCAAATTACGCCACGGTTCCTCATTTTACTTATTGTCACTTCATATGAGCACGGAAAGTGAGTAGTCTATTCAGAGGCGTTTACAGGAGTAGACAGTGATTGTGTTGACTGCTGAATGCTCGTTGAATTCTGTCTCATTCAAAGCAAAGCGGCGAAATAATGCACACTCATTACAGCGCACCTGGGACGAGGGAGATGTGAATACATTGTCATTTGCTATGTCTATATGTGTTTTGTGTGTGAAAGAGAAAGTGAATGATGTGCGTGGGAAGGTGCATTAGCAGCGTGCTCCCCTCGCTTTATACAATTCTCTGCAAACATCAGCGTGAATTGAAATACAAGGCTACAATTGGCAGTCAGTCAGGTGCCTCCATGTGAAACCTATCTACATGTCAACACTGCAGCACAGGGAGTCGTGAAAAGTGTCGTCAGATGTTCTATTAGTTAATATTTATGATCAATAGGTCATAAACCTACTCATCAGTAGCTGATAAACTACAATCAATTTGTCAATTTTCTGCCATTTTTCATTTTGTATGACTTTATGTGTATATTTAATATGTTTGGGGGCAAGCCTCCACTCTAAGGGGGAAATACAACACAGTGAATGTGCTCTTACTACAGACCCATGCACACTGCTTCAACATGTAGAGAAATCCAAAGCTTGACGGACCTGTGATGCCTAGTTATGGTTGCTAAGGATGACTGGACACTGTTCTGAGCAGGTGCTTAATGACAGTCCGTTGTCATTTTCTTCACTTTGGATTTCTTTTTTACAGATTAAACAAGATTTGACATGCAGTGAGTTTTACTGGTAAAAGTAGGTGTTTTTTTTTTTTAACCTTTAAACTGTATCAGACGCTGTGACAGACATGGGAGTGATTTCAATCTTCTCATCTAACACTTGGCAAGAAAGACAATCAGTTTATTTCCCAGAGTTTTGAACTATTATTCAAAGCGTGATCCCATTTGCTTATCATGCACACACGAACCAGCAAACACGCATATCCACACATTCCAAATGAGACATCCAGATAGGTAAACTTGCACAAACAAAATCACAAAGATGAAACACACAGATGGAGTAGTAAATTTCCCTTAAACCACCACAGGTGTTGATGGATGGAGGGAAAAAAAAACACAGAAGAAGAAGAGGAGGAAGGGGGAGCGGCAATTCCTTTAAGAGCCAGATAGATCGGACCAGATTTGTTTGCTTGCTTTGGGCCCTGCTTTGCTATCAGATAGCATTTGATAAGACTGTGACAAGCTAAGGCAACAGAGGTCAGGACATGATGGCAGTGGGGGCAACAACAGCCTCAGTCACTGTGCCGGGGAGGGAGATTGTTTGGGGTCGGGGTCACAGATAAAGTGATCAACTCAAGGCAAAAGATGTAGCAGCTTCAGGAGATTTACCACTTCTGAGGGAAATTTCTTAGGAAGTCTCTTTTCCGATTCAGTTGTACAAATGCGTAGGGGAATGGAAAAGTAAGTGTGCATTTGAGAGACAGGTTTTGTAATGCAACGTGACAGTGTTTAGCATTTAAGAACTGTGGAGGCACATTTAAATACTGACACAGGATTTATGTAGGACTAGGGCCTCAATGGTGACGTTGGTGGGCAAGTCCTTTAATTCAAGGCTGCATTTGATTTGTCTTCAATTGCCCTTTTCACATAATCTTGATGTCACACATTGCTGCAAGGTCAAGGGAGCTGCACTTTTAAGCCAATCCAAACAGAGCCTGTGTCTCTGCCAAGCCGATTCTAGCAATCCCCATTACGCACACACTGTCATGCGCCGCCGCTCAGCTCGAATGAGTTACAAAGGAAGCAGGGAGAGGAAACATTAGCAGCAGTTGGACGGACTGGATGCATAAAAATATTAGAGTGATTTATGGCCCGTGTCGATAGCCAGTTCCAAGCAAACAGCGCTGTGTAAGCAAAGGCCCAGCCGGCATCTCTATCCACCATTCTGGTACAGTGGGTGACAGCGACAGACTGTGAAGCCATAATCTTTCAGCATCAATCGAAGGGAAAGTGTACCTGTGAGATACCGCCTCTCATGCACCTACTGCTATTGTAAACTTCAATCACAATGCTAGTCATATCCAGATCCCTTGCCCCAAACTGGCTAAACAACTACAAAAACCAAGATTAGATTGGACCTCAAGACACCAACACGAGTAAGATAAGAAAGAAAAACAAGTTTTGAACGTCCCTAAATGATGAATTGTTTTGGGGCTGTAACAACACCGTTTCTGAGTAGAGTTTATAGTAATGTTTGCTGATAACTGTTACAAGGATGGAAAATCACTGACAGCCAAAGGAGCAACGGGCAGGTGTTTGGAGGACAATTTTATTTATGTTCATTGTTTATTTCCATGTTAATTAGTTTAATTGCAATGTTTGCTTCACTGAGGACAAATAACCAGCAAAGACAAAAGGTGTCCACTGCAACTGGCAGCTGCTGTTGCTGACTGCTAAACAGTTAGGTACCATTTATAACGATTCCTCTATTGAATTGAAACACAGCAGCAACCTACACATTAGTCAGGATGTTATTCTGGTTGTTCAGAATCTCAGTAAGTGACTGTGGGAGCGGCTGTCTATCACTGCACAGCTATAGAGGAAGGCTTATTATTGTGACATCAAACTGCTTTTGTTCTATAGAACAGTATAACAATAGTATGAGGAAAATTACTTCTTAGTTACATCGGAACTGTGCTCTGGCTTATATGTACTTCGCAATCTACACAAACTACACTATACCAGAGGTTGGATGCTACTTTTGAGGGTGAAGTTGCACTGGCTACAGCAGTGCACAAATTAAATACACTGAAAAGGGAAATTAACTAGACTACCAGGGAACTATGGTAGTGGTGCAATTTTCAGGCCAGCACCATTTCATTCACATGCATATCCACAACCTCACACCCCGAACTGAACACATAGACAACACAGTTAACATTTGAACACTCAGGCTTTCTGTTCTTGCCATATGTAAATTGATTGCTGTCATTATATCGACGGTTATATATGAGCAGTCCAAGCAATGCAGAATAAACTGTTAGAGAGGTGTTCCAGCATAGTTTACACAGTAAGTGCAGGTGCCATCCCACAGAAGGTGGCTGTTGGCCATTCACACAAAAGCTACTGCACAGTTTGATGGCTTTTGGCACAACAGCGCCTTAAGCACTTCATGTTGCACCTTGGGGGTAAAAGCCAGAGGCTGGTGGTGCTGTGTTGATGACATCAGTTCACCGTAGAGGGGATGGATGGTTTTGTGTAAGACAGATTTTGGTCTTCGCCCTCCGGTCTTCGCCCTCAGCCAGCCTTTTTTTTTTTTTTTTCTTCTCCCCCAAACCAGTTTGTTTATTCTGTTTGCCTCCCACATCTCAGTAGTGACTCCCTTGCACTACTGTGAAGAACAACACACTGGCCACTGATTCAATAGTGGCACATGATTTTTTAAAGACCAGCTGGGACATTTGCTGGCATGTCTGAATGGGTACTTGTGAGACTGCACCATGTCTACCACTTCACCTCAATGCTGAGAGGTGTCTGCAGCTTCTTCTTTGTGAAGTCAACCACTAGTTTCTTCACCTTGCTGACACAGAGGTGCAGACAGAGGAATCAAAAGAGAAGGTGCACCAAGTGCTACCTATGAGCGAGCTAAAAGACAGACAAAGTTACTCACCATACCACCAAATAAAACATTGTCTGGTTCTCCTTAGAGTAAAAAAAAATAATGCATCTTGTAACTTTTGCAGAGGTGTGTCATTAGAACCTTTCTGGGGTAACTTCACTGCAACAATACTGTGAATGTAAAGTACATTAACTGGTATCATATATAAACCATGCATCTACAGGGACGACAAACTGTATGTTGTTTATCACACCTTGCCATCACCTCTGCGTTACCATGGCAACATTCTGTAGTCATCCCTTACATGCAGTACTGTATGCTCTGACCCTATCTCCTGGCAGATCCGGCTATGTAATTGTCCATCCCCAGCAACCAAGGATGAATCTTGAAGAGGATTTGCTGCAGGACCACCAGCCACTCAGAACAACTGTCATTCATTTCATTCTGCAGCCTTGGGCCTCGGATATCTTTGTACAAGCTCACACAGACGCCTCCATCATGAGACCAAATGTACAGTACATGCAAACACACATGCATATACACGCACACGCTTACTCATTGGTGGATCTCTGGTCAAGAATAGAACTTGGACGTTCCAGGGAAGCAACGAGTTTAGAGGAGACATTTCAAGCTCAGTCTCACCACAAGGTCACAGCCTGCAGGCAGCAGCAGCAGTAGCAATAACGGCTCTCCATCTCCCAGCCCCATTTAACTGACTGATGCTTTTTGACATGTCGGAGCAATCGAGCCAGTTAGCCTCTGGGAGGCCTCAATTAGGAGCAGGACTTAATGCTGCAGAGAACTTTGCAAAGCCCTGATACGAGGTTACAACCAGACTCGAATCAATAAGGAGAACGCGGTTAAAGGCAGCTGCACCGCACCCCACGCTCACAGAACAGCGCTTGAGAACTCTGAGATGGGTGAAAAGTAGATTGGGTGAAGGGTAGTGCAGCAGTTTTCTGTTGGTAGCAGATGTGTATCTCAGTGAGGCTGAATATCCCCCAGGTCGTCTTCTGAGAAAGAAAAATAACCCTCATAGGTTATTAGATAATTCTGAGTGAAGTGTTCGTCTGAGGCAAACAGGTGTGCGACTGCTTGTGTCAAACATGTGTTTGAATCTTAAAAACACTCAAATTGGAAATTGTTTCAGCTGCACCTGTTGCCTGTATGATGCACTACTCACCCACCCACACACACACGCACACATTTTGTTCCAATATGATAATGAAATTAAGGAACAGAGCTGTGAGTGACGCTGCCGTTGCACTATTTCACGGCCCTTCCGACAGGTCCATTTCCTCGCAGCAGGCGTGTGATTCAGCCGAGGCTCCTATATAACTGCCACTGCCACCTTGCACCGGCCCCACGAACCTGATTTATGGATAAGATGCGTGTGGTTATACACTCCCTCAGGAACCAGGCCTATTTGATTTTGTCAGGGGCAATTAAACAGCCCACGATGGGCAATGGAGGAAAGTAACTAAGTACATTCACTGAACTAATCAAGTACAATTTTGCAGTACTTTACTGTACCAGGTTTACTTAAGTAAAGGATCTGAATACTTTGTCCACCACTGCAATGGGGCTTGCAAACTGGAATATGGTGAACTAAGAGGATGATGAATTTACCTTTTTCAGGCTTTATTATTCTTGATTTTGCAAAAACAAAACAAAAACTCAAATTGTGAATTACATTTGTGAAGAATGTAAGTATTGCACTTATTCCACATATTTGCATCAGCTTCAGTGAACAGCAAATATCAAACGCCAAAGTTTAAACTTCTCAATTCCTGAGAACATATTAGAAAGCTAAAAAACTTTTTTTGTTTTCATCAAAGCAGTGAGTGGTATTCTGTGCCAGCAAGAGCCGGTTTGATGGAGCAGTGGAAAAACAACTTTGAGGCAGGAAGACCTTGAGGTTGGCTGTATATCATTTTCCCCCCACAGTGCGAGTGCATCATTGTCTGGGCTGTAGCAGTCAGAAATGACAACAGAGGGTGACACTGAAAGGTCCCAGAGTTCAGCTGCCTGAAAATGTCACTGGGCTGGCTCTGACAGAATGCCACACAGGAAGAGGGGAGGGGATATAACAAAACAACAACCTTAAAGTGCTACAGATCTCTCTCTCACACACACACACGGAAACGTGCAGACTCTCTTCCTCCGTCTCCATCCACACACACAGTCTCCATTTTGGTGCCATTTAATCTAAAGCTCATAGACAGGAGGGTTCTGCATAGTGCAAAAATAAATTTTAATCACTGATTACTCGTTTAAGTTATTCGTCCAACATACAGCTTTTCAAGTGCGAGGATTTCATTTGTGTTTTTAAATCATAATAGATCGAATATTTTGGAGGTTTGGACTGTTCTGGTTGAAAAAAAACAAGCAATTTTAAGCCGTCACCTTGAGCTTTGGAAAATCCTGATATCAGGACATTTTTCACAGTGTTCTGAAATCTAACAGGATAAACAATTATTTATTAAATCAGAAACACTGTCAACAAATGAATTGCCAATCAAACAAATAATTTGCTGCAGCTCTAGCACCATTTGGTGTTTACTCCAAATGTTGTTACAGAATTTCTTGTTAATCCTTACGATTTTCATTTTTCAGTCAGTCCATATTTTAATACAATTTATTGTCAGCATTTTTTCTGGAACAGCCATTCAGTGTATTTACATTTCATAATTACTTCTCCATATAGTAGTTTTTCCAGTGGGAGCAGCAGACTAAATTTCAGATGTAATCAAACATCCACGCATCATTTGGACCTTATAACCCTTGTCCCAGTGGAAGGACAGGAAGGATGTTATCTCATTAATAACAGTCTTACTGTTTACTGCTCTGTCTCCTACCTGAGGTGAATAAAGTTACTGCTAATGAAAAGATTTCCTACTTGCTTCACATTAAAAGCATTTAATCAGCAAAACACAGACTGGCTTTTATTGTGAAGCACCCACAGGAAATGCAATGTTAGTTGGCACAATTTTCAGCACTTTTTCAATTGACTGGTTTTAAAAATTGTAGGAAATAGTGGGACAAGAAGAAACAATCATTGTGAGTTTAAAATGACAGGCAGCAGCACACCGCCAACTCCTCATATAGCAGGGTAACAACTTTGACTGTGCCCTACTGCTACGTGGAAAACCACCCGTGATGTACGCAGCATGAAATCAGATCATGTTAACAATTATTATTTCCCCTTTACATCAACATCACTTTGTTTGTGTCCACTATGCACAAGCGTACCAGTTGCTCAACTGTTGTACTTCTGACAAAGTGGCTCATCAAGTGGCGTTTGCTGATACCATGGTAACTACGAGCGTCACCAACTCAACTAGGATTAAAATGCTGAGGATCATAACTTCAGTCTAACTGACATAACAGTCAACTATTCAACTATGCAGCATACTGTACATACTGAGTAACTTTGGAACAAAAGTCAAGATGCCAAGTATGTACTAAGGATGTGACAGTCCCCTCTCATAGGAGACAGCATGCTTCTCTGAGTGTGTGAGCTACAGTACACCTGCAGTAGTGTGTGTTATGGAAGTATGTAAGGTGTGCATTCATCACGGCTTTCAACTCTCTGATAGGTGACTGAAGGGAAGAGAGGCTAAAGCAGAAACGTCTCTCCTCATTAGACCCGACTCCCCCTCGCCTCTGCTGCTGACAGATAGACTCATATCCTACCTCCACCAGTTGGCTCTCTCGGTATGGCATCGGTCCATCCGCATGAGTAACTGTAGCTCTTCCCTCAAGTCAAAATCAGTGCATCCGCTTGATCCGATTGGCCACGCACGTCAGCATCACCTTGTGTGAACAGGGAAGATAAAGAAGAATGGTTCACTGTCTGAAGTCTGGCCAAGTCCCACAGCTTTGCTGTCACAACATTAATGTAAAGTACATTTCCTCTGGGTGTCAACTTATTGTTTCAGCTGCTAATCTTCCCATGCTGTCAACCTTGTTTGTCTCGTCCTTGTAGTTGCTTCTGATTCGCTATACCAATATGACTGTAAAAAGCATTAAGGATAAGATATACATAAACCTGTAGAAAACATGGAAGTATGGAAATCTGAACAAAATCTTCCTATGGGGAATTGGACACTTCCAGAATATGCAAGACCTTAAAGGAAAATCACACTTTTATTACAGCTTGGGTCTTAGTTTCATAGGTCCATCAGACTTCTTTTTAGCACAGTAGCCAAGTTCCCAGATCTCAGAAATTAACTTGTGTGAGTACAGTGTTGTCAAGTGTTGGCCAAGAGAAACACATTTTGTTTACTTTTAAATTTTAGTCAAAGCTTTTATTCTGGAGGAACTTTGATATTTGTGACAATGTTTAGAGACAATAAGGAGCATCACAGAGAAAACATTTTTTTCTTTGAATAGAGTGAGATTGCTGGTTGTTGGTAAAATAGCAAGACACACAAGAGTACAAGAGAGCACAATATGTGACTCAAACAACCATTATTTTCTAGGACTATTCCTGCAACCTGCCTGCAGAGGATGACTCAACCTTGTAACCCTCTTCCCCGTGAAAGGATAGGATGACATGTCATCATTACCGAAATGGGAAACTAATACTATAATGCCTTGCACATTTGAGGAAAAAATCATTTAAATGATCAGGACCCTGAAACTGAAGCAGCTAAATGCAATTCAATAATAATTAATTTGATTTCATTATTTATCTTGAAATCCTTTGCTTCTCCCATTGTAACATGTCTAAATGTCCTCTGTGAGAAAGGCCTATTATGTTGCTATTTGTGTTTATGCAGACATGGGACAGTTACTGATCATACCAGGTCTGCTTCATGTTTTCCATCTGCTAGACCCCCATTCCCATTACTCCAAGCCCTGCCTGAGTGGGTAGAATGTACATAAATGCAGAAGTCACAGCCATACATCCATGGTTCCATAAAAAGAAAAAAAACTCGCCCTCTGTCGCAGATGCTGCCAGCTGCATGTGTGTAATTACACTAGTACAAATAGAAAAACACATTCAAACACACACACAGATACACAGACCTAAGAGGTTTCCCTGGTAACCAAAGGCCAGGAAAGGACTTGTAGTACTGAGCAACAGTGTTTTAGCACATATGACCATTTGACGATATAGTGAATTGCGTTGTTCTTGGTGGAGTCCATCATTTGATCCAAAATGCTGTCAGTTAACTGAAAGACATAAAAAGAAACACTATAATAACAGACAGACTTAAAACACTGAGTTCATTCCTGACAGCTCGGGTGTTTTCTTTTATGGATTACTGAGTCTATGTTAAAGACACTTCCCCAGATGTTATCATCACGCTGCATTGCTAAGTGGATGACTTACACAGCATGTGCAGAGTTTTCAGGTATCCATTTACATAAAGGCACATTATGGTGAAAGTGTTGAACAATCATTTGCACCCAAAAGCGCTGCAGTGTGTTAATTGGAAGAGCTGTTGTTATCCTCCAGTCATAACTCGGCAGTAAGAAGAAATATGTGCCAATGCTATTACCTTTCAGAAACTGTACCTGATGTGATAGTAGCTAAATTATTAGCTACAAGGCAGAGCATGTGTCAGAGTGAGTGAGTGTGTGATCGTGAGTGAGTGAGTGAGTGTGAAGTTACAGGGAATGAAAATTAGCATAGCTTGGATCTAGCTCAGGTTAATTTAAGACTATCAAGTTGGCTAATTGGTTTTAAATGAAGCCCTCTCTCTCATGCATGCATGTCCAATTAGTGGAGCGTTAACTTCAGGATGGAATCTCTTCCTGTCGCTGTTTTCCAAACGTGGCAGCCGAGCAGCAGCCATGAGCTGTCAATTCAATCAGAAGCTCTCTGTCAGTCTGTCTCCCTCTCGCAGTAAGGCAGGGGAAATGGCCTCCCCGGGGGATCTTATACCTTATGGTAGCTGGTAGTTTCAGCGATTGTGCAGAGAAAGCGTAGAAAGGAGATATGTAAGTTGTAAGTTCAGATCCAGTCAGTGTGAGCATGTAAAGGCAGCGTTTCAGAAGATGTTACGGACGTCATTGTGATCTCATGTAAACGCTGCTCGTGCATAATACATTCAGGACTTTTGGGGTGCCTTCCTGAAGCTCATAAGTGATGCTCTTTTATGAGAATCCACTCCACAAACCGCTGGGACTTCCTATCACCTTCTAAACAGCAGGTATTCACGGCATCAAACACCCCAGCTGCGTGTTAACTTTAACATGCTTTCATCAAAGGGCAGAAACAAACAATGAGCAGAGGGGAAAAGTCGATTTTTTTTTACCCCTCCCTGAAATCGTGATTTCTTTTGAAGTTATTTTAATGTTGATGACAGTAAAATAAAAAAAAAGAAGCTGTACATCCTATCAGAGAATTTTGGCCAGTTTTTCTTCATAACCTTGTGACTGGTGAGCATAAGAAAAAAAAAAAAAAAAACAACTCAAAGCATATAATCCTGATAAAGCTTATCAAGTCCGTAGACATGAGGCACGGTAAGAGGTTGGACTGATAGTGTCATCCTATGATAATGTTGCAAACGTAAGCTCACATACTGTATCTGAAGATTAGGGGGAAAAAATGCGCTTTTTCATTGGAGGAACCAGTAAGCGTTCAGAGTGTCGTGCTGGGAGTTGCATTCGCTCCAATAAGTGTGCCTCTCCCTGGGATGAATGTCTTGATCAAGTAAGAGGGGAGGAACAGGAGGCTGGGAAAACAGCTTGTACAGCCGGTATAATCAGCCCCAGCTTTGGCAGAGAGTGGCAGTGCTTTATTACTTGTCTAAGTAAATGTATAATTGAGCAAGTCACTTCATCCACTGGTGCGCTAGACTGTACACCGAACACTGGCAAGACGCAGGCAAATTTATTTGGACTGAAATCTCGACAACTGCCAGTGAGCTGAGTGACATGCTTCAGGAAGGCTCAGGGATACCAGGGCTCTTACAATTTTAAGACGTGCTGGAGTGTTTTTTTGGGGGAAAAGGGCAAAGCAGTTCCCATCAGATTTAAATTATATTTCCAAAAACCCTGGAAATGGTGGATAATATTGCGCTTGGCTTCCCTGAGGATGGTATTAAATGAAAACACTGAGATCAAACATTCCCTGCACTTTCAATTAGATGCCATTCCACTTGAGCCCACTTGATCTCTCATATAAAAAGCTATGTGTTGCAATTATTTCTGATTTAGTTTGTTTTATTAAAACATAGCCTGGAGGTTGCGAGGAATGTCAGCACACTGATGTTCATCCTGATTTTCTATCTGGAAGTCAAATGTTAAAATCATTAAACTAAACCTCTGAGCTGCAATTTGACATGAAGCAAGATACCTCAAGCTCATTACTACTGAACAATATGATACTAGTCGCTGACTTGTGGCTGACACAGTACTGACATTAGTGTTCACAGTTTCCAACTGATACATGACGACAAAGAACCAGCACAACCAGAGACCTTACTCTCAACAGAGCCACAGTCTTTTCATCGTAAAAACAGAGCACCTCAACATTATGGAAAGAGGAACAGAAGGGGTTTAATTTCCACAGCGCTTTCTGCACCATTAACGATGGCTTTGATTAATGGTTTACATCCACCCAAAGCCCCACCTGTGAGAGTCGCAATAAAGATGATCATTTGTCGGGCCGCATCTGCCTTTGTTTCTCATACACAGACGCAAAGAAAAAAAAATGGGAAAGTGAAGGCGCAGGGGGTTAATTTTAACTTGCACCTGTACTACAGTCACCACTGGTGTAAATATTGTGACTTTCTAATCAGCAATTTTGGTGCCAAGTGCAGAAGGGGCACACAGTAAGCATGTTCGATAGGGAAAATAGCCTCGCATCAGTTCTCCCATATTCTGCCGACCTCTTTGCTGTTTGCAACCTACCCATGTAATCCATCATGGAGACATTAATTACGTACTAGGCTCTTCCAGGACAAAGACTCTAATGAAGGGCTTGTCAACACAGGCCTTTCCCGAAAACAGTGCAGTCATGTAGGTGGGAGGAATGCTTACGCTGAGCCCCCCACTTGGATCTGATCTTGAAGAGGAAAGTGAAAACAGTTCACCTGCATTTTCAGCACCTGCGTTGTGATAATGCTTGCTCAGTGCAAACCTGGAAATGCAAACTCTAATTGGTACACACGGGCCACTGGGGGTTAAGCCAACCTGGTAGCAGTATTAACATACTTACATACAAAACATTATTCTGTCAGCATTTGCAATTGATCTGGAAACTGCAGCAGCAGATGTAGGACGGGATGATGGTTTTCACATGGTTAAAGAAAAGAATTCACGCTAAGTGCTAATCTTTATGATTTTATGCAGCTAGCAAGCAGAGAAGGAAGATGACTTCCCCATTCTTAACAGGCTAATCTAATCCAAGCAGCCATTTTTAAATCAGGTTCAGACTCAAAACTAGAAAAGTTACACAAGCAGCATTATTATTCCTTCCTGTTTTAACTGCACACTGGGGCAGTTCCTCATGTCTTGCTCAAATGGTGCAATTTTGTTACGTCAAAAGTTTGTGAAGCCGTGAGGAGTCCCAGCTTTGTGGTTTAACAGCACTTAGATTACACCTTCAATTGCAGAATCCACCTCAAGAGTAGACAGTTGTTGTTTACCGTAATACCTCTCCTTTAAATGCCATTACACCTCACCATTTGGCTGTCCGCTGCCTGCAGACAAAAAAGTGCAAATGGATTTTGTCAATCTCAGACATATCTTCAGAATGGAACACAAAATAATCTCCATATCCTAGCATGCAACTACTTGACACTGTAAATTTTCATCTGTTTATTAGCATTAAACATTTGCTCTCAAAATGCTATTTTACTTCCAAACAGTACAACTATAGACAAGTTTATTATTATAGAAACAACAAACAGAAACTACAAAGAAGACTGATCCAACTTTCATGTCTGTACGGTAAATATGAAGCTAAAGACAGCAGGTGATTAGTTTGATTAGCAGAAAGACTAGAAGCAAGGGGAAACCAGCTAGCCTGGCTCTCCTCAGAGTTCAAAAACATGCCTACCAGCATCTCTAAAGTTCACTAATTAACATGTTGAATCTCTTTCATCTGTTCACAAACAAATGTAAAAACATGTGGTTTTATAGGCTACGTGCCATAACTATTTCTTTGGCTAAGCTAATCAATCTTCTCATTTAACTCTCACCAAGAAACGGAAAATGTATAAAAATGTCGAGCTAACAATTGTTAACACTTTGCCTCAAATTACAGTAAAATAACAGAGCGTGTTGTGCTGGTGGAGTTGTTTCACCTGTGAAGTTGCTTCCACAACTCTAGTGGGATCCATAATCATGTGCCCCAGACAGACAAGACAAGTCAGCCAGACAAAGCACCTCCCTGCCAACCAGCCAGACCGAGACAGAAGTGTGTAGGCGGCGTGATGGATTTGAAAATGACTGCTTCTGCTGGACACCTCGCAGCAGTCCTGGCCCTCGCTGAGCTCTGAGCCTTGGAGGCACAGAGAGATGGCTCAAGGTGTGAAGCTCAAGCCATAACAGAGCCGAGTGAGCTTTTGTTTCATGGCTAATTACCGCTGACTCCTGGCTCTCATCCCCTCCACCACACCCCCGCCCTCCTTGCTTTGTCTTCCCTCCATCACCCCTGTGCCTGCACTGTCTTGCTGTTCACCAGTGGAAAAGGTATTACTAATGACAGAAGGAGGTTACCCAATTTATCTTCGGGCAAAACCTTTCAGAGCTAGCTCTCCTTGCATCCCTGCAGAGCGCAGATTGCCAGAGAAAAAAAATAAAACACACACATACACCCGCAGCAAACAGCAACAGCTGCAACCAGGGACTTAAGCTGATCCCAGTCGGACTCTGGTTTGAACAACTAAAATAATTTTGGTTTTTCGTCTTTGATTTTTTTCTTGTCTCTGTATACGTTGGCAAACTCAAGAAGATCATCGACCATTGAAGCATTTAATTCAAATTCTTTGAATGGATTTTACATGCTATGGGCAAAGGAATTTCCATTTTCTGGAGAACATTAAAGAAATCTTCTTTGAAGGATCCAGATTCAGGTGGTGAGCTTTTGATGATACAGATGCTGTGACTGCAGCTTGAAGAGAGCTTTGGTGGTTTTGACCCTCTGATGCAGTTTGATTTGAGAAAGTCCTTTTGGCTAGATAGAAAAAAATCCTGGTGCAGTTTTAGATGACATCTGACTCCCGTGGAGTCCTAGTACATTTTAGCAGTAGCCAAGAAGTGAAAAGTGTAAAAAGGGTTCTCCTCTTAGTGTTGAAACATCCTCGAATAACTCGCTTAACCCCATCTTATCTGTTAATGGCCATCAGTAAAATACTGGCTGTAAAGTCACAGATGTGACTATATGCACGGCAAATGTTGAATATCAGGGACAGCTCCTGTTTTTACACAGCACTGATGAGGTGGATCAAGGTAAAAGCCATTATTTCTTATTGATTTAACTGCTGGTCACAAAGAACGTGTAAATAAAGACTAGAAGCAGGGGGAAACAGCTACCTTGGTTCAAAAATATGCCTTCTAACTTAAAGGCTAGCACTTAAAGGCATATTGTAGCTATTTAAAAAATTTTGTACACAATCAAAAATGTAGAAAAAAAGATTACAAGTCGTGGTTTTAGGAGGAGTTCCTTGCTCTAACTCTTTCTTACATCGGCTGACTTCCTGGAGTACAAATTAAAGAAACAGGACACACTTGTTAATTTCCAGGTACAGGTACAGTGTTTTTGAACTTTAGGGTCAAGAAAATGAATAATGGTGTTTCCCAAAATGCTGAACTATTTCTTTAATACTTTGCACATGTGTGACTACACGGCAGGTGCTGCTGGACAATCAGCACATGTATTCAGTTCCCCTAGTATAAAAGCAGTGATAAGAGATGGCTTGGAGTTAGGGAGACTACAAAAAAGAGAACAGGTAAAAAATAAAAAATAGAGAGAAGAGAAGAGAGGACAAGGGTGAAATGCAAGGACAGCGTGACTGACATGTCTATGCTCAATAAATGAGGAGCAGGTTGTCCACAGCTGTTAGCGACTAAACCCTGATTAAACAGTTATTAATCTGCTGAGGCCAAAAGAGTCCCTCCAACATTCATCAGGTTTTATCTGCTCTGTAAAGGCCGCAGATGTACAACCACGAACACAGTCGGATTAGAAAAGGCAGACCAAGAGGTAATGGTGTTGGGGATTATTTTAACATGCTTGTCCAAGGTCTTAAATGTGAAAATGTTCAAGTCAGTGATCTTTAGCTTCACCTGTTTCGCTTCATATTCTAAAAAAGAAATGTCTTCCTGCATGAGGATGTTACATAAAGAAGGGATATCAGGTGTGAGGGAGGTTTTTAAGGCTGATCCTCTGCCATCATCACCTCCATCACCTGTCCCGCTTCATGTCTGCCACATCAAAGTCCTGATTATAGAAATGCCAAACTATTCAGTAACGCAATTTATCACAACGCTCTCTGTGTTCTCTGTGGTGACTGTGCCTCCTCTGTCACAGCACTGGGGTAAGCTGTCAGTTTTAAACCCACCTCCTGTTTTGACCTTTGTGATATTCATCCCATTAATTTTTGCCCCCGTTCCCTTTGAAGGTACACAAAAAGCTGCCAATTACCTCTGTGGTGAGCACAAAGACATGTACAAAAAAAAATACAATGGAGAAGATTTATCACAACAGCTCCACTTCAGCTGAACATGGTGATTGACTAATATGGAAAATAACAGAGTCTGAAACTTGTGTGGTTTGTAGTGATGTCACTGTAAAAAGCATTAAAAACTGTGACATGTGGGTATAAACATTCTCCACTCACTGTTGGTGGTTTTACAAGGGTTTCAGTCTTGTGAAAGATCTATGAAATGTGACTGGGCCAATATGGAACTGTCCATAAAAAATATACTGAGTGAAATTAATTTATGTAAATGATGGGCGAAGGTAAGGTTTAGGGTCCCTTGAGACGTGGCATTTCATTAATTTTTTCCATGCGCTTTGACATAATTGCGAACTCTAAATCTATGATCGGCTCGTGCAAGCGCAAAACCCACAGTGGCGCTTGACATTTATGGAGGTCCACCTCCTGTGGTATGGTAAAGAAGTGTGGATCAGGGGGGAAAAAAAAAAAGAAAAGAAATCTAATTTTGACCTGCTGAAGAAAGCTGGCAAGGATTAGTCTGAGCACATGAAATGTACAGAAAATTACAGGTTGAAGAGTGTGAGCATATGAAACTGAAGGAGCGTTTAATTAGAGGCTTTGCTATTGATTAAGCTGGGCAGAGGTGGGTTTTTCATGAGCTGCTTGGGCTTTTGTGGAGCAATTTATTTTCTAGCCGGCAGCAGGCAGAGAGGATCCATCCTGCAGAGAAATGAAGCTGCTGGATGAAGAAATTTAAGATAAGAGAGGAAACCGTGAGGGAGGGGAGGAGATCTAAAATGGAGACGGACAGATATAGATTTTTTTTTTCTATTTTAATTGATGGAGCAGGGGAGTTAACTCTAATTTAAACTGACAGCCTGGCGAAGGGTTAACGATGCAGTGGGAAGAAGGAGAATCAACAGTGTAAATAAACTCAACACAGAAACTGTAAGAAGCTGAGGGAACGAGGAGCAGAACAACAAGCTGTAAACAATGGATGGTGCAAAAGATCAGCATAGCAGACTATAAGTGTGTGCGGTGTGGGTTTGTGGTGAGTGAGGTAAACGATCATCTTGGCAGAGCAGCCTCAACAGCTGCAGTGTCTGCGAACAGAAGCAGCAGCATCAGCAGCAGCGGCTGCAGCATCTGTCTCCGCTGCTGTGCCCTTTAGTCAGCCGCAGATTTGCAAACTCTCCACCACAAGTGTCCCTCTGATAAGCTGAAATCTGATCTGTATTCAAAAACAAACACTGCCATTTGAATCAGAGCAGTGTAGCGTGATGGGCTGAAGAAAGATCCTTTGAATTCATTCTGATTTACTGTATTTTTTCAGAAAATTGGTGATGTGTGAATGAGGATTTGAAAAGATAATTGGAACTGCGGTTGGTTAAGAGGCTAAAGGGACATGAATCAAGAGGGTACACAGCAATCAAGTTTCTTTTTGTGGGTGAAACTCTCCAGCAAAGCATATTAAGTAGCTACAGTTTGATTGTTGCTGATTTGCCTGCTAAAAAATCAGCAGCAAGCCAAAAAAAAAGAGGCAAAGAAAGAAGGGAGGATAGAAAAGACAAAAGAGTTTGATTTAGAATCATGAGAATGTAGCTATTGACGACACAACTCACCAAACACACACTACCAGACTGATATATAACAAACGTCACATTAGTGTCTCATATGAATGCAGTTCTTGACAAGGTCACAAATGATTGTCAGCCGCCGAGGCTGCAAAATAAGCAGTGTTCTCAACTAAACACAACTTCACAGGAAAACTACTGTTCTCACAATTCACACATATTATTCTAATTACGGGAAGATTGTGTTATTTTCAGTGCAAAAATAATATATATATAATGAACCAGTCATTCTGTTGGATGCTTTCTCACTGGTGCTGCTTGGCCTTGGCCCTCGCCTGCTTTCTCAATTTGCATAAATATGAGGAGTTTAAAATGCCAGTGTGAAATGAAGCCACCTGATGAACTCATCCCAGGTTAGCAGTCCATTAAGTTTATTAGGCTGGCGGCAAGCGTAGGTCACCGCTCGAGGTCAGGCATGTGACAAGCGTTGGCTTGCATGTGGCGGAAAGCCAGACACATACGATTCACACAGATGCTTGGATGTGCATTGGAATCATATGCAGACTTGTGGACCCTCAAATGCTTCAGCTCATTTGCAGACACAAATAATCACACTTTGGGCATTTATTTTCAATAAACACACAAATGGATTCATCAGATTAATAAACAGAAGTGGATTTCTTAACTAAATACCCTTAATCCATCACATTAAACCTGCATATTCATTATTACCACATCTGGCAAAACAAAAATTAGTGCATTCATTTATTTGTGGATGTTCACTGCTAAAAACTGTGTTTCCTTGAGAGGAAGAACATGGCACATAGATGGAAATTATTTATCATTTCAAGCATCTGGAACTTGCAAAGCATTATTAAACTGCTTTACTTCTTTGGATTATTATCAGTTCTGTGATTTGAACAGTCCTGTGTGTTAATTCCAGTCTAAATCACAGGATGTGGACAGTGCATATAAACCACCCACTGTCAAAATATCGGACTTGAGTTCTTCCTGCTGTCACTGTCCCTGTGCTTCCCTGTGTTTATCATCTCCCTGAGCAGGGATGGAAATGGGTCGGGACTCACCCCAGAGGAGTTACAGCAGTGAAATTTGAGCAGGAACAGAGCCCAGTTAAGGGACTAGCTCAGTGAAGGGATTTGAGCCTCTCAGGCAGCACTAACTCACAGGTGAGGATTACAGCCATTGTTGGGGTTTTTTGGGTCCACCAACCTGACTGAGAGGGTGGGAGGTGCTGTGTGGGAGGCTCAGCTCATGCCGGCAAGTCTCTTTTTATGAAGTTTCACCTTTCTTTAATACCTTTGGCTGCAAAGCTGGGTTAGCCTGCTTGGCAGCGTAAGGGAATGTAAGTTGACGATTGTACCGACTAAAAGTCTGCTGTTGTGCAGTTATCCTTAAAATCCAACTTGACAGCGAACTCAGATGCTCATTAAAATTACTAATGTTAGTTAAATTATTTCTGATGACAAACTACACACTCAGAAATGTGTAAGTTAACCCCAAGTGTGCTTGTGTGTTGTTTTCTTTCTTTTTCATTTCTGGAAAAATAATCATTCTGCTGGCACATTTGATACAGAGCAGTGGGCTCAGCAGGGTAAACATGAGCTTATCACTTGCATTACTTTGTGATCTCCTCAAGGTTTTCTCAGCTTTACATTTACAGATCACTACTTTTAAAATTATTAGAACAGTGGCAGTAAATTAAACCAAGTCTAAGAGTGCAGAGCTACGCTGGAGGCACTATGAGCCTGTACTTAGACACACAAGAATCACTTTCAGAGTACTACTAGCATATTTGGAAAGACACAGATAAACTTAGCAGAGTTTTGCACCATCCTTGATAATTCTGGTTCTGCTAATTTTCCAGCTAGACTTTCCTCCTGTGCTGGCACAGTGTGGAGACTGTGCTCTGCCAAAACGTCCTGTTTTATCTCCAAATATGTCCAATTATAGAAGCAAGACACACTCAAACTGCAATTTCCTTTTGACTTCAAGCAACTGCAAAAATTGCCTGAGTGACTCTAGCTGGAGCTGGGTCTACCCTGTGATCTGGATCACAGCATCAGTGGTACAGGTATCATGCTGGCAGACTACCAGCAACTACAACTTCCTGTCTGAAGTCCCATTTACAGTTTCACAGTAAAACTGAGCTCAGTCTCCATGACAGACAGCTGTGCTACAGACAGAGTCAAATCGAAAGTGTGGTGTTGACATGGATGAAGGGTCGTGTTTCTTCAAGAGTGAGTGTAACATTTTTCAAAACAGGCTCTGTGGTTTCACACAGAAGACTTCCAGATACCCACTGACACCCCCCCCCCCCCCCACACACACACACACACACACAATCACTGGTTTGATGTGCATGATGGAGTGCTGGAGGTAGTGAGTAAACATCACTGCCATGAAGCCTCGAAAAAAACATCAAGACAGAATTTGACACAGTCTGGACATCGAAGGCACAGCACTCTGAGACAGTGAAAGCTTCTGTGACAAAGTGAGAGTACGGTGTACGACTGGTGGTGTAGAATTCACTAGCAAGATGTAGCAGACAGAAAAAAGCAGAGACAAGCAGAGACAAATTGCAGAAAGGACTTGTGGAAAGTAAGAAACGCTGGCTGCTTTTCAACTGCTCGCCGCTTCAAGGGATGGCCGTTGTGTTTGATCTCACGATGAGCTTCACACACACACACACATCTCAGTAGGACTCTGCATTCTCCTACAACCAGCGCACATCCATCTCTCCTCTCAACTGAGAGCGAGAGGGGCTGATAAAAACAGGGGAGAGGGAGGTGAAGATGGGGCGAGGATGAACAAACGGTAAAGTATGATTTATGAACACTTCTGCTGATCCTGTTTTCTCTTTCCCTGCTTCCCTGTTCGGGGGGTAAACAGTGCTGATTCCTCTGAGGGAATGTGTGTATAGGCCTTCTTTCATTCTGTCTACCTCTGTCATGCACACAAGCACAGTGAGAGAGGAGAGCCCTCCTCCGTCTATACCATACCCCTTCCCTGCTCCCTCTCTCGTCTTTAAGCCCAGAGATCTATTTGTGCTGACTTCTTAAAAGGCCTTCAGGGTGTCACTCGGACAAAGTGGATGGGGCCTAATTGTATTTAGCAAAGTGGAAGCAGATCTGTACAAGCGTAAATGGATTGAATGTTTTTTTCTCGCTTTATTCAATCGTTGGTGTAATGCACCTCTGTCAGCTTGTAAAGCTCTGTCACTTTGTGTGCTTTCAACGTTTTCCTCTGTTTAGGTTAGTTTAGCATGTATCATATTGACTAGCAAATGCTGACACATAAACAATCCTCGAAGGCCATTAAGGGAGCACAGTAAACTCTCTGAACTCTGCGAATTAGCAGTTAGCAACCGCATTTTCACATTTTCTATTTAATGAGTTAGGCCTTCATTCATTTCACAGCAAGAGGTAAATCATTATGTCTCCCTAATGTCTTTACTTCCGCAAGCACAGAGTGGGATTGTATGCAGAGCAGCAGACGCCCACTCACGCGAGTCTTGTTTAGTGCTTTTCATAACGGAAATCGATGCACTTGATGGTCATAAACTGTATTTGATGATCATATAATTTCATCTCTATAGCTACTCAAATCTAATCAACTCTCAATCTGAGGCTCTTTGTTCTAATAGTTCAATATCAAATGTATGGCTCGTGGCAGTGGTCCCAAGTGGCCCAGTCTATCTACCAGCTATTTACAATGCATTGAGAAGTTGTGTGTCCAATATGCGCTTCGCATTTCCCTACTACGCTCTTCCTGACACGGCAAAAGCTTTTCCATCCTTCTTTTTACTGTCTATCCCCTCCAGTTGACCTGAGTAATCTGTGGGGTAAGGGTGTAGCACAAAGCCACTATCTGTATCTGTCACAAAAATATATGTATACTGGAAGTAGTTAAAAATAAAGAGCCTGAGTGGAAACCAAAGCCTCCAGGGTCTGTAAAAGAAGATTAATGAAGGCTGTTTCATAACTTGATATTTCTGCTTTTACTGGACTTTGACGAACACCATTTCCCACAAGCCTTACACCACCACGGATTAAACGTCATTGCCAAACAAAGATGGTAAGTCCATGAGTGTCTGTGGTTAGCTCCCGAGTACACAAAGTAACTACTTTAACTTTGACAACATCAAAAAGGTTTCAATTTATTATACAAGTGCTGTTCTGGAAGCCCATTTGTATCAGAATATGTAAAGTACACTCTAGCCACATGCTTCAATTTCTCAAAATGACAGATGAAAGAAAAACTCAATTAGAGACTGCTCCGAGTTACAGAACCTCATATCTGTTCATATCAGAATAATGTATTTGTATCGCATCCATGGTGCAGACTAACCACTCCTGTCATTCCAGACCTGCCCACCTGCTTCTCATGACCAATTACCCTCAGTGCACATACAGGACAGATGTTTTGATGTTCTTCTGCCACCCTTTGCCCTCTAGATTCATTTCCTGGTCCGGCTACTTTATCATTTACAACCACAATCATTCATTCGTTTTCAGCTCGCCTGTTTTGCAGCCCGAGCCTGCTTTTGGGCTCCAGCTCTGTGATTCAGTGTCCTCGTCCTGTCTGCTTCCCCCTATCTCCCCTCCTGTGTGACCTTTCAATAGTGAGCCTTGGCAGTCTCCATCTTGGGGGGTGCCATGCCTCCTTGTGAGGGTGATAATGACTGTTATCATGAATTTGAGGAGGCAGAAGCAAACGGTGGGCATATATTACGGAGGGATGCGAATAAGGGGAGGGACGGGAGATGAGAGGAACAGCATGCCTTAACAGCACAAATGCAGGTACACAGAGGAGGAACGCTGGTCAAATATAACTGTCAGCATGTGGTATTTTAAAAGCTTCCTTGTGTGTCTGGTCCTGCTTGACCAGTTATTGACAGATAGTTCTTCACACAATGACTAACAGCGTGTGACAGGAAAGTTTTTACCCAATATCTGAGCTTTAATGGAACAGTCCTCCGTGCTTTTAAAGTATGTCGGGTGTGTAAAAAGATTTTCTTTCACTTAAGCATTAGTGGTGGTAACAGGAGTGTGTCAGTACCAACAAGATGAAATCCAGGAGAAAGTTCTTTCAAACAGTATGTGTGAACAAAGCTTCAAATGAGGCTGTAACTCTGGCACAGAAACTCCTGGCAAATAGTCCATTATTCTGTTCAATGCATTCCCTGTAAACTGTCTGAATCTGCCATTCTCTCCTGCTATGTCTTGAATGTCAAACCCATTCATTGCTCTTAGATCATTAGAGTGAACCTGTGAGCTCATGTGACTGACAGTCGTGTAAGTATAATTATAACAAAGAATTACGGCTCGCTCAACCTTGAATCAATACCCTTCCCTCCTGAAACACATTCATCTCTGTAAAAAGCAATTAAACACTGACAAATCAAAGAGTACATTCTATGATACACCCTGCCTGCGAGGCCTGCAGTGAGAGGTCAAACACTGAGCGACATGAAAGATTAAATGTATCAATAATACATTCAGGCAGAATGATTCAGTGTGGGCACCTAAATGAGGCGTCACTGCCTTGTCACATTGGGGAACAGGTGTGCCGCTGCAGAAGCTCCTGTTCCGCCGCATAAGGCGTGTATATTTGGCATGTCAAATGAGCAGGTGTTGTGTATAATTCATCTTTGTTCCATATTTCATGTACAGGAGCAGGAGAGTGGGTTTTGGGTGTCTGCTGGGGGGGTCTTTTAGAATTAAGGCCTGCCAACCTTCTGGCTCAGTGTGGTACATCTCTTCAGGAGGTCTCTCAGCGGGATCCGATCTTGTGTGTGTGTTTCTGTGTGTGAACTATGTGGTTATGTGCAGATATGGGCATTCGAATATCTCTGCATAACGTCAACTAACAATGGCCCCAGGGTTAGGTACTAACTAGGACATTTTTTTACAATGATCCACAAACCCCAAACTGGAATCTGCTCGTGAATAAAAGACACACTTCTGTATTAATTAACTCTCAAATGCATTTTTCATCCGATCTCAAAAGGAGCTGCAAAAGCCAAAAAAGACGAACAAAAAGACGAAGTAGAATACCGGATTAATCCACAGAGGCAAGGTAATGTGCGCAAGCCAAAAGTCAAATCCGGTTTTCAATTCAATCTTACTGTCAAATTGTGATAAAACCTGCACTGTCAAAAAAACTGTTGTGAAATGACAACAATACTGTGTTAAAATATATATTTTGCACGTGTGAGAAAAAAGCTTCACTTTGTTTGAATTATAACAGATTCTATTACAACTTAGTCAGCAAAAAGTGATTCACCTGCACCACTTGAGGGAAAAAGTACTGAATCCCTTCTTCATGAAATGGGCAGTGTCTCCTTTAACAGCAATACAAAAGAGTCATTGATCTGTAACTCAGATGCCTTGAAGGAATTCTGGACTGTAACTGTTTCAACTGAAGCTGTAACTCATGTACTGTACAGCTCACATCGGGTTTCTTCCATGGGCTGCAGGTAGGTTTTGAGTCTTGCCTCACGATAGACAGAATACAGTAATGAATCAGTGGTAAAACATATTTTTCATTTGTGTTATAGGACTGCTAAAGCAGGATTTTGATGTTTAGGATGGTGGAAAAAGGAAAAGGACATTGGAAGACATAAAAAAATTGACTCAGTTAAAAGGAATGGTAATTTTTCAAAATTCTCTGAATCGAGGGAAGATTTGTTGCGCATGACTCCCCTCCCCCCCCCTTTTTTTTTTTTCTTTTAGCAACAACTTGCTTCGCTTATCCTCTGTTAATAGAATCAGAATCTCAAAAAGTCATTAAAGCCAGGAAACACTGGTCACTGGGGGAAGTAAGGACTGATGAACTTCTAAACTAAATGGCTAATGAGGCTGCAGCAGGTGGCATTAGCTCCCGCTATACAGTAGGGTATAAAATAGAACCGAAGGGATTAATGCAACATCATCAAGCCTTGAGTGTCTAGCAACAGATAAAGGAGGAAGTACACCATCTATTAATGACTGAATTAAGCAATCCACTGAGCACTTGGGAGATGGACACAGTTATCATCAAAATAATTACCATTGCATCATTTCAATTTCAGTATATTATATTTGCTAAAGCATTCATAATCACAATGTGACAACTTAACTTGCACTCATCCCATTAAATCAAATGGTGATTTAATGTTTACTGGAACAAATATCATATATAATTTCATATATGGTTTTAAAGCTGTGCTGATTAATATTTTTATATCAACAATGAGAAAAATAATTATCTGAAAAGTGAGAGGTGTCACTCATAGTGACAAACGCATAGATACTTCTGTCACCAAGTTAGCGACTGGCTGGTGAAATAGGCAACTTTGCTGACACCATATCGGCTTCATGAGGTGATTTGTCTCATGTCTCAGCATATTGTACTGTGTGCAACTAACCAGAAACATCAGATAATGTAGGTTTAAGTATTTATGATCTTGTGATCTGGCATGTTTCAGTTACATTCAGTCATTTACACA
The DNA here is from genome assembly GCF_017976425.1 of Toxotes jaculatrix. Taxonomy (NCBI): domain Eukaryota; kingdom Metazoa; phylum Chordata; class Actinopteri; family Toxotidae; genus Toxotes; species Toxotes jaculatrix. Next base: position 10,303,531 of record NC_054415.1, on the reverse strand, counting down.
CGAGGACAGTGAACCATGATCTCACAATATGAGATTTTTGTAATGAGAAGATTATATGGAGAGACAGTAAGGGGGCTGTGGCTCAGGTGGTAGAGCAGGTTGGCTGCTGTTCCCTGGGTTGGCGGAACTCAGGTTGCGTGATGAAGGGCATCATGCATAAAAACCAATGCCAAATCAGCCATTCAGATGGAGATCCGGCGAACCCTGATGGGAGCAGCCGAAAGACATAAGAATAAGTTGGGAGTAGTAGGGCTAGTAGGGTAAACATAATGGCCAGTGTGCTGTGGTAACTGACCGAAATATAATCTGGCATTTATGTGCAATTCCCCAGTGTCACAGAAGTTGATAATGGGGCACAGTGAAACAAAATGATAATTTATTGAAAACCTGACCAGGGTGACTGGCATATCTTGAAATGGAATTGCACTGGTTGAGTTTAAGTGATTGCCATCATTACCCCCATTACATCGTCCAACAAGTGCACTCTTACTGTTAACCACGACAGTCTGGAACAGTTGGAGGAAGTAATGTGAGCTACACAAGGGCACCTCAGTGGCATTTTTCGAGAGAAAGAAGAACAACTGGTGTTGGATTTGCTCTGTAAAACTTTTTGCTGGCCCAAATTTATAATGATTTCATCTTATTTGCTTTGTTAAGTCTACTCTTCCAGAAACCTCCAATTCCACTCTGAGAGGAGATATTGTAAAATCTCTTATTATGCCACTTACACAGCTTTATGTTGCGCAGATCCCCCAGTGTGATTTAAATAGGATCAGACAGTTACACAAACAACAATTAAAAGCTTGGTTAAGTTTGTTCTTCCTGATTACCAGTGAAGTTGTATCCTGCACACACAGCCATGCCCCCACAACAAATGTCTGCTAATATGCATTTGCGATGATCAAGGCTTCGTTCAAAAGCAACCTCTGTCCCTCCCACAAAACAATACAGTCTCATCCAAGGCCCTTATGAATAAGGCCAGTCGCTTTACAAAGACAGATGGTAATAGTCTACTCAGTCAGGGACTGGGAAAGCCGTGTGTTGCTCAGTCATAACAATATTCAGTCAAATGAGGTGATACATTTTGATTGGTCGACATAAGGAACATCAAGGGCCTGCCAGGAACGTAACACATCATCTGTACAGGAAGACAAACATGAGCCCTCCACCAGTCACAGTCATCCTTCATGGTTCTGGGTGAGATGGGCACTGTGATTGCCTCGCAAGGTGGTGGTGATGAAGACAAATGGAAAACCACAATATGTTATGGTTAGCACAGAGCGGCACACTGACTGTAACAGGCAGAAGTCAGTATAAATGTCAAAGAAGATGGAGGGCTTCTGAACATGATATTTCCCTATGGCTGAGGTTGTATGTGTGTGCTGTTCTTCCATCATATCATGTCTCTAACAGAAAACATTACTGCCAAGTTAAATTAACAGTTCAAGATTTTGGGAAACAAGCTTACTTGCTACCTATCCCAAAGTTGGAGGAGAAAATCCATGCCATGCTCATGTCTGTGCCCTTAAGTACAGAGCTGGAGCCAGGAGGTGGCTGGCTTAGATTAGCTTAGCATAAAATCCTGAAACAGGGGGAAACAGCCTGTTTCAAGGCCTGGCTCTGTCCAAAGGGTAGCTCCCCTATGCTGTAGCCTGAACCTAGCTGCCACAACCTCGCCATACGGGTGAGAAATGTTCACTAACTTAAAGGTCACATGACTGGTTTTCACAAGCAGTCCTGTGCTGTGCGTCTGCTCACCCTTGGAACAAGACGCTGAACTCCTACCTGCTTACTCATTATAAGCAACACTGGATAAAAATGTCAGCTTAATGTCTAAAATGTAAATATGCAGTGGGAGGGAAAGCGGTGCAATAATCCAATAAAGGCGGTATCAATGGTTGTCATAACAACCTACACGCTACCTTTAATGTTGATGCCAAAATCCACAGCTTTTATAAGATCCAATTTTAGCTAATATTTAGTATGCAGTGTTTTGTTAATGTTGAGTGTATGATGTTCTGCGCACATTTGTTTTAAACAACAAGATGTAGTCTGCTGTGTGGTTGATGTTGTTGCCTGTAAACCATTCATTAGCTCAGGCAATGACCCCGGGCCTTGTTTGCCTGTGACTCAACTGTCTGAAATCATAAATCATAAACAGTGCACAGCCCTATTCCCATGCCTCATCACAGGGAGAACATTTTAAAAAAAGGAAAACCTGTGAATCCTAATAAATGATTCTTTGCCAAGCTTTACAATCTTCCTCAAATATTGCCCTGAATGTGCATTGTTCTCCTGTTATGTGGAAATATTGCTGACATATCATTGGAAGGCTTGGAATACTATATTAAACAAACAATGCAATCCAATTTCTCGAAATGGTACACTGATCACTTTGTGCGTGGTCAGAATTGAATTTTTTTGAAATGTGATATTTGAACTGATTACATCTCAGTGAAGGGAGAGTGAAGGAAAGAGAGCCATTCATAAATCATTCCTTGACATTGCTGCTTCATTACCCCAAACTCACTTTCTCCCAGCCTCTTTCTGCCTCTCATCAAAACTCCATAATCCCTGTCAAAGCTGTTTGGATTGTAGGTTAAAAGTGATTCACAAACAGGGGGAGAGAGAACGAGAGAGGACGGAGGGAAAGAGGGATGGAGAGGACTACAGTCTCCTCTGCATGGAGCTCTGGTCCACACACTCCAATGATAATTACCTTTTACTAGCTTTTACTGGCTCCATACCTTTTTTTTTTTTTTAAAAAGAGGTGCTGGGAGGGTGCAAATGGAACGACCTTGTAATTATAATGCTCCAAGTACAGAGAATCACGGCCTGTGTGAGCACATGGGAGAGCTGATCATTCGATTTTTGAGGCTGCCATCGGGCCCCCGTTTTCACCAGAAATGTCAGCTTGATGGATTTAAGTCAAGGTCAAATTTGAAAGCTCTGATTAAAAACTGAGTGGTGTTATGGATCAAATGTTGGGAGAGCAAAAGCAAAACAGGGAGTGAAGCAGAGGAGAATATAGCACCGCAACACACTCAGTACTGCAACCTAAGACCATGTAAAATAGCTTCTGGTCAGCAGTAAACTATGTCAAGCACAGGGGTTTGGATCAAGTGGGTGGAGGACAGGAACATATATCACCTGAAGCTGATCAACCCTCAGTGCACCACAAAAAAAATACCAAGCTCAGAAAGGAAGCACTACTTATTACAGAAATTCTAAAATGGAGAAACAGCCACACATATCGGATGCAAATTTTCTCAGAAATAGGCATCCACAGTCCACTGGCCACTGTATTACCTGCCAATTTAACTGCAGTTCTGAGTGCAGCACTGATTCTCCTATCATATCATCATTCAGGGATAGATTAACCCAAAAGGGGCCCCAGGATAAAAATAAGCTGTGGGCCCCAGTCCACCACACACACACACGTTCCCCCAACCCATTTTGCCCAAAGTCCTGGAAATCATCTTGTAATTTTATATGCTGATCCGCTACCCTGCCCTGCACTTTACCACTGTATCAAGTCAGTTTGTAACACTCAATTAATATTGTAGTGCTTTCATTGCAATGACAGGTACTGTGTAGTTAGCTTAGAAGCTACAAGTAGGCGGAAGGAGGCAACTTGTTTTCAGACTCAGAGTGGGAAGCTGTATTTAATAAAAGCCCTACTGCTACAGATCTGGCGAGGTATATACATGGTATGGGAGAGTACAGTGAGGCGGATTAACCGAGAAACTGAGGGAAGTTTGAGAAAAATAATTAAAAAAGGAAAAAGTAGGAGCCAACTCAGAATTGGGGGGGGCTTGTGAAAGCAGTCCTATTATAGTGACATTTCAAACCAGTGTGCTTATCCAGCACTGGCTTTGCTGGCTATAAGTGATTCATCTCCTGGAGATAAAAGCAAACAAATGCTGCCTGGAGAGATGTCTGATGGTAGCTGTCCATGGTGCTGAATTTACCCTTGGCTGCTTTCTCTTTTTCTCCCTCTCTCTCTCCCTCACCCTCTGTTGTTCTGTCCCTCTCTGTCTGTCTGTCCCTCTGTGTCCATCTGCCCTGGGTCTGTGTGTAAGCACACATTGCCAGTGTCACTCAAGACTGTCAAAGCAAGGCTGCCGCAACAACCTCTGCTGCACATCGACTATAATGTCTCAGTCAGGTGAAATATAGGCAATCTCCGTGTGCACAATGTCAGCGGTTGCAGTCAATATGTCCTTTTTACTGTTTCAATATAAGCCTTAAAACTCTCCTAGCAGAAGACATACAACAACATAGCCATGACCCATTCAGATAGGTGTCAACTCCATTCAGACAAACACTGGCCCCTCCTATCGCACACATAGATCACGCCTTCGCCTATCTTCATAGGAATGCACTGTGGCAGCTGATGTGATTAGGTGTGTGGGAAGCAGCAGACTTTGCTGTTGTGCTGGTAAAGACACCAGCTGATTGACAGCCCCAACAGTGTGGCAATCTGAGAGATATACTGTTTCCAGACAGACTTCCATGCCTTTCAACAGGGAACACTCAAACCACATCTGGGAAATGAACACTGAGGCTAGAGCATCAAAACAAAAACAGACAGAAGCAAGGGCACATGTACGATGCATGCACACTTACACAGACACGTATGCACAAAAGTGCATGTATACATATTTAAAAAACGGATTGCCATACATACACCTGTGCAGACACAATCACAAAGAAATATTATCATTTAAATGAACATAAAAATTAGTTTCTTCTCTTCACAGCGCTGTAAAATGAGATGTCGAAGCGCTCACATTTGACCTGAAACCTGAATTGATGGAGTGCTGGCTTTTAAAAATCTCCACAACACACAATAATGTGTTTTTCCCCATGATTGCATATTTCAATTTTTTTTTTTCTAAATAATTGATTTTTTCTTACTGGGTGAGTACACATCCACTGCTGATTTTATCCACACTAATTCATTAAGTCATCAAAGGCTTTACCCTTTTATCTTACGTGGTTGTGAGGCAAAAAGAGGTCCTTTGTTATTTCTAAGGATATAATCCTTTGTATTCATGGCATGGATGAACAATCATAACTAATGAAGTATTACTTCATAAGAAAGAAGGCGAGGGATGATTTTAATTTAGAATGTGTCAACAGTTTTTGGGAAATATGTCAAAATGCTGCGGCAGCTTAGAAATCAACAGTGAGCTGGCTTCTTTTCTTTCCTGTAATAGAAGAAGCTGTCACTTTACTATTTAAGACTTCTGCTCTGTGTTCTGGTGCATTTCAAGCATGTCACAGCAAACATGGATCTCTCTTTGAATATGGTGTCTCTTTAAATCTATTACTGTTTCTATTAGTAATTCAATTTCATATTGCTCTAATAAGGACATTTTATGCCTTTATGTAATATTAATTTCACACATTTAAGAGAGGCCCAAGGCTCACGACTGTTTCGCTGATTCTTTCAGTGGGTTTCACAGTTTAGAATTCTAATTCTCGTTTTCAGTGGGCTAATTTAATCTTAAATGCCCCTTTGGTATGTCGATATCAATTAAAGACGGCTGAAAGCACAGAGCTCTATGTGTTGGGTTATAGGTAAGCCATGTAGACTTTCCCTTAAAACTGACAACCAGTGTGTTTGAGTCAGGGTTGTCAAATACATGGTTCCTGTGCTACTTTCTTATTACTTTAGTTCACTCTCCACTTCAGCTGCTGGGCTAATGCTACATTCGCTAATGTTATAGTTTCACAGACTGACAGAACAAACGGTTGTCTGTCTGACAGTACAAGTGAGGTATTCTGACTACTGTTTAGGCCACTATCTGCTAATTTTAACCACTGATCAAGACTTGACTTCTAACTAGCTAACTGCCAGCTAATACTAGATGAATTATGGACTGACAAACTCATCATGCTGTCGGTCTTTGTTAACGGCAAAAACAAGCAATCCTCACTAACTTTTTCAATATTTGTCATTTGTGGTTTAGCTCACTCACAAATAAAGGCTGATAGAGCTTATAAGAGCTAAAAATGACATCTCTGATGCTGCCACTGATTATATGAAGGACAGGAAGGAAGGGAAGGAAGGTCATTGTGACAGGACAACTGATTTTTTATTTATTTATTTTTTTAAAGGGGTCACGATTTCAATTGGTGTGATTCAAACCTTGGATTCAGCAGGACAAGAGTTTTATTTACTGTAACCGTTCTCTTGTCACAGTAATCAGTTACCTTTGTCTATCACATTCTCTTGAGTTAACATTCTCACAAAATAATTCAATGAAATAAATGGAGAATTTAGTATTGTGAGAAAACATACGTCTTCATAGAGGAGAAGCAGCATGAAATTCATGAACAACAGTGTCATCCTAGAGATCTCTCACAAACAATAAGCTCAGAGTGCCACTCTCTTGCTGTCTCTCTCCCCCCTCGGCCTTGCATATGCCTTTCATATTCCCTTTCATGAATATCCTTTGCAATAAATTGAAAAAGCCCTTTTTCTGAGAATGCTTTTCCTCCCCAAGTCCCTTTAGGTAACATGAGAAATCAGCAAGAAGAATGAGCTCAATTCAATTATCTCCCTCCATACTCAGGGGTGCCAAAGAGCCTTTAACAAATTGAAGATGGCTAAAGTTGATTCAGGTAAATGGACTGAATCTCACTCAAGTATTTGGGGGGGGGGGGGGGGGTAGGTAGAAGACTATATCTTGCTGTTGAGAAGCTGACGATATAATTTACCACTGAAAGGGATAAAGCTGGAGAGGCCACAACAGCTTTGAGCCAACAACCGTCCTCATCAGGGAAGCAGGAGTGAGCCCAGTGTTGAATTTGTTCCACTCGCCAGGCTTTACCTTCTTTGTTCACAATGCAAGATGACAGCTTTGATGTTGGGCCTTGTCTTCTTCCAGTATACTATCTCTGACTTTAATGTAGAACCAATGCCACTGTCAGGGTGAATCACAAACATTTTGTAAAGGTTGGCTTTCCTGCTCACAACTGTTGCCTCTAAACCTACAGCAGAGGGACCAGTAGTTTTTCATGCAAAACCCAGAAGAGATATTTCTTCCCACTGGTAGGGCTGTATCATTTAGCATGTAGCTGGGACTCTATTATAGTCGGTGCAGTGACCTCATTAAAATGTGCGGGTGCTATGAGCTGTAATAGATTTTGTAGGTGACAATATAACACTTTGTGTTACACACCGACTGCAAACCTATCTGTTGCTTCAAAGAAGCATGAATGTATAGATCACTGTATGTACCGTACTGTATGAATAAATGAAAGGACACATTAATGTCCATTAATGAACACAGCAATAGTTAGATAAATAGATCGATAGATGAAATCAGTGTTTGAAGTGTGCAGTGATGAATAAAAAGAACAGAGAGGCAGGAGAGCAGATAAAACTCTCTCATGTCAGATCCAGTTTGCTACTGGTGCCCTGTTCCTGTGGGGAGCAATTTGCTTGTTTCCCTCCAGCTTCCAGCAGCAGTGGCAATGCCGACACCTCCTCTACCTCCGAAATGAAGAGGCCTCTGCTGGGGAAATCACCCCTCAGTTTGGCCTCTCCACTCCTAGATCCCTCATCTCCTGCGCTGTAACCTCTGAAAGCACCCACCGTGCGGCCATTACCCAGGCGCTGGGGCTTTAAGCAGGGGAAGATGGATCTAGAGGCTGTCACCAGCCAAAGCTCCACACATCCCTCCTCTGTATTCCACACCATTACTTGTCTAGCCGCCTGCCTAGCTTTCCCGTCGCCTCTTTCTTTCCCTCCTTGCTTTTCTTTTTCTCTTTTTTTTTTGTTTTGTTAGCCACTACAGTACATGGCTGTAAAAAGATATAAATATCTGGAGGCGTGAGCCACATCCAATAAAGCAAACTGATGTGAAGGGCTGTGACAGGCGATCACACCATTTGAGGAGTGTGACGGCGATTTATTCGCTCAGTTAAGGTTGGTAAGGCCTTAAAGCAGTCCACTGGAACCAGAAGACAAATAGACATAGATCTTGGTAAACCATTGTTTAGGGGGTATATGTTACAATGGTTCCATATTTACTGTGGCATTTAAACAGTTTGCCCCTACGACCATTTCAGTTTCAACAACAAAATGTGGAATATCTGTCCGAGACTGCATCAGAACATACCAGAAAATTCGTTCAAGATGTCATTTTTGTTTACTTGCACACTGACAGTGTCAGTGCTAAATGAATTCCCGGCTGTCTCCTACAGGATGACTTCTGTCACCGGCTCAAGTCAGTTAGCTGCTAATACTGTCAGATTCATTCCTCGCGCATAAATAAACTGCTAATTGTATGAAACCTCCAAAACACAGCGTTGATGCCGTCCTTTGATCTGCCATGTGGGGCTGTGTTTGGAGGACCCAGCAGGTGGCCTGAAACAAACCTGAAAGGGAATCACTGCCCTGCCTCTCTATCACACATTCAGACCTCTCCGTCTCTTATCTCCTGGCCCCCACAAAACAGCCGCTCTGTGTGTGTGTGCTCAAAGTGCAACACATCAAACCATGTTTAAAGCCGCACCTCCACAGTGTCGTTTTCAGGAATTTCAAGAAAAAAAACAAAAACCCTCAAATAACTACTCATTTCATGCTGCTATGAAATGAATACAAACTGTAGAGAGCTGTAAGTTGGGGATAACAAGAGCTGTATCAAGAGCTGACATCAATTAATATGACTTGACAGCGGATGGATTATTAATTTTTCAGTGATGGATCACAGTTTTCTAATTGGGGAACGGCCCATAGCTGACTATGACTGGCAAGTGTTTCATATGCACATACCTCAATGTATCTCAATGTATATTGGCTTCTTTCCCATCTCACATCACAGGGCATTGCTTGAATCTGAATCATGGATAAGTGGGCCACTGGGAATGTTCATAATTGCCAAAGTCCAAGATTATTCAGCAACCCACACAGAGCGTCGATCAATAAAACTATAGGCTATAAATGAACAGGCAAAGAGACCTGCTGATTGTACAGATTTCTATTGATTTTACCCAGTGATAGAATGTCCCTATAATATACCCATTTTCTCATAAGCTGCCGTTTATCAGTGATTATGAAGATGCCACTATAATTTTGTCCCTTTCCTCAGCTTTTCCTAGTCTCTTTCTTGGTAAAATGCTTAAGGTATTGGTGAAGTATATGCCAGTATATATAAATGTAAATGTGCCGTCCAGACCCCAAACAATGCACACACTGGGCCAAAGAAGCATAAAACAAAGAGGTGGAATTGATGGAATACCTAAGTGTTCTGCACCAGGCTCAGATAAAAAGAAGGAATTGGTGAAATAATTTAATTTCTTCCAAACAGAAAAATTCCATGTAAAGAAAAAAAAAAGTATCTTTCATTTGTCCAACACAAGGTATCTGTTGTCGAAGTGGGAAGAACTAGCAAATAAAAAGAAAGAAACATTAATCGAAAGTAACAACAAAGCTGCACTTCAGAACAGAATAGAAAAGTCAAGTTTGTCTTTGGAGAAACTGAAATACAGAAAGCCAGAACCGACAATCTGACAGCGGTTTATTGAATGTTACAATCTGACCATCATCTTGTAGGAGAATTAAATAACAAGACTAAGAAGCTACAGCCCTGGCAGCAGCTCTGTGAAGATGTACCACAGTTAGTATTTAGCTTTAACACCAGGATGCAAACAGGCTCACAGTGACAATGCTGTTCATCAGTTTAAAATGTTAACAGGCCAACATGATGGCAGTGCCCTCACCCTTGCAAGTAATAAGTCATAAACCAAGGTATTAAAAAATACCAAAGGTTAACCTGTTGGTAGGTCTATATTAAAAGTCAAGTGATCGCCAAGGACATAAGGCTGCATCGTCTGGGGAACAAGAGTCTCTGTGCCAAAAAACTGTGCCAGTACATTGTGTAGATATAAAGATGCTTCACTGAGTAAGAGAAAATTTTGACCAACTGGCGGCAGGTGAACATTTTCTGGGCATCACTTAAAATCAATAAATCACAACAGTGGTAAGGATCCACCCTCTAGGTCCCATAAATGCCTGTACCAAATTTAACAGCAATCAATCCAGGACTTCCACAGAGATTATACTGCAAACCAAAAATGTCAGACTACTTGTGACTCAGAAGGAAAAGTCAGGGGATCACCAAAGCCAGTAGAACTCATCCTGTGGAGACCATGTGTGTCTGTACAAAATTTCATTTTAATCGATTTGGCAGTTGCAGACACACTAACAGACCGACTAAGCCGTGAGCATGGTTAAAAACCCATAGCATGAAACCTGTGACCTCCTGTAGGTCGAGTTCTTGGCAAACCTACACTACTTTCATAAACTGAGAGTGTGAGGGGAAAGGCTTGATGTATTACTGAACATGCAGACACATCGAGGAGGCTCAAAGCTGCAGACAAAAACACTAATGAACGAAGTCAGGTGGAAAATGTAAGCACAGTAGTACTAATTGACCTGACAGACACCTCCAGTGTCTCTCACTGGAGAAAACTGGTGGCATGGCCCTTTGCGTAGCTGTAGCGTGTGCAGCCCTCCTCTCTGCCATCTGGCTGTCTGAGGGTCTCGAGTCCCCCACCTCTTTCCTCTCTTTTTTTTCCCTCTCTTTGTTTCGCGCCCTCGCACTCTCTAAATATTGCTTTTCCCTTTGTGTCCTTTTCCTTGCCCATTCATCTGTCATTCAGCGCAGCCCCACTTTCTTTTTTAAACATACTCTCAGCTATGCACATGCACATGCACACAGACACACACACACATGCAAGCACACACTTATACATCGTTCCATCTCAGAGGTTACCACTCAGATCCAATCCCAGTAGTGCTGTCCCCAAAAAGCCTCCTCCATCAGCGTAACATTGTGCATCTAAGTGCTGGAGCGGATATCACAGCATGTTGGTTGACCCTCTAAAGTGACAAAAAACACAGCAGCAGCAGCAGCACATAAAAACAACATCAGCACTATGGGGCCACACTGGAGCAATTCTTCAGCACACCGCAGCAAAGCCAAGAGCAAAAAGCACTTGGGAAAAAGTAAGAGAGGAGATCTTGACGATATCTTAATTGAAAGGGATTTATGTGCAAGTTTCTCACATCATGTCTACATCTGCCTCCTCCATTTTTTACATTTCATATTGTATGATTCCTCCCATCCACACGGTAACACTGAGAAACTGTGTACTTCTGCATTTGCATCAGACACCTCTCGGGGCATAGGGGCAATGAGCTGGCAGTAATTGGGTTTGATTTAATGCAGTAATGTATCCAACACAGCTGTCGTGCTAAACAAGCTTGTGCATACAAGTACCATCTATTTACCTCTGGCGTGAATGCGTTATCTCAAATGCACTGCCTCGTGCTCTCAATTAAAAGCTCCAAAGTGCAGGAGTCATTTGTTTTATTTAATTCTATATCATTAGCTTCCAATATATTCATAAATGAAGTTTCAGCTGGAGTAGTAACTTAATAAATGCACGAGAAAATGTACTGTGGGATATTGGAGAACATGCTGTACAGGAGAGAAAATTCATGTGAATGTAGATCTCCTTAGATAAGTTGAAGTGTGCTTGATGTATCCAACAAGACACTAAAAGAGTCTTAATAGCACACAGATCACCGGGGAAGATGCTGTAAATAAAAGACTTCTCATATTTTATTAAGGTTTTCAAAATGTACCTATCTGCTGTTCTGTTCAAGTCTGTTTGTAAGGAAACACAAACTCATCTGGAAACCCACCAACTTCTCCATTTTCTAAATGTAGGCCACCCCTAAATTAATTGATTAATTAATCATTGGCAAGAAAATTCAAATTTTTATGAAAAGGAGCATGATGTACGTATTTGATTACCACAAATATGGAGCAACTTGTCAAGAAGAATAACATCATCCTTGGCCATCCAGAACCATTAGGAAGTCAAAGCCCATCTGTCTCCCTCCCCTGTGAGCTGCCATGTTAAAGAAAACATGTCTCCAATGCAGTGCACTGTCATGTCAAGACAGATGCAGGCATCAGATGGAGAAATGGAGAAAAGTGTGAGTACACAACCTCATAAATGTATGTACAATTTATGTTTATCTAGCAGTACACAAACACAAAAAAAAAACATGCAATAGCATGACTTCATGTTTAATAGGTGTGTTTGGTTACACATCATACTATATTGACCTAACCTTAACAAAGGAGGACATTGCACTGGTATGATTGCATGCAACACACATGCTAAAACCCGCCAGCATGCACACACACAAAACACACAGTACACAGTGTATTTATGCAGATATTCTCAGTTGGGTGGCTTAATACCTACTCAACCTTGTAAATCAATTAATGAACAGAATTTCATTTTCATATTTCACATTTCGATCGGTCAGGTGCCCCAAAGCACAAACAGCTCCCATCTAACTCACAAAACAGGTGCATAAATCATGCCATGACCTTTATGTGGTGGAACAAGCAAAGGACACGCAGTTGCATTAGTTGTCCCAGGGCATAACTTCTCACCGTGTGGGAGTATGTGCATGGCTCACACGTGCTTACCGGACCACAGACTACAGGGGTTTTCAACCCTTTACATAAAGTTTCATGGAAGCAATTAAGCATGACTGCATACAGAAGAAACGTGTTTTTATGTAGGTGTCTGGAAGTAAAATGAATTCTGGGAACACATTACACAAGCGGTGAGAGATAGCATGGTTACAATGTGGCCTTTAAGGCAAGACTATGCAACTTAAAAAACTTCTTAAAAGAAGAGCTAGCACTCGTCCTCTTACAAATGGAGAAATATTCTTAAGATTAAGATGAGCCAAGTTTTCAGGTACTTTAAAAACATGTATGATGTTTTGCATAAGTCAAATCTAATGTGAGTTGACTGCTTACAGTGTGAGAAGTTAATATGTTTAATGGCATTAGCACAAATCTGCACATTGTGCTTGTGTTCTAACACAAGAACTCTGCATCCACAAGAAGCATATAGTTAAGATTATGTCTTAATTATGGTTATTTGTGATGTTTTCTCCTAATCATTTTCACTTTGATTCTCAGCTCTCTTCATTATCCGTCCAATCACTTCATCAGAGCCTTTGAGAAATCAAGAGTTTAAGACAATGCAACATAATCAGGCTGACAGGCTGACGTAAGAGGGGAGCGGCTGTTCGCACACAACACTGTGATGGAAATAACTAATTCTCCCCTGCTGATTATGTAAATACCACTAGATCCCAATCTCAAAACACCATTAATCATGTCTGTATGGTTTGACTGTGTGTTATTTCAATTTCCCTGTGAAGGGCTCATTTGAGAACCAAAGCTAATCAATTGTGTCTCATTATCGTGGCATAGATCTATGTTTGTGACACTGGGCACTCCACACAGATATTGACAAAAGACTGAGACTTGAACAATTCAGTGCTACATCAGTGCTCTGGAATACCACTCTGCAAATCTGACTTCACCTGTCAGTGGCATTGATAATTAAGGGTTTTATTTATTTATTTATTTATTTTTATCAAGCAGCAGCTAATTATTGATGTAAAGCAAGCCTCAACAGTTCTTGCCAAATCAGCATACTAACATGCTCACAGTGACAATGCTAATATGCTGATGTTTAGCAGGTAATGTTCAACATCTTAGTTTGCTGAGTTTTATGGGAATGACATTAGTTTTGAAGCTAAGTTATAAAGTACTGGAGCTTCAAAAAGCTAAGGGCTGCCATATTAGCATATGAGAGAGTGAATAACATTTAGAATTCATGCTCTTTACATTCACATATTTTATTGGCCTTGATGCTACCTACTATTATTTGTAATTAAAGAAACCCATTTTTCCTCGTACTGTCACCATCTCTGAACACTCAGCCTATAATGCATACAGTATGTGCAGTACATAAATCACCACAGTCACAGCTAAAACTGGCTGTTTAAATTAGTCAAGGAAATAAATGGCACGTTGCACCAATACTAATGAGACTTTCACCTCTCGCTTGTGCTGGTATTTTAATTATAAATTGTTGTGCAGCATGCTTTTAATGACTTGGTTTTAATAGAAAGCACAAATTAATTGTGTACATCTTGCTGCCATGCCACATTGAAATGGTCCTGGGAATTGGAATAATGAAGAATCAATGGAGCAACATATTGGATGTAGATGTTCATCAATATGGTTGTAACCAAAGAGCAGGCTCGCTGCTTGTGGATTCATGTCAGGGCCATGGAGTTGGGGACCAGGATTTTTTTCATTTAGTGTGTGCACAATATATGTGTGTGTGTGACTTCTTACTAGTGCGTGATTGCGAGCCCTTTCCAAATTAATCACATCTTTAAGCAGGAGTTGTTGTTTTTTTAAACTTTCTGTGATGCGTAATATGACACCATTTATAATGAAGTTGGTGACCCATGGACCCATTGAAAAAAAAAGAAAAGAAAATCAAAGGCTGTTCAAACAACTACCCCGCAATATATTGTTATTGAAAACTGTACTGTAGCTTCAAAGTCATGAAGAGAGCAGCGTCTAGACACTGGCTAAGCAAGACGGAAATTATTTGCATTTTCTGTCAGCCGTCCCGGCAGGAGACACATTTGGGGCTCGTCTGCATGACATGTCTACCCTGTTCCTGAGCTCCAATTGCTTTCTGTCCACTATCTCATGCGAGGGACAGTGATCGCATATTTGAATTAACATGCAATCCACTTTGGATTGCCTTCTATGAAAATAACATGAGAGGCGAAGATGGGGAGACAGACTAATTTAAAAGCAGGCTGGAAAAAAGCAATTGGTGACACTGATGGAGGAAGCAGGAGTTGGAGTGGAGGGTGGGGAAGAGAAGAAAGGAGAAGGGGTCCTTTGAAAAACATGCAGCTGGTGGGAGGAGATACATCTTTGTAGTGTGTATCCATATTTGAATCATGTAAAAAAGGGAAAGGCTCCTGTGCTTATCAAGGTGAGCCAACCCCTGCTCCATATTTTTCTCCCGTCCAACCGACTGTGACAGATCATATTAGTAGGCGTCTGCTGGCTCTCATTTCACACCACAACCTGTGCAGCGATTAGATTTTGTGCCATTTAGAGTCAGGAAGTGGTCAGACGGTGAGACAGTAGGGAAGTCTGTAACAGTTTAGTCGGTGCTATTTAGGCATGTGATGTGACAGGCGTAAAGGAAAAAGTGTTTCTACGTGTGAACCGAGGTGCTACTCTTCAGGACGTGACGGCCTATGCACTAAACTCATGGACGTATTATCATGCTCCTGCTGGTGACAAGGTGTGTGTTGCCCTTAGGTACAGCTGCAGGGGCATGTGGCATGATGGGAGCTGGCTGACAAGCGGTGGGTAACCAAGCGTCAGGGGCAAAACTGCAGCAGCCAGTCATATCAGCTCGCAGGCAAAAGCCAAGGTCCAATCGGATTTCTCTGAGCAGGGGAGAAACATTTAC
Source organism: Toxotes jaculatrix (assembly GCF_017976425.1). NCBI lineage: Eukaryota > Metazoa > Chordata > Actinopteri > Toxotidae > Toxotes > Toxotes jaculatrix. The sequence goes on along the minus strand of NC_054415.1, from coordinate 10,288,114 downwards.
TTCCACAGCATCCTCCCCTCCAGCCTGCTGAAACCTGTCGGTGAAGTTCTTAGTAGAGCACAGTTCTAAATGGTCATGAATGTGGGAAAGCTGTCAGTCACGCTGAGGAGCCGCTTTCACACGTATGACAAGCTCTCCTCGAATTGCTTTAGACAGTCTGCTCCGGTGATAAGATGCTGGATGACATCCTCACGATAAAATGACGTGCTTTATTGGTACCACCACCAAATAGGTGACATCACACAATTTAGTGTTACACTACACACTATTTTTGTTATTTATAGACTAAAACCCAACACTGATTCTAGTTGCAACATATATTTCTGTATATTTCTGTGTGTAAGTGCTATATCAAGAGAACTAAATCAAACACAAAAGGTTAAAGTCAGCAACTGTATTATTTTGACAAGTAGTTGTCCCAAAATAAAGGTTGTGGTTTGAATGTTTGCTGATGTGCTCGTAATCCTGTTTCATGCTCTCATGGAGAAGAGTTGCGCCATCATCCCCTGGCATGACAATCCTACCTACAGGAGTGTATCAGCAACCTCCGCAACACCAGTATGACTGATGTGTTTACACATTCTCTTATCATATTTACCCCCTCAGTATCCTCAGCACAGACTCCTCAACATTTACAAGGAATGATTCACAAACCATCAAGAACAGTGGTGCATTATTTGAAAATGTGGGGGCAGCTCTACTGCTGCTGCAACATTTTTCTTCATAGAGCAGCATATTGGCTATAAACCTCTATCCAGGATGTGAGGAAATAACAATAATCTAGTTTGAGGAATGTGTGGCGCAGTTTTGGGTAGTCAACTCACTTCCCCCACAGTGGGTCTAAATGCTCAAGAGGAGGGAGAAAGGGAAGAATTCAATCACACCTACAGACTCCCATCACGGTGAAATCGAGAAATAAATGGCAGTCTGGTAGTCATCCCTTACCTCGTGATAAGTGTGACTTTCGGTGCCACTTGATAGCCCAAAAAAACGTACAGCAGAGAGGTCAGACTTCAAAAAGAGACTAAATGATTTAGGAGTTTAGTCGAGGTGATGCTCTCTCTCTCCCTCTCTCTGCTGATGTATGCTGTAGCTCAGAAAGAAGGAGAGAAAGATAGAAATGAAGGATGTGATGAAGGTAGGATGAGATAAAGAAGTGAGAAAAAAGAAAGGCCATCTATTGATACTGCTGCAAATTTTCCCCTGGCCAGCTCTGACAAAAATGGATGATTTTTATTAAGAGCCTTGGCTTTGTATCTCCCATCTCATATATATATCTCTCCTAACAAAGGAAGGCCATCTTTGTACCCATCATAGAGAGGGAGTGTCCCACTGCAGTTATTTTGAGTGGGGTTGTCGGTGAAGAGAAAAGTGAAGTCTTTTGGTTCAGTTTAAAAGAAAAAATAGTGTCCATTAGGCTTCCTCAGTTGTTTTGGTTGGAGACATTAGAACAATTTCTTAAACTGAAATGTGAATACTGCACATTCTGCCTTACTTTCGTGTTTTTTTTAATGGATTTTTTTTGACAATAATGAAGATTTATGGCATAGTCGAATGCCTCTCTTTCATTTTCTTTTCATCCTCTGCTCAAGGCTTGAGTATGTGGAAGTACTGGCTTGACTATTTCACCCACCCCCAACAAAGAGCACAACTGCCACCATTCTCTTTCCTCCACCCAGGAATCTTAGCCCAAGATTGTTGTACTCACAGCCTGCGACCTCTGACCCTGCCCCCACATCCCCTCCCTCCCTTGGGAGTCTTGGCACAGCTTCCCTTTGTGCTACATGCTCCTTCACATCCCAGTGACAGGCCCCATAAACCACTGTTGAACAAGACAGCCCACCACTCTTGCTCACAGGGAGGACTGTGGGATTGCCATCAGAGAACAAACAAGGGGGACAAGTCGGGTCTTGTGTTGATCAATAATGTACTCTCTCCGCCATCACACTGTCACCTCCATTTCTGAGAAAACAGCAGAATAAATAGCAGAGCCTGGTTTTGTTGCTTCCAATGATGGATAATGGGTGATAACGTCGCCTTGGCAACTGTTCTGCAGTTTACACATACACCATATGGGTCTCCAGCCCTAGCTATTCTTACTCTAAGCCTGAATGTCTATTCCCTTATTGGCAGACTGTCACTGCAAACATCCTCCTATAGCTCAAACTGATAATAGAGTAAATAAAATGATTTATTTCTTCCCCACAACCTCTTTAGACTTGTGCACATTGACAAAAGCCATGTACAGTACATTCTTTGTGCCGCCACTGTCAACATAAGAGATCATTTGCAAACATAAAAAAACCCAACAAATTTAATATCTGAGCCTTTGACTGGATAAATATAATAAGCACTTTTCCTACATCCAGGCTGATTCATGCAGCTGTTCACTGCATGAATCAGCCTGTCCCTCTGTCCACCATCTGCTAAACAGGTGACACCCGGGTACTGACAGATAAACATTTCACGTGCGTTTAGAGGACGGACATGTCATCTGTGTTTTAAGAGTCTGAAAAGAGTCTAAAAATGTTTTTTTTTAGGTTACAGCATGTTTCAAGACAATTATCCATGTTTACAATAGAGAAAACATGATGTACTTTCACTGTGGTGAAAAAAAAAAAACAGAACAAAGGTGATCTCAAAGCACGCATCTAAAAATAATTTCCTAGTTGTATCCTACTCGTCCTGTCCTTTAGTCGTGTAAACAACTGCTGCTAACAGTGTTAATACAAAGACAGTGCAACCAAAAGACATAATGTCGAACAGCCGTACATCGAGAGCAAATCAAAACGGACGAGCCAAAGAAGAACATTTAGTCTCCTGTGGCTCTGCCTGCCTCAGAGAAATCAGTCACGGCCAACTACGGTAATGCTGGAGGGACTGCCTGCTGTCAGCCTGAGATGAGCACTCTGAAAGTTTCTACCACAGGTTCCATGTGTTCTGACTCGCTGTACCCAAAATGAGCTTTTAGCTGCCTGCCTGTCAGACAGAAAAGAGCAGACCAGAACAACCTGTTTAGAGCTGACAAAAAACGGGCCGGCTGAACAGGGGAGGAGAGTACTGGAATAGAAATCTGGACGGTAATGGCTCTGATACAGATGAATCCTTTAAAGGTAATGCAAAAAAACATAGGATTTTACGCAAGTTAAAGTATTTACAAAAGAAATAAGTCAACTCAATTAAGATGTATACTCCTAAAGTCAAATCCATCCCACTCCAACAGGGCTTCTACCATAAACACAAAAAAAGTGCTCCTCAGAATCTTTAAAAAAGATTAAACTCTATTGAACAACACTTGAAAAAAAAACATGCATATGCTTTGGAACAATGCAGTGAATCATAAAAGTATTTAATTACTTGAAAAGCCCTCTTATATACTGTTCAAACAGCTGCCCTGAATTCACATAAGCTTAAAACAATGTCTTCAGCGACAGTTCCATTATTTTAATCAGGACCTCTTCAAATTAATTAGCAAAGATTAAAAACAATGAATGCAGAAGCGGGGACTGGAACCCCTGTTGTTTTTAATAAAAGCTAAGTTGTACAGAACTCATTCTAATGAAGGCAAAGGGACAAGCGTCTGTTCTCTTTGTGATGTGCATGAAAATAGCTTGCATACTTCCACTAATAAATGTCTGGCTTATAATTAATGACAAAAAATGTACTCCCCTTCTCTTTTCTTTTTTTTTTTTTTTACCCCTTTCATGACAGTTGAAACAGTTTTTAGAAGTATTGGTAATGAGCTCTAAATGGCCAATGAGGACATTTGGAGCCTAAGGAGGGGAAAAAAAAAAAAAAAAAGGCACTGACATGGCTAGTCATCGCCGCCAGGTAAAAGCCTCTAGGACCAATTACTGAGCCGGTCACCTCCCAGCAAGACACACACGAAAGGAAGACAGTCACACACATGAGTATGAGCACACCCTGCTAGAAGCTTAGGGGGGCTTTCGTTTCTTTCAGCTGCTGTGCGGCCAAAGAGCCAGAGCGGTTTTTGCAGGCAATAATGTGCTGCACTCAGATCTGGTTTGAACAGGCATTATGGAGCCAAATGGCCACCCAAAATATCTTCAACCCCCCCAAAGTCGGCTAGATGATAAGGATGCTGTGGATTTTGATTTTTGAAATCACATTTCGTGGGCTGCATTTAATTTTCCCCTGTATTACAGTTCGTAGAGTGTTTTGTTAACAACTCCTTAATGGTGCATTCCTTCAGAGGCTCATATGACACCCCCCCCACCTCCCTTCTGCTCAAGGACAGCGGGGAATAAGATAAAGCGGGGCACAAAAAAGGACAGAAACAATGATGGCATGAAAACCAAAGGGTAGAAGGGGGCTCAGAGGAAGAAATGAAAAATGTTGAGAGTTAATAGAGGTTGAGAGGGGGGATTAGGAAAGAACAGAGGAGAACAAATGAATTCCACACTGTCCATTATACCAGCCGCTATGTGGTGTAGTGCCACAAGCCAAATGTCCTATTTATTCCAGGAATAATTACACAGCAATGAGGCCCTGCTGATGCCCAATGCGAGGTTAAGTCGATAGGTGACCCAGATTTAAAGCAGCCGTGTCCTGTAATGGCATCTACAGTCAAAGAGCCTTGCCTGGATTCCAATAACCCATCTCATCTGTCATAATAAAAATTTAGCTTGCAATTTGTGCTGCCCACTCTGTCCCTCACTCCCTGCCTCTCATGTTCCCTTTCCTCACCCTCTCTCTTTCTCTCTAACTCTCACTTTGTCCCCCTCCCCACACACACACACAGTAGTTTGGTGGTAATACTTTATGTCACTGGGCTCTTATCGATTCCGGAACAGTATCCACCGATTTAATTACCCATGCTGCATATAAAATACCACACCGAGCCAGTGAGGCTTTGGGTATCTTGCCTAACAATCCTGTTAAAGCATAAAGCTTTTAGTGCTTTTGACCACACTCCAGCATGGCTGAATCCTTGACCCCTCTCTGTCTTTTTTTTTCACTGCCCACTAACCATTCCTCCTTTTTCCCTGCCCTCCCTTCTGTTCTAATACCCAGCTCTCTCTCTTTCTCTCTGGCCAAGTTTTTTTTTTCCTCTGTTCAAATGTGACTGTAAGGCTCAATAACACTTTTGATATAAAAATCGCTTTTTGGAAAACCTACTGGGACACCAAGTCTACCCATAAACTTATCAGTTTACTCATCTTGAGGAGAAGTACTCAACCCATGAAAACAACTGTATATATCCTGAGGCTGTGTGGCTCTGGATAGAGCTCGCTAAGGTCTGAGAAAATACCCTGATAAGGTCAACAGGGTTACTGGCCTTTAGTCTTTCACAGTGGAGTTTCAAATATAATATGTATAACACACAGAAGGGCTTACAAGAGATGCTGCTGAGTTGCATTATGGGAACCCAGTGCTTTTTTGGAGCCTGAGCAATATGTGAGACCAAAACTCAGGATATCTCCACCTGTGCTGCATCCGTTTTGACCATTCCTTTTTCAGTCTGCCTCTTGTGAGTCACGCAGCTTAAGAGCAGTGAGGAGTTAAAGTGAGACATCGCCCAAAGTCTACACAATGTCGACATGAAAGGAGGCTCTTAAACACAGTACAACAGATTATAACAGTGACAAGGTTTTACAACTTGAAAAATGATAAAAATCCAATCCTAGAAACTTGTCCACTGATGTCCAGCTGAGTGTTTCTTTAGATGTGTTGATTCTTTTGTACTAAAAAAAAAAACAAAAAACAGATTAGATAGTTATGGCAAGTTAAAAGGCTGCCAAAGTGAGCATACTGATCTAAGTCTAGAGTTACATCTGTCATTTCGACTTTATTTATATCTAAATTCCTATTTTAGAAATCAGATTGTATGATCTCAAATCGCATTATGTTATGTTCCCTGCCATGACTTCCCGTTGTGGCAGGACGGATCAAAAAGAGCTTTAAAGACCAAAGAACATGCCTGTGAGTGAACAGCAGTGGGAAATTATGTAAGAAAAAGAGCTGCGAGTCTTATGCAACTGTCTACTCTCTAACCTACGGTGGTCGGTGCAGGAAAGTTGAGGGAATCGTTTTGTGAGCAAATATCACAAACACCTGAATTGCAAGAAATAGCCAATTGCCTTCTATCCTGTTTATTTTCCTGACACTGTGACTTCATCCCTGAGGTGATGGCTGTGCGATTTGTCAGCATGTTTCAGAAGAAAGACAAAGGAAAGTGACATCTGTGCTGCTGATTTTCATTTTTGTGTAATGAGTTGACCCCTCTGTGTCTATTTGAATATAATGTGAAGGCTGTCTCTCTCCAGGGCCCGAGAAAGTGAAAGCAAGCAAAGAGCACTGAAAGTGATTCGGTCGTTCTGCATCACTTTGAAACTGTCACGCTTACTGGAATATGAAACTGGATGCCATCTGGGTTTTTTGGTTGTGCTATTGTAATTGGAAAAAAAAATTGATTTTGCCTTTCAAATAAGTGTTTAAGTAACAATCACACTGACTGATAATTGAAATATACACAAATTGTCTCTGCAAGGGTTGAGAGTCATTTTAGAGACATTCCACCTGACTTATCTAATATAAAACAATTATATTCCCTGCGATGCTGCTACTACGTTCAATTGAAATGACTGAAATGCTGAAGCTACTGTAACAGATGACATTAAGAATAATCACTCAGAACAGCGGCTCTGATTTTGCCTGTTTGCATTCATCTTGTCTCGGAAGATAGGTTGACTACCAGCCATCGCATCTATCATTTCTGTCATTTTCGTGGGTGTGTCCTGTTGACAAAGGGAGGCTTGTCAACCAGACAGGGGAGCCGGATTTTTATTTATTTATTTATTTATTTTAGACGTTTACTCATGTGCATTGTGGGTAATCCTGGGATCTTTGACAGGTGACTTGTGGAGCTGCTTTCGCTGTTGTGAGATTATGATATTGCACACATTAGTATACACTTACTCATTTGTGTAGATGCAAGTTCCCCATATCTGGTGACAATATGATAATGTGTCACTGTTATGTTACAGATTGTTTCCACTGATCCAAAGTGAACAGGAAACTGCTCAAGAGTTATTGTTAGAATTTTAACCTTTTGGAGCAAGATTAGCATCAGTCTGGTCTTGTAATGTGTAGTCACAACCTGAGTAGGTGTTGAACACAGAATTTGTGTGTTTCATTGAGCTTGCTGACATTGTAATATTCCAACAGGTACCAGCCCTGCTCTCATACAGAAGCACTTAGCCACAGCAGGCTATTTATTGCTATTTGACATCTGACAGCCGCGTTCATCTCAGTCAGGCTTAGATGCAAAGTCATCACTGGCTAATGGTGCAAACACTGCGAATGGCAAGAAAGCCCATTATGATCCATTGTAAAATGTGGACAGTAAGTCTTCACAGACTAAGCCGAGCTGTGTTTGCAAAACCATTCACATCTATCTCTGCTAAAACTCTGTAACGAGTGCAGCGGCGAGAGAGAAAATGAGAACTGCAGCCATTAAAACAAAGGAGGTCTGAGATTTTGTCCAATTAACATTTAACCTGGATACGATCAACTGGAGGTGGAGAATGAGGGAGGAGGAATGTGTAGTGGATTACTCTCATTCTGGATGCCTGCCTTCAGAGGCTGGTATTATCTCACAAGGATGTTAACTTGATAGTGATTCCACTGAGAAATTGTTGATGCCAAACACAGCTTCTATCACATCAGCGAGCACTGGAGTGTATATGTGTGAGTCCTGACTTTTTTTTTTCCACAACAACAGGTATGTTTTGCTTGTAACCAAACAAGGAAATTGCAGCTGCATGCACTGCTAGATATAACCGAGACTTAAGAGCGGATGTCAACAACTCGGAGAGACCTGACAATCAAAAGTGAAGAATAATTTCTTTCCTTCTGTCTCTCTCTCAGCAGTAAGTCTGCTCTCTCAGTGCCCATGCAGAGCAGCAGAAGTCATTGTTTGTGCCCATTATAAAAGTTCAGGCCCTTACTAAAGGAGTCAGGGAAACGAGGCTCCTCTAGCTTGACAGCAAATCTTTACTAAAAGCATATAATAGGAAACTTTTTTTTTTCCTGCACAAATGCCAACATTATGCCACAGGCATGAGTAATGGAGGTGAGGTTGCGGGGCTTATGTCACTCTACGCTTTGATCAAATAAATATCAAAAACAGTTGCCAAAGTAACAGAATGCTTAATTGCAGCGTGCTGAGTGATGAATAGGGCAGTGTGTTCTCAGTCAGGCCCCGGTGTTGACTTGCTCATAAGCAAAGTTTCTGCTGACTAATGCCGGCCTAAGCTGGGAGCATTTAATCTATTCAATGATTCACAGACTATTTAAATATTGTCATTATAGTATGATTCTTTTTTGTCTTTTTAAATATGAAACAAATACTCCTGCAGTCAGTTGTTCTTGACAAAGCAAGCCACTTCACCTCGCTCATCCTTCTCTGCCTATTCAGCAAGTGAGGAGGGGGGATAACAATAAATCAAATTCCCCTTCCTGCTGTAGTGCTCCACAAGTCCAGGAGGACAGTGTCCACTTCCTTACATTAATCTTTTAATGGACTCTCCTCCCTTCTCTTTGGCAGCTGCACTTCCCCCGACGGGTCAGCAACGATTGCCGGGGTCATTAGTCCTCTGATAGGCTGAACGATAAGATCAGCAACAATGGGGACAAGGTGTGTGAGAGACAGCGCTGAGCTAGCTACACAGCTCTGGGTTAAAGAGGAAAGTCGTCTTTGCAAGGTCGTTCTGAAGTGGGGGAGAGAAAGAGAGAGACAACTGGAGTCAATTTAGCACTAAGGAGTGTTGTCTGAGGTGATGCTGCAGCGCTAGTACTCGGATAGAAGGTCCATGAATACTGGATATAACAGAATAGCAGGAACAGTAGTTGCAATATTGTGTGTCTTCAGTAATAAATGCATTAAATAAGCTTGATCTTGTGCTTCATCTTCAGGTTTGAATATAGTGACTTTTTCTCTCTAAAAGTATTTTTTTGAAAGTTTTGAAAATAGCTGACTGGCTTTGAAGCCTTTCAGCGTGTGGCAGAATACTTAATTCTTGTAGGAACTTCTCAAATGTCTCTTCTCCAGTGCTGGCCTGCAGATCAAGGCTGACTGTGGATTGTATGACTGAGTCCTCGAGTTCAGATCACAGCAGATAAGGCTGCTGCAAAAAGCTAGATTTTCTCTTAATGAGCCTAGGGGAAAGTATTTCATAAAACAAAAGGACGGGATAAGAGGGAGGATGTCTCTTCTCCAGGGAAAGCTTCTGGCCTGTCCTCTGCTGCAGTGTTCACAGCCAGCCGCGTTCCCCGTTAAAATTAACTACAGACAAAAACAGTTTAATCCATATTGTCTGAGGGGAAACAAATGGGCTTGAGTTGATGGGCTGATGGTGGGTAAATGTATTTCTTAATCTACACTGGGGTGCAAGGGTAACTGGGTAAATGTGGCCCACTACTCACAACAAGTCCCTTGAGAGATTATACCAATTGCCATTTCAGAAATGAATTCAGTGACCTACAGTAATGTGAAATTCATTTGCACAGTTTGCCGCCAGACTATTGTGTGTGTGTGTGTGTGTGTACGTGAGTGTGTTATGTATTTCCACCTATCGCCACAACTACAGCTGAAAAATATGGTAAGTAAAATTTTAAATTAAGGACTTTTACCTGTAACGCTGTATTTTACACTGTGGTACTTCTACTTTGAGTTGAGTAAAGGACTTCCGCTACTGCATCTGGTGTCCTTCCCATGAAAAACAGCTGCAATATAACCCAATGTAATCCTGAGTTGTATTCCACCTTTTTTAAAACCTGTTATTCTGTCTCCACTGTTCATTTCCACCTGTACCATTAAGAGTTAGACAGCTTTTATCTATCTTGAGTTCAGACTTAATTTGGGCAGTTTAGATTGATCAGTTAACACGTATTAAAACTATACTGCAATCAGTTCACTAGCCTCCAGCTCCTGACTGCATCTACTTAAGAACTTGCAGAATGTAACAATAACATTGGGCATACAAGCAAGCGTGCACTCGAAACAATCCACGTCTTTTTGCACAACATTTATGATGATAAAATATCAGAGGAATCCTACGATGAGCTTTTTTTTGCAAATTAATTATATTCTAGCCACTAATCAAATTAGGCTACGGTTTGCAAAACAGCAACCCCACAAACACGCACACACACAAAACACGCGAGTCAAATTAAGTAAGCAGCGTGGGCTGTTGAACCCTCACTTAGCGCAACAGCCTTCTCTCATGTTATTATTTTAGAAGACACAAAAACACTTGGACTGATTAGTTCAGGGAATAAATGATCTCTAATTAGGCTAAGTGCTTCAGAGGGAATATTTTAGAAGAAGAGGAGCCCTGAACGGCTACACACAAAAACAGGAGCAAAAACATAGAAGTATGTTCTGTTTCTTCTGATAGCGAGAGGCAAAGAGACGAAGCGAGACAGAGATAGGCTGCGTGGGTGATGTGGTTGTGTAGTATTCAAATTAGCAGCATCGCTTCCTTTTGTAGTTCAATTAATAAACCATGAACGGCTACACTACTACAAAAATATAAAAGTGTGGGATCACTGATAAGGGAACGTTTGAAAATATGAACATCAGAAATGGCGCAATCTGACGTCAGAAAATTGCATCCAGCTTACATGTTTACTGCATCATCAAAGGCATAAGAGGCAAATAATAACAGGCGAGGAGACAAGCATCCTCCTGACAGAACGGTTACTCAGTTCTGCTCTGTTAACGAGACAGATTGCGTTTCAGTCATAGAATAATTATCTGTGATATAATCAGAGAGCAAAGACTTAGGATTAATAATTAATAACTCAAGAGTGATTTAACTTATATTAAGTTCACTGCAGCTTTTGCATTGACCGCTGAGTGGGTGAAAAGTCTGTGGTGCATTCGAAGTGATGTGTTGTAGACACTGTTTTAGATGTAAGGCTTGTGGTTGTCGATGGTAAAGAGGAAACAGAAACTACATGGTTTGTAAAATATGCTATTTAGCCTCTTTGAGCTTGTTTTGGTTTTACACCCACACGTTTACTGTATGGTTGAGTCTTAGCTGCTCTCAACAGCTCCATGTCATCAGCCATTTCCAGCAAACAACCTCTGACAAACCCAATGACATGCCCAAAATGGCAGACAAAGTTAGCTACTAGCTAAAAAGATGAAATCTACAGATACACTAGTGACTACTCAAATGTTAAACCTTAGGCACTTTTCTATCAACATGATGCACGGTCAGTATTATGTATGTCACGTCACTATTTTGGCCAATGCCCAGGATGTTTGCTTGGTTTTCCGAGTGTTACATGCTTTTTAATTCCTTTAAGTTAGAGTTATTTTACTAACTAAACTGCATTATTGTAAAGGTTGTAAGTGTTGTGAAGGTTGTAAATATTACAAACTACATGTTGAATAAAAATACAGCTGTTAAAGACTTGAATGTCTTACCAAATAGCTTTTACTTTGAGCACAATAATTGCTTTTCTCAAGGACAACGGCGAGAAACTGTTCTAATAGAAGAGGGCACACTGAAATATAAAAGAACTGAAATATTCATATATAAATCATAATTATACAGGTCTACAGTGCAAATACTAAGGCTTTTTTTATTTAATGAAATCTTTATGAAAAGGAAATGGATCTTCAAACTCAGGTGTTTTCCTAGAAGTACTGCCCCTCTAAAATCGCTATGCTGCAATAAAGCGCCATACATTGGCAAAACCTTGCTCGAATGCTGAAAGAGACAAAGGATCTCCAGTGTCTTTGTCCCTATGAAAAAGCAAAATTCTATTCAAATCTTATATGGCAGAATACTTAACAAGACTCTTTTTAGAATCTGATTGGTTCATAAAAGAGTCTAAAAAAATGGATACAACTGCATCCCACGACACTGGAACCAATACTAAGAGCTTTTCCTGCTGGGCTCCTATAGGACATAGCGTAAATAGCTGTCTCAGCGAGCCTAGTGTTTGCCAGCCTGTGATTTCTAAGGAAGGTTTCATTACACATCAAAGCAAGTGAGGGTGGTTTATTTATCTTGTAAACACATGCACATTACTAATTACACCGCATATCACCTTAAAAGAATTCCACCTCCATCAAAGTCACGACTGTTCGATAGACAACGATTTTTCCTCTTTTCTTCTATTCTCTCGCCAGGACGGGATTAAAAGCTGGTTATCGTTCAATTCCTTTAATGTCGCCTCTCTCCCTGCTGCCGTTTCAAGCTAATTAAATTTCTTCCGGGGCGATGCTGTGTTGGCTGGCTGACAGGTAACATTATAAAGCGTGACCTTCCTTGCGTTGTTTTCCGACAGCTCGGAAATTCTGCTGGTGGGGGGAGCTGTGGGATGAAGGCAGGACAGTCCCCAACTTTTCATGCAACAGACACACTTGTCAAGTCGTGTCAAGTCAAACTCTGTTTGTTAAGCAAATTGCACATTCAAACATACTTGTTGTGCTCTACATAAAATTGACTAAACAAATATTCCAATTTTAATGTTCTGTTTACACAAATGTAATGTACAGTACTGGTCAAAATATTTAGAACACCTCCATTTTTCCAGACGTTACTGAAATTTACATAATATAATCTCTCAGCGTGCTCTGAAAATACAGCATAGAACATTTATTTTTTGTTGTTATTGTTGCTTTTTAAAGGACAGTCCTGAACATTTGACTCATCCAGCAGCCAAACACACTTGTTTGAGTTTGAAAAGTTTGCTCCAACAGTGCTGCAGAAGTTCCCACAGATTTGTTGCACTTGCAGGTTACTTTGCTTTCACCCTCTGTCCAATTCATCCCAGACCAGATCCATGGGGTTTAACTCTGGAGACTGTGATGGTCTACCATCATGTGACTAAATATATTTAAAATCTGAAAAACTGCAGGTGTTCTATAACTTTTCACCAGCAATGTAAAGACACTAATATGGAGAATAAAATCCCATCAGCAATGAGGTATTTCTGGACTGCTGAACAATGACAGAAACCTAAGGTTGACTCACCTCCTTGAGTAGGAGGAATGAGAAACTGCAGCTTACACGAAGCAGCCAGATGTGTGTGTTTGTGGGTGTGCATGTGTGTGTTCCTGTCACTGGTACAAGATGGGTTTCCAGTGAGATAATCAAAACTTTTAATGAATGAATGAATGAATTTGATTTGATCAACAACAATTATAAAGTACATTCCTCATCTGTTTAAGAGCACTTTAAACTAAAGACTGAAACTTTACATACATCCACATGATTTGAACATTACCTACAACCTTGTCTGTAGGTTTGCACAGCGATCTTACTTCCTCCTTCATAGTCTGTGAGTGTTTTCTATTTCTCTTGCTTCTGTGTGTTTGTGTGTGTGTGTGTGTGTGTGTGTGTGTGTGTGTGTGTGTGTGTGTGTGTGTGTGTGTGTGTGCGTGCGTGTGTGCATGTGTGAGTACAATGTGTGAGGACAAGTGAGCACTATGTTCAATTGTCCATGCACTGAGCTCAGCAGGGTGTGAGGGCCCTCTGGCCAGACAGCCCAACACTTTGACTGGTTGTCAGGCTTCATTTCAGATTCTCAAATTACATCTTTGTGAGCTGCTGTGGCTACAATGAAAAAGCATTTTAATAATCACATGAACATTTTATGTAATGTATATGAAATACTTGAAGGCAAGACATAAAAAGAAGACTTCTGACATTAAGGCACTAAGCTGTGATGGGATATCATAGGTTTTAACTTATACATACGTATATACAATGATACTGTATACAACAGAATCATACAGAATCAATTTTCCATAAATTACAAAACGTTTCTAAATACATTGTGGCGGCAGCATTGCCCGAGGCCTTGTGCAGACTGCTAGCCTAAATCTGTTTCTTGGTGTATCCAGACTGGTTTTAGAAAGTCTGGACAGCAAAAACCACATGAAATGAGGTTTTTGCAAATTGGAAAACAAACCACAATTGGAGGTTGTTTGAAATGTGATTCCAATCTGATCTCAAATCAGCTAGGTTGTGTTTCAGCTCAGCGAGTGGGACTACACAGTCTGAGCTCTGGTCAAACACTGAACGATCTGATGAAGGAATCTTTTGAACAAATCTTTTTAATGAACTGATTCTAGTGATTAAGGACACTGAAAAGAACTGCTTTGAAAATCAGTACACTGGAAGATATAGTTTGAGAAAGAACAGGCTGAGCAAAGTAACCAAACTAAAAACTGAAACTTAATTTGCTTCGTATTTCATTTCAATTAATGACTAAACTAAAAACTACAAATAAGGCTTCTCGGCAACGGTCAGGTGTCCTCGCACAGATTTCATGTCTTAATGAAGGTATGCATGCTGTGCCAGCTGTATGAACAGTATGCTCCATTATGGATAGGCCTGAGCGTGATCTTCAGTGGGCAAAATCCCAAGTGATCATTACACTAAAAACATCTGAATCCGGGGCTGTCCAGGGCATCTGCCAACATTTGTATCCACTTGAGCAAAGAAAAGAAATCTGTGTGGTGTTCTCTCTGGATCCAGTTAAGCAGCGGAGAGTGCTTCCGCCTCCATAATCTGCATGTTACAGTGCGTTTCATTTGGCCTATTTATCTGTTATAGGACTGACAATTGTGATGTGTTAAACACTGAGAGTGTGGGGCTGATTCGAAGTACCAGGCACGGCATGGGACCCTGTGATTGTCAGAGGGTATTTCGCACACTTCTGATGACCTACTTTAATTAGAACGGTTGGTTATGTTGTTGTTGTTGGGGGCATGAGAGGGAGTGGAGAGAGAAAACAAATGCAGCACACACTGCATCAAGTTTAAGGCAGTTACCACGAACATAGCCAATAAACAGTTATATTATTATTTGACTTTTTTTTGGCCAAATAATCCTGGACCAGTAGCAAATGTTTCGACTACAGGCCAAAAGGAGAGGGAATCTGTGAGCGCTACTGTCAGTAACTTCAGAGTAAAGGAGCGCCTGCTGAGGGCTTTGAACTCAGACAAGCTATCAGGCTCCAACGACGAAAGAGAAAGACAGAGAAACATGTACAATGATGCAAAGATGTGGTGGAAAAACAAAAAAGGAGGCTGACAAACATTCTAACAGATAACTTTGCCAGGATTGTTTTCCCACTAACCATTTGTGCCTGTGAACACATTAGAAACAGAATGTGCCAGGAGCTTTTCAGCCAACCTCTCCAGGCTGGCAGAGAGAAATGTAGCTGGAAGTATGAAATTGTCTTCATGCTAAATTGCACATGGTTTCTCAAACCTCACAAGCCGTACTGCCTTTGAGAATGACGGTCTCAGGGCTTAACCAGGCATATTTTTAAGAATTTATCTGCTGTTATGAGAGCATATTCAACATTTTAGGCCCATGATGAGTTTTAGAAAATATGATACCTACTCTTTTAAAATGATCAACAGACCGAAATTAAAACAAATCATGATTTCCAAAGAATAGGAAGCAATTTAAACCCCCTGGGTGATGGCACAGTGAAGCAGCAGATAAAGGCTTTTACTGACATTCACTTCATCCCTGTGCTTCATTAAAATAGGAAATGTTCCAAATATTTTGTACAGTTCAGAGTACATGAGTGGTGTTGAAAGAGCTCCCGTCCTATAACAGCCAATAAAGCACTCAGCCGATTTATGGGATCATTCTGCCTGACCTCTGGAGGCAAAACACAAAACGTTGAATAACTGACCTTGACAGTGACCTTTCTGAGCTACTGATTTTTCAGATGTACCCATAACATTTCAGTGCTGCACACCGCTAGTGTCATGTTAGTTTTTCTGTTTGCTGTTGACAAACCTTCCCCAGCCAACTGGACTTTATCAAAAAAAAAAAAAAAAAAAAAGAAAAAATGAAATACTGTGACCTTGGCCTGCAATGACATATATTTCATAGGATGTTGAAAATTAGCTACCCAAGAAACCAGTATTTTTTCGGTACGGGGTGGTCCTTAAAGTTACACTAATCAACATTTAATTTTTTTTCTATTAACATTGGAGGAAATTGCAATGTGTGATGGGAAAGAGGTCGCTTGTAGCAAACTCTGCAGTTCCCCATCAGCTGTACAGACCATTGGCAGCTGTTTTCGGTGAAAACGCTCTGATAACCCGAGGTACACTATGCCCAGCACTCAATGACAAATAGATTAAGTTGGTAACTAGCTGGTGATCACACTGGTCATAGCATTAGCGGAGAATTAGTGGAGACATTCACCACATAGACAGAAACATGACTATGAATTAATACCAGTTTTGCTCCTGGACGATTGTCATATTAACTTTACAAGGTGACAATATGTCAATAGCTTGTTGTGCTGCCCCTAAATCACTCCATTTTCTCTTACTGTTGTTTGCTGATCATACCAGTGTGCTGGCATGGTTCAGAGGTGTGAGTCTGCATATCATTTAGCAAAAACTTTTGCATTTCTAAAAAAAAAAAAAAAGGCATGGATGAGGTCTAATCAAGGTTTTTCTCCCTCTGATCCTGTTCCTGATTTAACAATGCTGGTGAAGGAGGTGTGGGTGGAGATGGAGCTCAAAATAGTTTTCTCTGCATTTCCTAAGTCATCATTCACTTTTTAGCAATCAAATCAAACCCCTTGTGAAATTACACCCCACTTGAAAATCAAGTTGCATTACAGAAGCTCAAGATGCTCTGTTACTGCCATTTCAATGTGACTTAAATTCAAATCGCTGTGAATTACAATACACATGAGCCATTCTCACAACTGTTGTTGAACTGAAACAGCATTGTGGTATATGTGGTAGACTAAGCTATTAATAGTCTTGCCTGCAATGTGGGAACTATGAGTGGAAATGTTTTTTTTTAAATCGGATTTGTCATAGTCCTGCTTTCTTGAAGCATAATATGACTACTTGGCTAACTATCAGCATGGGTGGGAAGAATGTATTGTAATACTGTGTACTCACAGCTCACCCACTCTGGAGATTTCTGTGTTTAAAGACATGAGCAGGCCGAGGCTGTGTTTTTGTTGTTGTTTTTGATCTTGCCCGCTGTGGCGCCTGGTACCCCCAGTAGATTTGGCTTTCACTTGTAGAGCCATGTAAACTTCTCAACTTGGCATGATGTTTGCTAATTAAACAGATAGGTAACACTGCCTTGAAAACTGATCCTAAAAGGAGTCCTCGGCAGAGGACTGCCCCCCAATGCTCGCTGCAGTCCGTCCTCTGAGAGTTGCATGAGGAAGCAATAACAGCTAAGTAAACAACATGTGGAAACATAAAAAAGAAGGGAGAGATAGAATTTCTGAGTGTGTGTGTGTGTGTGTGTGTGTGTGTGTGTGTGTGTGTGTGTGTGTGTGTGTGTGTGTGTGTGACAGAGAGATACGGCTTATACTGCATCCCCTAACCTTTGAGATGTGGCTCCTTTGAAATCGGAGCCTGAATGAGATTTTCAATACCATCAACAACATCCAAGGACGCAGTCTGGGGAAACACAATCAGCAGTACATGATTTACTGTAGATAACTACACAAATAATACCACAGACACGGTGCAGTGCCTGCCTTGCTTTTATTTGACCATCATATTCAGAGGCACTTCAACTGACCTCACAGACACACACATGGAAACTCACGCCACCTCACTCTTTTGCACATAATACTGTGAACTAAAACCCACGGAAAATCATCACCTTAGGGGTCTTACTATTTATAGTTGACTCTCTAACCCTTCACTAACCCTCCCTGACATTCCTGCAATACATAGCTCCTTGTTTGCCCGCTGCTCTTCTCTCTTCCCCTCTTTTTCCTCTCTCTCTATCTGGATGATGGAAACATATTTCTGGCAGTGAGCTCCTGAAACACAATTCCTCCCCTGTCGATACCCTGCTGCCTCCCTCACACCTCGATCCATCTGTCTCTCCTTCGCCCAGTCTCTCTCCCTGCCTGTATCTTTTACCCATCTCCCCGTGCTGCCTCTCGTGTCCTGTCCAACACCCGTCCTCCTGGCTGACTGATCTGTGGCCAAGACTGTCTGCATTCTGCAGAGTGTAGCCCCCACCCCTTCTCTTAACGCTACCATCACCACCTTACCCTCGCGGTCCATCTTCATTCTGGGCAATTTCCTTCGCTCTCTGCGGGGAGGGTCTCTAATGCCGTTTGTAGTGTGAATCGCTCTCACCTCACACCCCTCCCTGTCTCTCCTCTTTACCCATGTCACTGCATTGCTGTCCCTTCTTTCCATGTGCCTCTGTCTCCCAGTTTTTCACACCATCTCATTCTGTCAGGTGGGGACGATGCCTTCAAATCTCTTACAAGGATGTGTTTTTTATTAGGTGTTAACATGGAAATCTAAACACACTCACTCACACACATTCACACAGGGGTTACACTCTTGCACTACACCACACAACATGCACCCAAAAGCTACTGACTGGTGACAATGGCAATAATCACCTACACTAATCCATTTAGAGCCTTTGTCATTGATGCTAGCATGGAAGGGGGATTGAGTGGGATTGCGCTGGCTCTTCTCAATGTGATAAATTCTCAGCAGAGAAGGCGAGATGTGTCAAAGTCGGCCTCAGAAACCTTGTTAAACAAAGCTAATCTGGCTACGGATTGATCTGAAGCAAGGCAACACAAACTGAGAAGTAAACACAAACACCCTCTAAAACACGAACAAGACATGACCTTCTGCTGCTAAACCAGCCTCATGTAAAGTCTGACCTTCCAGTTTAAAAAAAACTTCACATCAGGATGGTCTGGATAATTGTTGATTCTAACACTGTGTGGCACTGAGGCATGCCAGTATACTACTTTGGGGGACTAGAAATGATCTTGGAAACCATGAAGGTTTCAACCTGCACCTGCTGCTCTGGCACAGTTACGGTAGGTCTTTTTCCGAGATCATTTTAAGAGCAGCAGAGCCAAAAAAATGCAACTTCCTTGGTTGGCATTTTGTTGAACCGGTTGAATTTTGAAAGCACTTTGCCATCAACAGTCTGACATTTTGGAATTTATGCTCATTTGCTTTGTGTTTACTGTGAGTCAAACTCAGAGTCAAGCATTTTTAGAAATGTATTTATTAAAATGTATTTATTCCAAATTTATTTGGAAACATCTAGAAGGCTTATGCTGCTTCCTCCAGTGTGTGCTGGTTTTCCAAAGTTGCATTTCTAGTATCTCTACAGGGTGGTGGTTAAAACCAACAGTCACAATGGCCACAATTCTGAGAAGATGACTCAGGTTGAACAATACTGAAAAATTTCCTTCCAAATGTTACAAAAATAACCCAAATTAAATGTGACTGTTTGTTTTTAGGATATGGATGTTGCATACAACAAAATGACACTCAAAGATTACTATAATATCAGTCTAAAATTTTCTAATCCAAAGAATAATCCCTCACTCTTTCCTCTACCCATCTCTTCTCAGTACCATCTCTGTAAACATGATCAATAGGCTGCCACTGGCTTTGTATCCATCAACAAATAACTATGCAAATAAAAATCAATGGTCCAACAACAGAAAATCACTAGCTCGCCAATTAAATCCTACCATGGCCCACAGGCACTTTCGGAAAGGTGTCATGGGCTGCAATAAAAAGGGTGACACGTCTCACAGTGCTGGCAAATGATAGCTTTTGTCTTTACTGTCAGGATTTCACGAAACAGAATAGCAAGCTTCAAGGAATCAGAGCATTAAAAAGTGCATGGCTGTCCTGCAGGTAAAATGTGAGGCAGGTCTCTGTGCAGACAGGCTGTTCTTAGCTGCTTTTAGTAAGCCCTTATCCGTCAGCATGATCATTATCCTCATAATCCAAACACACTCAGTCATCGACCTTCTTATTCAATTGGTTTACTGTTTGAACAAATTATACAGCTCATACCCTTTCAAGAGGTTTTGAGCCATTGGGAAACCCTCAAATAATCATGCAGTTACAGTCGTGCAGACAAGCAGTGGACAGCAAACACACACACGCGCGTGCATGCGCACGCAGATTCAACCTGTTACCCTAGCAACCACATGAAAAATGGCCACCAAGGCCTGTCATTTACAAAGCCCCATGAAAGGTATTATGACTGAAAGACTGCAGCGACAAGCAGTTGCTCAGATCTGCAGAATCCTATAGACAAAATACAACTCTGAACTTTCAAAAACACAGAGAAAATCTTTCTTCAGAAACTGTTGAAATGCTTTTATAATGTATGGGCCAGTGGATTCCAGTGACAAACGGCAGTAAAAAACACTCCTTTATGAGCAAAATTAGGTAAATGGAGCACTGAATAAAGTAGCAGACTTTCTAAACGTGATATACTGTGAGACAATTTACACCAGGCAATTTATCCACATATCCCATAATGCTTTTACCAGCACTGCAAACACACCAAAGACGTGACGCTTTCAGAGGTGGTTCACCATATTTCACTGAACTCTGCTCGCCAACAGTATTGTGACATGCTCTCGGCTTTAGATTATAGAAATGCAAATGCAAAAACCAGGAATAAACAGACTAAAATAGCAGTGCTTCACACAGGCTTGAGCCCCACAGCAGGCTGGAGATTTGAGATGGGTCTCATATGGGCCAGCCGCAGGGCCTCCACCTCCCTCTTGCATTAATCACTGTAAAGATCATCTTATATAGGAGACTGCAGGTCGAGGCTGGGGAAAGGGGGGGGCTGAAGGTGAGGGCTATGGGGCCAAGATGATGGAAGTTAGGGGAGGATGACGCTAAAAGGGAACAGAAAAAGAAGTAGGTGTGGGCTTTGCCATTGAAGTATCTGGTGAGGTGATAGGTAATGAGGACTGGGGGCAAGATGGTTTAGGGGGTTGGGGCCCATGCTGCTCTGGGCCTGAGGGTCCTTGACCTAGTTTTAATATGAAGTGGGAGCAGGTAAGGGGCATGCACAGAAGGAACAGGGAATGAAGTATAGATTTCTCTCTGTGTTCTCTTTCCACTTAATGAAACATTCACCCTGTGACCTACACACTGGATTGTTATATATGTAAAACATATCAGGAGCTCAGCACTTTGTGCTGGAAGTGAGCAATTAACTACTTTTAATCACACAGAAAGTAGAAAGCAAATGTTTCTGCCATTTGAAAAAAAGGTCACCACCACTTGAAAGAAAGAGAAAATCAGCTTGGCCTTAGTTACATGCTTGCTCTAAATAAGTGTTGGACTTTACAGCTAAAAGAACAGTAAATATTGGATTTATCGTCACCTAATGTAGCTCCTTAACTGCTTGTTGTTTATACTGCTTGCTTCACCATGTGAAATAAAAGGTGAAAATATGTCAGCACACATGTTTGTATGTACACAACTTGTTTCTGCTGCCCCCAAGTGATAGTTATTGCAGTTTCAGTGACACCAATTCAAAGGACAAACAATTAAACAGTTGGTAACTTCCAGCTTTTATTACAGTGTGTCTGCATCATCAGGTACATTTGTAATTGGGCTATTTGAGATAATGATTATTTAATGCAACAATGCACTGCTGTGACCAAAGCATAACTAGGCAGACAAATATGATGGGTGAAAGCAAAAGCAAAGCTACTGTCAACGGTAACATGGGTGTGATTGCAGCCTGGAGGTTTATATATCTGCTTGTGGTTTATTTAATGCCTTCTAAAAAGACGTGTTCAGAAATGTAAGCCATTCCATTCTGACCATTAAAAAGCAATATATGGACAGTAAATTCATTTTATTGAGCTTTTTCTTTTCATGTGTGTCTAAAGATAAGTATGAAAATAGGCAGCACAGACAAGCACTACAAAGAGCTGAAAGTAAACGTGTCCAGCAAGTCTTAAAAATGAATATGAGCTCTAGTTACTACAAAAGCTCCACTGTAGATCTGTGGGCTTGGCCTCTGGGCAAAACACATGCACACAAACGCACACGCCATGGGCCGGGTCATATTTCATAGCTTTAATGAATAGCTGCGGCCACTACTGACAATCCCCCCAGTGCAGAGAAAGAATAATAAGCTCTGCATAATAACTGTCCCTCATCAGCGTTCACTCACCATAGCGCTGTATCGCACACTCGCTCCCTTCTTTTCTCCTCATCTCCCCCTTCACACTTCTGTGAAGGAGGGGGTTAGTAAAGCAGAACGAAGCGAGCAACGAGGCTCCCGTGGGAGCTGGCTACACGATAGAGCCATTATGGGGAAATAGGCTCGTGCATTTCAGGGGCCAAAAGGGGGCATGCTTAAGTAAAGAATCCCCACTATTCACTCTCATAGCAGAGATGCAGCCACGGAGCTCTGTGAAGCCTTCAACAACGTCTCATGGACACAAAAACACACACTCCAGCATGCACTCATGTGGTATACTGAAACTGCTGATATTGTAGCCTGCATAAGCATGCAAATTCATATGCACATTCACACACATACTAATCTGAGCTGGACAAAACAGAGCTGAAATACATGCCCAGGTGTTTTACAGCCAGTAGCTACCTTTATTCAGTGGCAAATTCAAATTACCATCAGGCTTTCCACTGCCACTGCACATTTCCCTGCTGTTTAAGGAGTGAATGGATCTGTTGGGTACAGGCATTTTCATTATTCAATGCTGTTGCAGATTCAGAAAATGCTCCTGCGAGAATATTATAATGGCATCCCTGCCCCATTCTTGCTCTCAAACTGCATCGCTCTCAAGACCTATTGCCAACATAGAAGGTTTGTTGTATTTCAAAATGAGGATTAAGATTGAATAATTTATACAAATGCCTCAACAGCGCCTTACAAACGGCCCAAACCCATATACAACTCAGTTCAACACAGTCTCTCTTACTCGCATTACTGTTCCACTCACTGGCTGCAATCTCCATCCCAAATGAATGCTACTTTACAGTTCACTATGTTAAATTGGAACCACATACAGTATAATCACACATTTACTCTGACATGATAGGCAATAATAAAGTCGTGATCTACTGGGAGTAATGAGGTGCACTGAGGGTAGCCACAGTTCGCTGAGTTCATTACTAAATAACCTGATGATATGCAGGCGACACTCTAGTTGAAAACATGTGGTGTGTGTTTACAGTGACTCCGTACCCAAACACAGTCAATGCACTGTATGATAATTCTGATCATATCAATAGTATGTAGTGCTCCAGTAAAATGTAGGGGCAAATCAAGACTTTTAATAGATCTAGATCAACTATTTACAACTTGATCCATTCCTTTGTGAATTTAAACCCATTGATTTCTGGGTATACCAGATATTAAAAATACCTAGTTGCACTCAGTTAAAAATACTAGAACATACAGTATTTGTAATGCACAGTGCTGAAATATCCACCTTGATATGTCCAACCCTCCTGCAACAATTTTACACCAAAATCCATCTGCACACAGACATTTCGCATATAAACCACAAGAAATTGTTAACAGAAGGTTGTAGCGCTGTTTTCTCTTGTGTGAACACAAACCTATTCAGCTGTGAAACCACTAAATAGAAGTGGTTTTACTAATTTAAAAGCAGTATATTGACGCAGCAGTAGCACCTTTTAAAGTTGTTATGGTGTGTTAGCAAACAGTTGCCTATTTACAAATCCAGCAGACATGGAGCAACATTAGCATTCATCTGGAGTCAGGTTTCCAGCCACCTGACGAATGCAGGTTCAATATTCACTCTCCTCTCAGTGCTGCTTTAGTCTCCAGGAACATGTGTTTTTTTTTTTTTTAGTTGAAACTAAATGCTAATTGCTTCAGAATGTTTACAAGGTCTGGTGGCAATTCTCTGTGGGTCTCTCACAACAAATGACAATTCTCACTTTACACAATCATTTGATCCATTGTTAATATAAAAATATTATATCCGTGCAGTTTTAATATTGGCTTATAGTAAAGTTTATTTTTTAAGAAACTTTAAATACTTACTCAGAATCATAATGGAGCTAGCGAGTAAATAAAAAATAATCAGGACACATATATACTGTATGGTGTGTGCAGAGCAATCAAGTTTAAGTCTAAGTAAAGGCAAAATACTACAATGATTATTGTGTTAGGGTATTTTTTTTTCCAAGCGAGATACAGTGGGAAAGTAAGAGGAGATGCAAAGAGTCATTTTTTTCCTTGTCAGAAAAAAGGAGGCCTATTTTTATCTTTCCCTCATGTTCAATGAACCCACAGGGAGTTTAGCAGTTTTTCCTTCATCCAGGCGGGATGGTGGGTTTAAAAGGATTCCTGTCCTTTTCTATAGGAGTCCAACACCAACTTCAGGGTAAGGTTGCCATTGCGCTCCATGTGTTCTCTAAATACTGGTCTCTTAGATGAACAATGCTCTCTCCAGCTCTCTGCAAGCTTTGTCTCTTTTAGTGCATTCCTCTTTCTTTCTCTAGTTTCTATTCTCTTTTTATGGTGTTCTCCTTCTTCCCAGCACAAGTGCATTTAGCCACCTTTTTTGGCAGGTGAACTGTACAACATTTCCAAATCTCAAAACATGTCTCCAGATATACTGGATGAAAAGATGCAATTTGGCATCAATAGAATTAAAGAAGGCTTTTGTACAAGTATTACAACACCAAAATACTACTTCTGGGCAAAAAAAAGCCTATCCACTGAACCTTAATATGCCATCTCTCAACACTGTATTCTGTATTCACAAAGGATTTAGTTCACTTTCTCAACTCCCCTCAGTAGTTCTCTATTCCCATTTCCCTCGTCCCTCCGTCTCTCTATATCTCTTGGTTCTCCCTAAGCTCCAGGGTGTATTGTTCTTCGAGACTGGAATCATACTGGAGATTTAGAACTTGCTGGATTAGAGGAGGCAGCGCTGTCCCTGGTGGCTATTCCCTTTTGTAGAGCAGACCCAAAAATAAAGGTCCAAAACCGCCCGAGGATAAAGGAAACAATCCATCATACAAGTTGAAAAACCCCACTTGTGGTCAGTTAAAATGACAGTATGCTATCTGTATGTGTACTGCGTGTCCGTGTGCGAGTGTACATCCATGCATCCATGGTCTCGACCAATGCAAAATACGACTTGCCATTTTATGCAATACTATATATGCATCTCAGAGGATTTACTATAACATAGTCCTGGATCCTATGCGAAGCAGTGTGAAATACTGTCTTATAAATCAATAAGATCCATACTACTGGGAATATGAAAACATAAACTATTTTTTCCTTGCTATGATCTCCATTCAGCTAAAGGTTGAACTCTGCAGAATGAGAGGTTTTTTTTTTTCTTAAAGTAGTAAAACCAGAGCAATATAATTCATAAGACTCAAGAGAATGTCCCTGTTTCTGTGAGTGTTGCCATATTTAGGAACCACTTTTCAATATTTCAACAGATTTCTCAGGTTTACACACTGTACACATACTTGTTTAATGGTTAATGTTAAGACAAATGGGACATCATGTTGTACCCCTCTGCAGAAAATGTGATATTCACTAAAGCCACAGTTCATAAATACTCCTCTTTCAGTCACAGAGCTTCAAGATCACCTTGCAGAGACCTATGTATATCACAGTACATGTTATTCTGCACAGGTTTGAAGTGAACAGAAAGCTGATGTTTGTCTCCTCATTTTTGTTTAGCAGTACCTATAGGGTAACGAACAACAAACTATTCCACCTCACATATCACAACATCACACAGGTCTTATCAGAAGAATGGAAAATACAACTGCACCTTTGTGCAACTATTGTTCCAAGTATTCAAAACATATACAAAGTAATATGACCTTGGTATTTTTTTTTTCTAACAAAAAACAACCAACATCCATCTTCAGTATGTATACTATACCATTTTATAATTATTGCTCAGGAATTTCTGCTACAATACCACAGCTCCTTTCAGCTTCACCCTGCTGTAACTATTCAAACAGTTACGCACATCACAGCCAAAAGCTGCTCAGAGTAACCAGAGTCATCTCCTGTCTCCTGCAACTAAGCAGCTTTTCTGCTGTCAGAGTCAGAGATTAAGCACCTTGCTGTAGGCCACTTCAACATATGATTTCTATGGTTATTACTCAGTGAGTGGAAGTGCCTTTGCTTATTTACTTTTCTGAGAGGTCTGAGGATTCAAACTGGCAACCCTCCAGTATCCTGCCAACTTATCTGGGCTGTTAGTGTTAGTAAGTGCTAAAACACTAGACAAGAGGGTTGAAATGTTTGCTGTGAAAACATTTCTAGCGGCATGGTTCTGAGGATGTCAGTCTGTTGGTCTCTCTACTGCTTTGGTCCAGTCTGAAATATCTTAATTATTGGACAGAATGCTACAACATTATTGGTGCTGGCATTAATTGTGCCCAGAGGATGAATCCTAATTGCTCTGGTGATCTCCTGACTTTTTCTCTACCACCACCAGCAGGTTGACATTTGTGGTTCAGAGTAAAATGTCTCAACAACTGCTGGATGGATTACCACCGAACTGACTGTGGGCGTTCGTGGTCTGTTCATCCAGCGCCATCAGCAGGTCAAAATCTGTCCACTCCTTTGGTTTCAGCATCGTGACCCCCTTAAAAGATTCCACTTCCTCATTTAAATATCACATTCGTCACACAAACAAACATGTTTCACAGATTGAACTCTTTTTATACTCAGATTGTATATCAAGCACTCTCAGACATCACCACACACTGAGAGGCAGAGCCAAATATGCAAATAACCACAGGCGAAACCAACTTGTGGTGGCTGACAGAGCACCACAGGAAATGTAAGCACCGTACACAGGGAACAGTGTCATTCAAAGTGGCGAGAGAGGAAGCATGAATTCAAACAGAACAAATTTGCACCCCTGAAGATTCAGGCAACTCTGCAGATATCACCACACCCATGCTTTCTGCTGCCGCACACCCCCAACACGCAAGGAAGAACCAGTGGAAAGCTGCTGAAAATCTGGTCTGGAGCAGCATGGGTATGAGTAATGCATGTTGAAGGCTGTCTTTGGAAGCCCTTGGAAGGATGGATGTGTGGCAGCTTGAGGCCTGGTGATCTGTCTTCCATTGTCGAGACTTATAAATACCTGAGATCTGACAGGGAGGACAGCTCCTGGATATAGACAATGCCCATGTACGACAAAGCACACACACGTGCACACAACCTGTGCTCACACACGCAAAACACACACACACACACACACAAAGAAGTGTAAATACATACGAAACACCTGCGCACTAAGCCACAGAGGCACCGTGCTCAGAGGCAATTTTTATTTTAAGACCACATGCTTTGAGACAATTTTTCAGAGGAGATAGGATTCAGTCATTGCAAATTGACAGATCAATCTTCATAACTGCCCTTGATACAAAAACAGATGTTTTTCCGTCCTCTCCATAGGGGGGCTGTTAAAATGAGTTTCCTCCACCAGCTGCACTCAAACTTATATCCAGGTTCATTCATGCTATTTTTTTTTTAAACATAAGTTAGTGTCAGAACAGGCAAAGTCACCACTCTCCTCTAATGGTGCTAATGTGAAATCGTCAGCTGACCTAAACTAATGATGTGCCGCAAATTAAGAGTAATTATTACACTTTTTTGCTCTCAATGTGTCACAGCAGTGGCCTAGTTGTCTCATCAGTGTCATTGCCAATGTCAGTATGATGAGGCTGTCGTTAAGTGTTTAAAGTGTTTGAGCTTGAGGGGGTTACAGAGGGAGAAAGAGACCTAAAATAGGCTTTCAAACATTTTTTTTAGATCAGTCACTGACCAGACTGTGATGTCCAAACATTCAGCATAACATCAAAAGCTTTCGGCTCCAGCCATGCAGGGGCTGATCCACATTAATGGCAAAAACAAAATACTGTGGGTTGACAGGTTGAGTGGTTGGAAGAATACATTTGAAAGAAGGTGGAAATCTGTGTGAAATTTCTTCTAGACTTAAGTAACCCTTGATATTTGGCAATTTAACAATTACTGGCAATGAAACAGATGACAAACTTAAAAATTAAGACTAGAAGAAGTTGGAGGCAGCACAGAAGGCAGCATAAACACACATCACATCTCAGACAGCCTTCTTCTGTTTTGTCTCACATGCCTCCACATTAGAGTGTGTGCTCTGCTTCTGCTTCCTATTAGCTATATTCTTACCAAAAGCTTTTTTAAATTCAAATTGTCATGAATTTAAAAAAGCACTTCACACACTTCTGTGCACACGTCTGTGCCTGTGTCCTCAATTGGCCCCACCCCTATACGACAAGAAAGTTTGAGGAAATTAAAAACAGATTTAAGATTATGCACCTTTGTACTAATTAATCTCTCTCTTGAGACCAGACGACAGAGACAGAACTGCTAACTTACATGACACATGACGCGGACATCAAATTATTAGATATTGATACTAATATGATGTCACTGAACCATCAACAATCAAAGAGAATTGAATCTGGATTTTGCCAACTGAACCTAAAAACATATCATCAGCTGTTTTTTTCCTACTGTATTATCTTGAACTTATGAGGCAAGGCAAGGAAATGAAAAAGGAAGTTCCACTTTTTTCTTGCAATCCTGTCCAAACATGAGGAAGTGCTTCCAAATTCTCCTGCAAATGTGTCTTGTCTGCAACAACCTGCCGGGGGTGCACATTTTAACAGCAGGCATAAGGTGGCATTGAGAGAGGCAGACGTGGGCAGTTTGAGTGTCATTAGAGGGTGTGTGGGTGGGTGGCAGTAGGTGGGGTGCCATTAAGGCAGCCTACTGAGCTGTGCAGTGTGTAGATGGCCTGGGGCCCTTGTGTCAAACCTGTTTAAAAACGGTTTGGCTTATTCACCCTGTCCCTTCTACCATTTGGCCCCGGCTGCTTATAGCCAAGTGATCTTTCTCCTCCCACTGCACATCTCTCTGTACCACACTGTCTCCTGCAGTTTATTTTCAATTCCAAACCAGTAGGTGTTCTTTCCCGTCCATTATCATTTTCTCTGGCTCCTTTTTGGACAGACTTAGCTTCCTCTGTCGCCAGCTATAAATGCCCTCTTTTCTGTTGAGAAAGCATTAAATACCCTTTGTTATCCAAAGCTGTTTGTTTGGAAAATGAACTATTTATGTGAGAACTGCAGGGGCGAAAGTCCAAGTTTATAAAGGCAAAAGCAAAATAATGTGTCTTTAACAGTGCTGGTTCCAGTCCATAAGCTCAAAGCAGGACTGGAGAGTATCTTTAGGCTCCTGGGACAAAACTGCTAAAATAAACAATGGCATTTGAAACCTATCACAGTACTTCAAATAGATGCAAAACAGAATTGCATTCATTGATTCACTTACTCGCTTTCTATGCACTTATATCCACCAGCCACATCTGTAGCTGATTTAGGATGAGTCAGTACTGTAAGATATAGTATTACAAAATGTTATTGGTGCAATAAGTCAAATGTCGTAACACATAATGACTTTAATTTTGCATATCAGATGTGCATTGAGTTTGTTTCCAGTGTGAACTACACTTAATTATCTGATAACTCACACCTTCATATCCTCCCCCTCCTCTATTCAGCCATAATTCTGTACAGTCAACAATTTCCTATCTGCATTTCAGTCAGCATTTCTCTCATCTGTCACATGATTTTGTTTTATCTTCATTTGCTGACAAAGCAAATGTATATACATACAAGACTCTGACTTTATCTATGGCACACACATATTGTTTATAGCCATTACGTATCCATCTGATTCTTTCACTCTCACCCTCTAAAGC
Source organism: Toxotes jaculatrix (assembly GCF_017976425.1). Taxonomy (NCBI): domain Eukaryota; kingdom Metazoa; phylum Chordata; class Actinopteri; family Toxotidae; genus Toxotes; species Toxotes jaculatrix. Next base: position 10,258,498 of record NC_054415.1, on the reverse strand, counting down.
AACTTTACTGTAGTTAGCGTTTTAACTCACTGCTTCCTTAACCACCCAGGCAGCAGTGCAACGCAATCCGCAGCAGCACTTTTATTAAACTTGGCTACTAAATTGCTTACTGTCTCCCGAGCCATGTGTTCTCGTTACCACTTGAATACTCTCCAATTTTTAATATGAGGCCCTTGGTTCCTCCCAAAATATCAAACGCTGACACTTAATGAGTGCACTTTTTTTTTTTTTTTTTGTAAAAGTTATACTAGTTCATTTTGTGGCATGGAGATATAAAGTATATGCAGTACTGGATCATATAGCTCTTTTATGAGTCTAACCAGTCGGCTGACTAACCTAAAAAAAATGTAGTATATAAGCAAAGAATAAATGGTTTATCACATGTTGTATTTCACTACAAAGTCATCAGAAGCATACACAAGGTCATCAGTTGCAGAAGGTGTCCAAATGGTTGGCAAATGTATTACTAAGCACCTAAAATTGTATGTAACTAAATAATTTAGACTTAAAACTAGATATTAGCGTTATAAACCAGTAATTAAGTCTTAATGTGCTGTTAATAAATATTAAATAGTAAAAAGAGGGAAAGACTGAACTATGGTAAGGCTTATGGAACTTATTTATATTTCACTATATTTGTGATAACAGATGTGGAAAATAGGTCTTTCACTTTTTTTCCCCATGTGTTTTATGTCTGTACTTGCATGGTGCACAGGTATACCTCTTCAATATCCATAATCCACACACTCCAGGCATGTTATTTATGTTTTGACAGCCATATCAAATCTCTGATAAACCTTGAGATGTGAAGCTGTAATATCCTACCCCAATCACGGAAATAGCATACAAACAGATCAAGATTCCTGGCATCAAGGTCCTGCATCTAAATCAGGCAAGGCACACACAAACACGCACACACATACACACACAGACACACTGACACACAGACACACACATACACACACACACACACACACACATCACCTATTGTTTCAGGGGTGAGATGGAATCTGCAATCTGTGCACACAGACCCTCTCGTACTAAATATTTCATTGACAATAAGCATTTGTGTGATTGATGTGAAGCTGAGTCAGTCAGGGAGGAAGGGCAAAAGAAAAAAAAAGAGAAGAGGCGGAGGCAGATAAAGAGGTAAGGAGAGAGGTCGAGAAATAGAAAAAGACAGACATACTGTAGACACAGCAACAGTATGGATCTGGATTCTGCTCATCATGTTGCGACATAATAGAGGTTTAGAGGTCAATGCATGCTTGAAGGGAATTTAATCTTAAACATTAGGGCCCTGCCTTGTTTGTAATGAGGACCTATGACTCATAACACTTGCCATGTTAAAGTGGGGGCGGACATTATAGCGCTGGAAGTGAAGGCCAAGCTCACACTCCTCCATTGGGCCATTTAATTCATTTAATTACTGCAATCAGATGATCAAGAATTACCAAAAACGACTTCACTTACTGCACAATTCCTCTTCATATATTAAGAAACGTGGCTTTGCAAACCTCAATGATCATCTTATTAAAGTACTTTTTCTCCCTCCTCTTGTTGTAAACGGGCCAAGAGATGGCACTTCCCCAGAGACAAAATGGATCTGGGCTTTATTCCTCTCCTGTCATGATGGTCATTCTGAAATCCCTTCTCACTCAAAAGAACAGTAAGACTCATGAATAAAATATACAGATGAACAGGAATAATAACACAGGAGCCACAACATATTAATAGAACCTTTGCATTCATCTGTGACTCAGGGTCATCCTCCTAAGGCTGGCTACAATTGAAGTTTAAATGAATTCTTAAGGATTTAGCACTTTTGCTGCCTGGGGAAGAAACAAAAAAAAACTGGTCGAAACACCTGGCATGAAGGATTAATATTTATTATGTGTCAGAGGGGATCTCACTGACTGGTGAGAGAAAGTGGCTGGGGTGTGTGCAATTGACCGTTCGCTAAGCCCCTGCAGTTACTGTTGCTACTTCAAGCTTTCCATTCTCACAATTTTGTGTTTTAAAAATGATAATGTAGCAGATTTACCATGTGTGGAATTGACAGCTGACTGACAAATGACAACTTTGGTACTTCCATAGCTGGCTATTGCAAGGTAATGGAAACTGAGCTGGCTAAAAGTTCCAGCTGATATTTCCAACTAATTTGTTTTAAGATAAGATGCATCTAAAAGGGTTTTAAATGCACACATGATGGCTGCACACATGATGAAATGCTAAAAAGCTGAGGCTAAAGCTATATTGTTCATGTACTGCAAGGTAGAGCTGATTTAACTTAGTATTACAGGAATGTTAAAATAAATAATAATATTATTCTACTAATATAACCTTTGGATGGTTTGGACACTTGCAATAGAAAAACATACCCTGAGTAGCAACTCAGTGGTTCCATTTATGTCTTAAAGGCCCGAATGTCCTGTAAAAACACAATCCAATTGCGCAGTCATTTTGGATGCAATGCATTACCTTGGCCTCCAGTTCAGCTGTAAGGAGCCTCAGAGTCATTTTTGACCAGGACATGTCTGTGAAAATTTGAAACATCCCGTCTCAAAAGGATGCTGAAAAAACTAGTCCATGACATTTGCTACCTCTTGACTGGACTACTGTAATTCCTTATTATCAGGATGTTCCCATAACTCTGTGAAAAGCCTCCAGTTGATCCAAAACACTGCAACACAAGCACTGAGAGGAACTAGAAAAAGAGATCATATTTCTCTTGTGTTAGCTTCTCTGCACTGGCTCCCTGTAAAATCCAGAACAGAATTTGAAATCCTTCTCCTCACGTACAAAGCCCTTAATGACCAAGCTCCATCGTATCTTTAAGACCTCATAGTACCTTATTATCCCAGGAGAATACTCCACTCTCAAAATGCAGGCTTACTTGTGGTTCTTAGAGTTTCCAAAAGTAGAATGTGAAGCAGAGCCTTCAGTTATCAGGCTCCTCTCCTGTGGAACCAGCTCCCAGTTTGGGTTTGGGAGGCAGACACCCTCTCTACATTTAAGATTAGGCTTAAAACTTTCCTCTTTGATAAAGCTCATAGTTAGGGGAGAGTCAGGTGAGCTTTGAATCATCCCCTAGTTATGCTGCTACAGGCCGAGACTGCTGGGGGAACTCCCATGACACACTGAGCACTTCTTCTCTCTCCCCGTGCCTTTATATCACACTACTGCAAGTCATTAACTTAGTGTTGTCTGTCGTTCGTAGTTTTCCTGTCGTTCGTAGTTTTCCTGTGTGTCCTCTCTCTCCCTGCCCTCATTCTGCAGGTAGGTTTGACTCCGGAGTTGCAGGATCCAGATCAGCCATCATCATTATTATTATTGATTGGTGCTGCCATCAATGCTGCTGTTATGATCAATAAGATTATTATACCTATACATATAATTATTATTTTTAACATTATAACAAACAGTCTGACAGGAGTCTATAGAGCTGTTCCTCATCTCTCTCCTCTCTCTCCCCCATTTATCTCCTCTCAACCCACCGGGTCATGGCAGATAACCACCCACCCTACATAGTTAGCTCATTTGCCAAACATGCCAATGCTTGCAGCTTACATTACAGCAGATAAACACTGTTTAATCCATTCCTTACACCTGCGCTCTTGTGTTACAACACAGAATTCCCTGGATTATATATCTCATGAAAGTGGTTCTCAAAACACACAACAACTATTCACAACTAACAGTCTCTCCGAAGCTTCATTGCAAAGTAATGACATGTTCTTCAGTATCTTTATCCATGTCCCATTCAAGGCTAGCTAGCTGTGAGAGTGGCTCAAACATCCATTTGACCTTTTATTGAGCTACCAGAGCATAAGGACCTACAAGTACATGCAGCAGATTCAGTATATCAGGTGTTCAGTGATTCCTAATGACCTGACCTGCATGGAACATACAGCTCAGACCTTGAACACCAGGACTTGAACTTGGTTAAAACTAAGATTAAGTGAGCAAAGAGCATAGTTGATACTGTGACTGCATAATATACTGTGTATTTGAGCAGCCATGTCATTAATATTTTATTTTCTGTCTCAGCACAAATAAATAGATAAAATGAATGGAAATTTAACACAACATTAGTTATTCATGAACTCATTTTGTCCATTCAAATCGCAGCCCTTTTTAAAAAAAATAATAATCTAGACCCTCTTTTTATGAAAGCTGGTGTGCAGAACTGTCTAAGATTTCTCTATTATTGTTCGTGCATGGGCATTAAACTATTTCGCGTACAGGAAATAGCTGTGGCCAGTAAACACTGATGTTTAGATGTGTAGTGCACAAATGAACAAGAGAAGAGGCAAGGCATATCATGGAAGGTCAGATTTGAACAGAAGCCCTAATAGGTGAATCTTATGAACCATCATCCATCTCCATCTGTGGTAAAGAGAAGACTAGTATAAGGGCAATGGAACTGAATGTGAAGATGCAGTGGGCATCCCTCAATACAATCCACACACACACACACACACAAGGGGATGAAAGGGAACCACCTCTGCTGAGTACAGTGTGTTCTAACCTAAGGCTGCTGCTTACAGACGCATGTTGGAGTGCACGCCAGTTTGTGCAGGCAAACCTCATGCACGTGTGTCCACAGGTATGTGTGTGTGTTTCCACATGTAGTGAACACACCTGACAGATGAGAAAGAGAAGGCTCGGGGCCCACCGGGGACCAATTTCCCCAGTCTGTTCCGAAAGCCTGTTCATTACTGCGAGCAGGAGGGAACAATACTCCACAGCCCGCCAACTTCATTTGCTGCCATTTTCTCTCATTCTCCCCCTCTCTCTCTCTCTCTCTCTGCCTGAAACACAACAGCGTGCCACCCCGACTTCCCACAGTGCACCACTGCACGCCTGTGAAGCAGAGATTGGTTGCAGTGGGCTCTCCAAGGTTTCAAAGCTGTCGCCGCTGCCTAGAATGTTTTCTCTCTCCCTCTATTTTTCATCTGTCATGTTTCTGAGAGTGAAAATAAACCCGACATCTTGGTTTTAGTTTTTTTTTCTTGGTTTTGCGTGTGGGATCCGAGAGTTTCAAGTTGGCACAGGAGAGAGGGAGTGAGACAAAAGACAACAGCACAGATACAGCCTGCATTTGAAGGATGCTAATACACTGAGAAAGCAGCAAATGGAACTTGAATGAACTATTCTCGTCTTTTTAAAGTTTGTTTGCCTGTTTCTCCATTGCTCATGCATAAATATCTGCATATACAATACAATGAATATTTCATTTAAAAAAAAGATGACACTAAACAAATAACAATCCTGAAAATATGTCTGTGGTTGGGAGCGGGACACCATGCAGTGAAGCAGAAGATGCGATTTGCATTTCGGTAGAGAGACATAACTAAAATTAGATGGCTGAAATAAAATAATGATACTATATCATGCCAACGCATGCAGCATATGATGGATCCATGTGGAAAATGAGATCTCATTCCACATTTCTCGCAACACTTATTCTTAGCGCGCATGAATACAGACAAATAGAACCATCAGATGGAAATTGATCCTTTGCACAAATCAGTTTTACAGGCGGCTCACAGATGGGTGTGCTCACAGCAGCATGCTGAATAAATCAGGTTTGTAATGGTCCCTACTGCAGGCATGAGAAAAAGTCTAAGAGAGGCACTGAGCCCCACATGGGCTCATGGAGCGACCGGTGACAGGGTGTTTTTCTGAGTCAGATGCCGCCTCCTGAAAATGAAGGGTATTAAGTAAGCAAAGCATTTCTCTGTGGACCCAAATGTTTCCTTGAACTATTTGCTTTCAAGAGTGAATATCAATGATGAGAGGGAATTAGAATCTGCACTAGAAACAAACATGTTTGAAATTGAAATGCTGAATAAGACAGTCGCTCACACCGAGACTGCGGAATAAACTAAGTTTCTCTTGTCTCAAAAATTGTGCGTCTGCTTTTGTGACACAGAGATCAAACCCCTGGAGCTCTGACTACCAGCACTCATCCAAATTCTGTTGTGTATCATTTTTAGAAAATGTTTAACCTTGCATTAAACAGGCTGCAGACAGATGTGTAAATAGCTAACAGCCTAAGATTGAGTTCATACAAGTGTTCACATCATCACATAAATAAATGCATATGCCAAATATTAAGTGAAGCAAATGTAAAACCTTTCTAGCATACATCTTACGATTCAATGTTCCAGCGTTTCAGCCTCTGCATGGACATGTACATATACATGCTAACTGTATTCATCCTTTGTTCATAAGCAGGGATCTTGAGCTAAATCAGCTTCCATGCTGACTGGATATCTGCAGCTGGGCCTAGACTTGTTTTCACCTTTCTGCCAAATTACTGTCATTGTGTTGAATGGCAGATATGGGGAGCTAATACACATCAGACGAATTAGTATGCCCCTGAAGCGCTCCGTGCACTTTGTCAGGAGGAGAGGTGATGTAAGAGGGGATAAACGTTGCAGTTTCCCTCTGACCTGGGGCTCAACAACCCCCACACAGCGACACACTGCCCCCTCTGGGCAGTGTAATGGTAATGGAGATTATACACTTCCAACAACTGCGTGATTTATGTAGATCTGTAGTGATCTAGGAACTCCCAAGCTCCCAAGAATATGATGAGTCTCTTTGGCACATTAAGGCACCTCCCATCACATATCAACCAAACTATACTGGGTGCAATATTCCTCGTTGCAAATGGCAAAATTCACCCAAAAGGGTGACGCGAGTGATGCCCAGGATACTGAGAAACATGAATGATGATTATATGTGAAGAGGACCTTAAAACAGCTGTGGTTTTCATAATGGCAAAAGCACTTAGTCTTTCATGAGTCGCTGATCCATCATTTTGTTTAATTGTTTAAATGATGCTGTTGTTGCTTCAGAATGTAGTCGAGACTGTAACCAAGTTAAGCGCCAAACAAATACACCTCATTTGACTTCATCACTGATCTCATGATGTTTGATTAGCATGCCATTTGTGAGGTTTCTCTCTTGCAAGGAAATCATTTCCCTGTTGTTACGCAGACTCTTTGACCTTTTCACCAAGCCTGTGTTGAGCAGCATTCAAGTATTTAGCATTACTTTATGATACTGCCTACCTACACATGACTGATCTATCTTTTATCAAATATGTCATATTGCTGAACTTCTGTTTGAATGGTTCTTGAGTACCAAAAGATCAAATGTCAGCCAACTACAGCTGAATCTCACAAGATTATGGATTCACTTCATTCTCAAAAGAATGAAGAACAGGAGATCTGCAGAAAGGAGGATCAGAGAAGAGGGTAACTGGGGCTGTGTCTTGCTCCCATTACTTCTGGACCCCTGCCATAGCCTTTTTTAACAAGTATGGAGAGCAACAGAAAGGTTATAAAGAGCGGATGTGCTTGTTAACAACAGCGAAATTTATTCAGAAAGTGCTCTTAACGCACAAGTTTTTTTTCACTAAGTGCTTCAGAAAGAACAGAGGTCATGAATAAAGATGAAAAGAGTACAGAAAACAAGAAACAAGCATCTCACAAATGTTCGGGTATGGGCAAAAGCTTGTAAAAGTGTGTAAGTGTGTGTTGCTCCAGTTTCTTAGCATAACCTAATGTTAATATGTTTCTTAACTTGGCAACTTATTACAGAGATGGAACAATTATGCCCTGGAAACTTATACTGTAAATGTAATTTTATGTAAAGGAGAATTCAGGGTCAAAATCATTTTAGGATCATGCACTAGTGCTTGAATGAAACTGCACATTAAGTATGCATTAAGCTGTTTACAACAGCAATACAACATTTTCTGATAGCTATTATTTCAAAGTGGCATAGGCATGTGCCCTGCAGATTAGCAAAAACAGATAAGGGTCATCATTAAAATGAGAAACACTGAGTATAATGCATCTTTATGGCTTCATAGCAACTAGGTGTATACATAGACTGCAAAAAGTCTATATTACTCAGAGCAGGGCTGAGCCCTGAGGGGCTTGTTGGGGGGGATGATTCATTGTTTGGAGTGGACGAATAATTATCTATCAGAGGTAGTGTGCTATAGTTAGTCATGGTGGGCAGGAGTTTTGTTTTATGGTCGTTAATACAGTGACTTCAAGTCAAAAGAGTGAAAATCGTTGTTTTACAAATCAAGGACAGCCTTATGAACCAGTCACCAGCCTGTGACTCATGTTTACTCATGCTCCATGTTGCACTTCAGAGCACAACCTTGCCTGTTGACAAAATACAGTGTATAAGCAAACCTGTGGCTAGAACACACAAACAACTACTCTTTAAAAAAGGACAGATTTATCTTAGTACAACACTCAATTCTAGAGAACCCAGAGACCTTGTTCCATGTACAGATGGATTGTTTTAGCCTGAACTAATATGAGGCATCTTTTTAGTGTGAAGTTTCTACTTTCTGTCCTCCCAAGACAGCTTTTCCTGTCTGAACTGCAGTGAGGGATATGTCCTGCAAGTTGTACTGCCAGGACAAAACACTGGCACAACGTACCAGGAAGACGCAGAATTGATGTGGCTAATTCAGACTGCTAAAGCCTTAAAGCTTTGGCTAAACTTAAAAACTTAAGTTTTCTCACTTTTGTGTTTCTTCAGCTTTGCCTGCCTTTTTTTACAGCCTAAGACAATGCAATTCATTTATGCAACCTGCAACTGTCAAATAACTTGAATAGAATCAGTTTCATCACTTCAGTTTCTATGGCCAGAGGAACATTTCCTACTTAGAGTGCCTCCTTTTTCCACAGGCTGCCTTTTGGTCCCAGTTTCTAAACTGCCTCATACTCTGCTTGGAGAAAGGTGTATCTAGCCTAATAATGCCCATCAGTTCAGGAGTCAGGGTCTGAAAATGTTGTGGTAGGTAAGGTTGGACTGACAGTGGACTGTTGGGTTTGGCAAGCTTGGGAGCGAAGCAAGTCTGCTAGATGCTGTAAAAATAGCAAAAGTCCAATTTTTCAAGCGGGCAAAACATCGCTTGCCCTGTCCACTGATGCATGAGATGGTTAGGACAGTCTGATTGAGAGCACTGAAGGTAATTCAATACTTGCCTGCTTGCTTGCTGGCATCATGGTATGTGTCGGAATAGGGTATTGGGTGTTAGAGATGTGTCCTACATAAGCATGTCCTGAGTTAACCTCATGTATAAATATGGGAATTCTGAAAGCAGAGGACTGTGAGGATATTTACTGGTTGGAACAGAAGAAAAGGGTCCTTTGGATAAATGCTCCTGGGAACAGATCAGGCCTATTGGATATCATTCATTTGAACTAGGAAGAAAGGAAAACCACTGGCTCTATGTTGTTTGGATACCTGATCAGACCCAGCATCAACAGCTTTGATCCAATATTCAAACCTACGTAGAATTTTGATCTTCTACTCCATGCCTGATGAGAAATCTAAGATGAAAGAAGCGCAAGTATAATTATATTTTCCATGTTTTGGAATATAACTTTACATATTTTCAGCTGTTGTACAAATGTAAATCACAATTTAGGAGTAAATGGATAAAATCCTGTAAGAATCACAATTGTGGGATGTTTAAAACTTTATTATTCTTACACCCACTGCCCCTGTGAGCCTAGATAGCAAAAAGCAAGTATAAAAATTAATTGAATTAATGGATGAGTGAAAACTGTATGATTCTAATCTAATCACATACTGTATGCATCCATGCATGTGGGTCTTATACCTACTAAATAGAGATGAATTTACCTCACCTTGGCTGATTAGCATATTTAATACCATCTTTCCTTAGCAAGGCTATTTTCTTGCAAACTATGGATGAGTTTGCCTGCCTGCAGACTGTCTGTCCTTGTATTTCTTGGCTCAGCTCACTCTGCTCTCATCCCCAGCTAAACTAGTCCTGGCTCTATGTATGTCAGCCTAAGGGGCCTGTTTGTGGATATGTGTGTGCGAGTGCGCATGCGTGAATTGTGTGTTTGCCCTACCTGGCACAGTGCATACAATCCCTAAGGACCTTTGTGTGTGTGTAAGCATGTATGTGTGCTTGTATCACTCCAGCTGTCTCCTCACATCCATCCATTCTCTGATGACTGAACTTCACAGTGAAGGGCTCCACCCAAAAAAGACACACATTTCAAACAATGTGTCTTGGGACTGGAGCCAAATCATGCAGTGAAAACTTACACATCAGTGTGTGCAGAGCAACCAGCTGAGGAAGCTATTTTATTTGAAACAGACTGGTATTGGATGGACAGCGAGTTTCTCTGAGATCAAATGGGTGCTACCTCTGATGTGAGCGCAGAAAGCCTGCAGCTGATGCTAACGGACAACAATCTGATTTTCTGCCATTGTTCTACTCTTACAATAAAGGCAAGAGAAGTTGCACATCCACATTTCTCCAATTTCATATGTTACTGTTATATCTTTCAGCCTTAAAAGAAGTAGTCATTCCTGTTGTTAAGTGCAGCACTACTTTCACTCAAGGTAAAAGACTGCAGAGATAGACATATTTTACTTACAGACCTTCAACGTACAGTTCACAAACAGCTTCCTCACAAATGAACTGTATGGCCACTATTAACCCTTCCTTCCCAAACAACAAAGCAACACACATCATTGCACATACTGTACATACTGCACAGAAACACATGTTCTCACAGCAGCAACCAAGCTGGTTACTATACATTTCAGTCACTGTATTATTTTATGCCTTACAGATGGAGGAAGTATAAATAGCATTGCGACAGGCATTTGAGACCCATTTGTGGATTTTAGTCCTTATATCACAGTCCAAGGCTGCTTACATTATCGCACTTGTCTGCGAATCAATATTTAGAATTATAGCTCTGGGCTGTACTGAGCATCTTGGGGTAACACCCTGCAAAGAGCTAAACAGCATTTGAATGGGTGCATTATACTGAAGGAAGGGAAGGAGTGCCTAGGTCAGGCAATGCCAGCCTCAAAATTGGTGTGCCTCAGGTATGTTTGCAAGCTCATCCAAGGTAAAACTGTCCCTTGGATGGGCTGTTGTAATGATGGACATAGTCTATTTTCACATAAAAAAGTGTTTTCACACTGAGCTGCTAAAAGTCTGAGGACAAGCAGCTCTTCCAGTGGCAAAAAAAAAACTCCTCAGAGATCCACTTTAAAATACAAGGACGTCACTTCAGACTTAAATTACTGAAGGACCTGGCTGTCACTGAAAAGCAGTAAGTAATTTTTACTGTCATTATTACTGGGGAGAGGGTGAAAAATTACCCATATATACACTACGGACTGGATTCAAATCACTGACCCAGACATAGTAATATTAAAATCACCCCACCTCCCCTACAGAAATAAATCCCATCCAAATGTTGTTTATACTGATTTTAAACTGAACAAACTGCAACAATGTGCAGAGAAAAGACATTATTTCTAATGGAGAATGCAACTGTGCTTCTGGAAACAAGGTGAAAGGACAACTTAGACTTGCGTTATGTACAGATGATCTTGTCCTTGTGTCTGAAAAACAACACTAGCTCCATCAGTAAACCTGTGCACAAAGTGAAGGCCAAAGCCAATGCTGTATGTCATTCTCTCTGTAAGAATGTCTCGGGGAACGGGGAGAAAGTAAACTGCCCCACCCGATCCCCTGCTCCTTCTCATGTGTCTCATGTGTGGATGCAATGGTGAGAAGGTGCTATTTAGTTTCACACAAGTATACAACTGCTCACACATGCCCACGTAAGTGTGAACTCGTGACTTCCCAGACCGTTTAGATTATTCCTGTAAAGGAAGTGTTGACAGAGAGCTACAAGTGTGGGATCGGCAGCCAGTTAATTAACAGCCACATTTTCAGCTCCCCCAAAGGATAACAACACCTGTAAGAGGAAGACGGAGTGGGTGAATTCAACCTAACACATACAGAACTGGAGAAATCTCACTGATAATGAATGTGTATCAAAGTACCACACCGTGCAAATAACACTGCGAGCACGAGTGCTGTTTAACTCAACTAATTCCCTGTGTGATTTACTTCTCTCTTTGTGTTCAAAATAAATTACAGAGTCACATCATTTACAAAGCTGCTGGAGCTTTTTAAAGTTGATTCCAATGTATCTGCACCATTGATCTTTGCTGCGAGCATGCAAGAGTTTTGGTGTTTTCATGTCTGAAATTTGTTGTCGACGTTAATGAATTAATTTCCTAGGGGTCAACCAGGTAGGTCTTACTCATTACAGTGAAAGTAACAAGCTCCACAACAAACAGCCGCTTTGACAGCATATTTGTGCACAGTCACAAACTATATTAATTGGCCACCCATCACTAGAAACCAAGTCTATGTGGATTTGTGTCCATCTACAAATAAAGCCAAGGTTTACATTCGCAGGATTGTATGTCCTCATGAATTAAGAATTAGTGTATTTTCAAACTTGAGATGTAGAGATAAACACAGGTGATGAAAGGTGAGACTTTCATTTCTGCAGTTGACTCTGTTCCCTCAGTGTCCTCTAATTAGAACAAACAAGCTGTTTCTTTGATGGGGTCAGCGTGTGCTGTGGCTCTTCTCTATCCTGATGTCTGAGCCAAGAAAACAACATCTCCAGACCTCTATTATCAAGAAGGGCCTATTCCATTTAATTGTGTTGCTCCTGTGGGCGTCAAATTACTTCAGTGATGTATAATTATGGATGTTCCGACAACTGCTGTGTTCTCCATTTGAATGTGAAAGAAAAGTTAATGTGTTGAGGTTCAAAAGATAACCATCAGTCCATCAGTCATTAGTTGTTGCTCATTTTAAACAACATTACATGATGAAAGGTCGAGCCAAGAAAAGCAAAGGTCAGTTTAAAGACTTAAATACTCCCTTTTGAGTCATTTCTGTCTGTAACCATTTTAACGGTACTATGCTAACAGCTGATATGGCTAAGAGTGGTCAAAAAGTTGCAGAGTTATCTGGCCAACTGAATATAATGCAAACAGTATGGAGAGTATAATTATAGGATTATAATTATGATTATAATTGGAGGGGAAACCTGATAATAATATGCATGTTAAATTCCAGATATTGTGCATACTAATATCTGGAATTTAATATGCATTCCATTACAGGCCGGCAATTGAAGAAAACTTAAAACTGTAAATTTTTGAAATATTTTCTGAAATGATGTTTTCTACAAAAGTGTTGAAACAAGCTGACGCAGTATCTGTCTGAAACAGGTTGAAATAATCTTACTGCACTGGGGGCTTTTAGTAAGGCATTTAGCACTCAATTATAGAGAAAAATCAATTTGATAAGAGTGTTCAGTGAACAGAACATAACAGAGTAAAATAGAGTGACTCATATACTTGGATTTTACTGTGAAGAATATTGTTTATCTGTCCCTTTGCCAACAAAAAGAGGCTTATGAATGGGCCAAATTACAGTACACTACATTCAAAGCAATCAGGCCCTTTTGATGCAGACACCATGCTAAATGATTAAGTTTCATTCTTTAAAGATTTCTGCTCTTCTGCCCAAATAATGAGGCCGGGCCAATGCACTGTAAAATCCGCCTTAACATCAAGATCTACAAAACCGGCGCAGTAATTTATTTCCAATTTCTCTGTGATTTTTTTCCCCCCCCAATTCATTCAAATCAAACAGAACAGAAAAAAAAAAAAAACAAAGGATCACAATTTATCACACATCAGTGGTGTTTAAGTGGCACACACTGGTAGCTGCAGTTTTAAGAAATTACTCAGAGCCTTGTGAAATCTGACATACTGTGAAATCAACATCATTGATGATAACCACGCAGCATGACCCGGACACAAAGACAAATTCCATCTGATATTACCTCCAGACTGGAGTTCACCAGTCTTTAAAAAGGAAGATGAGCCAGACTGTGAATAAAAGAGAGAAAATATTCATTTCTGCACCCCACGTGGCGTGTGGTATGATATGGCTTTCATTCCTCTGCAACAATAAAATTTGAGAGTGGAAATGGAAACACGCATCCAAAGGCCTGCTGGTAGCGTCGTGCCTCGCAGACAAAGGCGCCGCTGGTGCCCTGCAAATGGCATGCTGCTTTCAGCGGCTCTATGATGCCTTCGCTGAATAACAGGCATAATAAATCAACTGCTGGAAGAGAGGTGGAGAAAGAAAGGGTTGGGGGGGTGGGGGTGGGGGGCATGGATGGGAGATGGAAGGTTTTTGAGGAAGATGGAAGTGGGATTGAGAGGTGGAGGTGCAGTAATACAGAGATTCAGGGGGGAAAAAGTGACAAGCATACAAAAAGCCCTTTAGTCTCAGTTTTAGATTTTTCTTGATTTTCTTCATGTTTGCTTTCTCAGATTCTGCACTAGACAGCGCTTCCTGGACAGTTCAACATTGCTCAACACTGCCTTGAAAATGTGCTTAGATCCTGTGGGAAGCTGTCTTTAATGTCATCCCTATGCAATATAAATCACCCCTGTTCTATTTGAGTGAACACGGACAGAAAGAGCAGCTATATTTAGGAGGCAGGTTCTCTCCCATGATTAAACATGGAGCACAACAATTAACATTTTAAAGGTTAGCATCTCCATAGGGAAACATGCATGTTGTCCACAGCGCAGAACATATGGCGCAGTCTCTATTCTACTCCGCTCTGCGATGCCAGTGATGTTTACAGCCTATCATAAGACTTTGACACAGTTTGGATGGAACACAAGCTTAAGGTTCAGGAATAATCCCTCAGAGAGAGAGAGAGAGAGACAGAGAAGGGGAAAAAGTAAGATTATTAGAAAATGATGAAAAACTGAGCAACATGCTGCAGGAAGGCAGTGTTTCAACTGTGTTTCAACATAGGTAAGGAGTAAAAAAGCAGACTTCTATCAAAAGATACCTAACAACTAAAAAAAAAAAAAAAAGACAGTTATGCCAAAAAGGGAAACAAATGGAGGCCCGTGGAAAGTCTCTAGTTAGATCCAACACAATTAGCCTCTGTAGCTCAACCGTCACAGTACCACAACCCCAGAGAAACAATGGTGGGCAGAAGTGGAGCTGACATGCCATCTCATATCTCATATGTGAGAATGAGACCTTAGGTGGGATCTCCATCTTTTGTTCTCTTCCAGGCAGAGAGCTGAGTATTCCCACCTGACACCACCTCTTCCCTGCTGTACATATTGCAGAACCTGCTCAGATGGTTGCAGAGGCTGTGGTTCCCTCTGCGATTTCTCTTTGATTTACACCCAAGTCTGCACCGACGCGTGCACACAAAAAAGAATTATTAAACACGTCCACAGCAGTCAGAATAAATAATAGCTAAATGGGCACTTCACTAACCCATGCATATATTTACAAGACTTGCCACTTGCACTAAAGTTTGGCTAATGTGCATGAAATATAAATAGAGACTTAGCTACGAAATACCACAAGTGCCCCATGGGCACCGTAAAGCAGAACCTCTTCAATGCAATATGGCTGCCAATACTGGCAGTTAGTTCACACAGAACAACACAAGTGTACACACCCAACACACACCATTAAGAGAATGCTTCAGTCACATCATACAGTACCACATCCCAGTCAACCCAGCCCATGGGATCATGCTGCCTCACTAACGGATGAGAAGTGCTTGAGATGGTAGGTAGGACATTTTCTTTTATTGCCCTGCCAAGAGATGTCATTGTACTATCAGTATCAATTGGACCTCTGTTGTTGTCACACATCGTGGTTTATTGTAGCGTGACTGCCAACGCTAGAGTGCATTACCCTCATCCCTTGCTGTTGAAAACATCAAGACCAGACCGGCACATGAAAGAACGGCCGGCAGGTACATTTCATTATTTCCCTGAGCATCAAGCGTATACGCTCCAGGAGAGGTATACAGCTGATGGCACTTACCACAATCACAAAGGACATACAATCTCCATCTTTGTCAGGTAGGTGCATAAAGGAAAATATAATGTGTGTCGTTAAATACTATGGTATGTCTAACTAAAGGATATTCTATTTTCAACATTATGCACACATACTGTACATGCAGAATGTATTGAGATACACTGGTTAGAGACACTTATTTTTCTCTACTCGGCTTTGGCCGAACCTGCTTTAAAGTGGTGCACCTGAAGACCAACGTCAGCAAAAAAAAGAAGAAGAAAAAAAAAGATTTACTTGTATGCTTTCAAATAACATCCCCACTGCTTCTCCTGTCTGATGAGGACTTGCTACTTTATCTGCGTTTTACCCACATGACAGTGCTCCATGGCAGCTGGAACAGGAAGGGGAGCTTGTGGGGAGGTGGAAAAAAAAAATCAAATGATCAGATCAGTACTGTGCTAATCTCATTGCCATTTAGACCAAAACTGATTTCCATAGGAAGGACCCCTGGCCTCAGGCCCTCCTCACCCCAGTCTCATCGTTCAGAGCCCATGGCGTTATTCAATAGGAGCTAAAGGCCAGGATGGTGTTTATAAGGGAGGTAATTAGCTTAGTGTCTTGCCAAGCTAAGCAGAAGCTCTTCCAAATCAATCCAGACACTGTCAGTGTTCAGATGTGTTCAGACCTGGCATTTACATGAGTCCGATCACAAGTGAACAGCTGTAAGTATGTCAGCTGAAACCTGCCATTAAAATGCGTCTTCACATGCGTCTCAAGTGACCACCTGTGATTGGATATCACTTCCCTGCTCTATATGAAATATGTACATTAATTCCACTTGAAAAAAAAAAAAAAAAAAGCGTTGTTTTCAACCGGAGACAGCAATGCACTTCCTGTGCCTACACAGAAGTTGTGGGGAAAAAAGTCAGCTTACACTATTTGTGTGGATTATATTTGTTTTTTTGGCTTTTTTTTTTTTTTGCATAATTCCTATGTGTAAATAGATGCAGTCAAGCAGTATGTTTGTTAGACTGGTGAATCTATCAAGAAGCTTCCTTTTTTTCACACTGAGGCACTGTCATCAAAACCTTTACTTAAATAAAATACGCAGAAGCTGTTGACCGAAGTGGTGAGTTTTTGTGGTTATAATGAAAGTGTGAGAGCAGAGAATGGACAAATAGATGGGTCACTAAATGAGCAGTAAGCAAAGGCTACACAAGAAGAGGAACAAAGAAATGTATGAGCCTCTGTCAGACACTGAAGTCATGGCAATAGCAATAATGGTTGAAATGACAACCGAAAATACAAGTATTTCATGTCTATAGAGTGTTCTGAACTTTCTGTTTTGCTTCATGTGAGTGGTTTCAAGCAGAACGGAGACTCAGAGAAATCTTTGGCAGTTTAAGTAAATAAATAGGATCATTAAACTCACAACGATATGGTCCATCCATCGTAAGCTGTCAGAAGCCATTTCTAGTGTCAAGGACCAACAACAAACTGACATGCACACCATTTATGGACTTATGTTAACCTCTGTACACCCAAATATGAGCGATGTGCAGACACATAGGCGGACAGAATGACACAAAGATTGATAAATAGGCCTAGAAAGCACAGACTGTGAAGGGTGTTGAGAACCTAAGGGGGTAAACAGACAGAAGAAAACCTCAAGAGAAAAAAGAAAAATCCAGGTGCTTAAAGCTGAAAGGTCCTCTAATCTTACCGGGCAGCTTGCTGTACTGTAAATATGTCCCACTTGGTGGGAAACAGTGTAAAAGGCAGCTAGCAGCTGGTGCTTAGCGGGGTCCTGCTGGCCCAAGCCTACAGCCGCCCCGGCTCACTGATGAAGACAGATGGATTGGGCCACAGCCCCGATGCAGGAAACACACCCCCGAGCCGGCAGATTAGAGCCAAGCTTCCGATGGAGCCCTGATAGCCCGCTGAGGGAGAGAGAGCAGACTGGGCAGAGAGCTAATGCTCGGTACACGGGCGCTTCTTCACGTGAACTTTTGAACCAAAAGATGATATGGAATGAGGTCGGATGAATGTCAATGATTGAGTGAAATGGTGCACAGGAAAGCTGCATATGCCAGAAATCTCAAGAACATGAACGTTACAGTCAGGTAAACAAACAGCGTCCTGACCGTTCAACTAAAAGTACTGAACGACCATTGGTGCTTTAACTGGTGACTCATCAATGACAAGGTTACTTTGAAGAGCACATTACAGCGTCCAGTAAATCAACACAGTTGGGCAGTAACGCCTTTGTGATATGTTTACACTGACGTGGCAGTATGACTATATTCAGTGTGGTGTTCCTCCTAACACACAAGCGAAGTGGACTATTTCTTTCATTTATAAGCTTATTTATTTTTACTTACTTTTCCTTCCTTACTTTTTCCTGTCCAACCAATGAAATGTTAGCAATGAAGGTTAAAACCAGTTAATGGTTAGATAAACCACATTTTTCATCAGGTCATGGTATGGAAAACCATACTCCATACAAGTAATTACATTAATTATTTATTTTGTAGAAAACGATGGAACTGATTAAATAAGCCCCTACATAAAAAAAAAGAAAACATCTGCCAATGAGCAAGTTAGATAAGATACTTGTGGAACCACTATTTCCCTTTGGATTACTGTTAAGGAGCTGGATGTTCAGCAAAATGGAATTTGTTTTGTGTGCTGATGGGCCTCAGTGTTAAACTAAAATATCACTTTTCTGAGATAACAATGTTAATCTGTGTTAAGGTTCATGATATAAGTAGCTTATATTGCTGGCACTCTGACAACCCACGCTGCTGCTCATCATTTTTAAATACACTTTTGTTTGTTCCCGCTGGCTTCACTGCTAACGCTGCTGTTTCAACAACACTTTGCACTGCCTGCCAATAACGTCTAATGCTACTGTTGACAAACTAGGGGCCTTGAAAATGTAGCACAAAATGTAATTTTGCAATGCAAAAAACCACACAAAAAGCCTAGCTGACATAATACATCAATTTACCAAGCTCGCTTGTGGGGAAAAAAAAAAAAAAGCTTGTGGCAGCACAACAGACACATCATTTTACAAATATACATCAACCATTCCATATACATTGAGGCAATACGGCATAGTGAGTGGTCAGCGACCACTAACCCTGCGACCAGTAAACCATGAAACAGCTATCCTGAGTGGGATGAGATGAATGGAAAAAAATATATTAACACTAAGGAACACAGGAGCTGTACATTTAGCTTACACACAGTATGTACAAAGATATCTTTTAAAGCACCTCTACCAGAATCATGGCAGGATTCCCAACCACTGTGCTGAGACTCAGCGACAGAGCAGCCCTGATCTACAGTAGTCCTGAGAGCATAGTCTATTGATGGGTAAAGCCCTGCTAGGTGTGTTACAGTTGGCTCAGGCGCACCTCTGATTGACTTAGTGTGATGAGAGCATAATTAAGACTGCAGCACATTAACAGATGGCTGCAGAATCACACAGAGAGGGAGTGAGCGAGAGAGAGAGAGAGGGAGTGAGAGAGAGAGAGAGAGAGAGAGAGAGAGAGAGAGAGAGAGAGAGAGAGAGAGAGAGAGAGAGAGAGAGAGAGAGAGAAGATGCCTGGTGAGCATGATACAACATACGGTACTGCTCTATCAAAGTGTACAGCACCTAGAGATGCTAGTTCAAGTGGCATCACACAATGTAGTCGCAGTGGAGCCTAGGCTGTTTTATTTCTTATGAATTCAACAACTAATTTCTGAGAGGAAGATTGACGTTTCTTCTTTCAAAAATTACACTGCTTTAACATCCATTCAGGAGCTGGCTGCATCTCGTACATACAGTGGAACCCCATAACCAACTAACCGGCTACATCAAACCTCCATTAGGTAAATGTTTTGTTGCCTAACCTTTACAACAGTCAAAACAAAAAATGGCAGAAGCTCAACAGTCATCAAATTTCCTGCAAATCTACTGAATAAGAGACTTGCACAGCGGGTCTGCTCATTGTGTTTACTTCTATTTTCCAATTTCATCCTAGCTTTCATTCTGCCCGTCTCTTGTTTAGTTTTGCCCCATCAAAATAGGATAAAAAGTTAATAGGAGAGGAACCTCGGGGAACAGATGAGAAAACAGTAGTCACGATTCAAGCCACATACAATTTGATGACATGACCAGAAAAATCAATAGGAATTCATTGTGAGAAACCCCCTCAGAGCTTCACTGCCAGAACAAAAGAACAATTCAGTGCTGTCTAGCTGAAGCGGTAATAGCCCAGTAAAGTCATTCTCCTGCAGGAATCAAACCTGCATGCTCAAGCAGTGCATTATCCTTCCCGTGGCTTACCCCCCCCGACAGCCCCCCCGCCCCCATCACACACCCAGGCACCAAATTCTGACAGTGCTGTCTTTTGAAAGGCCATTAAAAATTTGAGGGCAGTAGAAAACATGCAGCAAAATCAAAAGTTTGCAGAAAGGTACAGAAACACAAGTGTTTCTGTTGTTCTGTTGCCAGCCAGTTAGCTGCTCTTGTTGGACTCTGCAGAGAAGTCATAACCACTTTGTAAATTCTAGGGAGACACAAGCAGTTGCTGCTAATGTTCCAGCTGCTGTTAGCTCTGATGCCAAGCTCTGATTTAAGGGTGTGTACAAATATCACCGCTGGATGCTGGTGTAATCTTGAACATTACTCCTATTTATAGAACCTATCATATACTATTGACAGAGAAGATGCTTTTCCCCCTCTTCTATAGACATTAAGTGTTCCCACAACAAAAGCCATTTCTGTATTTTTTTTCTCAGTGTCTAAATCTGCCTTGTAAACAGAACCTCCCCTCTCTGGACAATGTACATGGTTCTTTTGAACATGAGCACTACATACTACTCTACAAGGTGCAGTGTCATGAAAGCAATATGGCTTTATTGCCCAGAGTCTGGCAGTAACAGTACTTAGAGCTTTAGAAATAACATCCCAACAGTTAAAGCGAAATTAGCGTTGCTGTTTCCATTGAATGCCACTTTATACTTCTACTCCACAGCAATTTTTATTCCAAATTTATCTGACAGCTGCAGATTCATGAGTTGGCATGCTATAAACATGAACAGCATTCCAGAGGTTTATCCTTTTTAAATCTGTAGTCTCCAGTATCACGTGACTGTCCCACTGATATCACTTTCCACTCAGGGCAGATCCTCTTTAAGCTTATAAAACTGTACAATTACTCAAGCTACTCCAGTCTGAAGAAGTCTGGTTTATACTGACACAGGCTTCTCACTGCCCTTACCGTGCCATCCTTCCTGCCTTAATATAACCCTTGAGCTGGTGTTTAACTCAACAGCAGACTCTTATGGGGACAACGCTTCAAAATCTCACCTGACCTTATGTTTATTCATGTGTGTAGGAGAAACAAGAAAGGCCTCTTCACAGCTGAACTAGCCAGGCAGAACTAAGGCGATCACCCAAGAGAGGGGAGATGGAGAGAGCCTAACATTTAATTTAATATACACCCCACGGAGAATGAGGGCGAGTGACAGCAAGAGTTTAGATAAGGACGAAACAGTACCTTTTAACATGGCTGGCCTGACGGAGGTCTTGAAGCAGGTGCCCTCTGCTGCAGAGTACTGAACCACGAAGGCTGGAGTGGAAGCCAGGACCGAGACCCTTGGTAGGCACAAAAGCTCAGTAAACGGGGTCGCCATTTGTTGACCTTCAGAGGATGACTCACTGGAAAGGATAGGGGAATATGATAATGAGAGTCCTGCAGTACTGTGGTTCAAGTGCAGGATAAAAAGAGTCTCAAGAGGCACAAGGCACGGCTGCAGCATACAGAGATTAGTTAATACTTTAATTTGGGGTGAAATGCTTTCACAGGTTGTATAAATCTCTTTTATAGAAGTTCCCCCAACTTCCATAATCTCCTCTAGCGTCCAGGTTAAAGTAGCTTTAAGGTTATCATTTTTCCATGCTGTCTGCCAAATCAAGCATATATATATTTATCAGCTTGTCACTGCATGACACCATATAGGGACTCTATGTAGTGTCATTAAACAGATGGGGAAAGTAAGGCAAGAATCACCTGATGTACCAGCCAGGTGGTCTGCAGCTTCTGCACATCATCTGAACTCATGCTGAGGACCTGGAGAGTATAGACAGAGCGAGGCAGATATTTAAGAAGCAGTCTTTGTGGTCACAGATGGACTGTAGTTGAAGTCAAGTGAAAAGGAGTCCTTCTATCTTGCCAGAGGCAACACTCCGAGCCACGTGGCGTAAGGCAAGAGTACCTGTCAGGTGGATGAACCCTTCTCTGATGGCCTCCAGCTCATGATAAGAGGGATGGTTTACTGCCTGTTTGTAAAAGCTGAGAATTCCCTCTGCAATTTGAGCAGCCTCTCTTTCATCGCACAGCATGAATTCATACTATCTGTAGGATTATGTAGGTTAATTTAATCGGTTCTTGTTTGGAGTGAAAACATGAAAACAAACGTTTTGTTCGTAATGAAGAAAAGCAGTCGTGCTTTCAGGTTGACCACAGTCACATTTCTGTGTATTTATGAGTAGATAAAGAGTGAGATGACAACTCAAGTACAGATTTTCATCCACTGATTCTTGATATAAGAAAAAACCTCTCTTGCTTTAACACCAAAGTTCCCCTAAGGATTGCAGCACTGCTGTATTATAATGGGTAAAACGTATTCAGGGGATTCAACACTAGCTTTTTGAAATCCCAGATTTCATGTAACTTCTAACCTTTAGGTTTGGAGGGACTTGAGCTCCTGGGCTTTTGCATCATACTGAATATCCCACTGTTTATTCTACTGTAGCTGAGACTTTAATCCTTCTGAGATATAAAATATTCAAAAAGCTATGTTTTTTTCTTCTGTCAAAATTGTTTTAATGCAGATGACAAGACTGCAGTGATGCCGGTGTGTCTAAAACTGCACACAGGTATAATTAACACCCAGTGATGCATGAATGCACATATGAAAGAAGTCGGAGTTGTACAGAATCCTTTTATGAGGTGTTTCCGCCCTCTTTCATGTTTTCTCTGGAGAGCAACGTCAATGCAGTTTTGACAATAACAACTATTACTGACAGCTTTGTTGTGTATCATTGTTCCCTCTTACACACATCTGGTTGTTCATATAATATGTTATGGTTCCACAACTGGTTTGACATCCAATTCATTATTATTTACCACCATAAAGTACTTTCTACCTGGAAAACATTTACTTTGCAGTCAAAGTAAATTTGCCACCAAGTGTTTGAACAGAGATTGTAAACAGTGATGTCATTTTTCTCCATACCGTTAGAACATAGGCTGAACCCTGCACGACACCTTCCTGCTGAGGTTTAAAAACAATACACTGCACAATACACAATGCACAGACCTGCAGGAAAATATACAGTATGTCTCTTCTACGAAAACACATTCACACACACACATGCACGCTCATTTCCCTGATCTCTTTTTTTGTCTTATGCTCCTCTTGAGCATTCAAAGCGTCTGAAACGAACAGTCAACTTCCCCATTCAGCTGAGGCAATAGTCCTCCTCTGAGGACAGCTCAAGTCAAAAAATTAAACTTCACTCATCCTGCCATTAAAAACAACCTGGAGTATTTGAAGCTGTCAGGTGAAAATCCACCCATAAGCTGCGGAACACAACAGAGCAGATACAGGAGTGAAGCAGAAAGATAAAACACGCCATCTATACTTGCGAGTCTCTCTTTGAAACTTGTCTTCAGTGTGCCTCTGAGATGGAGGTTCTTTGCTCCCTGCAGAGCTGCTCCAGCTTCTCCTCTCCCTGGAGAGATTTGCAGAGCGAGACAAACACCTTGGGTTTCTCTGCGGCTGTGTGTTCTCTTTAAATTCGCCCTAGGCAACTTTAAATTAATACCTAGCACTGCCTTTCCCCTGATAATTATGTATCATCACCCATGAATGCTATAAACGCGGGATGTTTAGTGCTTGTATAATAGGGCTAAACTGTTCTGCAAAAAACTCGTGCTGGATATAATGAATGCTGCATGTTTTAGAAATGCACTGAGCAACTTCACAATTACAGAGAGCTCTTCAGGTTCATAATATTTACACGTTATTACAGTACAGTTCTGTGCCTTCCAGCTATGGCTCCTTTAGTTGTAAGGAAGCTATCTGAGGCCACAAATGCAAAATGTCACTGTCTGGGATCAGCAGAAACTTCCTGCCTGCTTAACTCTCTCCTGTCCTTTGTTCGCTGCTACTACAAACAGAATGTAGCTCGTCTCTCTCAATAATGGGCAGATTGACAAGCCCGTGGAGGTTTGTAACCGACAACAATTCTCCAAGGCCCCGCCGAACGGAGGAGGCATGTCTTTCCCGTCGCTCTAGTATGCACCTTCTGTTGCAAGGAGACCATTAGCAGGGAATTCATTCCTGACATGATAATTGCTGTCAAATTACAGCCAACCACCAACAATTATGATGAGTGCTGACAGGTGAAGTGCGTTCATCTCCCAATCACCGCAGTGCGCACACAGTATGTTTTGTAAGCAGAAGGGTGAGGGGAATACACACAAACTTTTACACACCAAAGTAATTTACTTGTTCAAGGTCCCTCGGTCAAGCAGCGCAGTTCCATCAACACAACTGTTTTACTGATTATAGAGCGAGAGCTGTCTTCGGTTCAGCTGAGGTGGTGGAGTAATTAGATGCTTTGCGATGAACGGCGAACTTTTTCCCTTGTGTGAATGTGTCTACTCCATCACGCACCAGTAACTCATCCAGCCTCTGAACCACGTGTGCCGGAGGCCGAGCTCCCTGTGAGCTTTTGTGGCCATCCACCGCCAACTTTGCTGTTGGCTGGTCTTTTAAAAACCAGCAAAGTGCCATAACTTCTTTTCACGGCTCAGAGGAAAAAAAAATATAATTGATCTTACCTGAACAGCAGGTCTAGTCCTTTTTCATTTTGTCGAAAGGAAAAACAAAGAAATAGTCCTTTTCCCCCAGAGCAGAAGGTGTGCAGTATTTTATCTTCGCCGGTTTGAGAACAACACTAAATTCACATTTTAAGCACGGCCTTCTTCTTCTTCTTCTTCTTCTTCTTCTGAATCCAAGGTGTGAATATTTATATTTGTTAATATTTATTCCTTGAGGTCCGTTGGTCGTTTTCATGGAAGCTGTTTTGACGCGTCCCGGCGACAATTGCACAGGTGTAAATAATTACGGCTGAGTTCCGTTTAGGTTCGTCAGGGTCCTGGCATGGCACATACTGGCTCACGTCTTTACTATAATTACCAACACCTGCGCATTTCAGTGATAAAACGTCAACATGTCTGCCGGTAAAAGCCCTATTTCCTCTTCCCTTGGGTGAACTTCCTGGTGATGAAAACTGTTAAACTTCTGATTTTTAAGCGTATTTTTTGGTTTCACATATTATAATCAAGGCTCACTATTTTCAATTAATCAGCCTTGATGTGCTTTTTGCAAAGTTAAGAAGTGGTTTTATTTTACAAGAAATACAATTTTAATTTCTATTTCTTTTTTACTTTTTAGTCCCTTATTTTTCAGCGCCCCAGAAATGCTGAATTATTCATCATTATTCAATCATTATTGTAATTCTAAAGCTATTGTCAAAAAAAGGTGGTTAAAACAATAGGACTGCTGTAGCTGTACATGAACTAGAACAAACTTTCCATCCAGGATTTCCCTCCAGATCCAAAGGAAAGACGATGTCCATTTTCAAGGAAATGAACGCACCGCTTTTCACACCCATTTTTCTCAACTCCTGAGTGACTCCTCTGACCACCCTCCGTGTTTTCATTCCCACTGTGTCCCCGTTATTGCCAAACATTCTCTTTATCTACAGAAAATGTCAACATCAAATGAATATAGATGGCTCATGAGGACGCCAGCCCCTTTATACTTACAGTGAGTGGTTTCACTTTATATTATCAGATTCAGATCTCAAATCTGAACCTCCGCTGTATCCACCTGGAAGAGTTGACAAATACAGCAACATGATCCCTTGCTGGTTTCCTACCCAGAAAGAGTCTTTTTTCCTTAAGCAGCAGAAACATCACCAACCCTACAATCTGTATTACATAGGGCAGTTTATTGAACTTGTAAATGTGTTAGGTGTCGTTATGCATGATCTTAGTTTTTCTACACTCACAAAACCATAAAAGTTTGAACATTTATAATAATAATTTGCTGCTTCAACATTACATTCAAAGCTGTAAATTGTTATAGCTACATTTTGTTAAAAACACAATATTTACATTAATTGTAATACACAAATTTTATATTTGGCATACTTACATTAATCTCATCATATAATTTACAGGTTCTCAAGTACTGATTAATGTGAATATTTAATCTCAAAAATTCACAACAAATCAAAAAGTAAATTAACCATACAAAAATGAAACATACAAACAATACTAAAGCTAACCCCCCCTTCCCCCAAAAAATGTTGCACTGTATATAAGATTGATGAATATCTTGTGCCAAAATTTCCTCTATTTCACAAAACTGTGTGAAATCTGCCATAACACTTACCTCACTGCAACAACGCAATGTCATTGAACTGAGCAACTATTTGCAACGCAGTCAACTCACGTCCATTTTTCAATCAAACAGAAACTAAATCTCAACTGTACAAATATTTGACAATGATTAGTTTGTAAATATTTCTCCAATAGAGTGTCAGTCATCGTGTGTTTTTTCAGGTCACTGCTGACAGTTAAACTCTGTTCCAATTACTGTTTTGTCAAATAGAGACTTCATAGTAACAGTACTGGTCATAATACAGATGATAAAATCATGTTTGTGCTTGTCTAGAGTTACATGTGATCAGTAGATTACAGTTTAATCAGGGCGTGTGGGTAAAATCAACGTCTCCTTTGCTGAGCAATTTCCTAACTTCTTGATTCCAGGTCCCAGTTAAAAAGAAAAAAAAAGTTTCTTTACAGCACACTATACATTTTCCTTTGGCACAATACTTGGTAACCCCACCCCTCCCCCTAAAGATCTGTTGTCATTTACATCATGCAGGAGGGTTAGGGTGTGTTCACATAAATGGCAATGACCAATGGCAAATTCCAGCTTCTGAGCATGCAATTGCACTTATGTTTGCCCGTGTGTTTGGTCCAGGATCACGATTTTATTGTTAATGGGGGCAATTCCTGACGTGTGTGAAAGTTAAGAGGCTGACTTTAAGGTTTTAGAGAGGAAAAAAGGCAGTAGAGTGGTTTAGGAAGGTGGCAGTTCACCACTAAGAATCTTACTACTTATCTGATTTACATGTATCAAAGTGGAATTAAAATATGCCTTAAAACTGCTGTCATTACTGAGCTGAAGCTACCAAACGTTTCGTGTTACTGCATAAAAATGTTGAAATGTGTTCGTCAATTTTGTCTGTATTTTAAACCAGGCAAAAAATTACAGGTATAACAGGAGTTTTTCATTTAAAAGTTCAACTTTTGACTTTTTTGTACCATTGATTGTGAGGATATGATCATGGGAACACACCCTTGTCTACTACACTTCACTGAAATGCATACTCAAGGCCTCTAGCACCTTTTTAGCCATACAGTATACAAATGTACTGAGTTTAAAAAAAAAAAAAAAAAAAAAACGTGCAAGACTCACGGATAAAAGACTCTGTTTTCAATACTTAAGGCAAAAACAATTTTCATATATACCAATATACATATATTTGAGATTATTACATCTATCAAAACTGTGTTTTTCTAGAGTGTTCTGGTAAACATATGTTGCGACTGACCGTGGCGACCTACTGTACGTACTAGAGCTAAAAGTGCGGAATGACCAAGTCAAAGTCAATGCAATGCCCTCTAGTAAATACAAAAGGAAACTTTCTTTATCCGACAGCTTCTCCAGTTCAGTTTTTTGACTGCCTGTAAATCTATTGGCCTGTGTCTTTTATTGGAACGTAGGTCAGGAATGCCAAACTGAAGATAACCAAAAAAAAAAAAAAAACAAGTGAGTGCCCAGTAGAAAAGTGCAAATTACGCCAGTGTGTTTCTTCCACCTCCTTCCACAAAACCCCCCAGACCTGGACCGTTAAGCAGCACCTATAGCTGGGACACCTTCCTGGGCAGAGGCCTCGGTCTTGGCACACGAGGGTCGGAGGTTCCGTCCAGCTTCATGCTGCCTGTGCGGAGCTGGTGAGGCTTGGGTGGCAGGGCCGGGGGGTCCGTCTGCGGGGGGATGGAGAGACTGTGGGGCAGCGGCACTGGCCTGCGGGGGTTGTTCCTCTCGTACACGCTGTAGGGAGGCGGCGTCTTGTTCTCTCTGCGGATGGGCTCATCGGAGCTGCTGGACACAGAGTTTGGCAAGGTGGTGGGTGGAGGCAGCGGGTGGGGCGGGTGGTCACCTGCAGGCAGCTCGGTGCCTGAAGCCTCCGATACACTGCAGCGACTGAGGGAGGAGATGCCACTGCTGTAGCTGCCAGAGAGGACAGGGGAGTTGGAGACCAGGCTGGCAGACTGGCACTCGGTAGGTGAAGGGGTGAAAGGTGGCACTGTGGTCTAGAGAAACAGACAGAATGATGGGAAATTTTACACTTCCTCTTGGAACACCTTTGGGGTTTTGTAGGTAGCATTATTCAATTTACCTTTCTATATCTCTTAAGAAATTACCCCGATAGAATTTGTGTACATTTTGCGCTTAAATAAAACGTGAAAATATTATGTGCATCCTTTCTCCAACATGTGTGCTGACACAGCCATAAAGCAACAATGAAAAAAAAAAAAAGAGGGAGAGTCAGTGAGCAGATTAAGAGGGCCAGGTTTTTCCACTCCATCAACCGACCCTGTGCACTGAAATGAAAAAACACAATATGCTGCACTTCCCCCCTCAAAAATCCGATCACTCAACAAAATGTTTTTCTACGCAATTACACCATGCTGCCATTATGTCTGCTGAAACTTAATTGGATCTAGTGAAGTATACAATTGATCAGAGGTTGTATTGTTCATGCTACAAGGGGCATGAACAAAGAGGTGTTCATTTGACATGCACAACTGGACAAACCTTTTCACATCTGGGTTAGCATGACAAAAATCAGTAGATTTAATACAGTGATGACAAGCAATTTAAACTCCAGATCCACTACTAAATATCATTTCTACCTCAGGAGATGAGTAAGTGCAGCCCTGTCAGACTGGCACCATGAGTTTTCTCCAGGATCACTATTGTCATGTGGTTTGTGGTCTGGTAATGGGCCCCTGGCTGCACTGACTGATGTGTGTGTGTGTGTGTGTTCATGTGCCAGATAATGGGGCCTGCTGGAGGTCCGCAGAGGACCCGTCTCTGGCTGCGCTGTGATGGGCAGCTTGGTACTTCGCTCCAGGCCTCTTCTGTTGCCACAACACACAAATGTGGCAACGGGCACACACCTAACCACACACACACACACACACACACACACACACACACACACACACACACAAATCTGATTGACAGAGCATGCTGAGTGCCAAGCTGTCACTCACACTTTGGTTTCCAGAGTTGTTCTCTCTCTCCTCTCTCTCTCTCTCTCTCTCTCTCTCTCTCTCTTTTTCCACCTCACACACACACAGACCACACACACACACACAAACAACCGCATTCTTGGTAGCTGTCACATTTAAGAAGACATCACACCCGCAACAAAGCAGGGAGCTTAGCACTGTTGCTCGTGACAAGCCCACAAAGACGATAACAGTTAGCAGGAGACGAGCTTCGGTTCACCAGAGTTTCCAAACAACTTTTTACCCTCATTAAGAGCTCACTCAGTGGTTAGTTAACCTTAGCTGGACCTCTCCTGCTTCCGCAGACTGTTATAAACTACTAAGAGGCTCATTAACAATAAATCACAGCTTGGAGACAAAGCCAGAATAATCAGTTATCTGTAGATAAACATAAAATACACTCGAGGTCAGAGATATTAAAAACTTGTTTTAACACGTCTCAGCTGAGAGATGCTGAAGGGAACATTGAGTACAGCACACGGAGTTCTCATCGCATTAATAGTAAAGAAAAAAAACATAACAAATAGGGTTCATGCTTTGATATTTAAATTCACTGACAAGTACATGTAGTGAAGTTGAATAAATCCATCTGGTTTTGCATATTTTTGGCAGGCAGGCCAGATGACATCCTCTCCGAGCCTGAATTAAACACAAGAGGACGACAGTTGGTGTCTACCAGGTGTACGCTTAGATAATACGATGAATGCCCTCCAGTCAGTCCCGTTTTGGGTCCACTTTGGGACAGTAGTGTCATAAAAACTACAAAATCAGCAGCACTGGAGCAGTTAGCGGCTTCATGCAAAGCTCCCCAGCCTTACGGTTGACAGAGAGTAGGATAAAGACCCCGGAGCTGGCCGGTAAGACATTAGCTGTGCAGGATAAAGGCCCCGAGGCTGTCACTAAGCAAGGTCAGGCTGTCTCCCGCAAAGAAACTAAAATTAAAAAAAAAAAAAAAAAAAAAAAAAAAAAAAAAAAAAAACCCCAAAACTCAGAGAAAATGGACAGAGGAAGTGAGTGACGGAAACATAACCAACCTTTTGCGGCGATCTGGACGCAGGGACAGGGGACTGCGACCTCATGTTTTTAGCCGAGGAGCCTGCTGACAGCCAGATGAGAGAGAGAGCAGGAAAAGGAGAGAGAGAGAGAGAGAGAGAGAGAGAGAGAGAGAGATAGAGAGAGAGGACAAGAGGGCAAATTCAAATTAGAGGAGCATTTTCTTCTATTCGCCATGATGACACAGCATGAGTCATGCAAACATACACACGGAGATGAGAGGGCCAGTTGCTTAAAGCATCAATGAATCAAATACGTGCTGATGTTCCGCAGGTCCTTTAGGCTGCCTTAAGCTGTTTCTACATCCAACAGCTGTTACTACCCTATGCAACGAGGGCAGGAGAAAGAGGGGGGGGGGAAACACTCCATCTGCTTAGAACGCTGCTGGGCAGTGCAATACATCAGAAAGCAGTGGGGAATAAGTCCAGTTTCTTGCATCTGTAAATAAGTAAATAACTAAAACACAGTTTGAGTTGATGGTGGGGAAAACTGTTGTTGATGTAATGACATGCATTTCTCGGGGGGGGGGACTGAGAGGGGAAAAATACAAATCCGGGAACTGAATGGAATTTCAACTGAGATTGATTTCAGCCTTCTCAAAGTCCACGGAGATTTTCAGACTCCCTCTTAGTTGAACTAACCCATCTCATACCAGGAAATATCAGCATCTCAACTGGTTAGTAAAGAAAACGCTGCCGTCGTCGTGTATGTAGAAGCAGAAGCAGGGAAACAGCAGCTGAGAGCCTCAGATGGGAAAATGCCAAGAGGAGGTGGAGAAAGCACCAGGTGTCAAAAGTCAGAGAGGAAAATTAGTACCATTCTTCACTGGAGGATTCGCTGTGATTGGCCGGTTTACCTGAGTACGGAGGCCTAGGTGGGACAGGAGGGCATAGCAATTTGCCAACAGAGTCAGAGAAGGATGGAGCGCCCTCTTTGACACTGTCTAGGCTCCAGCTACTGGGTGTGGGTCTCACTTTACAGTACACAGAAACATCACAAGTCACATAACAGGTCATGGGAAAACAAAAGACAACACGGAGAATGCAGTGAACACAGTGGAATCATGTGCATTTGAAATGGATAATCACAATGAAATCAAAACACCAAAAACGATCCTGATGAAGTTGTTTTGTTTTCTTAAACTCTTAATAAATAAAGATGTATTCTTTTTACTCTGATTGTTGCTCATTTAGTCGTGGATGTTTTTTTTAAATGTTGGAGAGAAATTCTTCAGATCTGAAGCCAAGTTTTCAGGAGCTACAAAGCAGGTTCACAAAGTCAACAATCACAGTATTAATCTTCAACCCTCGTATCCTCTTCTGCTTTAATATATTCTGCCATGCTTGTTTTTTATCCGAAGGAGGGCCAGTGAGATCACAGAGTTACATAACTCCAGGATCTAAAAGGCACAAAATGAACTCCTCTTTTCCTCTGCACAGTGGCTCTCCATCATTGCCAGGATGCTACTGGATGTACAGCTGAGAGATCAGAGCCTCTGAGGTCAAAGGACATTTTTCTTGAATTCTTGCAACAAAACTTTAAATTTGGGAAGTGTAAATTTTGGCATCTTTAGTTTTAGAGTTTGTTTTTTGATGAAAATGTGTATTAGTTTTGGTGTTATTTTTAGTCTTATTTCGTTTTACGTCTTCTAAGCATTCTGAGTCTTTGATGTTTGATCATGCGTCCCCAGCTGTATTGTTTTCGCTTAACTGAGTCCTCTGAATTAAATGACAAAATACATTGTCTGTCCATCCCCCCTAGAACAATACACAGAAGCCTTTTCTAATCTAATGTCCTTATTGGCTGGAGTTATTTGTCCTTTTGTGCCTTTCCAAAACTGTCACAAATAAATGTTCAATACTTGACGTGAAAGCAGGGTAATAGATTTTCTTGAATGTACATCACTTATAAAACAAAGAAATAAAACTTTAAAATAGAAATAACCTTCTAAAAACTAATTTACCTCACACTGTTCTTGGTAGAAATCTCAGACTGTTCTTGTTCAGTCTTTGGTTTTTATAGGTCACATTCAATCAAACTTTTGGTTCTTAGACTTAAAGTCTAGGAGCTATTTCAATTACTGCCTCGTGGTTGTATGTTTTCTGTGGTTACATGGAAAACTAGAGTCTAGTGTGCATCGTATTTTAACAGCAATCTATATTTGGCTTCCAGAGTTAAAGGTTCAGGACCAAAGATGAGACAATCGACACTTCGACTCACTCGCAGGTTTCGTGTAAATTCTCGCACCTTTTGTCATCGTCATATGCATAAAGGTGTGATGTCACCATATTGTGGGAGTTCATCTATCTCTCACTGCATTATTTAAACATCGCACTTGAATCACATAGAAAGGTGTGTGTCTGTGTGCTACAGTAACAAGGAAGCTATCGCATCCACACACTTCGCTCTTTGTTTTAAAGTGTCTCTTCCACATGCCTCTTTAATTGCCTCACAAACCGCTATGAAAGCTGCTCTTTTTTTTTTTTTTTAGTGGCACAGAGCAGCACTGATGGAAGGAGAACTGCACATGTTCATTTTATACCTAAGTTCAGAGAAAAGCCTTCAAACTGTTCAGGTTTTTTTTTTTTTTTTAAATTACTAACAGAGGGGGGGCAGCTTTCACTCTCTCACAGGCGTGTTTTTCCTGGAAAATGCAAGAAATATTCATCCTCCCTTGACTATGTTGAGCAAAATCACCACCTGGAGGCTTAACTAAGAGATATACATTCACACATACGAATGTCACACATGTCTATTAGCACTGCAGGGATAGTACCTGACATTTTATTACTCTTTTAGGCTAAGGCAAGATGAAATGCTGTAATCTAGATGGTGCATCTGGTTAGGAGTTGGAAGAAAATGGAACCCGGCACGTGTGTGTGCGTATGTGTCTCAGTGTGTGTGTGTGTCCTGACGAGCTTGCTGAGGCAGTGACTTAAGTGTGAAGACAGATGCCTCCAGTCACTCTGTGGTCAAACTGTCTCACACACACTGCATGTCTGGACAGATGACCACTACACTGGATAACGGCATACGCGTCGATGAGTAACAGAGAACCTGCCCGCTACTGTGCTGCAATGCTCCTGCATTATAGTGTTCCACACTGAACAGAGGAATTATGGTAATTATGGTTAATGGACACATGCTGCGGAATAGTGGTAGTGGAGAATGAATAAATAACAATAAGGAACACAGAAAAGAAAATTAAAATATATTAAAAGTCTACTTCGGTTTAATAAAAAGTGTCTACACATGTTGGCATTATTATTCTGCTGGAGGGGATTCCCTGCAAGTTGAGTCTGACAGTGTTGGAGAGGTGAGTGCATGGAGGGAAAACATGTAAAATATGCTAAACATGGTGTTTTACCTTTGTCTGGTGCTGAGAGGTTGGGGTCACTCCTTGGTAAAGTGGTATCGCCTATCTGATGAGGAGGAGCTCTCTGCACACAGAAGAATAAGCCCATATTACTGTCAAATACCCGCAGCGTCAAACAGTGTATTTATGATAGGAAACGTAGGTAAATACCAGCTGTAAAGAAAAGAGGAACAAATGAATATTGGGTGCTAAAAATTAAATATTGCGTGAAAATATTCCTTAAAAAATATAGAAGAGTCAGACAGACATAGAAAGACAGAGTGCTGAATGCATAATGACCTTTATGTCTAGCAGAGGTGTGATATTTGTTGGAGTGGGTGAGCACTCCTGCCTCCATCTTCAAAAATATATAAATAACGTTGTTTTTGTTTTTTTTTTACCCCGTTGCTCTAATTACAGTAAAGGATATGAGTAATCAATGCTGCTAATAATCAATATTCCATTAGCAGCTAACTGCCAGTGCTCCGCTGCTGTCAGGTTGGAATAATTGTTCGACTTCCCAACATCAATTCAAACAACTCCTCCGATTCCGCACAAGCTTGGATAAGAGAAGCAGGTGAACTGCGCCGGTAGCATTAACCGCTACGAGATGAACAGCCTTGAAAAGCAAACACATTATTTTTCTGTTACAGTAGCTTTGTCACTGAGGATGGAGTGTGTGTGTGTGTGGGGGGGGGGGGCTGCATTACAAACTGCCCTTCAGCAAGAGAAGGACCTGCAATATCATGTTGTTCTTGTTGGCTCTTGTTATTGTGCTAACATTAGTGTGACGGGCCCGGGGCCTCGAGACCAATTTAATGTCGTTTTAATGTTTAGGAGTGATGGCTGACACCTGGGTTGGTGTGACTGCTCATCTCTATATACAGGTGCTTTAGCAGTCAGACTCTTTGTGGTTTTCTAACACCTGTACATGTTCACACGTACACACACTACAAACATCACTGATCAACTGACTTACTTTTGATCTGGGTTGTGACATTAGCTTGCTGTACTGAAATGTGTGTGTGTGTGTGTCTGTGTGTTTGTCAGTGAAAATGAGGCAGTGACTTTAATACAACATCACTAACATGAGCTGCTCTTGAAAAACTGCAATTCTCAGCTACACAAGACCTCATGACGTGTGCCCTCGTCCAGGAGGCTTTTTTTTCTCTCACACATGGAGATATATTGAACAATACAAAGGTGACCTTGTTTTCTGCCCCCGGTGTGTACCTTATGGGCGGCTGCAATGCTGAATAAATGTGCTTCTATGGTACAAAAAAAAAATACAGAATAAAAAAATACAGAGCCACTTCTCATTTCATCTTATCATACAATCACACAGTTGGATGACAGGCGGAGCTAATGGCCAAAGAGAATTAATTATTATAATAAAAATCTGTGGGAGTGTTTTTCCACATCCTGCATTCCCATTTCAAAATATCCTCATTGTTACTTGAGAAACGCACAGGTATTGTAACTCAGATTATTGTGGGAAAAAGAAACGGCGCCACGGTCGTTGAATTCATCCAACACGACTCAAAATTGAAAAAAATGAAAGCTGCAGATTATGTCTTCAGTTTTCTCAACGCTGTAATCTTTCACCCGACATTATCATCGCACATAATGAGCCTGCAGACTGGATGTCTCTTGTCGAAATGCACCATGGGAGTCAAACAATTTTTTTAATGTCTGCACACAATCTTGCACCTTCAACCAGATGTTTTCGACCGATGATGTCCACCAAAACCGTGAGTAACCGCACGCTGTCTATGGAAACCATGAATGGGACTTTTATTTCTGGAACCACAGGCAGCTGAAGTAATTCCCCCGTAAATCAATTACAGTTATGCTAATATGCTAAAGGACTAAATGAAGACAGACATGGAATGATAAAATTTTAATTTTTGTTGGAAAATTTGATTTTTTTTTCCCAGTATCCCAGCTCACAGAACACTTTAGATGGACACCATGTGTTTTCATTAAATGCCGTTATTATGTGTCCTGGGAAATCGTTTTCCCATTACTGTGCATTTACTGTATACAGATTGTATGGCCCACCCATAAGTGTGCATTTGTGTGTGTGTGTGTTACCTGTGCAGGGTCCAGGGGGTTGGGAAAGATGGCACTGACTGGTCTCTCTCTCGGAGACAAAC
This sequence comes from Toxotes jaculatrix, assembly GCF_017976425.1. NCBI lineage: Eukaryota > Metazoa > Chordata > Actinopteri > Toxotidae > Toxotes > Toxotes jaculatrix. The sequence goes on along the minus strand of NC_054415.1, from coordinate 10,222,654 downwards.
AGGCGTTTTCTCTGGAATGCTTGTGTTTCTCTGCCATTTGGGGTGAACCTGGAATAGACAGTATGAGATGTCACAGCTTTAATACACACACACACACACACAGCCGCACAAACACATAAGGGACCAAATAGCAGCAAGGTGTTAGACTATTACCCACAAATACTGGCCACAAATCAGGAAAAGGCCAATCTCTCTTTTGCTCTCCAAGCCTCTACACTATTCTTTCAGCCTCACTAGCTCCACAACATGATAAATGGCCTGCCCCCCCACCCCACCCCCCCACCCACACACACACCCTCCTCGCTCCCTCACCTCTTCTGTTAAAACTGGACGATCACACCTGACAGAAACACATGCTAAACCTCAACACAGAAACATGTGTAACACACTAACAGACAAACACAAAATCTCACCTAAACACACAAATACTTGCTCACACCATTTTCACAGCACGTCCTCTCATCTGGTGTTAGCTGCTGTATAGATCTTGATCCATTAGCGAACGTGAGAGCACTTGGAAGACTATCATATGAGTATGAGATACCCATCGTTGGCTCTCATTCAGATAAAACCCCACTAGCAATAATTCTCCACAGGCTTTATGGGGAGACAGAGGCCACTTTTATAAGGGCACCGCCCGCTGACAGCAGCTTGCCAAAGGGGAGTGTATACGCTTCCATAAACGTCTCCATATATTCTTACTTTTTATGATGTCGATCAGGGAGAAACACGTTTGCACATTTGAACGCAGCGAACAAGGAGGGAAGTCAGACGAGGCATCAGATATGCACACTGCTCTGCAGAGGAAGGTTTAGATGGCCGAGGCCCAGCCTGGACCGGACCGATTGTATTGAGATCCAACAGGAATGCTCCGCACAGCTCTAATCATCTCTTTCTCTTGCTCTGTCTTGCTTTTTCACTGGGTCCATGTTTCTTTCAACAGCATTTGTCTCCACGTCTCAGCCAATTTCATTTTTCATCTCGGCTCATTTCGTATTCTCTCTATTTTTCAGTCTCTAACTTTCCATTCAAGCCTCCCTTCTCACTGTTCTCTCTTCTTTTTTCATTTTTTTTCATCTTGACTTCCCTCTCCTGCGTGTATCTCTAGCTGTCTTCTAACCTCTCTAACCTCAGCAGACAGGACGCTGCGGTGGTTAGAGAGAACATCATGTCACTGAAAGGTCAAAGTTTCATGCCCCATGTTCGATGTGTCCAGCTGAACCTCCGTCCGCTTCGTCTGTGTGAGTCGGTCTGGATTGAAATATCAGTTACATGCTTACAGTGTATAACACTGCAAAACGAGTTACTCTGCACAGTCTCACCTCTGGCACTGGACGGGGCTGAGCTGGTGACGTTGGGCGAGGCAGAATGGTTGGAGCTGAGGCTCGAGGTAGATGGACTGGGCTGTGGGTGGGACAGACAACAAAAACAACAACTGCATTGATATCACCAGAATATTCTAAACGTTCATTAACATATTATATGATATAGCACATAAATGAGCTTAGCTTAATCTATATTGTGGTAAAATCACCAAGCTTAGTGTGGTTGTAAGCTCTGATAAGCGAACACTGAAGCTTATATTGTTACACATTCTGTTCTCAAAAGTCAACAATGATCCTCCGTGCTCAAATATTTGAAATGATCATAGACAATTCCACTGAAATTTGGTGACAGTGTCTTCTTTGACCAAAGTCAGACATTTTTAAACTCCACTTTCACAACCAGTGAACTGCGCTCCAGCTCTTACAAGACATTGTTTAAAAGAAGTTGTAAAACATAATGTCACTGTCAGAATATTAAAGTAGAATATTACTGTAGGCTTTAGAAAGTCCCATAAAACTGAGCAACTTGTTCTACATATAAATTATGGTTAAGGGCAACTGAAAACCAGATTTCAAAATCCAAATAATGGAAGTTAACTGTTGCTGTAATATTATATTTAACTTCATCTAAATTTCCAGTTGTTTGAAAACCTACTAGAAACTGTCCAAAGCTTTCAGGAAAAAATAAAAACAAAATGCTAGCTGATCTATAACTACAATTATTACTTATTTTAATTATCATTATTGTTTATTATGGTATAAATCTGATAAGAATTTCACCATAATATAATAATGTGTATTATTACAAATGCTTCCTAGATCAATGTCTGAGAATTTGAAGTTGTAAGTCTTTTTGTTTGAACTATGAAATGAATATGTTTCCAGTAGGGTTGGGATTGAAGGCTTAATACACTTTATACATTGAAATATACTCTAATAATACTCCTCTTTACAATCACCTCTCAGTAAATTGTACTTGATCTACAGAATAAAAGACATACGATGACAATTTAATATAATATTGTAACAGCTTCAGTCAGATCCCTTAGTCCTCTCGTGTTTTCCTCTGCTTCCTGTTATTCCAGGCCTGCAAGGTGCGGCGGACAGCCTGCCAGGAGTTCTCAGCAGCTTTCACAATTGGGCCAAATCTAGTTTAGATTACTGCCCAACTCCAGCGAGCCTCCCTGGACAGACCATGCAAAGCATTGTGTCCTTATTTGATGTAATCATGACAGTTTGCTTGGACAAAGCTTCGAACAAGCAGAGAGGAAGATAGAGAGAAGGGGTCAGAGGGGAAGAGAAATGAGGGTAGAATGGAGAGAGGGATTAAAAAGTAGTGAAATCTGGAGGGAGCAGGAGGGCAAATGTTGGGATGTGGACTCAGTCTACCACCTTAAGAGCCTTTGTGTGGGTGTGAGGGAAGAGGCTGCATAAATGTGTGTATGAGAGAGAGAGAGAGATCACCTGCATGTTGAAGACTTCATCCGAGCTCTCCGATTGTCCTGTGATGTTACTGACTTCATTGGAGGCTTGAGACGACAGAGAGGATGAGGAGTAGCGGTTCACCGCAGGGTAGCTGGGGAGGGGAGGGGGCTGAGGGTGAGAGAAAGACAGACAGAGATGGTTATGGCGGCTTTCCATAAATGGTGACAGGTTATGTTGTTATGTTTCATTAGCTCTGAGAGGCTTCACTCACCGAAAATTCAGCGCGAGCCGCACAAAGGCCGACAAAGTCAGGCAGGGAGGGGAAAAAGACAAACAGAGAGATAAATGGGGAAAAAATGTCAGATTAGAAGAAAATAATCGATGCAGTAATCACAGTATTTCATCATGTATTTGTCTGGCAAAAGGTAAGAGGTGCTAAAGAAAGGTTAGAGAACAAACACAATGGGGCTTTTAAAGGATGGTTAAAGCTGAAGTCTTTGACAAAAAACAAAAAAAACAAAGTGTAACCCGGTTTTGTGTTGGAAAACAGAGTACGAAAAAGAAATCAAAACTCAATGAGGAAAATGTGAAATGTCACTGGGAGATTGAGGTGATGTGTGCGTCGGTATCTTTCTGTGTGGCCGTGCCCCCTGGGATCAGACTGTGGAGGCAGAATGTCGCAGGTAGACAGAGTGGCAGGGTCAGTGAACACATCAAAACACATGCACACACACAGATACGCACACACATGCACGCGGTCTGTCTGTCGGTCCGGCAGCAGCCACATGGAAATATCCCTGTGGGTGCCAGCCAGCTGCCCCCACCTATTGTGTGCCCAGATGAGGCCACACCAGTAAAGATCGAGGGAAGAAGAGAGCAAAGGAGCAGAGAGCGATGTTTGAGGTGAGGTGGAAACACAAAAAAGTAAAAAAGACAAAAAAAAATAAAACAGGTAAGGTGAAGACTGGCACCTGCAGTGAAGGGAAACACATCAAGAGAAAGCAAAAGAATGTGAGAGGCCATAAAGGAGGGATTTAAAATATATCCTCAGACGGAAGTAAAAGACGTTACTGGACACTTTTTAAACTCTAATATAAAAAAGAAGCAAAAGCAAAGACATGACACATACTTGCAATGTAAAACATTAAAGAAAAGAGACAACAAAATCAATCGTCACCTCCGTCTGACAACCCCTCTGCCACCATCTGGGCTGATGATGTTGGGCACAGAGTTCCTGCACGGTCGTGGGCTCCCGTTGGTGAAGTGCACCGGGCTTGCGCGCACGTAAGCTGAAAACTCCTGGGGTTTTAAATTGGAGAAGAGGAAAAGCACATGAATAAATACTTCTTCAAGCCAGAAGAGGAAATGCGCATGATTAAATGTTTCTTCATGCCAGCGTGAGGTATGTAAACATGATACACGCAAACACAGTCAGCGGAAGTGTGTTCCACTGACTGTCAGAGGGGTGGCTTTATTTATATTCACTCAAAAGTGCAAACACAGTGGTCAGTTTCTGTTGGCACATACACTGCTTCCATAAAACAACTTCTGTTGTTTGAAATGTGACTTAAAGTGTCACCACATATTGTCCTCTGGCCTACCTGGATGCCGAGACTGGATTTCATTAGATGAAACTGGTCCACTAACTTCTTATGGAGAGGTCTCATGTCCTGCGGAACAAACTTCTCATGCACAGCGAGGCCGTACTCCAGAATATGTGCCTGTGAGACAAATGATGGTTTTATGTCTAAGGACGTGACAAATAACCAAATCTGAGGACAAGCCTGGAAATAAATTTAATCAAAGTGACAAAGATTTTATTCCTAAAACTTCATCTGGGAAAAGCACAAAATATTTGCTCATTTGTTCCAGATGTGCTCAGTTAAAATAAGTTTCTTTTGCTATATTTTTCTTTACAATATCTTATATAATTTTTATAAATACTATCAGTATTTCTGTTTCCATGTTAGAGGATAAACTTGTACACATCCCTGTATTTATCTCTCATTACAAACCTGTTCAAACATGAGCTCCCTCAGTCGCCCGATCTTCTCGCCATCCTCAGGGTGATTCATAATGTAGTCCTTCACGAAAAAGGCCTGAGACAAAAATGCAGAACATCTGTTATGCACACACCGGGAGCTGAAGCACTGGAGCTTTCTGCACTGCAGTGTTACCTGAATGCCCACTGGGCTGACACAGTGAATTAGTGTCCAGGCGATTTTTTTTTTTTTTGTTAAATCCTTGAAAAACATTCATACAAACAAACTGAGCAAATAAGCAAACAGAGTAAAATCCACACCAATTGGGGTGTGATACTCGTGTCTGGGCTTTTGTGTTGTGATATTAATATCAAGTCCTGCTAAAAATAGAAAGAACACTGTGCCAAATGGATGTTAGTGGAATCAAAAGACTATGATTATACTTTGATTCAGGGGCCAATTTGGTCTCATATTTTAAAAGGTTTTTTTAATATTCATTCATGTCACTGCTTCCTGTTACAGATCATGTCTCTTCAGAAACAGCATACTTCTTGATTACGGCTTACAGACGACACTTTCTATTCACTTTCCCTGACATTTCCTTCAAAAAGGCAACTCAAAGGAGAAACAGATAAGATAAAAAATGCCTTGGTCTGCTTTGAAGGATGATAACAGTTTTTTGCCGCGTCCATACATTAAACAGCGGGTCCTAACTGTTTACAATACCATAAACACTTGTGATGTGTCTGCAGATTATGGTAAATCCTTTTCAATCTGCATTGGAATACACAAAGAGCAGAGACGACAAGCCGATGAAAGACCCGGCTCACAATCTGCTTTCGAATCTGCCACAGACGGAAACACAAGAAAGAGACTGAAAGGTAAAGGGGGGAGTTCGCAAAGAGGATCAGCACAGTTCCCCTCTCAAGGACGTGGCTGTCTATCTCCAAAGAGACGGTGGGGGATGACAGTTAGAGAGAAGAAGATGCTCAGAGCCGCTTCAAACACGTGAGCAGACGCAAACACACACATGTAGATCCCTATCAATGAACGCATGTGACTGTGGCTTGTTGACTACAAATGCTCAAAGAAACAAGGAATAATATTATTCCAGACAAACATCCTCAGATGGCAGTCTTCATTAAAACAGCATATATTAGGATGCACTGTACATGATATCTTATTCCTCTCTTATTAAACCACCATGCGACACAAATGAGACGTATTTAATAACATGATTACATCCTATATATTTGGTGTTTTATACAGTATATATGTAATAAAAGAGAATTGCTGTGTTTCACCAGGAATCTCCATTCCAAGGAGCTCTGGAAAACTCAGCGAAAAATTATCAATAATCTGCTATGAATGATGGAAATTTCTCATCGGGGCTGCGGGGAGTGAGACCTCGCCATGGAGTGGCTCAGTTAATCATTAGAAAAGTCCAATTAGAGATGGAATGCTAAGGGGAGGGGAAATAAATCAGACAGCGTTCCCCCTCAAGGGTCTCAACTCACAAACTTAAGCAATAAATCTAAATATTAATAACGACAATTCTCCTTCACTTGAAGCCCAGCAAACCTCCACAGCTGTCAATCGGCATTACGCGGGGAAATTAATAGATTTACAGCCGCGTTCCGTGGGGCACCGCATGTGATATTCGGCGAAGAACAATGAGTGTTGGTACGAGTGGCAGTGTTGTTTGCTCCAGAAACAGCTCCATCTGTGTCCACCTCGTGCAAAATAATTGAAAAATGTGTCATTTTCTATTGTGTATGAAGTGAAAATAACACAATTGATATAACATAACATAATTGATAATAACAGAAATGGTTGGTGGTCAATTTTAACCCAGACATACACCATTTATACATTTACATGCATGGAAATGTACACACAATAATTCCAGTTGTGGAATTAAAAGCAAAGAGCTGCTCTATAATTATAATGGAAGCTGAGAATTATTCCATATGCTTTCTCTTGAACAAAATAATGGCAGTGAGAGGGGAAAGCATTTCAGCGATCCTTGCCTTTGTGGCTCTATCAAGTATCCTCCAGTTAACAGGCTACTTCTGCACTGAGCCACGCTCTTGCGCACAATGCCAATAAACACTCACAAGCACACACACATACACGCATGCACAAACACGAACATTCATCCCCACATACGCGCTCCCAGCGGAAGAGGGTGGTTGCTATGCGACACAGAGCTATTCGCCGAGTCCACTCAGTTTGTTGAGGGTAAAAAAAAAAAAAAAAACATTTTCTTGAGAAGATTTTTTTGATTTTCACCCTCTTCTCCAGTTGTGCTCCTCCTAGTTAAGAAATTGCACTGTTGACCGGCAATTGTCTCCCATCAGGGAGCTTCTGAAGACGCAGGAGATGCGAGTGTGTGTCAATGCGATTGAGCATGTTTGAGTGTTTACCTGCCAATCTGTATGTTTGTCTGTTACCACGTCAGTGTATAAATACAGCGTCTGCATAAACACTCTCATCTCATTCATTCAGCCATTATTAGCCATCTACAGCTCTATATTCCATCCTGCTACTCCTCTATCTGCCATTTTTTGACCTCACCCCTCTTTCTCCCCACATCCATCCTTCTATCTATCCATCCATCCAAACCTCCCATCCATCCACCCATTCCTCCATCGCCATCCATCTCATTTTCCTGCTTCCACCCCCTCCTGCTCTCCACTCATCTATCCATTTGGTCAAACCTTCACCCAGCCATTCATGCATTCATCCATCCTTCCATCCATCCATCTGTTCATCTGCTCCTCCCTCCGCAAAACGCTCTCTGTCCATACATCTCTTCGATAAAACCCACCTTCATGCATCATTAGGCAATCCATATGTCATCGCACCACATTCCTGCCTCGCTCTCTAAAACCCTCCAACCTTATCCTCTACCTATCCATCCATACCTCTTGGTAGCGGGCCAGCCCCCCGTTGACAGCGGCGTCGATGACCCCGTTGAGGCACATGGTGAGGGGGTTGATGTTCTGCATCTGCCGGCTCTGACACTGGGTGATCAATGTACGTAATTGTAAGTTCTTGTTCTCGATCACTTCGATGGCGTTCTCCAGTGGGCTTACCTCCACCTACGAAGAGACAGGATGTAGGGGAAAAAAAATAGAGTTAAAAAGGGACAAGCTGTAAACACAACACTGAAATGTTATCATCTTTTTAGCTGTTATCAACATGTTAGCTTGTTTGGTGAAACCAAAACAATGAGCTGAAAGATGCTAAAATCCTCCACAGAGCTGGTGGAAAATACGTAGTAGGGTGATAATTATCTGAGGTTTTATCACTACCAGTGACTCTAGCAGCTTTAAGTATAAAGCATACACTGTATTATTGCAAACACACACATTATTAATATATGGTTACTTTTGTGTTCACTCAATCTTCTTTCTTCCCCTCATTCTGCATTTCTTCTTCCCCCCTTTTTCTCTCTCTCTCTCTCTCTCTCACCCAACGCTTAATCCTCTTGCTAATAGAGCTTTTGCCAGTTCTCTATTTTATATGCTACTGCACTGCATAACCATCATAGAATAACACTGGGTTCACAAACCACAATTTCACACCACGCTCAGCAGCTATGCGCTAAAGAATATGCGCTTAGAGCAACAGAGACAGACGCTGTGTTATGTTTTGCATACAGTGGACAAAACAGTATTTAAAATCCTCCCACTCCTTAGAGATCTGAATGAGAAGATCCAAGACGGAAAGCCTTTGAGGGGATTTACATATAACACAGTGTGGAAATGGACTCGTATCAAATGTGATAGCAATTCCAGGCTAAAAACGGGGAATAAGTACTGGAAAAAGTTCCAAATAGAACAATTCAAACCAAAAAAGAGGGGAAAAAATGGTTGGTAATCAAAGTAAAGCAATTTGACTTTTAGCACGACATCCAGGCTATCCAATGTAGGAAATAGCCCCGAAACTCATGACCTGGGTCGTTATTGTTGTTCAATGTAATGACCTGGATCAATACTTGGTTATTGGCTGGGAGCGCTCTAAATCGCAACCTGCAAAATAAAAGTGTATTACAGCGTCCCTTGTGTGAGATGACTGTGCGCCGCCGTTATGTCTTCATGGTTATTTCATCAAAGGTGGACACACTCACCAGCTCTCTCTTCTCCACCTCAAACCAGCGGGAGATGCCTGGAAGGCTCTGGACCAGAGTCAGGGTTGTTCTCTCCACCCACAGGCTCTGCAGGGACACATGATACACTCATCAGTATTAGCTGATTGCTTTACACGCTTAAAAAAAATCCATAGCTACTTATGCCTGATGCACACTCTATCTCTGGCAGACAGCGCACAATTTAATTACCGTTACATAGTTTGAGGAAAACATGTTGAGTGCACCGACTGCCAAACACCCACTTTTAGGTGTAGGTCAGATGTCATTTCATATATCTCATATCATCATTCATGTTCCACCACTTACCCTGTCAGCCAACATGCTTGTCAATATGCCAACATCCCACAAGGTCATTCTGACAGCACGTAAACTATGGAAACTCTAGCATTCACTGCAGGCAATTAACATAAGAGATTCACACTACAGCGGAGCACCTACAGCCTACCTAACAATCACAATCTGCTTGTTGTAAAAGTGCCAAGAAACATGGAGAAAGGAAAGCAGTTAATAATAATTATTATTTTTGTCTACTGTATTTTTAACGCCAACTTTTTTCCGTCTTTTAACTTCCTGATAGAGCAGAAACAATCAAAAGCAAAAAGCAGAAACTATTCCAGGTCTTCACCTAACAGTTCTTATCACTACCAACAATCAACAGTTCGACTAATCTGTTGATTATTCCCTTATTCCAGTTTTTCTCAAATGTGAGGATCGGCTGCTGTTTATTGTCTTTGTAAATGAAATATCTTTGGGGTTTGATTTAAAATGTGCTACCTTGGGCTCTGGGAAACAGTGATGTGTATATTTGCACAATCTTCTGACAGATCAGTTAATTCATCTAGAAAACAGCGTGACGAAAAAAAATCCCCTAAAGATCCACTTACCACCTTTTACTCTAGGGTTTTTTTTTGCTTTGTCAAATTACTATTTTAAAAGGTCAAGAAATAACTCCTGCGCTCAATATAAAAAGTATTCAAAAGTTTAATTGATAATGACATTAAAGATCATTTTCGTTATAGATTAAGCTGCTGATTATCTTTTCGATTAATCACTGGGTTTTTAAAATGTCAGAAAATTGAGAAAACTATTTCCTAAATGTCATCAGGTTAGTTGCTTTGTCCTACTGACACTCCAGTACCTGAAGAATATCACAGACTTAGAAGAAGAGCAACAAATCCTCACAACTGAGAAGCTGGAATGATCAAAATGAGGATTTCTGCTTGAAAAAGGACTTAAACAGTGAACTGATCAACATAATAGCTTTAATTTTCCGTCAATCGACTAATCAGCTAATTATTTTAAACTTAGTAAGTTTAAAGTAACTGTTAGTTGCTGCCTTATTTCTTGATCAGTGTTATAATTCATTTGAATTTCTATATCTTGTTTTATTCTAAACATCACTGTATTATTGTATTTTTGATCAATATAAGGACATTTGTTTCCTGTTGGGCCTCTCTACACAGGCAAGTGAGTACTGAGATGCTGATACAGTACATCTTAATTTACGCTTCGAACTCGGTGTCTTGCTCAGGGACACTCCAGCAGAGCAAATGAACGCTGACACGCACTATTCGATCCATCGTCCTCAGGCTGGAGAAAGGTCTTTCGTCTCACTACACAACCCTGCTGCCCTTTATTGATTTTAGGCTTTTTAAGGCCCACCTGAACACCACTTGACAAGAAAAAAATAAAAAACAAAAACACGTATAACAGTTTTAGGAACAGGAAGTTGAAAGGAAAATCTGACAGAAATTAAAGTCGTGACCTTTCTTCTATTTTTTTTACCCCGCAGATAAAAAAAAAAACTTCTTTGTTGAGAATTTGGAAACAGCTTACTTTACTTCTTTATCATGACAGATCACACCATATCCGGGCGGCTGCATTCTCTTGTCATCATGCAAAAGTTTATCATACACATTATTCCCCACCTGAGGGCCAGAGATGCCGAGCCCTGATGGAAATGTGATACCGTGATTAAATTTGGCCAAAAAGTCTTGATGCAACCAAGATGAAATGACTACATGCAGCGTGTGTATAAGTGGGTATTAATACTGAATATTTATGAGCCTAATATCAGGATCTCTGAGGGGTGTATGTGTGTATGTGTGTGTTTAGAGTGTGAGCAGCTGTGTGACTCTGCATGTGTGTGGCTGTAAAGACTTCATTTGTGCTAAGCTGTGTGCAGCTCAGACTGGTACCAGAGTTTCTGAGTATAATTAGTGATACAGGAGTCATGATGAATAAAACATTTGCTACACACAGACTAATACCTGGGTGCAGGTTCAAACTATCACTGCCTACACAGGCTCGATGAACGAGGCAGAGAGGGAAGTAAATGAAGCCGTTTCACGTCAGTTTGCAGTGAAAAATTGCTAATGATCATAAATGTATAATTTTAACTTGTGAAATATTTCATACCAGGACATTTTGCAGCTACTCCACCAGCAGTAATAGGCCACAAGTTCTTTTTTAATGGCTCATTTTCATATCTCTACAAAATCAGTGATTTTTATGGAGTGAAAAAAGGGATGAAATGATGCAAATGCAGAAAAAAATCTACATAACATTGTCCTCTTTGCTTCTATGTGTGCTTCATGTGTCAGAGGCTGTCTGTTTTCAGCTGTCTTTCTTGTGAATTTCTCTTTTTTGTCTCCCTTACCTTGAACTCATTCTCCTTGTCTTTGGTGCCCTTATGAAAAGGCCGGTCATATCTGAACCTCCAGATGTGATTGAACTTGTAGAAGCTTTTGATGTTGTCAGGCACTCCGTCTCTCTGCAGCACATCCTGACTCTCCGGGATCGGAGTCACGGCATAGATCTGCAGGTCTGGAAGCACCGGAAGTTAAGGAAAAGAGATGGAGAGAGAGAGAGACACACACACACACACACACAAGGGAAAGCACTGCAAACAGAGACGATTCTTCAGTGACCTGAAAGAACATGGGAACCTGCAGATACAATTACACAAAGATGACAAGGACACACACACAGGCAGGGGTTTGCAGGTGTGTGTGTGGGTTTACACTTCGAGTTAAGTCTACCTCTCTTCTAGGACCACTTACATCTAGGTGGAAACAATGCCCTGCCAAGGATACACTGATAATACCTGAATACCAGAAGAAACAAAAAAAACCTTTTTTGTTTCTTTTATGAGACAAAAACAACAGACAGCACACAAGACTCGTCAGTGTAAACAGCAGAGGACGACAGAGGAGCAGGAAGTGATTTAGTGTTCTCCTGCATGGCTCAGTCTTACCTTCATCACGAGCAACTTTACTCGGGAAATACAAGTTAGGACGGCCAACATACATATATTCATATGCATGAATGTGTGCAACAAGGATACACAGATGGGTGAGCAATCTGAGAGAGACTCTGTTGATTAGCATTATGTAATAATAACACAGCAGTGCGCTGCTTTATTCAGACAATCACTGAATTACAAAGAGCAAGTATATTGCATGCACAACTAAGAATAATATGAAAAGGACAAACAGCAGCTTCAAGATGTCTCTGTCCTCCATCGGACTCTATTTTAGTTTCCTGCTCTCTTCCTCTATGTAGGCCAACAGTTGTCCCATACATTAGTGTGAATTATTAAAAAGGCTCCCATACTGCACGGATGAATTTGAACACTGCACGGAAATGAACAGCATAGCTCCCCATGAACAATGGAAAGCAGGAGTCACTGAGTTGATTAATGTACCATAAGCGTATAGGTTTGGTTTCATACATTAAAAAAACAAGTAAATAAATAGACTAATGAATAAAAAAAAAATGCAAAGTATGTGAAACCTATTCACCTAATTTACTATTTTATAAACAGCACATTTACATCAAAGTCATTGTGACTTCCATAATAATGAGAAAAAAGAGAAGTTAAATTAAATTAAATTAAATCACTGTATCATTAAGAGTAAATCAAAACATATATATACATTGAAATGCTACTGCTGTTTTTTTTTGGGCCAAAAAACCCTGAGTAGTTAGTGTTTGCAGTAATCAACAACCTCCACCAGTTAGAGGTTAGAGTATCCAGTATGTAGCCTGACAGACGAAATCCAGGTGAGAAAAGTCCTCAAGTGCTCATTGTAAGGCTTATTGTAATGAGCGCATCATAATAAGTGAGGCAAACCCAGATGAATGTAACATCAACATTTTTATCAATGTAGAGCTTCTCTCATGTGGATTGTAGTGAGCAAGAGGACAACGTTTTAATGAGTAAATCAATTAAACTGTATAAGTGTTAGGGAGGGGGGGCGCGGCATGTACCCTGTCACAATTCAGCCCTTGGGTTTATGGTTAAGCGTATGTGTGTATGTTATAGTTTGTCTGACTGTGCATTTCATTGTGGGATTCTGTACACTGCATGTAATATGCAGTACAGCATGTTTGTGTACATTCCTGTAAATGGTACTTTGATAATGACAAGACAGAGGTTGTCAGAGGAAAAGCAAAGCATGCTGTGTGCCTAAGTATCTTTGTGGTTTGTGCATATGTATGTATACTGTGCTGTTGTCAGTGTGTGTATGGATTTACACACATTTGACTGCGTCTGCTCAGCATGGACGCACGTGTCCGCACTTGCAGGAATGAATTTTGTATGTGTCTGTTTTTTTTCTGTAGCCAAGGATACACTGCGCGTCTGCCTGGTATATGGTCTGGTCCGGCTGGTTGACGTGCTGCATGGCGATGGCATGGGGGAACTCGTTGAGCATCCGCTGCTGGAAAGCTTCCAGCCTCTCGTAGTCATGGCCGCGGCACACAAACTCCTTATTCTGCAGAAGGTGTGAGTGTGTGTGTGCATGTGTGGGGGGAGGGGGTGGGGGGGTGAAGCAGGAAGGACAGCATGGGGTTAGCTTGACATCTAGTGGTCACACGCTGCAACTGCTGCCTCATCTGCAAACTGCCAAGGACAGAGCCTGTTACATCATTAAATAAGAGTTGCTGAATGTCACCTCACACTGGAGGAGTCTTATATAAGAAAAATTAATTCTTCCTGCAGGTCTGTTTCTTCTATGGAGAGTGTGAAAATATCACTCTGTTCAACTTGCTATTCATGTCACAGGGGGAATATGGAGATTTCTTTACCCTTAAGAAGAAAGGAAACTTTTTTCCATAGAAACCGACTCTGAAGAATTCGGGTTCTAGTCTTTGCTGGTCCATGATCTTGTCATAGAGAGAAGCTTCCATCATCTAGGAAGGAAAACAATGACAGAATTATAGTTTGTTCAAACCTGCAGATTAACATGCAGGTGCAGGGCATGAGTCTGATAGCTTCATCTACAGGAAGCGTCTCTATAGCTTGTAAACCTGTAAACTCACCCTCATCTTGCTCAAGTTCCTGTAGTCGTAGTAAGACTCATACTGGTCAGCGAGCTCCCTGCACAGGATGATGCCATTCTCCCAACACTGAAGACGTAGAAACACACACTTATTCATCCTCATATCCACAGTGTTACACTTCCAATCAAAGTGAAGACAACAGAAAAGAACAATCAAAAACAAAAAGAGAAAGTAATCCATTTGTGTTAGACCAGCCTGCTCAGCAGTGGCGCTGCTAAACCACTTTACCTCCACTGGATGGCACTGGCAAGTCAACATTATAAGGAGTCAGATATAACCTCTTCATGCAGGTACACGCAGCACCCGGCCATCTTGCTAATTAAATGAAAAGCTTTCCTTTCCTGCTGCCTTCTAATCCCCGTGCGGCGGCACCAGCAGATGGCATAGCTCATGAATGTGAAGGAAAATTGGACTATGAGTAACGAGGAGAGCAGTTTTAATGATTCCGTAGAGCTGCTTTTTTTTGGGGGGGAGACATTTTGGAGGGTTTCCATGATACCACTTTTCAGAGTGTAGAACAATGGCAAAGGTAGTTAGGATAAAGAGATAAAATCGGTAGAGAGGAGTAGTGGGAGGAAGAAAGAAAAACTGTATTTCCTGAGTAACAGAAATGAAGCGAAGCCTGGGAACTACTTCTCAAATGCTGCTCCATCCTGTCAGTCTTGCCCCATCACCGTCTCCCACAATATTTCTGAGAGGACCGGTGTAGGATATTGTGGGATGATATGGATCCTGCTTTAATTACAGCCGCCGGCAATTCATCTGATTACACCGAGGAGGTGTTGATGCCTCGAGCCGCTGTCACAGTTCACGACAGGTAGAAATTAAATGTCTGACCGCCAGTGACATGTAGAGATCTGTTGCTATATTCAGCTTACAGCTCTGCTCTGCTCTGTAGAAGAAGAGCAGAGCACATTTCATGTGAATGACATCACGTCTCCGCTAAACAAGCGGGGAACTCCAGCGCTGTCATCTTCCCGCAGCTTCATTTAGCTGAAGTGAGTATTAATTTTTAATAGATTATTATCCTGAAACAATTTATGGCTAACCTGTATTTATCCTAAATGAACCATTAATAATATGGCTGCACTTCTTTTTGTGTTGTCATGAATTATGAGGTACATCTACAGTATAGTTTGACATTTTTGAATATGCATGAGCAGCTGACATGCAGCTGGGTCTTAAGAGAAACAAAAACTGATATCATTAAGACTGTAGCTTCAAAGTGGCGTGGTACATTCCCTGGTATTGCCACTGGATTTGATTGACTTTTCCCATTAAAAATGGGTCTGCATGCAACAGGCTGCATGAAAGTACCCCAGCAGCGCTCTACAAAGCTGCTGTAGAGACCAATTTTCTTGTTTCTATTCAACAGTCAGGCGTGTGTTGCAGCTCACCTTCCCCCTGTCAAAGTTCTGGACAATAGTGAGATGCAGGTACTCCTTTCTTTGCCATTCGCTCTGCATGGGGTAGTTGAGGAACTCTCTGAGCGGCCTGTCCGACCACTCCAACAACTCGTCATACAGCAGCAGGGTGTACGATGCCTCTGTGACACGCACAAACACACACAGGCTATCAGTACGGCAGCAGTAGGTGCGTTTTTAAGAAAACATGAAGGATTCAGTGTCTCAGAAGCATCTTTGTAAATATGACTCATGGGGGCAGATCAGAACACTCACGGTCACACACACTCTATGTTTGGGTCATTTCCTTTCGACGTACCTGTGTAGTTTTGTGCTTTCAAGTGCAGGTCGTAGAGTTTGTGAATGTAGCGGATGTACATCTCCTCTTTGTTCAACTCTGTTTTGTAGAAGTTCTGACAGGAGCAGTGGGTGGTTCGGGGATGATTGAGAACCAAAACAAACGAGAGAGAGAGAGAGAGAGAGAGAGAGAGAGAGAGAGAGAGAGAGAGAGAGAGAGAGAGAGAGAGAGAGAGAGAGAAGACTGTGAAAATTATAGAGTTTATACATGCAAATGAGGAGACATTTTAAAAGTGAGGGATTGTGCTGTGGTAGAGGTGCAACAATATATTTCAGCTGCTGATTAGCAGTGACTTCTGATCCGTCTGCCTACACACCCAGGTGCTCTTGCAGATGGCTGCAATTACATAAGGAAAAAAGCTAGCTGGAGAAAAGGACTGACAATAGTGACAACAGCACACATTAAACAAAAACCGACTTATCAGACTTCTGTCATGTCTATGAAGGAAGGACTTCAAAACATGAACGTATACTTTAATCAGGGAGAATAATCATGCATCTGACAAAATACACACAAACAGAAAAAAGAAATAACTAATTGTGGAATAGTTTGGAGTAAGCACATAGTTAGTTAGAGTGGCGTTAAGTCAGTAATTCTGTTGAAGATCTGGTTTTGGAAGAGCCAAAAACAAGAGACAACACAGACACAGAGAGTCACAGCTACTCACCAGTAAACTGACAGTACATCCAATCTTTTTACCATCCACTTCTCCCAGCTTCATACAATCCCTGCGATACAAACATAAGGCATACATCATGTGACGTGATTAAAACAGATAAAGCATGTATGACCATGTGTGTTTCTAAGTGCATGCGCACTCTCTCACCTGTAGTCTAGCAGTCTCTCCATTAAGCGAGTGACTGTAGCGATCAGAGAGATCCCGCTCTCCCTCCAGGTCTCTCTCTCAATCTTCTTCAGCAGGCTGGAGGACAAATGGAGACAGACAGAACAAGACAGAGAGATGTGAAGACCAAAAGAGACAAGATGTGGAAGAGGGCAAATGGGGAAGGGAAGGTGATTAGGGGGAGAAGAAAAGAAAGAAGAAATTACTAAGAAAGAAAAGGAGGCAAAGCAAAGAGGAAATCAATCCCAGTCACACCAGTGTCACCTATGCTTGCTGGCCTGCCTGAGGGATTTAACAAAATAAAATACCCAAATAGTTTAAAAAATCACAGTAGCTCATTTACTGTTTTGCCACCTATACATATACATATAGATAAATATATTTTTTTAGGATTGATTGGTTATCTCAGCAGGGCTGGTAAAGAAGACAAACACATCACAGCCAAAATACTGCAGTTAAATTTTTGGCTGACGTTAATGTTGCCCCTGTTCCCCCTCACACAGACGACACTAAGAGAACAAAGAGGAGAGCGTCTTACCTAGGGTACGGACCAAACAGAGGAATTCTACTCCAGGCGGGAAGCATAGGCGGAATAAATTAATATTAATACGATTAATATCAGCACACACTCACACGGGTTAGTTTTAGGGGTTAGTGGAGTTAGTAGGAGGAAAATAAATTAAGAAACTAAATTAAAACAATAAATGAAAGCAAGAAAAGAGAAAAGTAAGCTCATAAACATAAGCATAAAACTAACTGGTAATCTGTATTTAGGATGAAGTAGATTTTGGCAGTTTAACAATGATGATCTTTAATGCATAATTACATTATATTGCACATTATAGATTAGGTATAGATGTATAGTTTTAATAATACAGTGTAGTTATATTACATTATTTTCTTTAATGGTTCACATATAAAAATGGTGGCAAAGAGAATGAATGACTATGAAAGACAAAGGGACACTTACAGTAGATGCATACTGATAAATTACTTAAAGATCACACTTTGATTGACATCTGTGTGATACCAGAGGAGACATACAGTGCGTATGTGGATCAGAAATATGGCTTCATTTAATGAAATAATGTTTTTAGGGGCTCAGTTGAAATGTAGGAGTTTGGTTTTCCAAGTTCAGGGGGGACATAAAAATACGAACAGGCACTGAATCACAAAAGCAGCAGGGATTTATATATATATGTATACACACACACACACACAAACACACACGCTAAACATGCAGGAGCACAAACCTGGGAACACAAGGACAGAGGGGACAAGGACTGGATATGGAGGAGGTGTGAGTGAAGATGAAGGTGACTCAAGCTGGATATTGATCACTTACCTCTGATTATTATTTCATCACTCTACTCTAAATCAGCACTTTCAAATAACAAGCTACCCAGGGCTTATTCTTAAATACTAATAAAAGTTGTGCGAATCTGAAGGCAAATGGGAATAGCTCACTTTCCTTATAAGCAGCATGTTCTGTAGTTAATCTAACAGCTCAACAGATTTAACAGTTTGTTTTATATTCAGGTAACAGTGGACATCTCTGAGCAGTAATGCCGTCATCTGTGCTCTTTGGTTTTCATTGTTAACAGCTCCTTTTCAGAAGCAGATCTACCACTACCAGATCTGAAGACCTGTGAGATGCACCTCATACCGCCCACCCCTTATCCTGACCCCACCCGTGAGGTGACTGGGAAAATGTAAATAAAAATAAACCCAAACACCCCTCATTTCTTTTACAGCTTCTATTTCTGTTCCTTTCTCTAACTCACATGCTGTTGAAGAGCTCCCTGTACGTCTCATCTCCTTTGCCCTCAGACATCAGGCTGTCCAGCTTGTCGATCAGCTTGGCCTCCACCTGCGAGAAAGAAGCATTTAAATCTCAAAGAGGCTCCCAGTTCAAACGATGACCGGGAGAAAAAGCAGCACAGATGGTTTAGAGCTTAAAACTAAACAGTGTGAGGGATAAAATCATATCATGTCAAAGTCTGTTGTTTGTTACAAGATTTTGTTGGAACAATAGTTTCAAACATGTTTTTCAGTTTTATGATGAAAGAACAAAAGGTGGTTTTTCTTATTTGATTTAATCTTGTGATTAAATATCAGTTTCGAGCAAACTGAATCTACGTCTAACAGCTGTGTACCTGTTTGAAATTGCCACTGCGTCTCTGCTCCCAGTCCATCATGTCGTGGAAGATGGGGATCATGACATTCCTCAGATCAGGCTGAGGCACCAGCGTCACCTCCAAGAACGGACCAATCATCGCCGGGATGAAGTTCAACTTGTGTTCCCCTGAATGAGAGACAGAGGTCACGGCAGAGGTTAGGCTCTCACTTTATCCCTGAACAGGGCGTATTGTTTATGTCAGAGGCAATCTGGCCAACTCTAGAAAGGAGTCTTCGCTTTCTTCAGAAATTTCAACCACAATAAAAGTTGCTTGTTTAATTTGGTTTAAGTGCATTGCACTCCAACCAAATTATATAACGCTGTATTTTCATAAAGTAAGTAATCACAGTGCATACTTCAGTTCATTACTGTAAGTGGAGAGACTTCGCCATTCATACCGACATCAAATAAAACAAAAGCAAAAAATGAAGCGGCTTCAAAATGCATTTCAAATGTGCAAAAACACACTTGAATACACACAAATGCACCGGAAATTAGAATAAAAACCCCCAAAAAGAAAAAAAAATGTATAAATCCATCAGGAACAGAATAACACACACAGAAAGCTGACTGAAGCATCCAGCTGGTTACCACGGTGATAAATAGTTTCTGACGAAAAGAAAAGAGGCTGAGAGTTCTTTCGCTTCTATCAGCTCGAGTGCAAAGAAACGGAGAGTTTATTTGCCTTTACTCCCTCTGATGTTAGTGCGTCACACAGACTTCAGAAACACTGCTTTTACATCAGAGGAGGAATAAATATGGGAATACTCTATGGCTTGTTGTTATAGGACTGAGAGAGATACTTACTGCCGCAGTGGAAGACAGACAGTGGCCTTTACAGCACGACTCAGAATAAGTTAAATATTTCTACGAGTCTCAGCAGTAGTAAATTAGAGTGAAAGGTGTGTGTATGTTATCATCTTACCTAAATTCTGCCACATGCTGAAGATCTCGCAGCCCATCATCACCCTCATGTCTCCATACCTGCATGATAAAATGTCATGGTTGAAAATGTGTGCTTACTGAGAGGAGCTGTACAGAACAGCAGGTTAAGTACTCATTATACTGTATGTGGTCTATGGTACAATTTGTGTGATTGTGAGTGTGTGTGTGGCTGTTTTGAGGTTTGATAGAGAGCAGTAGAAGGACAGCTTTGCCGGCTGAGTAAGCACATGGCTCATTACAGGCTCATTACATGCAGCAAAGAATATTGTGGGTGTGCGTGTATGTGCATTTGCAAACAACACTTACTTTTCCAGTATCTTCTTTCTCTTGGAGGGAGAGAAGGACTCCAGTTGAAGACAGGGTTGGTTGATAAATATCACAGACAGATAGAAATATGAGTCCCACACCTGAAAATGGAAGAACAAAAACCTTGTCAGTTTCCCACTTGTATCCATGGATTCTTCATATTTAAGTTGTTAGTAACATGTAAGACTTATTTCTGTTTCTTTCTTTCTTTCTTTCTTTCTTATATCACTTCTGGATCCGTCTGTTTTTGTTTTTTAAGCTTTCAGCTAATTTTATTGTCTGCCCTCAGCTTTTGACTAATGGTATTAGCTCTGTTTTAAGTCTGAGTCTCTGTGAAGGCTTTTGTTTTGAGAAGTGTGACAAAAATAAATTAAAATGTGTAACTGCCTGTGTGTCAGTATGCGTGTTGTGTACGAATGCGCTCATGCTGCTGCTTTTTTTTTTTTTTTTCCCAAAGAAGTGAGGTCGTTTGATACTCAAAAAGTTTTGAAGCACTGCGGCATTGCTCAGATCTCCACAGAGACACACATCTACAGACTGGCACATTTCCTCTACCTTGTAGTCGAACTTGTCATTGAGGAAGTTTTTCCTCAGAGCGTCAGACAGGTAGAGGACAGTTGTGATGATGACACTAAAAGAACAAGAGAAAGAAAGTGAAGAGGCGGAGAGGGTCACCTTGGAGGAAAATGCATCACCATGAACAATTCACATGTTAATCAAATATCCCTTTTGAAGAGCAATGGAGCAGAAGTGAATTTGTAACGACGTTCCATATTAATTAAGGTCAAATCTAAAAACCCAAAGGAAAACATAAAACACTTATGGTTAAGTATTTTACTTATCTTTGTGCCCTCACCTTGCAGAAATCTAGACTCAGTTCTAGTGAAAAAAAAAGATCATCACCTTGGATCTCTAGTGAGGAGCTTTTAAAAGAGACAGTAGAGAGGTGGAACACACTGGCACAGAGAAAGACAAGGCTCTTCATACACCTTCAGCAGATGAAAGACCTCAAGTTCTCTGTCAGTTCTCATCTGTGTCTGTGTGCGCTCCGTCACGTGTTTGGTTCTTACTTGTTGGTGACCAATCGCATGACAGTCCAGTCCTTAGGAAACATTTCTGGTCGGATGAGGATCCTGAAGACTGTGAAGATCTGAAGAAGGAAGTCCTGGAACAAAACACAGACCACACGGTGTCACCGGACGTTCGTGCAGCACTTTTCATATCAAGAGTGTTTATCGAGGTCTCTCTCCATGGTGCTGAAATATTCAAACTAAGGCTCTGTGAATGTCACTCACTTATTCCTTTCATTGAAAACTGTAGGCACTTTGTCAGGAGTAGTTACTGGAATTTTAGACACTTGTTTGACTGACTGTTACTTCACTTTTCATGTGCATCCTCTGTACGCTACATTTTCCATTCTACTGTGGGAACATTTAAGGGAAAATGTCCATACGTTTTTACATTTATTATTCAGATACTTAGATTAAATGACATTTAACTCAGTCAACTAGTCAAATATTTATGCCTAATTCTGAGTATGTAATATGGAATGTGGGGCTTAAACAACCACGTGCATGTCTATCCATGCCTCTGTCTATCCATGTCTCTGTCCATCCATGTCTCTCTCTGTGGTGCTGACACAATGAAATCCAGTATTTCTCAGTCAAAATCAATTTAAATTTAACCACACACAGATGAAGGATCATTTCTTTTCTGGAACCATCGATCAGAAAATGACTTTCTGAATTTAAAAATACAAATTTACAATAACTGTTCATTGTCAGAGGTAATGCATTGCAGCAACGCTATCATCATTCACTTTATTTAAGATGTGATTTATTATAGAATGAGGCTATAAAGAGCTATACAGAACACTGTGAGGAATATTTATGATTCTATGAGCGCTTTTCAAGTTTTTGTCAAGTTTTTTAAAACTAACAAGAGCATGTGCACAGCTATAACCTAAGGAGCATCTATGATCAGCTTCAGATTGTGTTTAATGAACGACACATTATCAGGATTCTCAGGTGCAGGTAGGAGTCAAATATCCATCTGTGGCTATTTATTCTTTTACATTAGATTCACACACAGACCGAGAGTGAAAGAAGTGTTGCCACAGACAGACAGATACGGAGAGAGAGAAATAGATGGATGGGGTGGTCTTACCCTCAGGTCGTCTTTGCTGCTGAAGGCCTGCAGCAGCTGCTGGTAGTGTCTGTCACTCATCTGTCGGAGCAGTGCCAACAAACACGCCACAAACTCACCCTAGTGGGACAACACAGACACACACAGAGACACACATGGAAGAAAAAGCAAAGTTTGTAAGTTCGTCATAATTAATGTGATGTTAAATATCTGTTCCTTTCCTTTCATGTGGCAGAGAAAGTAGAAGAAGTTTGGCAAAGATAAATGCAGCACTTTGCTCCTGTGTATCTGTTAGTTTATCAAATCTACAGTGTGGCTTTTATTAGCCTCTGTAAGAACTGTACAACTCTATTACAAGCAGAACAACCCTCCGCCTGCCCTCGAGATGATCTCATCATTATCCCCCTCACCATTACCCTTTTGTGTTATTATAATGCACATGATGTGTATTATAAATCTTAATTATTGCCATTAATGTTTATAATGTTAGTGGAATTAGAGTGGTCGCAGCAGCCACTCAATTTAAAAATCTGTAATTACTCTTGCACATTTTGCTAAGTCCCAAAACAATTTACAGTGGTAAACACACACACACATACACACACACGCACACGCATGCACGCACGCAAGCACACGCAAACAAACCAACACATACAGTGACATCCTGGAACTGCAGTCTCATGGCAGGGCCAGCAGACTGGGGCCGGTTGCTAATTTCCAGGATGGTCCTCAGCAGAACTCCCAGCAGGCTTTCCACAATTAACTCCACCTCCTCAGACACTACAGGCTCCTACACAATGGAGAAAACACACACACTCAAAAATGAAATACACGTCACCTTGAGAGAGTTTTCACATGTACAGAGGAAAAGAAAGAGCCAAAATGCGCATCTAAAAGGAAATTTAAACGCCTTCATTTCCCTTCTAAAGTTACATGAATGTTCCCTTAAAGTTATCTTGACTAATTTGCATAACATTTTTCTTTTTTCCCAGCAGCGCAACCTTGAACCGTGACCGACAGCTGACGTCATTCTGCCTCTGAGCCAAAACTCTGCGCCCTATAATCTGACTTTCACTGCAGTTTTAATGAGTCTTGAACTAGTAAGTATGTGGAGTAATAAGAAGTTTCAAGGCTAAGAGCAACATTTTAGAACTATAAGTTCACTCAGAAAGAGGAGAATGGAACAGAATAAAAGAAGGTAGAATACAAAGGAGAAAAAGACAGTTAAAGATTAAAAGCAACCCAAAGAGAGTGGAGGATAAACTGGTGTGTGTATGAGTGTGTGTGTGTTTGTGTGTGTGCATCCCCCTCTAGTCTCTAGCCCTGACAAGACATGCAGGTCTTGGACAGAGCAATAATGAGAAGGCGCTTCAGACTGGCACATTGGTTGCCACTGCTGTCACTTCTTTTTAGATGTGGCGCCACTCCATGTGTGTGTGTGTGTGTGTGCGTGTGTGTGTGTTGCTGGATGCCTTTACCACGAGCTGGCCCTCTGGCAGCGAACAGTGCAAGCCAGGCGACCCGAGCTGCTATACACACACACACACACACACACACACACACACACACAAATCAGACATACACATACACGCACAGCTCAAAGTGACTGCTACTTCGACAATGCCCATTGCTAAATTGATGGGTCTCATTACTGGACTGCACGGCTGCCAATGTCCCTGTTACCAAGACTAATTGACCATATACACACAACAAAACAATCTGCTGCTGCAAAGTATTGGCGAGGAAATTGCTGTAAGACTAATTCCTCCTGCTTTGACTTCCTTTAAAGTTGTTTTCCAGTTGTTATGGTGACAAATACCTCGTGCAACCTTGTAAAATCGCAGAGAAAATTCATGACAGCAGAAGGAGTCTGTCACGTGGTCATGTCATTCATAATAAAATCCAAAAGTCACTTATCTATAAGTGGGAGCTTTTAGACAAATTATTTTTGAGGTGCAAATTTCAGGCGGATAACTTAAAGGAACAGTTCAATAACAGCTCAATTTGAATCCTTTTCTTGCTGAGAGTCAGATGAGAAGATTGATTGCTGTAATACTCACAGCCGTGCCATTCTCCTCCTTCTTGATGAGGGACAGCATGCTGGTGAGGATGCGAGCGCACATGACCAGGTCTCTCTGCTCCTGCATGTGGACCTGGAGGACACGGAGCACCACCGGCAACAGGATGCAGCGTGATTCTGCAACACACACACAGTGAGCTGTGAGGCATCAAAGACATACTGGTGCGGGTAAACAGCAATGTAAAAAAAAAAAAATTTAATTGTAGTGCCATGACTTCCTGCTGTGCTGTCATGAATATAATTAAATGTACCTAAAAGTAATTCTTTGTGTAACATTAATGTGATTTGCATGAGGGATGTTTATCTTGTTGCATGCAGCCTTTGGGAGCACGCTGGAGATAAAACAGTGACACAGTCATTTGTTTCAGTGCACAGTCTTTATTAAGCACAATTTAATGACACGGAGTTAGGTGCACTGTAGGGTAACAATTAGCCAAGGTGTGTTCTCAAACGTGTGCACTGCAGGAGCCCACAAATGCACAGTATAAAATGGACTAACAGACTGTGAGTACAAGCTGCAAGACAAACACCCAAAGTGTCGCTGATCATTGTCTGCATTTTGTGTATGAATCTAGTTGTTCAAATCTGTTTGTTTCCCCCTGTGCTGTTTATTTTCCCTCTGTGTTCATAATCTCTGCTCAGGCCTTTATGCATTAGTGTTGTTTGCTCACACATTTTTCAGTGTTTGGCTTTCAGTGTGTTTACAAGCCTTAATTATCTATGGATATCAAAGTGTACATACACTGCGCACCACACATCTTTACCTGGGTTAATGTAAAGCTGGCTCTCCACAGTTTTGGCAATGCACTGCAGTTTGACGGCCTCCAGGGGGCAGTCGGCGTGGACAGCGGTGGGCAGGCTGCCCAGCGTCTCCCTGACGAAGCCAGCCACCTCTCGCACTGTGAAGATCTTCAGCAGCTCGCCATAAACCGCCGGAAACGTCCGCAGGAACATCGCCTGGGCAGAGAGGGGCAGTGTTCAAACATGTGGATGCTAAATGGAACGTGTGCTGTGAATCCATCACTGTCAAAATGTTTGTTTTCTCAAAGAATGGAATTACTTTGTTGATACTTAACAGGCAAAAGCATTCAAGCTGCAAATTAGACTGAACAGAGCATTTCAAGATATGAATATGAATGTTTTATATGGTGCTTGTTCAGTAATTTCAACACATTTTCCACTACATCAGCATTACATGCTACTATAACATACATTGTAAGGGAACCCTGTTGTCATGGTGATGTGGAGGAGCCCAGGCAAAGCTTGGCAACAACAAATGACGTTCAGTACCTTAGGGGCTTTGGATAAAATGCTTTCATTACATAAGATTCGGTTCAACTGAACAGCCAAACATAACAATCTATACTCCTCATATTTCTGTATATGTATATTTGGGTTCATCTG
Source organism: Toxotes jaculatrix (assembly GCF_017976425.1). Lineage (NCBI taxonomy): Eukaryota > Metazoa > Chordata > Actinopteri > Toxotidae > Toxotes > Toxotes jaculatrix. The sequence goes on along the minus strand of NC_054415.1, from coordinate 10,196,756 downwards.
TGTTGATGAGGTGCAGTTTTGTTGGGAAAACAAAAGAAAATTTTTCACTATTGTGTTATGAATCACTGGCTGGGACTGGATTTGGTTGGAATTATGTGGATTATGTCATGGATTATGTGGATTAAACTAAAGGACCGCTCCTGTGGGATTGCTGTTTGCCACTGTTTTGTAGCTTTCTGTCTGATGCTCTTTCTTCCTGTCAAGTTCTGTCAGATTCTCGCTTCATAGCTGAAAAATGGAGATTATTAAAATCTAGAGCAGAGGCTCATTGTTTCTGGTTTTTGTTTTACCTTCCCTTTCATTTTTCCAGAGGATGGAAGCTGGTTTTCAGCAACACCTTGTTTCACTGTCGCAGGTGTGCATCTTTGACAAAAGGATGGTGTAAATTGAGCAAGGAGCTTTGGAGTAGTGCTACTTTTTAAAGGATGCTCGGTGGAATTCTCAGAGTTTCCCAGCTTTTGCAGGGTCTAGACTTTAATGGTTGATTGACGAACAGACAGGAGTCCCATAGAGAATTTGTGTTTTTGTTTTGCATTTACATTAATACATTAAATATGCTCTAGTTAATTGACTTTAAAAGTCCATTTAGAGCTCCTTAAATCAAAAATTAATTAAACATTTTGAAAAATAAAATGGAGAAGAGAAGTATACCAAACTGAAATTCAACTGACAGCTTGCTCCTCTCTAACTGATCTGATACATGAAACATCTGGAACAAAGAAAACAGGGTCACAGGCCAGAACAGCTTGAGAAATCCTCTGTTAAGTCTTCATAGGGACCATTTGTTCCCCAAGTCAAATTCCATCTGTGCAGACATTCTTAAATTAAACAATATCCAGGCAACATCAGGTCTCCAGTATTAGTGGGACAACATCGCTGTGTTTGTTCAGTGCTCAGATTTTAGGTCATCCTGTGTGTGTGTAAACCGCAACACATCTCACATCAGCCGTGCCGCGCTGCGCGTACACGGCTTTGCTGTTTATGTGTATTTATCTGTGTGTGTTGGCCAGTGTGTGTGCCCACGTGTCAGAGATTAAGTGGGATTAGCATTGGCCTCCTCCCACAGCTATTGTTGTGTTGAGAATACAGATTAGTCGAGATCAGAAGTCAGCGGAGGGATGACGCGGTGCTTTTCAGACTCCATGGAGAGGCCACAACTCAAATAGCTAATGTTACACTAATAATCTTGTTCTCGTAGCTTCAAAAAGAGGCGATTGAAAAGTGACTGGAGGGCTTTAAGCAAGACTGCAGGACTCTTTCTGAAAGCCTCTTGAGAACATTGTTATAATTGTTCAAATGAGCTGTGAAAAGAAAACCTGACGGAGTAATAAACCTGATGAGAACTAGAACAAAACATATGTTCAGAGTTCACATAAGTGAGGCAAACACCAAGGAAATAAGAGAGAAGAAATTATCATCATGCTTAGGAGAATTAAACACACACATCTTCATTTTACTGCTGAGAGAACTCCAGGATTGACTCTAACAAATACGTGGTTGTAACTGAGTAAAGAAAAAGAGGCCAATGAGATTACAGAAGAGCCGAAAAAAAAAGCAATTAGGAGGAGGAGAAGGAGGAGGATGATATGGAGCAGGCAAAACAAAGCAATGAAAGAGAGAAGATCATTAAAAACAGCGCAACACAAACAGACTCAAGGAGCCACACACAGGTACCGTAGATGCAAAATTACAGGTATTTCTCTGACGACACCACACAGTGCCACACCAGCAGCTGTTTCTGGTGTATAATTAGGATTATCCTGGGCGTCTTCAGCTTGTTTGTTTTGGTCTTGTTAGAAATCAGTGAAGGCGGCTGCCCTGCTGTGCAGACCTCCCACCGGAAGAGGAAAAGCTGCCACAGAAATTCCTGTTCCGACTCCAGACCCTCTGGCAGCATGAAATTCAATTACCAGCCAATTTCTCACCTATCACAACTGCATTAACTGGAGTCCTCCAGAAAGGAAACATAATGTGGTGCACATGTGCCAACAGGCACAGATTTACACACAGAGATCCACACTTGATGATCATGACGGCACAGAGGGATCGAGACATGTTCATGCATGTCAAAGACTTTTGAACACATGCACAGACACACACACATACCTGTGTTTGTGCGACAGGACTGGTGCCTTTGTTTTCCTGCGAGAGGAAGAAGCGGATGGACATGAAGAGCTCGTGGATGCAGACTCTGAACTCCTCCTCGTTCTGGCCTCCCGTGGCCAAAGAGAAGAGCCGTCGAGATTGGATAATGTATTTGAAGATGTACTCGCTGGCCTGGAGGACAGAGGGAAGGATCATTCATCATTTGTTGGGTAATGAAAAAGCCTTGCAAGTCAGATTTCCCTTAAAGAACAATGTAATATTAAATTTGCACCCTGATGTGTTTGATCCAAAGTTGGACTTTTAGCATTGCAAACTTGTGCAAACTTATGTTGAAATGAGAACATTTTGTCAATAACTATAATAATCAAATCATTGTTTGACTGCTTTCAGAATCTAATGCATTGTAAATAAAAGATATTTTTGTTTTGAATGAGTCAAGTGGTCTGAACATGTCATGTTGGGCTCTTGGAGCTTGTGATGGACATTTCACATTATTTTCCTACATTTTGTAGGCAACACATGTAGCTAATTATTGTCAGATTGATCTTATGAAAACACAATTAGTTTTGTAGCTCTAGTGTAGAGAGTATTTTTTATAATACATGGATAAAACACTTTTTAACCTGACAACGATCAAGATCATTCAATTCAAATATTGTTTTTTTTTTGTCTCTTGTGCCACAGTATAATCTATTGATCATGTGCACAAGGACGTCCTGCAAACACATCTGCGGTGTATCTTTTATTTATTATTTACTACATGACAAAGTAACATTTACTTCTGGTGCAGAATGTGTCTCGTGAATGAGAAATGGGGAAAACTGCACGGCGGGAGACGCAATGTGCTTCTCTGATGGTGTATCTGCATGAGTCATTAGAATAATGTGATATGGATTCCCAGCACCAGAGGCACTGCATTTCTGCTGATTAAAATTGCATGCGGCATAATAGACAGAGGAGGGGAGTAATGAATAGTGGCGCGACATGCTCATTGCTGATGGGGGGATAAATTAGCAGGGGTGGCTGAGAGAGGTAGCAAGTTTGTTTGTTTGTATTCCTGTATGCGTCTGTGTTGATGGTATAATGGGGTACGTGTGCGTCGTGTGATTGTGTGTCGGTAAAGAAAGCCACATGTGGGAGTGTACAATGTGAAAATGTCACTCCTCCTGCCTTTATGCGTGTGATACCAACAGCCTCACCTTGAGCACCTGCTGTATGTGATCCTGATGCTCTGCGTCAACAATGCGGTCCACGTACCACTTCAGTACTTTGATCAGGTCCCTAGAGAAGACACACAAACACACACGGTATCACCGTTCACCTCCAGCAACACAAAGCCCAAAGTCTCTCCCGCCGGATTTGGAAAATACAGATGAGGCAATGCAGCATTTTAAAATGAAACACCTCACATCAGATACTGTTTAAATCCAATTCTGCCACTCTTTTCCCAGTATTTAATAAATAAAGCTGATTTAAATATTATAGTTGGAAGTAATGATCTTTGGATGACTGTTAAATCCTATAAAAATCCTTTGCTGCTTTAGAACTAAATGACACCTTGTTAACCTATTAATAACTTAAGATAGTTACAATTAAGGTGTGACACTTCTAATGAAACAATATCACAGGTAAAAGAGTTTAAAGCAGATGGATGTGGCAGCAGCATCCTGAGTGTGTGTGGTGCAAGTACTGGGGAAAAAAAGAAAAATTAGACAGCACCAGCATGGTATCTTAGCAGGTACAGAGAGTGTGAAGAAGACAGCCGGTGAGAACAGCAAGTTGGGAATATCTGTGTGTGTGTGTGTGTGTGTGTGTGTGTGTGTGTGTGTGCATGCATTTGATAGACAGGAGGTGAAAGGAGGAGGTAGGAAAAGTAAGCACAATTTCATAATTCACTTTCCATCAGCCAGGGGGCACCATAACCATTTTATTCATGTTATATTCTGACTAAATCAAAGCCCAGAGCTGAGCGGAGCTGCCTCTCAGCACTGACGCAGGTTGGCCTGTGTGTGTCTGCCTGTGATGTGATACTTCATTACAATACAATATGTGGGGAACGGCTGCAATACTGTGTGCTCGAGGCGCTGCTGTAGCTTTAAATAGCCACATTTCCAGAAGTGAGGGCTGAAATGTCACCGTCATATACCTGTAGGACAAAGCTCCGGCAAAGTGGCTCTCGATGTAGGTGTCCATGACTGGTTTGAAGTGCTGGAATTTGCTGTCCTGGAGAAGGTTGATGATATGGACCTAGAAATAAAGAAAGAAGACATACTATAAAAAAGGATTCCTTAAAACAGAATATTAGTGTCTGGGTAACTCTCTTTTACCCCTTAAAATACAGAGTTCCCTTTTTCCCATTAAGGAGCTCATCCTGTTTCACACTGTGTGACACTATCACTCATTCATGACTCATTCCATCAGATGGATTTATCATCTAATATACATTTCATAAACATATTTGGTTGTGTTGTGTGAGTCTAAACAATGTTTAGCTGCAGAGATTTAACTAACCTGAGCCAGTGTTAAATCTGGATGAGGTTAAAGTAATAAAGGCAGACAGTCATTATTATTAATTATTATTATCATAATTATCAACTTGAAATTAAACTTAAAACTCTAAAAAATGTGGGAAATGTGTGGTGAGAAAATAAAATGTTATCAAATTACAGATGCACAACATTGTGCAATCAATCTTTTGAATATACAGATATCTAAAAATATATATCTGAAAGTATAACAATAGTAACAACAAAGTTAAAACCATTTGGAGAGTGGTTGCACATATTACTCCATGTTTCCCTTGTGTGTAGGTTGTTGTGAAATGCAATGAATTGGTCCCAACCACAGCAGATAAGTCCACTTGTTGGATTGATCTCAAAACCACAAAAAGGAAACCTGATGACTGCACCAGCTCGCTAGACCTTTTCATCATTGACAACGCCACGCTGAGAGGAGAAAGTGTGTTCATGTGTCAGTGGGAGACTGATGGAGAGAGTGAGACACACAGAGGCAGAGAAAGAGAGAGAGAGAGAGAGAGAGAGAGAGAGAGAGATCGATTCCTGGCCTCGGTCTATCAGCGCAGTGCAGCGTGACCGGGGCGAGATTGGTTCAGCGAGCTCTGAAGCGTTACATCACTAGATCTTTCACCAACAGTTCGTTTGTGTTTCTGTTTTCTGCGTTTGACTCAGCACTCGCGAGAAACTAGAAAAAGATCCATGGAGATGACCAGACCATCAGGACGACTGACTTACCAGTGAATCAAACACCTTCAGCCCATATCTCTGAGAGCTTTCATCCAGAATACCGAACAGAGTGTCCAGGGTGTCCTGTAGAAACTGGTAAAGGGAGCAGGACAAAAGAGAATTTGTAAAAACTGAATTAATTTGATGCTAATTCATCAAATTAACTTGACTTTTCAGTCCAAATTCACGTGGACTGAAAAAAAATCAGAAACAATCAATACAATGAAAGCCAGACTCGCAGGAGCAATTCAGGGCTGAGAATCTGATTGCAGGCCTACTTTGACAATCTCCGAGCCATCGATCTCCTTCAGCTTAGAGAGGCTGTCGTTGATCCTTTCGGGGTGGGCTCTCCACTTCAACAGGTCCAGCATATCACCTGGAGGAAGGCAAAGAGAGGGAGATACAGAGAGATGTAACGGTAAATGAAGGAGATACAAAAAAACGGAAGCGACAAGCAGAAGAGAAAGACACATCTCTCGTTTGTTTGTTTGTAAAGAAAAGCAGGATTATGAGAGCAATATGCACCTCAGATCACAAAGCATTACCACACCCTTCAATTATAGCCCAAAAACTCCACTGAATCCAAACAAATGATGACATTTTCAAGTGCAGCGGGATAAAGGAGATAAAAAGTCATTTTCCTGAGCCAGAGTCCCCAGACGTACGCATGAATAAAACATAAGCCCGGAGAAGAAAGTCTTTTAGCTGTCTCTTTGGATTCTGTTCAACCTGAAGCGTGTCTTTTTGCAACTTTCTGTGTGAATTTGTGTCTGTGTGTGCATGTGTTTGTGTGTGTGCATGGTATTTATTTATTTTTTCTTTCTCCCACTCTGTCAAATATAATTTTTTTTCCCCAACAAAAACTCAGCAATACTTTTATCATCAATTCAGCAACAAAAATCAAATGTATTCAGGAAATTAACAGTCTGTTGCAAGTAAATTGTGCCTGTAGCTTTTATGTTTATATATTCTACCAGCTACTTAATGAGGTAAAAATGAGTCACAGTTTGTTTTTGTTTTGTTTTGTTAAATTCTGAAAATACTGTTGACTGGTAAAACAGAATCTGGTGAATTGTGGAAAGCCCCACTGATTGAGTGGAGAAAAATGAATGTCTCCTCTGATGTTCACTATATTTCCATTTCAATTGTTCATTGCTGGCTAATAATAGTTTTTTTTCTCCACAATGAATGAGTGGCCAGCTAGTCCTGCTGAAATATAAGAGTACAAATCCCACTCTGCAGGCAGATCTCTGAAAACGCAAGGATTTGTTAGTTCATTACTGAGCTCTGCAAACTGGAAGCTATTTGCAACAGCCTGCATATTCACAGGTTTATTCACTCACTCAAATGGCATGGATGGAAATACCACTTCCACTTACCACTGTCTCTTCCTGTCTGTTTTCTCTTTAATCATGTGGCCTCTTATCAGTTTCTTGTGTTGTGTGGTGTTGCCTATCACTATCTTTTGCAGCAGTACGTCTATGCTCTACTTTCTGAACTGTACAGATGTACAGGACAGGGTTGGTGCAGCAATATACAAGCTTACTCCAAATGAAAAAAAGAGGCAGCAGTTTGAGAATAGCAGCCAAACACACCTCACACCTTCACCAGGCAAGAGGCCAAAATGTCAGTCCCTGAGCTTAGTTTACCATTCTGAGTGAGCTTGGTGGAGCAGAGGAAGCTGGTGATCCAGAAAGACTCCTTGGTGCCTTTCAGCGTCTGGTTGTTGGACGGGAGGTTGGCCTTAGAGAATGGCAGCTTCAGGTAGCGAGAACAGTCTGCCAAGCTGGTGTTCTCCTCACACTAGAAAGAATGAGAGAAAAGAAGAGAAGCACACATTTTAAAACGGGAAAGGTGTGGAAGAACGTGATGTTATCAAAATGGTAACGTCACTGTCTCCACACCAATTTGTCAACATCTCACTGGATCAAATGTTGTATATTTTATAACCACAAGCTTCGGGCTGTATGCCTGTTATGACTGAAACACGTTAAGCTCTCAGTCACAGAACACTGACAACAGGATTAGAACTTGTTAAAGTTTCTGAGACAAATATTGAGCCCACTGGGATGATAAAAGTTAATGATTATATTTTGTTCTTTTTGGGATTTAATGTGTAGTCTTAATGCACAGCTGAGGCCATTTGAGCTCCAAAGCTACCACATAGTTTGGACTGATTCTTCTGTGTCTATTTTGGGTCTGAGGAGAAACTAGGCCATGCCAGTTTCATTGAGCTTTTCAGCAACTTCCATCTGGCATTAGAATGGGCCTAAACCCCCACCACCCCCCCCACCACACTCTCAACGGTGGGAACACACCAGGCTACAAGAGTTGTCCTCTAAAACTGGGAGGCTCAGGTTAGGGGGGTTTGGTAAGACTAAATCTGGCAACACAAGAGAAAAGAGGACAACGAAAAGAGGAGTCCTTGTTTATAAAGACAGCTAAAACAAACTGCAGCTAACAGCAGAATAAATAATCAGACTTTTGGTCACTGTTCTGCCTCGCTGCCAATAAAATGTATGAATGTGCTCCATGCTTTTCTATCCTCCGCAAAGCCTCAGGTTTATGTACACACCCTTTGCCTGCAGCAGAGGAAAAGCATGCAGTCTGCAATTATTCTGAATTACACCCAAGATGGTCTTGCAGAAGCTTTTAACTAGGGGACGCTGGCCATTTTATTTGCCTTAAGTCCTTTGATGTGTCAAACCCAAAATGTGTGAAAAGATGACTGCGAGTCTCTTAAGGTCTTTAAAATGCAGAAAATGGGCATAAAGGTCATACTAAATACAGAGACATAGACTAGAACAGTAGGTCTGAGACCACATCCGTCAGCATTGCCTCAAAGGAAATGTGCAGGCATCCAGCTGAATACCAACTGTTTCCTACACAGGCACATAGCAAATAGACATACATTAACACTCACTTGGGGTTAAAGTCAACCTCACAGCTCGGCCGTGTTACGTAAGTGGACATTAGTCATTGGCCCGTCAGGCTGTAATGGAGTGATGTGAGCTGTTTGTCAGTTTGTGGCAGCAAAGAGTGCGACAACAGAGTGACAGCATTTTGCCCTTTAGAGCAAATGATTCACATAATCATACATGGTGTGTAATCCCATCCGAATTAGCACTGGCGACACCTGTGTGGCACAGAACGGTGAGTGGGTTCACTTCTGAGAAGATACAAGCTGCAGTTCATCAATTCACCAGATGATGGTGGAAATCTGTTCTCCCTGACTGGGGAAATCTTTTGTTCTCAAACTGCACTTTGGTCGTTGAGATCATGTCAAATGTGTAAAACAAGGGGTTAAGTGGACCGAAAAAGATAAAGGCATCCCATGTTATTGAGATCAAGATACTTTTTGGGACATCAGTGAAAATGTCCTACTGAGTCAATCTGGGATGGAATTACACATCTGGATGAGAATTTCTGCAGCGCGCTGTCAAAGTACTGTATGTGCTCGCCCTGAAAAAGACACAGTCAATTTGATTTCATGTCGCTCAGTCAAAGTCTTGGTGGTGAGGGTATGCAGGGCCTTACCTTGTGGATAATGAGCTCATGGGTGCCATCTGGCAGAGTCCTGCCATCCTCCTGCATCAGAGGAACAAAGGAGTAGCCAAACAGTTTCTTCTCTCCCTTGTCTTTAGCTGTCAAACAACAACACATGGGTGTGACATTGAGTCCAAAATACACAACCACAAGCTGCAAGAAAACCAAGCAAAAAAAAAAAAAATTTAATAAATAAAAGCTGCTGTTATGAAACCAACTCTGCTTTTCTCATCATGCAGTCTAAAATAAATACGTAGAAAAACTGGAACTAATGTTCCGTTATCTGCAAAAGTATATTCCTGTCTTAAACTCTAACTTGGCACCAAGGTGAAAAGTATTGTTGACCTCTGTACTTTGTACTCTGAGGTGTTTCTGCTAGCCCAAGTAAACATGGATATAAACAATGCCGGTTTCAAAATATTCAAAATATCAACCTTGTGAATGTTTGATGAAGCCTCAGCGATGCATAAAATGCACCCTGGCCCATTAAAGTGTTCAAAAAGAAAAGCAAAAACCAGCCAAAACAAAATTTGTAGATGTTGTTAAGTTACTCTTCGAGGGTCTGATTAACATGGGCTGCTGTGTTTTTTTAAGAAGCTTTCTGAAAGCTTTAGGCATAATTTGCATTATGAACACATGTAATCTGATTTATCTGCTGCTTTAGCAATAAAGTGCTAATGTGCACACAGCGGGAAGTGAGAAGCGTAGTGCTAGAAAGGTTTCTATTTCCCTTCATTGCAACACCACTGATTAATTTAGCCGGCATCTACCAGTCTTCTGTTTATGTGTGTCTGTTTGTGTTTCTGTTGCCTCTCCCAGGAGGGGCACAAGTTGTACTGTATTAAACTTAGAAATTGGTACTCAGGCTTTGCTGTGATTACGTTTTTACACCAGGAAAGTTATTGCTTACAAAACTGTACACTTTTGCTTTTTGTTGTGTCTGGTTCCCTTCGGACAGGTTTTCCTGATCTATAAGCCTTCATGGACTTGGGCACCAGGAGATTAGGAAAGATTAAGTGGTACCGTGTGAAACGCAGGCTTAGCTGAGCTTGGCAGAACAGGTAGAAAATGATGTATGTTATATTTTGAAACCACCAAATACACAATGCTATTATACAGGGCAATGTAATAGTTTGAGAGGTTGTTAGGAATTCAGGATTTTAAATTGTAAACGTGGAGAAACTTCATATTTTTAGCCTGTCTACAAAAAAATAAAAAAATCTGGACCAGCTCCTCTGACGGCACTTATAGTAAAGTTCACCTTCACATATTAACACACACTCAGCTATAATAAAACAAAGTATTGCCCTGCTGAAGCTGACAGGTCCTCATAGTTCCCTTTAGCATCCTTTAGGAACAACTCTAGACTCCCCACAAACAAATTACCAATTACCAGTGCTGCATAATAACTCCTGAAACAAGATAGCATTTAAAAGCATATTCATAAAAATGAGCTTTCTGCTACGCCTTAATGGAAAATGGGAGTGTCTGCAGATCTTATTCCTACAGGCAGGCTGTCCCCAAGTTTGTAATATGGTCTCCTCAGTTCGGTGTCACCACAGGCCTAAATTGGGCTCTTAATAGGCAGCCCTTGAGAAGCAATGCTAGCACTGCCAGCAGTAATAAGACTAGTACATCTACTGTACACCACTACACAGTCTCACAGCTTGGTTTAATAATATCAGCTTGTTATGAGAGAATATGGCCCAGAGAGAGGGTGGGAGAGAATGAGAACAATCTTTTGGTTATAATTAAAGCTTTGTCTCATTAGGAGGTGAGACGTTGGACAAACAGCCTCATTATAAAAATACTAAAACAAGTGCACACTTATACATTTGGCAGCAGCTTTGGGGCTTGAGGCTGGATGGTTGGCAGGTCAGAGCGGGTGAGAAAGTGAATGCTTATTGTGCTCTTCTCCCTCCATAACAACACCTCTTTACCTTCAACTCCCCCGGATAATCAACTGGAAAGAAAGCAGCACCTCAGGTGCTCACACTCTGGGCAGCTAATGCGTGAAACTGTGAGAAAGCCAGGGAAAATGTGTTCACTTAACCTTTCCTAGATAATTAAAGGTCACCCACAAACCGCAAACGGACTTACTGGAGCAGTGTCGGAACTCAAACCGGACATGCGACCCCCGAAACATGTCGACTGGGATGGGAAGCTTGATCTGCTCCGCCCAGCGGGGGCTGTTGTTGTGGTACAGCACCAAAGAGTGGTACTCATCCCCCCCTGGTTCACCTGAGCCAGCAGCCACATGACTCTGAGAGACAGAAAAAAGAAAGTTTACAGAGCTGGAGGACGCAAATGATTCAAAGAAAAAACAGGAAGTGAGGAGGGGTAATGAGAGGCCAGGCTCAAGGATGAAATAAAGAGCAAATTTGAAGGACACCATGACTTAATATATCATACATGTTTAAATATAAATGTATTAAACACTGTAAACGCGCCACAAATGCCATTAAATTGAGAATGACACGCTTTACGTGTGTGTGTGTGTGTGTGTGTGTGTGTGTGTGTGTGTGTGTGTGTGTGTGTGTGTGTGTGTGTAGGAGGGTTGCGTGCCACGCAGTGGCAGAGGCAGTGGCAGCAGGGTTATATTTGAGTCTATTTTCTGTCCAAGGTCGAGGCAGCACAGGAAACCACAGAGCCAGAATGTCACAGTGCTTCACCAGAAATGGGCAACACGCTGGAAAGACACTTAGCTCTCATCTGGGTCAGCAATATTTAAATGAAGAGCTTTGCTTCAAAATAAGACACCCACTATTAAGAAAGAACAGAGTTAACTAAAGACTTAAATAAGGTATTTACTATCCTTAAACACAGTGTTCAGCCCTTAAAAAATATCTATTTTCCCAATGACAGTTATGGTTCTTGTAAAATGGAGACAACAACTGGGTACACATAGTTGCTAAATGGAAAAAAAAAAGTATTTTTACCTTGAGGATCTGTCCATCGATATCCAGGACATAGACCGTGATCTCTACGTTCCTGGCAACGCTCTTCCCACCCTTCTCAAACTCTCCTTTCTCCAGTGTGATGTAAAGGTCATTCCTCATCTCTCCTGCAGGAACAGGAAGGTAAAAGAGGCAACAAGGCATCGATTATGCACACGAGCAAGGATCGTTAGTCACCTCTCAGCAGCTTGACAGCAATTTTTATTGTAATGCTTCACGACAGGGGTGGATAGCGTTTACATTAGTGGCATTTAAAGATGTATCTTCTGCTGACTAAGAATCTAAGCCTGAGCTATGACCTTTGACAGTAAGAGAATACAAGATTTAAGTGATCAGGGTCAGTGGAGTTCCCCTTTAACACACAGTGATAGCTTTATTCACTATTTTTGATAACACTTTAGCTGCTATTACAGGTTGCCCTCATTCCTACATGCAGATGTACAGGAAGTGTGTATCTGGCCCATATACAGTATTCACTGTACACAATGAAAACAATGTGTTATGTTGTGTTCATGCTGTAGCTGCAAAGTGTCACATCCAGTCTTTTAAGTAGTCAGAATAACTATCCACAGTCAAGAATAAAGTACACACCCTTCCTGTACACATGAGTTAATAAAAACCTGGTAAAGACAAGTGTGTAAACAATGAAATCAGTGTCTGGGATTCATAAGTAACACAGCCTTTTGTCAAGGCTGAGGGTGGGGAAATAATCCCCAGAAGTAGTATTCTACATTTTTTTGTTATAATTCCAGCTGAATGTACAATGTTTGGCCCAGGCACATGTTTATTTCCTTCTGTAGGGGAAATCAAAATAGTGTAAAGTGAGCTGGGTGAGAAAGAGGACAGGCCTGTTTCCTCTGCAGCCAAGATGTGGTCACACACATCGCAATCAGGTTCCCTATGTAACCTCTGTGTATGTGTGTGTGTGTGTATGTGTGTGTGCAGCCATCATATCTCTATCTCCAGGGTCAGCACTGATCCGCTGCTCTTAACAACAGTAACCATGGCAACATTAGGCATTCTATGTGCGCCCATACTGTACACTTGCAGCACGCACATACAAAGACTGCAGGATGGTGGACACACAAGGGAGCAGTTTTGTAATGCACAACGGGGAAAAAGGGAAGTGGAAGAGGCAGGGGTAGAGCAGCTGGACAGAGAAAAGAGTGTGTTTGCATATGACAAAGAAAATTAGGAGAAAGATACAGTGAAATACAAATCCAGAAAAGAGAGGCAGAGACAGCTTCCGTAGCTCAAGGGCAGACTTACACAGAAAGGGTGAGAGCACTCAGTGTTAAGGGTTTGTAGTCAGAGAAAGACAAAGAAAGAGACAGTGAACATAAATCTATGTTAGTGAGGCGCTGGGGGACCCACAGTCTGTGGTTTCTCTTTATCTGTGTGACCAGACAGCACACCTCACTTATTTAAAAGAACAACTCTTCTGTGGACCAAAAAAAAAAAAAAAGTCCCCCTGACGTCCAGCTCCCATAAATGAATGAACAGACAAAGAGTCAGAATGCACACACTCTTCCTCTTTCCTATCCTTTTTCCACTGTATATGTAAATATAAACATGTACATTTTCAGCCCCCTTATTCCTTCTTACATTCAAGAGGCTGTACATTTGTTACCAAGGCAACGAGACCCCATCCAGCTAAGCCTGAGGGTCTCTGCAGGGGTCTGTGTCATTTAGAGAAGCAGCTATCTGAGTGATGCCTATCTACCTGAAAACAGGCTGAACATTTCATCTCTCTGAGGGCACCCTTAGGTGGAATTCAAACATCACTGCTACTCTGCTACAGTAGACCTTACGAGACACGTCAATGTATACGGTGCAAACACCAGAAAAGTTTATAGCATCAAAAGATGACAGCTAAAATATTACAAAAGTAAACAAATAGAGTCTCAGTTATAGAGTAAATAACTGATCTGACAAGACGTTGTCTATGTTTAGCAATAAGAGAGACAGACATAGACACAGATAGACAAAGTCATAAGCGCAGCTGAAGTTCTTGTACGCACTGGAGGAAGCTGATAGAGGTGTGGCGTTTGTGGTGTCCTACCTGGCATGATGACATCAGAGAAGCCCAGTTTCCTGGTGATGGACACACCGCGGGTGAAGAGGACCATGTACTCCCGTCTCAGCTGCTCTATGTCCCCGTGGAGGAGCTGGAGAGCCACTGCTAGGCCTAAAATGAAATAACAGCAGAATTAAAAAAAAACCTTTAATATCCTATTCTTACATTACATCCTTTATCCCATACTAAAGTCACTCAATAAAAAGCTCAAAATATATCATAGCCCTTTTCCCCAACACCATAAACAATCCTGTATTGGTGAGCTCAAAAAAAATATATCGACTGGGGCATAATTCAAGCTTTATTATATCTCGTTGCAGTCGCGAGCCAGACAACTACATCTATTATATCTGCCAACAGCAACAATTACGTTGCTGTTGTATGGAAAGCAAGCAGACACCCCCGCACACATAAACAAAAAAATGCAAACACCCCGTGAGTCATCCCCAGCCCTTTTTTATTAAGAGGAAATCCTACACGAAGGCTGTCGTCTCAAATCAATATCCTTATGCAATAACCGTCCAAATGTCAGCGCTGCTAAATTAAAGCACTGGCTTGTATTTAGAGCTCAAAATGCATTTCCCTGATGTGTGTGTGTGTGTGTGTGTGTGTGTGTGTGTGTGTGTGTGTGTGTGTGTGTGTGTGTGTGTGTGTGTGTGCCCGTCCCTGCTCATGACAAGTAAAGGCAGATTGATAAAGAGCTAAAGAGCAAGGAAATGTGCGAGAAACAATACGATGATGATGATTATTGCTGTGGATGTTTTTAGGAAAGTTGGGAGGCGGCGGTGAAACGGTTCATTAGCCGCGAGAAGTTTCAGTCACTGAAAGTCAACACAGAGATGTGGCTTGCTTGCAGACCTGTTAGCGATATGCCAAACTAACACTGCTCTACATAGGCAGAGAGCAGTAAGAAGTTGTGAAGTTGAGGGAAAAAAAGGGGTTTAAAGTTTGCAGGCTGGCTGCCAGACTGTGTATCAGATAGAAAGACTGTAATGTCTTAGTTCTGTTATGGATGGTTTTAGCTTTTGCTTCATTAAGTTATGTGGAATAACAAATTCAATTACAGAAAATGTCAGCTTGGCTCTGGGCTCCATTTTTAGTTACAGCAAATTTTAGACACTCTTTTCGTCAATTTATTTCTGCGGCATCGTAATTTTATCTGTTAAAACAAATGTCAAAAAGCTTATTTTTGACTGCATATGTAGTCAATGCGTTTCAGCCTTGTAGGGCAGCTTGTGCTTCTGCGCCACAGGGATAACACAAGACAGACTCAACAGAAAACATACACACAGAGGGCATGAGAGGTGACTCAGACGCTGCAGACCAATCCTCTGCTCTAAATAATTTAAAAATGACACACAGTCCATCAACAGTTGTTCAAAGAAGCACAAAGGTCTGGTGGGAATTGAAAGGAGAGTCCCAGGGGAGATGTTTTTTTTTCCCTTACCCTGGCCTAATCTGCCGGCCACTTAATGTGGATCAAGCCTTTGGCATTTATACACACATACACTAACACACACACACACACATACACACACACACACAGGCTGGCTCTAAAAGCTACTGCAGGGCTACAATTAGGCAAACCGGCTTCATTACTATTCTGCCTGGAAGATGGAGCTGATGCTGACAAAAACACTCTCAACCTCTGCTGCTCTCAGCCCACCCGGCCTGCCTCTTCACCAACTCCGAGAAAAATAAAAATTAAATAAATAAAAAAAAGGATACAGAGGAAAAATAAAAACTCAAAAACAAAACAGTCGAGTTGTCGCAGCCTCTTCTGTCGCTGCCTACGCTTGCATGTGGAGGTGGGAAGCTGATTTATCTACCTGACCTGACTCATACTGAGCCAGATTCTTATGAAATTCATTTTATGGATTACTGGGCTACATGTAAACAAAATCACCATCTCCTCTCATCAACTTGTTCTCTCGTCTTTCAAATTCGATTATCCAGAAAGCACCCCCTCCCCTCAATGACCCTGGAATACACAAGTAAAGAAAAATGAGACAGTCATTAGGCTACATATGAACAAAACAACTGTCTCTCCACATAGGCTCCCTCTCTGACTCTTTATTACCCAAACAACCCAGTGTTCTTTATATTTTAAGGGTAGCGCATTCATCTCTCCCCTGCTAATTGGCTGCTAATAAGAGACTTCTGGCACACTGCCAGGTCTGTTTAAAAGGAGAACCACACAGCGAGACTACGAGAGACACACACACACACACAGGGATGCACACACCCCTGCAAAGACGAAGCACACTAATGGCTAATGGCATAGTGCACACTTATATAAACATGTACATATATATGCACATTACGTTATCTCACTCCGCTGCACACTTGTTTTAATTGCCCTCCTGACATTAAGTGTAATAAATTGTGGTGCTTAAATTATGCATGATGTTCCATAACTCCTGCCTGGACACACTGAGGAGGAGACATTGACCTGTTTGCTAAAGATGAAACAGCAGTTTGAGCATTTTTTTTTTTTTTGGTGTTGAGGCTAGACAAGCGTTATCTATCCTTTAATGCTGCTCTGCGACAGAATAATTGCCCTTTGGGAGGAACTGACTTTTCAGACGAACATGTACCCGGTAAAAATGTGCAGTAAGTGATGTTGTAGCTGTGTTGAATGCAGAGCAGGCAGGGAACCAATAAGCAGGCAGGGAAAAAACCTGAGAGTTTGCATTGGTGTCGTTTGCTGGAGTATTTCGGTTGACTTCAACTTTGTTGCTCAATGTGCATCTTCATAAATGTGGCAATGGAATAATGAAAGGCTGTTACAATTTGTCACTACTGTGACCGGTGCTATGCGAGTAAGAGCAGGTGTGTGTGCGTGTGTCACATATAATTTGAGAGACAGAAGAAGCTGAAGAGATCCTATAAGAGCACAAATCTTGAAAAGTGAAACTGTCAAAGCTAATAAAATTATAATTAATACATTTGGCCCAGACAGATGAATGGTGCTCATAATACATAAATGAAACCCAGTATTCAGCGCTCATTATCTTAAGAATTGAAATTATTGCCTCTGCTCTGTGATTAAAGCATTTTTCTTTCATTTCATAAGATCAATGTCAAATACAGTTAAGTGGTGGAAATGTAATTTTGGAAAGAAGTTGCTTGAATTATGCATGCCAGCGTATTGTGACAAAAGACCCGTAGCTCTCCTCTAATGCACTTTGAAAGAGAAAGCACTGAAGCAAATCAGGCGTTGGGCCGGATCAATGTCTTCAGCTGACAGCTACTCGATAGCTAACATCCAAGTGTTTGTGATAAACTGCACACCGCAGCCAAAGACGGGAGTAAACTCTTTACAATAATTCACTTACAAGTGTTTATAACGTGTGTGCCTGTGTGTATGTGTGTTTGTGTTTGCACTCTGTGAGTGTGCAAAATGCTGTCAAATAAAAGTCTGAAGCAAACATGTACATGATGGATACATTTAGAGAAAATACTGTGAACTAAGGCAAAATACTGTCCTCTGACAGTGATGCTGTATGGTTAACTGTTTCTGATCTTAACGTCATCCAGCAGGCAGTAAACAGTTTACTGCAGACACACACATCTGCAGCGTCAAAGTCTTGGAAGTTCAACAGCAACAACGCACGACATTATCTGTGTGTTATCTGTTATTAAATCTGATAACACGTGTGTACTCATGTGTTCTGTTTGATAATAAGGCCAGTCAACAGTAGAAGAAGCAGCGGATAAAGCTGATATACAGGAGGAACTTGATTAAGATTTTGTTGTTCAGTGTGAGATAAGAAAACAGAGAAGTAGTTGCTTAATATTTCTTTTTTACTGTCCCTCCTCTGCTTTATGTTTTATGAGAAATTAATTTAGGTTTTAGTTGCACTTATCAGCTCAGAGTTGCAAAGCTCTTTACATCTCCATCCATTCGACAGTAGCTCTGCCAGTTAAGATTTTAGCAAGATGCTGCAGTTTTTATTTAGTTTTTTTAACGAACCGACGTGTGTGTAAAAGACGCTGCTCGGGTATCGCAGACCGTGCTAAATGGCTTTGTGTCATTCAGTTTAATTACTGCATCCCTTCACGCTTATGCAAGATTATTCATGATAATTTAACATACTGGAGTACGACTTCTCCCCAAGTAATTATTGGTCTTCTGAGGGAAGACGGAAAGAGGAGCTGACTCAGTAGATCAGTCTCACAGATTCTTGATGTTCCTATAATCTTTGCTCACATCTCTCCGGTTTCCACGCCGATAATCCTCAAATAATTATCAAACTCTTCTATGGGGAAAGGCTGTGGTGTTCCTCTAAGAATACATGAGGGAGATGTAAGAGGACAAAATGAATATTTTCACAAAGAAAAGAAAAGCCTGCAGCACGTTTGCAGCAGCATTTCACAAACACATTTATCTAGATCAGCTTTGAGGCAAACTTCTGATGAACTGCTGCTGATTGCTTACTGTTGGTTGCACTTTTGCCCTTTGATGCAAACAGCTGCAAACTAGCCAACACTGCTTAATTCATGATTACAGTGTGTCTTCACACTCTGTGCCCCATTCAAGCTGCCTGCACTACAGATTAGACCTTGAAGACATAATCAGAAATTCATCTGTGGCTATAATTTTGTGTTCACAAGAATGTTGGCAATACGATACAGCTGCATCTGCATGCTTCTTTAAAACACAGTATAATCAACAGGGATGATGTACAGACCTCACTGCGGAACAAACCTCTTCATATGTCATATGACATTTCTTTGACGTTCGAAGAACTGAATGTTCTTATTCTCCACCAACCTGTTGCTATGGGAAACTGCTGATGCTGTTGTTCCGTATGGTGCGAATGCGGCTATTTATAAAAATCATCTGAATGCATTTGCAACAGCAGGCTTCCTGCAGACACAACCATGTGAAGACTGATCCTCTCCCCCAAAGAGGAAGTTCACGCCCACATAAACGCTACTCAGACTGACCAGAAACTTACAACAGCAGGGTGAGAGACCGAGGATGAGAGTGAGCTGCAAAGTTTGCCATCACAGCACAATGTGGAAAAAGGTTTTGTGGAAGAAATGAGCCAGATTTTCACAAGAGTGTTGACTTAACAGCTTTGAGAGTTGCTGCCTGATTTAAAAAACATGAAACATAACAAAAAGTGCATCCGCTTAAAACCAAATCATTCAGCACTGAGGGGGCCAAGTTGTTGTAATACTAAATCCCCTTGTTGTCTTAAGTTTCAAACCAAGTACAAAGTGTAAACGTGAGGAAGCAAAATGAATAAAGCAGATGTGGTTCTTACCGGTGTTGGAGCCAGACAGGTTGTATCTGGAATTGGCCTTTTTGATAATGTTCTCGTGAATCTGGTACCACTCACTCTCAGTGTTACACCTGAGACGAAAAGATGAGAGAAAGTAACAGAAAGTAAATCAACTTCATATGTTTCCTACATAAAGGGTCACTACAACAATTAGTGAATGTCTTGTGCGTCTCACAGGAGACAGATTTCTAAAAGAACGGTCCAAATGGATGCAGCAGAGCAAAGATATTTTGACTTTCAGACCATTTATATGGGTCAACCTGGAAAAACACTGGATCCTGCATTTCCCATTATGCAACAAGAAGCATCCACATCCCCAGTTTGCAACACAGGCTTTCTGCTTTAAATTTGTGGTGCCCAAGCCCAAGCTGAGACAACGGCATATTTTCTCAGAGGACATAATACAACGGTTTTCACAGGCTGGATAGTGTTCTGCATGTTGCACACCAACCAAGAGGTTGCTTGCAATGTATGAAAATGTGGTTAACATGTACGGTTTGCTGTTGTTGGTTTGACTGTGGCTAAAAATAAAACCTATTATTTAAAGTTTGTAGGGCAGCTCAGGTGAAAACAAATTCTCATTTGCGATGACGTCGTCTCTGACCTCAATTCTGAAAACATTCAGCTGAGAATTTTAATGCTAAATCTGAAACCTCTCACTGGTGTGACTGCAGGTATTGAGAAAGCGGATGTATTTTCTTCTGAGCTTAGTGTGTTTGGCCAGTCAGTCTGATCCAGATATAATTTAGGTCAAACTACTGTGTCGACTGTAGCCTTTTCTGTCCCTCGTGGCATCGTGTAGACTAGGTTGGACCACAGAATACTTCCACCTCCGCTGGTAATGAAAAAATGAAAAAAGCCTCTGAAGTACAACTGGAAAATGTTCTACCTTTATTTGTTTGTAAAATCTTTTTATTCATGCTGCCTTTATTTAGTTTAGACTTTAGACTAACAGCTAATAATGTGACTTGAATTGGTTTGTAGCTTCATAAAAAGGAATTCTAGCCCTAGGTTTTTGCAAGACATTTAGAGATGCTCGTAAGTGGATTGTTTTACCCCTTTTTTCATTTTCTGCAAGGAAATAAAATGTTGGACTGCTCCTTTAAGTAAAATCAAGGGTCGATATTTGGAAGAAAGGACTCAGCAGTGAAATGTTGTTGTTTGCAGTGACTTACGCATAGACCTTGAGCAGGTGGTCATCCTTAGAGTCAGCAGTGAGGAGATCAGCGATGCTGACGACAGCACAGCCAAACGGCCGCCTGTACTGTACACTACACAGGTTCTTCTTCTCCCCAGCTCCCATCCTCCCTACACACACACACACACACAGACAGATCCACAGTCAGAACAGTCCTGTTATGAAAGCCCAAGAGATTTTAAAAAACACATCGTGCTCAGTTAAATAAAGACGAGGCAGAGTAACTCCTACCTATTCTTATGATGTGTACAACGATGTAGACATCTTTTCGCAAATCACTGCTTCCCAAATCCTGACAACAAGACAGGAAAATATACTTAAGCATCAGATTTAATCAGTGTAAACAAGCTACAGATCACTGGCTTTGCTTTTTATTTTTCAGCCTAATGGAACATGAGTTAGGTCAGCTTTACATAAGTATAAATTGCTCTCAATCAATCTTTGTAAACAAAAAGTCGTGTTCACTACTCACCACAAACAGCGTGCATTGTCTTTCTGTCTTCTCTGGCGACTTGGGCAACCCGCCCTTATTCAGCCTGACAAAGAACCTTTCACTGTACAAGAGGAGAGAGAGAGAGAAAGAGAGAGAGAGAGAGAGGGAACACACATTGAGATGAATGGGGTCAGGAGTGATGGGCTGGGTGTCGTCTTAAACAACTGCATCCAAGCCACCGCTAACAGGAACAGAATAAAGATTAGAAGCAATGTCAGAAATGTCAAGCGCTGAACGGTGGGCACTGGAGAAATGGCTTCAAAGCTCAAACTTCAAACTAAAGCTGTCTGAGGCCCTGAAACAGAACATGAGACAGGAGAAAGACAGGCAGACAGGGAACAGAAACTGAGGGTTAGCGAGAGAGAAAAAAGATATACAAAGCTTGAATTACTGAACCAAATCCCCAACACTGAACGTCTGCATCACAGCCGACAGCAAGCATATCCACACATGGCTCCTCCACGGCCTGAATAAAATATTCATTGTGTTGTTGCATGTTGTGGATTCTCTCTGACACTTTTTAGCCCAGATACTGGACTGTCAGCAAAAATAGTGATGG
Source organism: Toxotes jaculatrix (assembly GCF_017976425.1). Classification (NCBI taxonomy): domain Eukaryota; kingdom Metazoa; phylum Chordata; class Actinopteri; family Toxotidae; genus Toxotes; species Toxotes jaculatrix. The sequence goes on along the minus strand of NC_054415.1, from coordinate 10,175,284 downwards.
GTTACAACAGAAAATGTACAATTTCAGTCTTGTAACTGCCAAACTGGATGTCATAAATCTTCTGGTTGTGACAGGGCTAGACTGAGACCATTATTTGCAAGGTGAATACGGAGAGAAAATTAACCTGTTAAGTGCTGGTAAATGTCAAAGATACTGTGTGTGATTTAAAGCGTAAAATATACAAGAATAACAAATGCATGAGTCAGACAACAGTTAAGTGACTAATAAGTTGTTTTGTATGACACTATTTAGCATAACTGCCATACTAACGCTAGCGAATGAAAATAAGTTGACAAGTCATGCTAACAACACTGGAAATTACACTACAGCAACAGTGTTAGAGATAGAAACTGGAAAAACTGACAAAGCATGTGACAGACAAGCGGACAGACAAGAAGACAGGAAAAGACAAATACAGACCTATGGACTACATCCCTCTGTTAATGAAACTGTCAACAGAAGGATACAGACATAACAGTCTATAGCCATGCTAGCCTCTGTGAGGCTGTTGTTAGGCATTACATCTACACTCTCACAATGACAATGCTAACGGACTGATGTTTAGCAGGTATAATATTTACCATCCTCAACATTTTAGTGTTTTGCGTGTGTTGGACAAATTAAAAATGTGGCCTGATGATGGAGTTAGGAGAAAAGTCAGTCAAAAAATTTCATAGTAACCCATCCAATGGTTGTTGAGGTATTTCAATCTGGACCAAAGTGGTGGAAGGACCAGCCGACTGACAGACAGAGCAGACAGACAGACACTGCCAACCCCAGAGCTATGATGCTAGAAGGCTAAAAATAAAACTATAAGCAGCTACACTGAGACCACTGGAAGAGGAAACTGTAGCTGGCATCCTGTCTAAACATCACTGAATCATACTTGGGGATATGTTGAACATACTGTATAGTAAAACTTTAACATGCAAAACTCCAGAGCTTCACAGCACAGAATGAACTGTCTCAAAATAACAGCTCTGGCCTCAAATGACCCGTAACATCTCCACCCCACCCCCCTGCCTTCACACAGGCGGGAAATGAAGTGCATGTCGGGCAAAAACAGAAAGGACGGACACAGATCGCCTTTTCACTCTCTTTGTACTCCCGTCCTCTCTCTCTCTATCTCGCGCACACGCTCAAAGACAGGCAGCGGAGGCATCCTGCTGGGCCCGTCTCATCCTGGCTGGCGAGCTGTGGGCTAATCCAGTTAGGTGACTTTCACAGTCCACCGATAAGCAGAGAGAAAACCTTGTAATGCACCAGCGCCTGACAATGAGCCAAGTAGCTGGCACGGCTAGCCGCACGCTGCTACAGTCAGTCCAGTCTATCCTATATAACTTGACTTCATGCTGCATACAGCTGCATTTGATTAGGGTGTTTTATAATCATCTGAGATATTAAGAGCTCTTATTACAAGTTTAAAAGTTCTCATGTCTCTTCCATGATGTAAATAAGAGGCTGTTTCTTGCACTGTAATTCAGTGTTTTGTGTATGTAGGGCAGTGGGCCCTCATGTTTGAATTAATTAGGCTCCTGATAATTAATTATACAAATGCTTATGATTTTTCATACATGTATTCCTTCAGTAAAGTTCTCCTTTTATCGACCGTATTGGAGCGAACTAGTTGAGAGTCAGTTTGATTTAAGATGCGGTTGTTCCTCATTAGCTGCTCTCCATAACTTTCCAGTCCATTTATTTGGCCATACGGAGACGGATTCCTATGCATTAGACATGAGACTTGCGTGCACATTCCCGAACCCTAATTAGTGCTCTATTGTTGAAACCCCATCTACCAATTAACAGCCACTCCTGCACAAAGAGACACACATACACAATCCCTCTCTCCTTCTCTTATACACCCTCCCCTGCCACCTACTCCTCTCCCTCACAGCTGCAGCGTGTTGATCACCCGAGCTAAGAGGACCAGTGTCCCCCAGCGGGACCTTATCTCCCTCTATCACCGCTCGCATTAACATAACATGAATGGCCGATTTCCCTCCCCTTCAGGCCCCCATGGCACTCACTATTCCCTGTCCTGATATCGATGATTGCATTAGGAGCTGTGCGTTCACCCGACATGGGGGCGGAGGGGGGGGTGGGATATCGAGTGACTACCATGTAAAATAAAGGATAAATTAACTGCCACTGCTGCCTCCCACCCCCCTACCCACAAAAAATTAAAAAAAAAAAAAAACCTAAATCTACCCCAAGAGGCCACATCAAAAGGCGAAAATGACTTCAGAATGGAGCAGTGAAGGAAAACTTGAGCTTTAAAGAAAGACGCACACAGACAAAGAACTGACACAGGAGAGAGGTAAAGAAACATGAAAAAAAGACACACAAGACACACACCTAGCCTCAGCTCTACACAGACAAACAAGCACACGTGTCCAAGTCCAGCCATCCATGGGTGACCTTGTTAGACAATAGCAGAGGTCACACTTGGAAGAGGGAAGTGTAAGTGTGTAAAAAGTTAACGTCATAACTGTGTGTGTTTAGTCTGCAATAGCCACAAAACCTACATGACAGTGAGAGCAGCAGGATCATGTGTGAGTATGGTACAGTATGCTCCTGTGTGTGTTTGTGTGTCTGTGTGTCCTGCTGAAGACCCATTCAAGGAGTCTGAATTGAGCACAAAGAAGCTGCCACGGTGCACAGAGGCTGCTGGTGTTGGCATGGTACTGAGACAACGGGTCGGACCCCCATCTGGTCTCTGACACACACTCACACACAAACCACCAGCATCGAAATGGCTTCCTGCCAGACAGTTTTTGCGTAAATGTGTGTGTGTCTGTTTATGTGCGCGACCAGACAGTGTGAGACAACGCTGGCGAACTGCCATGGCAAGATTTTCCTCGAAGACAACTGATGCGATTGCAACACACACACACACACACACACACACACACACACACACACACACACACACACACACACACACACACACACACACACAGACACACACACAAAATTAGAACCACAGAGACACAAAGGCTAAGGTCTTTGACTGCCTTTATCTCCCAAAACTGATAGAAAAATTGTAATTACCGTAGCTGATTTAGGAATCAAGATAAACTGTTATGAGAAAACTCAAGCTCTGTATCAGTTCATTATTATAATATGTGCTGTATTGAGTTTGGAGAAATGAGCATTGTGTTTGTAATGTACACTGAATCTCTGAAGCTGCTGTTGTGTGACAGATGTTTTAGCTTAACAACTAAAGCCGACTTCATTATATTTCATAGAATATACTGTAAATCAACCTCAACTGCTTGACAGAGCTCAAGGATTCTAATTACTCTTACCTGTCTAAGGTACTCAATCTTTTAAAGTAGCAAGAAGATAGAGAGAGAGAGAGACAGACACCGAGAAAGGAAAAGAGAGACAGATAATGACGGGAAGAGAAAGTGCTTCAAGTGGAACTTAATATGATACCACTGGACACTAATTTCCCACTTCAAGACAAAGCGCTCGGAATAGGAGAAAATTTACCTTCATTATTGCCAAACCTTTTACCTTCCATCACGATTTTGGTTGTACGAGTTAAAAGGAGACTAGAGAGCATATTTAAATATACTTTGCTAATTAAAAGCGCTTCTGATCCACTGATGCATTCCGTGCGTGTGCTCGTGTGTACACCTGCAGATCTGTTTGTTCAGAAAGTCATCTTTCTCTCAGATAAACCACACCATGAAAACCAAACAACACTGCACGTTGCACTGTTTGTAAAAATAGAACCTCTTTTCTTGTGTGCAATTATTCACACAGTACGGGGAGGAAACCACGGATATTCTCCGTGCAAGGTGTTCAAGAAACTTAGGTCAACCAAGTTTGCACATTAGCTAGTTTTTCTGTCAGGAATGTGGATGAATAATGAATTAGATTTCAATAGAAGTAGAAGTGGAAGTTATGCTCTGAAAAAAAAAATCAAACAATGAGTCCCATCAGTGTCACCCTTCTTTCTCTGATGTGACCCTGTGGGGCGGAGAGCAGCGTCAACACAAGCATGACTTATCAAGAGAAGCCTCGGTGTTGCCGTGCTCATTTTTCAGCCCACTCCTTCTCCTTTGCCTGACGAATCCACTTGTTTGTGACATGAAATGCAATTTGCTTTGAACTATGAAACCGAGGACTTTAAATTCAGTCTTCTATTTGGCCCACGCCCGATCCGTAGACTGTGGTGTGTGTGTGTGTTGGTGTGCGTGCATGCATGTGACGTGTGCAGACTCCCATGGTGACAGGCTCTTTTATGTGGACAGCACGGACACTTTTTATGTGAGAAAATAACGCGGCCCTGCCCATTTTTATGTGTCCAAGTGCACTTTAACAACCTGCTTCATTTAATAAATCTTCATTGATATAATTAGAGCGAAGGGGAGCTATTAGAGACGTTCCCTCTCCCACCCGTGATCACTCATCAGCCCTTGTTGCGTTTCTGTAGATTGTGCACCCAAAGAACGCAATGAGCATACAGCAAACAAAAAAACACAAATAACAGAACCACAAAAAAAAAGACACTTAAACCTCACCACATCACAGTGATGAAAAACACTAAGCCTAAGCATGATAATCCATCATTATTTCTTACAGTAATGGGGGATTAGTATCTCAAAAGTCTGTACCTGAGTGGCCGGTTCTCTCGTCCATCATAGATATGGAAGAAGACCTCAAGCTCTTCTCCCAGATTGGCGCTCATCAGGCTCTTCACGTGGACAAATAAATGATGGGTGCTAGCAGGAGCAGCAGTCTCCTTCTTACGATGCCGATGTTCCATCTATGGAGAGAAGAGGAATATGAGCCACAATCTACTGGTATTCTGAGCAAGGACATTTTAAACTATACAGAAAATGTAAAAAAAAATACAAAATACAGAAATAAAAGAGATTGACAAAAGTTTTGAGGGGGTGGATTTGGAAATCCATGAGCTCTAAATCCTAAAAGATCCTTAAATACAGGATCAAAGTTTATCAAATACAGTTAATGCTGTGGGAAAAAAACAGCATGTGGTTACATCTCTTTTAATACGTTCAGGAGCTGCTGTATTTAGTGTTGAGTTTCTCTGTCAAAGATAAATAATATCGTTCTGAGACATCTCAGCGTCTGGAGGAGATTTGCTGCACATTTGCATATATATTTGAAGGCACTAAAAAAACAGGCTAACATATAGATTTTATTGATACAGATCGAGTTAATATAGCGTGTAATATGGCAGACTGTCAGCAGCACCAGAGGCTAAGATATGAGAGTCTGAAATGTATTGTCTGACTATTTCTTTGTTGCAGTCTTGGTGCCTAAAGAAACAGATGAGACAAAGGATGCACTTGCTTTGCATACAGATGTGCACATAAACACTTTTATACATAAGTACTTGCAGATTTATTTCTTCACTTCGGGCTTTCACAGAAATCGATTATAACTCGTTTACCTGCAAAAACACATTTCACATCTTACATCACCTCAAAGGGGTATAAAAGCAACAAACTCGTATTTCACTTTATTTATTTACCTCAAGCGTTTATCTTTAAGAAGGCTAATTATTTTCCTGACACAAAGACATAATGGTGTTTGCAATTTGCACCCCTTTCAATTGGTTTCTTAATCTCTGAGAAGTAGGACCAGAAGCAGTAAGATTCACACTGAATATAAATGCTAAGAGAGGAAGCAGTCAAACAATGCAGCACAAAGTCACATCTCGGTGTCTGGCAGCGCAGAGGCAGTGTCTGATATTATGTGCTATATTAAGTCAATCTATAGCGAAAGGATCAATAAAGCCTCAGACAGCATGGTGCGGCTTTGTAAATACCATCCAGATCAACTCACACATTACAGCTCTGTTTATGAGAGACTCATCCTAATCGGCTGTCAACATCCAAAAAATACAAGGACACACACACACACACACACACATACAGACACACACACACACACAGAGCACCAGATGGTCAGTAGCGCCACTGCCAAATTTTGCTCCATATTCACTTCTGTAGTGGGATGTAAAGAGGTGGGAAGGGAGGCAAGAGGAGGAAGGAACATGCAAGGGCAGAGCTCAGTAAAGCACCATCACAGGAAGGGATCAGTGAGCATCAAGAGCCAAACTGAAACAGAAACTGCTTCAGTACCAATCACCTGCTACAGTGTATTAATAGAACATGTATTAAAAAAAAAAAACAGGAGTCTTCTTTCTAGTGAAAGTTTAGTTTCATTGAAGTTTCCTTCCGTTTTGCGTGGTGCTGCAGAAGCAACCATGCTGAAAACGTTTTGCTGGGGTATCTAAAGGAATAGTTCAAAACTTTGGGAAATACGATTATTCTAATTATCACTGACAGTTTCATGTCAGTATGGTAAATAAAAACTAATAAGTCAAACTCAGAAGACGAACAATAAGCAAGCATGGCTCGTGTGACAAATATACCAGTAGTCTGAATTTGATTGTTTCATGTATTACAAATACGCTGTTTGGCAGCTGCCTGTCAAGGCACCGATGTTGCCATGTGCATGAATACACCCAACAGTGCACTTCCGGGGGATGACAATATTGTTTTGACAAAAAATAAAAACTAAAAAGGTAACAAAAAGCTTAACCTGCAGTATCTCAGAGATGGCTAAGTGGGAAAGTGATTTTAATGCAGTTGTGAAATGGGAGATAAACAGTGACTGCCTAGAGGGTAAGAATTCAATCTAAAATATATGATGCTGTGGAAAACAGTTGACTGTACTGTAAATAAAAACCTATAAAAAAAAAAAAACACCAACATGGTCCTCTAAGACTTAAACATGGTAAAACATTATACCACAAATCATTTTACAATTGCAATATCTGTCAAAATGATGAATCTGTTTTGTGTTGTTCTGACTGCTCTGCCCTATCTGAGATCCCAGAAGAAAACACTCTGGAGAATGATCTAACAACAAGGCACTAACACTCTTTCTTTAACCAGATCAGTTCCTCTATCCACAGCAGGGCTGAGCCGGTATTTGACGCAGAATGACTAGGTCCTGGAAGGCCTAATTTATGCTGTGGGATTTTATTACGAGGTTATTTTCAGTGTGTCATTTAAGCTGCCCGGCGGGAGCAGTGTGTGGTTCTATGACAGCTTCAGCATGACTAGACACAAAGCGTAGACATGACAGTCTTGGAGTAAGGCTGGCAGCCCTGCTGGCATCACATTATGCTGCGGGTAACAAGGGGAGTCCGAGAGAGAGAGAGCAAGAGAGAGAGAGAGATAGCTGAACAGAGGGAGCATGACCATGTGTGTGCCTGCCCAACCGTCTTATTATTGTTCACTCTGTAATCTTTTCCTGAACAGCACGAAGCATCACCAAATGGAGTGACTGTCGAACTACAAGGAGCTTCTAAAAAGGAGAGAGGGGTCAAACTAAGGCCAAAGAGAAACTTTTACATCTCTCCATCAGAGCTGTCTTTCATCACTCACTTCTACATCACTGTTTAAGCCTCTTTTCATCCCTCTTTTAAGCTCGTGGGAGGCAGACCTGTGCGGGAAGGGAGAGATGCATGTGCAGGCTTTTAAACGTGTATGCATCTCTTAAGCGATAACTGAAGCCACGGAGGAAATTTTTGCTGCAGCGTGTCCCGGGCCAGGGCCTGAGCTATCTATCACCACTGTCTGATCTGCAACCGTTAATGAATCTGACGTTCTGGGACCTAAACTCTGGTCTGTTCTGCTCACGCTCAGCGCTGAACTCTCTCTCCAAGGAAAGAACTAGGAAGTTAGAAGCTGACTTGCCTTGAAGATGCAGACAGCTTTACCAAGTGATACGACTTAGCGTGAGACCAGGGAGCCAATTAGGGATTTGATAGTTTTTTTCCCCCCTCACTTTCAAGCTAGTACCAAATAAATTGCTTCAAAGAGTGTCTGTTTTCAGGAGTCACATCAAACGAGACAAATAAAAACGGTGGAAATCACTGTGGGTATGTCACTACTACAAGTCATCCCTTTCACAATACACGTTAATTTGATCCATTGTTAATTTAAAAGATTCATTATTGAGGCTTTTATCAATCAAATTCATCATATATATTCTGTGAGATCCCTGTGTGAAATCTCTCTCAGAGCACTGACAGTCCTTCCCTTCATCCTTTCCCTTATCCCCTTCATTTCTCACTGGGCAGATTTCATATAATTCCTTGACACAATGCAGCAGTCGGGCTACATTTTCCCACAGTAACACCCCACTGCCATTTTAGCACACACACACAGGCATGCATGCACACACCAGGTAATCCCCATCTCAGTCTAATTAAGCCACACCACAGCGGCACAGAGCAAGACCGGCACAAAAAAAAAAGCTTCCCTCACAAACAAAGATCTTACTGCAAAATACTGATTTAATTTGGGCTGTGATGGTGTGTTGTGACTTGGCGTGAGCGAGTGTGTATGTTTTTGCATGTGGATGGCAGCAGTCAGTGTCTGTCCCTTTATCTTTGGCCCAGTATAGGGGAATCGCAGTCATTTGCTCATTCTGCACACCGTTTAATAGAGGTGCATTAAGCTTTCATCCTGCTATGCCCGCTTTTGTTTTGACTGACAAAAAAAGAAACAGATGGATTAAGAGCTTCAATTACCCCTGCGAAGGGAAAGCCGCCACAGTGTGAGTGTGTTTGTGTATGTGTATGTGTATGTGTGATATCATTCTCCCCGCACTGTATCAGGGCAGAGAAGTGGTTGCCACGGTAACAGCGGTTGGGGCTTGGAGACAGCGGGAAGGAGAAGCAGAGAGGGAAAGGAAGGAGAGAATGAGTGAGAGAGACAGGGGGACAGATGGAAAAAAAAAGGAGAAATCCAGACATTCAACTAACCATTTTTCTACATGCAAGGACGAGACACTGATACCAGTGGCTAACACTGAAACTGAGTCTGTTGTTTGTTAATATTGTGAAGTCGCTAATAGGCTCAATAGCACAAAATTACCAAACAAGGTTAAAGTTTTTATTTATGCTCTAAGTGTTGCTGGAGTTTTGACCTTTTCAAGCTCTTAAAGTGCTCTGACGTGAAGGAATCCAAACCGGAGACTGTTTTCCTAAATGCTGTTTCCAAGGTTAAGAATAAAAAAACTAATAAATAAACATCTATGATTCTATGACACCGGTGTCCAAGATTTTCATGTCTCTGAAACTGGAAATGTGAGGTCACAGTAATCCCTGCTTTCCACAGTTTATGGGCCTGGTGTGCTTAGCTGCAGTCTGCCAGTTCTCACACCACTACCTCTGCCACCTGGCAGCTTTGAGGAGGAGGTTTCAAAGACTTCTGTCAGCGAGGAACAGTTTCTCACATAACCTCAGAGGTTATCTGGGAGCAAGGAGGTACTAAAGTGAACACACTGGTAAAACATCTTTCAACTGTCAGATGCGATGAGCTGAGGAAAGTGTTTTACAAAGCCGTTTGCTTGAAGCAAGTAGCAGCTGCGCATCTTTGACTGACAATTTAAAAATATATTTTTTCAACAGAATGATAACCCACCAGATATGCAGTTATGAAGACTATACATCTATCCATTCATTATCTATACCTGCTTATCCTGTGTCGGATGGTGGAGCCTATATCCTATATATATATATTTATAGAGCTGCAAAATGGCAGGAGCCCATTAACATTCATTTTCCCCCACTGACAATTTTATGTGACTCACAGTTGGAGCTCTCTTGGTTGAATTATCAGTACAAAAGATTAACAACTGCTTTGGCTCGTACAAACTTGCGTACAGAACAACAACTTGTCACTAACTGTCACTAAGGAGGCCGAGATGAGCTCTGTTCAGAAGGGCAAATGTTTTCTAAAATAAAGAGCTGAAACAGGGTCCGGTAATCACCTGCACTTCACCTGCTCGACTCATCTACCCCTAAAGAGAGTGGATGAATATCGAGTGAGGAATTGTAAGACCACTCACCAGTCTGTAAAGCTCTGTGACACTGATTTCGTCTGGATCCACCATGCTGAACTCTCGTCTGGGGACCAGGTCCAAGCCAAGTTGTCTGTAACACAAAGACACGTACAGTAAACACACAGTGAGGATGGGAACTATGTTGAGATCAGACACATTTTGCAGTGATATGTAATTCAACAACAAAGTGAACAAACACACACTATGTAAACCCACAAGTGCACACACGTACATAAACCAGTGCTGTCAGATCAGCCGTGTCAGTCGTCTAAATAAACTTGACAGATCATCCTCCTCTCTGAGGAGCAGATGAAAGAAAAAACTCCTCTCCCTTTAGCCCCCTGCTATGCCCACTGTCCTCTTTATCCATCTTCCTCAAACCGCTCCAATCCTTCTTTTCCTTTCTCCATCCTTTAACCTTCTCTGCTCCCTCACGTCCTCACTGGTTTCCACAAACAGCTCTGCCTCTCACTTTCTCCCTCCTTCCTCCTCCTTTTCTTCCTCCTCATCCTCCTCTAGGCTGGCTCTCTCAGTGGAGCAAAACGGCACGCTAGACAGTGTCTCCTTGTCAGCAATAAAAGAGACAGGCCTGGTCAACCATACAACAGCCCACAAAGAGGGGCTGTCCAACCACCTCCTTAATAAGGAAGAGGTTGTGTGTATGTGTGTGTGAGTTTTTGAAGACAGCCCACAGCAGGGAAATGAAGGAGAGTGAAGGGTAAAGACAGACAGAAAGAGAATGACATAACTTTTTTTTTTTTAAATTTCACCCCCATGGCATGGAGAGGAAAGAGAGGAGAAAGATTGAGTGAGGAGTGCGCCTGCAGGGAGGGTAGGTGACAACAAAAGACAGAGGAGCAAGGAGAGAAGAGAGAGCCAGAGAGAGGGAGAGAGAGAGGGAGAGAGAGAGAGAGAGAGAGAGAGAGAGAGAGAGAGAGAGAGAGAATCTGAGAAAGAAGGAAAGACAACTTAAGAGAGCTGCGAGAAGCTCTAAGAACGAAGCTAAGAAGGAAGAATAAACAAGTAACTGAATCACGTATTTGGTTTTATTATAATATTCTATTTCTGAGTGAAGAAATGGGAGGGGTGGTACTTTCATTTTCAAACTCGGACATCCAAGACTTTACAGTTAGTTGTGGAGAGCTGCTACATTAAAAGCTATGCTGTCAGAAAATCACACATATTTGGACCAAGAAGCAAGAGGAACTAGCAACCAAATGGATCCACATCAGCAGGATACTTATCAAGCAGCTCAAATATGGGACATCACATGATCGATCCATGTTAAATACAACTTTTCTGTCATTCATGGAGAGCTGCTAAACCAAAACAAACACTGGTCTCATGTTAGCTTACATAAAAAAGCTTTCCAATGAGTTCTGAACAGTGAGATATAGAGATTTTAAGTTTGGGAAAAAGAGAACACTGATACTGGATCAGTACTCAGTATCAGCAGATGCCCGAGTTTTCGGAATCAGTATCTGTCGCATCACTGTGGAAACTATGAAAATTTGGAGAAATAGACTGATAACGAACACACAAACGAAGGCTTTGCCATTTTAAAACATGACAAAGTACTAACGCTGCTAAGTCATGTTGCAGTTTGTAGATGTAAGAGAAGGACGGAGGTGGAAAGAGATGAGTCCAGAGCTGTCCAACATTGCAATCTATTCCTCTTTTAGTACATAATCACTTTGAAAAACAAGGAAAATGAAGTTTTCTTCACTCAATAGCCCTCTCAGTTGCCATCCTCTCTCTTTCTTGCTTGTTTTCTTCTCATTTGCACACACACAGTTTCTCTATCTCTCTCTTCTTATACCAGTTAGAAAAACCAACTACATATGTCAATAAACAACAAACAAAAAAAACCCTCAAATTAACCCTCATCCTAATGACATTAGTGGCAGCCAGTGCCTACTTTCTGTGTGCGTGAATGAAGTTGTACATGAGCTGTGTTTGACGAGTTGCCTGCAAACTTTGCCCCAATAGCCCTGTGTGCCTTTGGAAAGTATTGTCCCCACTGCAAGGACTTAATGTGCTCAGGAGCTGCATTTTTGTTCCTCCAGTCAAAACACTTCTGAGTTCCTCAAAAGGTTCTTGGTTCCCTGGGAAAGTTTGTGAAGTGGAAACTGTCTAATAGGCAACAACAATAAGCAAACATGGAAACGTGAATTTTGTAGTGCCCTGCAATAAAATATCTGCCTATTCAGCAGCCAACTTGCACATCTCAGATTTTAAGTTCAAAAAGCAAAACTTCAAAGTCATTCTGGTTCAAATCTACATCACAGTGCAATAAAAATAAACTTTCTACAAAAAAATAAGCTGACAGTATTTCTTCTGAAGGATTGCCAGTCTTAAGCAAGCCTCTAGTCACTGGTATCTGGTTTTCATACAGTACTGTAAAAAGAATGGATTCCAGTGGTTGAGCAAAGGGTAAAAAAAATAAAAATATCTTTTAAAACTTGAAGTGAAATAACTTTTAAGTCATGAATTATAATGAGCTAAAAGAAAAACAAACAAAATCATCAGTAAGGTCCTTTGAAATGCAACAATAAGACACAGTATGTGTGTAGTTGGACAGAAACTGTGCTTGAAACCATATTTGGACATTTGAAAAGAGCTTCTCTTCCTCTCTGCCCTTCTTCTACTCACTCGTTGCCCCAGTCCAATCTGGCTGTGATGTGCTGCTTGACGTCTCTCATGCGGTCATGGGTGAGGTGGCCCACTAGCACCTGCCTCCTAAGGTCCAGGATTTCATTCATCACGTGCCAAAGCCGGTGGAACAAATCCCCCTCATTCTTCTGTAGAGGGAGAAAACGGAAAGCATGGACGGAGAAGGAAAAAGAGAGTCAGTCAAAGGAGGTGAATGAAAAGAGGAAATTGACAGAAAGGAAAGGCAGGAGGAGGACGATGATAAGATAAAGACGGAAGACGCAGATAAGAAAATGAAAATATGCAGTTGCAGTGAGCTGCACAAAACATAAGTGAAAACAAAGTGACGGAACAGACATTAGAGAGCCAAACTGACTTTTGAGAGGAAGAGGGGAACCCAGGGAGAGAAGCAGAGACTTAAAAATGGATTTGTGCAAATTAGCTTCAGTGTCCTGCTGCTTTTTTTGCCACAAATTTATGCACTTTGATCTGCGAGTATTCATCAGCTCAATTTAATCAGCACCCCAGATAGCTTAATAGGCCACAAACACAATCAATCCAGCTAATGAATGTGTATGAAAAAGCTTTGACTGTTTGCAGCTTTTGAATTACCCACAGCAAAATAAATTCCCTTCGTGAGAAAACCTAAAGGGGCAGCTTCGCTTAGGCAGCAGTGATATTTAAATCGATGCAAACTATGTGCGGGTTCATGTGTGTGATTCTTACCACATAGAGTTGTTTCCACATGGCACCCCAGTCTCGCAACGTTGATGTCATCTCTGTGATGACCGAGTCTTCAACAGGGATGACTGTCTCAAATTGCCTGCAAACATACACGCATGCATAAGAAATACAGTTCAAACCACCTCCATCACAACCTCCACATATAAACACACATGAATGAAAGAAGTGAAAGAAACACAGCATATTACCCTTTATTCTTGACGTGGGCATTTTTCAAGTGGATGTAGCTGGAAGGGAAGATCCCCTTCGGGCCAGAAGATAAACAGGTTAATGAGAAGCACTTCAAATGAGTCATTCACTTTGAGGGGCGTTAGCGTTTAACTGTTACCATGTGGAAATGATGCACACAATCAATACAGTGCTAAGTGTGTCTGTGGGTTAAAACAGGGAGAGAGGAGCAGACAGAGAGATAAAAGCAAACAGCAATGGGATTTAGGAGACTTAAACTTATGTTTAAGTATCTCTGGATAAATGCAACAGACAGCGCCCTTACATTTCTGTAAGACCAGGTCAGACCAGGTCAGCTATTAAAAACAGTGCATATATAATCTGTGTGACAGAATCTTAAATGCAGAATGCAGTGGTTTTGTGGCCTACTGTTGGAAGTAATTCAATGTGTTCTCTGATCCATATTCTTCATATTTGTTTGCACTTTATCTACTTAATATTCTCATTCTGTTTCTCCTAAATGTAATTTAATTGTTTTTTTTTTTCAGTTGAACAAGAGAGAAAGAAGAAAGAAGATGTTTCTTCATTTTATTTACTGTTACATTTTTTTTAATTCCATTTTTCATGATAATTGAGTGTCTAATGATAGAGGAAATATTATTTCAAAAAGCCCCTTGAGGCCAACAGCTGATAGGTGATTATAGAATATATAATAAACTGACTTGAATGTGAGTTTGTTTGGCCAAATCATTGACAATCCATTATTAATTTCATTATTTACACCTGCACTTTTCCTACTGTGACATGTCAGTGAAAAAGGCCTATTATCAGACAAGCTGCCTCCATTAAAGGCCCTGTACACCCACACCGGTGCTTTAACTTATTGCAGCTGATTAGACCTCTGTTCAGGTCGAAGTAGGTTGGCGCTATGCTGGAAATTACATAATGCCACCAACCTCCGCAGAGAGGCTACCAGTAAGACTAAATCTACAAATAGACCTTTTGAGTTGTCATAGAAGGAAAAACACAGGAGTTAGTAACAACACTGACAACAATCAACGGGCACAACAAAACTAATAAGAGAGTGACAGAACTGTCAGCCAGGCGCAGTCTTGTACGTGCCCACACAGACCTAAAAAGAGCTCTAATCAGGCACAAATAATTCGAGACATTTGTGTGGATGGACCATCGCAGTGTGCAGGGGTTTAGCACCAACTTGGCAGCAGATGAAGGGGCAGCAGCTAACCACACGCAGCTGATGATACCAACATGCTTTCTCCAGGTAAAAGTGTTTACTTTAACCAACTGAAATATTTTGATAAGAGTAGAAGTGCAGCTGGTGAAATCTGTCACTGTCAGCTCTCATCTCAGCTGGCTAAATTACCAGTTGTGGCTAACAATGACAGGCCTGAAGGAGACTTTTAGTTTGAAATCCCTGCTCTGCACACAGCATACTAAAAAACATAGAAGGCATCAGTGCTGAATGAGTGTGCAAATGAGTTATTAAAGCAACCTAAAGACAAAGACAAAGCAAAACACCCACAAACATGCCAAAAAAGTCAGTTCGCTCACCTTGACATTAGGATTCTTCAAGATGAATCCTCGGTACCAGCCTGCAGAGAGAGAGAGAGAGAGAGCACGGCTTTAATTTCCAGTATGTCACCATGAATATTACACCTCTATATCTTTATATCTGGCGTGGACTGCAGAGCCGAAGAGGTGGAGAAATATGGAATACTGCATATTTAATAACAGAAGGGAAAGGAGATGCATGCATGTGTGTGTGAGAGAGAGAGATGAGATGTGTGTTTTGACAGTGATTTAATGATTTAACGATCCAACCCTTCCGACAGCTGCACGTACAAAGAATTTCATAACAAGCTCACCGTACATTTATTTTTATTCCCATTCAATGTCATGTGAAAAAAGGGACTGAGACCTTAATGGATCACTAACAAGGTATCTCACTGCCAAATGAGAAACTTTCCACCGCTAATAAACAACGCCAACTTCGTTTCAGATGGGGTTTTTTTTATATGTCAAGAGCATTGTGCATTTGCTTGTCTCAACAACCTGTGTACACAGTGACCACAGGCTAATGCACGTTAGAATGAGTGGGACAAACTTGTGAGACACAAAGCCACTGAAAGCTCTGTAAACCTCACTGTGATGCATCTTAACAGGTGTGAAAAAAACAAAAACCCGACATAGAGAGGAAGGTGAAAAAGCTGCGGCTTGCATGCGCTCACACTATTCTCACACAGTACGTTGCTTGATGCTTTTCCAAATCCCAGCGCTGAGAGAAACAGTGTAATACATTTACATCCGGGGCTTTGAGCTTTGATGCTCTCCTCCAAACTGACGATATAAGCTCATCCCACTGTTGCCGTTATTGTAAGTCCCTCCAGATAAGAGCATTAGCTAAAATGTAAACGTATTAGATTATTCTAATCACTGCTGGGTTTGGTGCAGAGCATCTGTGACTTTAGGTAGTGTTTTTCTCCCTGATTTGTTTCAGACATGCATGGTCAGAATAGTGTTTAGTAACTTGTCTGTGGAACATATGCTTCAGTATTTCCTAGATGAGTTAAATGCTGTGGCAGCTCTTTGCAAGGTTTTATAGTCAGTCAAGGAGGGAACACATCTGTAATAGATCAGTAGGCTGTGATAACTGATCAATGCTTTAAATCAGTTCTTCATAACCAGGGTTATGTTTACTCCCGGGGGATACTTGAACATGAAATGACTGTGAACTCATTTGAAAATTAAATCTGGGTGATACTGATCTTTAGTAAATATTATTGACACCTGCGCAGAACCTAGTTAGCAAGCAAAGAGGTTGAAATGATTAACAAAAAGTCATGGACGAATGGCTGAAATGACTAAAAATAATTAACTTAAACCTGAAATAGTTAGAAAAAAGCACTGGAAAAATTCTCAATGTTCAGCTTCTTCTAAGTCATTGAAGTCAAAATTGAATTACTGAGGCGTGTTTTCAGGAGACAGGAGCCACATGTCAGTAGAGGCACGTTCACTACCAAAGCTCCTGTGTTTTGAAGTGTCAACAGTATCAACATGAGGCAGAGCCATTAGTCTGGCTCCTGTGCTGTCAGCAGCCCATCTCTCAGCCTCCTCACTGCTGGCAGGATTTTGATTTTGTTCCTCCCTTCTGGGCCAAGCATTCTGCTGGCTGTGCTATTGTCAGCTTCCTCTGGGTCTTTTACGGCAATATCACATCCCTCTGGCTGGCTGCACGACTGGCCGCTCGACAGACTGGCTGGCCGACTCTCTCGGTGCAAGTGTGTGCTTCTGTCTCCCAACAGGAAGTGAGACGGTGAGTGTCAAGAACTCCGGAAGAGGGAGGTGTGTGGGCGTGTATATTTGTGTATGGTTACTTATTTGTGTTAAGGTGTGCTTTGTGCTACTTGTGGCTTTGTTGTGGCTGGATGATAACATTTTTCTGGAAATGAAAATAGGGCAGAGACAATATGCTGAACTACTATATTCCTCCAATTATAATATATTAAAAACTTAAATTGGGTCCCTTAAATGCATCACCACTGATGCCTTCTAGAAAAATGTTGTATCATGTAATTTATTATTTGTCTTTCTTCTTTTTCCCTTATTCTAGGAGATAGGATGAGATAAGAAAAAACATAATAGCATGCATAGGGAGAGAAAGACACCGAAAGAGAGTGAGAGTGTAAGAGAAAGCAAGTAGAGGAGAAAAACAGACTCAGCGTGGGCAGGAAGGCGGGAAAAGCAGCCAGCCCGTGGTACAGGAAGCAGTAGCAAACATGAATTTCCACAGACATTCATCACAGGCGACATGCTGCTCATTTCATGTGTACGCTTCACCACGACATCTCTGAATAAGACATGTGTGAAGTGTGATGTCCACTGGGTGAACTTTCAGTACACGTACAACAACGGCACGTCTGAGTGTCCTTTCATGTGTTGTGTTCGCCAAATTAGGACGCGTTTCTAGTTCCACTACTTCTGCTTGTGGTTGCATGCATAAACCTGTGGATCAATGTTTGCATGAGCGTCTGTGTATCACTGTGAATGTGTAAAGATAAAGTGCATGCAGCCTGTGCATGCCTGTACCAATTATTTGTGAAAGATGTAATAAGTGTTCAGCTTTCACACAGATTTCCTTGAACTATAACCTTCCTGAAAAGAGGAAGAGTTTTTCATGTGTTCGCTTCACTACTCAACTGAAACCAACTGCTCTCATTACTTGTACTATTTTGTTTCATTTCAATTTTTTCCCCTTCTCAGAAAGCAGCTAACTCCAGGATAATGTACACATACTAAGTGTGTACGTGTGCGCTGTACCTTCACATTTCTCCAGGATCTGCACTGTGTCTCCAATTTCCAGTGGGAGGCCATGCTGGACGGTCCCTCGGAAACTGGCCAGCACTGCAACAAAAAGAGGCACAAAACACCCACAAGTTTTATTTAATGCTTGAGCTTGGTTATGCAGAGTTAGAAAAAGGTCCGAAGACATAAGCAGAGTGATACGAAACAAAACTGCTGCTGGAAAACCAGGATGAAACAAAAAATAACTCAGAGAGAGGAAGGGGCAATCAATAATCTGTGTAGGTGAAATAAATTCAAAGCTTATAAAATATCCCTGTTCTTCTGCACAAACTCAAAATAGTAATACACAAATCAAAGCTGCATAAATACATTCTGAGTAATACAGAATATAAAAAGTCAAACTTTGACTATTCAAAAACCATTCTAAGAACTTTCAGACACTGTGACCATAAATGGAAGAGACTGAAAAAGATAGAAGACAGGAGATGCAGTCTGCGTTTGAGTCATCCTGAGCAGCAGACGATCTCACAGATAGACACAGGTGGTAAAATAACATATCTGCCACTTTCGCTTGACTTATAATGACCTTTTACTGAAACCCAAACTGAAACTCATACTGTATGATGGAAGGAACTGTGTGATACGGAAAAATGCATAAGATACAGAAACATCAAGTTTTTACATGATTTCTGTCCCAAATCGCTTCAAAGCAGATGGACAGCAGAAGCAGGGGTGGATTTAAAAGGGCAATCCATCAATTTTACACATGAAGATCAGCTTACTAGGTATCAGGAGCCACTGCTCAGCCGGTGAAAACAGTGGGTGGCAGATTTCTAAAAACTGAAAAACAACATAACCTCTGGTAATGCCATTAGGTTTATCTCAAATTGGGCTTGAATTTCAAAGATGCTGCATTTTACCAGCATCTAATAAAGGGAACTGATGAAGATGAATTTGGGGAAAATGAAGGACCTGGGGTTTTTGAAGCTTGACCTATACTAGGGACTCAAAGACAGGATATCTCTGACTATTCCTTTTCAAAATCTGCCCTTTAAGGGAACATAAAAAGGCAGAACAAAGAGATGTATTTTAACAGTGGCGTGTACAAAGTAGGAAGTTACGCATCAAACAACGGAAGCACAAAGAGATCTGAGACACTATGATGAAATTGGAAAAAAAACTTAGATACTGTTTGGATTGAGATTTCTGATTATAGAGGTTTTGACTCGATGTCGAAGCAAAGCCTGAAATATAAAGGAGAATGAGTGAAGCAGTAGGGCCAGAGTGATGCTGATGGACCATTAGCACTGAGCAGTACTTTCAGCTGTGAGAATGTAATAGTCATCAGCACAGAGTGTCAGTTGACAGCTCTTCAAACAGCTCTTTAAAACAGAGCTATGTCCCGCTGACTCGCTCACTGTAGCCTGTCACACACACACACACACCCCCCCCCCCCACACACACACACACAATGAATTAACCCACACACTTAAACCTGCCTGTACACACAGATATGTCAACCACTGCACACTGATGTTCATACAAACACAGCTCACACAAACGCTGACAGATCCACCCACACACACACACACACACACATACAGACTGTGGAGATGTCTACACAAGCTCTTACACAGGCAGAAAATTCACACAAGCGGCCTATTCAAACGGCAATGTATGCAAGCACACATGGGTACACAGACATGCATTCACACATGGACACACACATGCAGAGGGAAAAAAGACAGCTTCACTTGGAAATGGAGTGGAAACGTATAACAAGAGTCCCTGTCATGCAGAACTGAGAGGGATCCCGCCACAGCTGAAGAGTTTAGAGAGAATTTCATTTCTTCTTCTGCCTGCAGGGCTCGTCCAGTGTACCTGAATGCACCATCCAAACAGCACTGAGAGAACTGCCCCTCACTGGAGAGGGATTATATTCAAAGATGGTGAGATGCACCCAAAGACCATGAGCGCAAAGACTGTGGACTCTAAGGTCATGTTTCATGGACTGGTGAACACACAAGGATGCTGCACGTGAGGACATACTTATTCACCATTCAGTAAATCAAAAAAAAAAAAAAGTTATAAAGATCTATTTGAGTTGGCGTCCTAATTATATAGGGCCAGTATGTTTTTTCTTTTCTAAAATCAATAAATCTAACTGTATTTATTTTGAAAATCCCTAAAACTGGAAAAAAATAAATTATTGAAAATGTTATTCTGTTACTTTCTTGGAGGGATTCTGGTGCACATCAACAGCAAATTGACATTTTCTTCCCTATTTTTACTTCACTTTTTACAGCCGGAGCATTTAATGGATGTTCCTTGTTGCAAGCAAAAAGCAACTTTTGGATGCACTGGGGAAAAAAATGGCCAAAACTGAACAACAATGAACTTTACTAATAGACAAAGTTGCACTCAAAGAGAAACATCAGCTGCAAATCAGAGGCTGACTGCCAGGGGTGTTTATTTTTCAGTTTCAGGTTTGTTTTTTTCCTGGCAGAGTAGCCCACTATCCATGAGAGGATTCAGCTGAATTACCCATCCACCCACTCTCTCATGTTGACATTGAGATCAAGTCTGCTGATGAAATCAAACAGCAGCTAGACCCTCTGTGTGTAACTCCATGCATGTGTGTGTGTGTGTTATAGCCTGTGTCCTTCTGCGTTTTACGTTAAAGCTTCGTCAGCTCCTTGTTATCCATCACACTGCAGAAACACTATCTTTACAAGGGATTTGTCACAAGTACACATCTGACTTTGTAATTCATTCAAAGACCAACCGCTTGCGCACACACACACACACACACAGAAGCAAAACTTGCCTACTTTTTGTAATTCATCCAAAGCCCTATCACTCACACCCACGCACACACGCCGAGGCAATCACAGCAAACTCACTTACATTCACAAAGTGTGCCCAATGCATGAATTATCCAAGTGACTTTCCCAGCTGCAGTGAACTAAATTATTCAGTTTCAAGTCGCCTTTTTTTTCTGCTGTGAAATGAAAGCTTCCCGCCTGTCGATCCACAAGCCAGCTGCTGTCTGTCCGTCTGTCTCCGACTGCCTGTCATCTGTCTGGCTCTGACTATCTGTCTGTCAACTGTCTGGACTGGCTAACCGCCAAATGATGCACTGAGGAGACGGGAAAGGTGTTCACTCTTGGGGGAATTGATGTGTTGCTGTTGTTGTGGTTGTTGTTGTTCTGCCTCCATTTGCTGCGATTGCCGGATGTGTCCTATTACTCCAGAAAAAGAGGACGGCGAGTACAAATGGGGCGAGAGATGCCATTCATTGCTGTTTGACCACACAGCTGCCACAGAGTACAAAAACAGGCCTAGCAGTGGTAAAATCCTATAACCGGACCAATGCACACACACATGCCACACCACACACACAAACATAGCACGTCTAAGTGGATGCCACTGGTGCATGAATATCCTATTGCATAAACTGAACAAAAGCAGACCTGCTGATGCTCAGATATGACATTAACACACACACACTGTCTGTCTATTGAACCCGTTAGACCCAGTTTCCAGATGGCCTGCACTGACCAGCATTTCAGCCACCAAAAGGCAAACTCAAATCCTCTCTGACACACACAAACACACACACACACACACACAGTCTGATTCTATGTGACACCGCTGGGTCACGGCGAGGACGCTGCTATTCTTGACCAGACCATTGTCCCTAAACTAGACATTACACAAAGAAGGCAGCCTGGAAGAGCCATGCACACACGGATAAACAAACAGAAACACATGGACGAGGACAGAGACGGGGACAAACAATTCATACTGTCAATTTACTCAAGGGAAAATGAGAGACGAGGGAATGGAGACTGACAGAAGAATCAACAGAGGAAAAGGGAGCAGATTTAGAAGTTAAAATAATATTTAGGGGGTCTCTGGTGGAGAGTTGGTGGTGTGACACTGATGCAGCGTGTCACTGGGTCTTCAGGGGGCCTAACATGGCAGCACACATCTCCATCACAACACTTGAGAGCGCCACTTGGGGAATATCAGCTCGTGTGGAGGTCACAAAGAGAGAGATGCCAAGAGAATGAGTGAAAAAGTGCAGAGGTCAGTTTGCTAAAAACAAAGACCAACGGGCAGCATTACATCAACTGACAACAGTGACGTTAAACCAACCATTATCATGTCCTCACTATATTTACAGACTTTAGTCACAACCCACACACACATATATATATCTATATAAAATGAGTGAAAATTAATCTGGTCCAAATAGGTTCTTGCTGCATTCCCATGGGTCTCAGGTCTGTGGGTCAATAATTGTAATACTTGAGCGGTTGCAAAAATTACAGGCATTAGTGCTGCTCTTTTGACCACGGCTGCTTGAGGAGCAGGTCCAATTATGTCAGATCTATGGAAGGCAGGGTCTGACCGCCATCAAGTCTCTTTTGTTTTGAGAAAATTGCTTAATATATATTGGTTTCAGGTAGGTTTTCTACTGGTCTGTCCAAAATGCTGGACATATGAAGACCTCTAACAGAGAGTAACTGCAGCTACAAGAGTTTTTCAGTGTCAGACACTGTTATTACAGCAGTACCCAGTATCTGCTCTAATTGTCTGTTGAATATCTTTTTGAGTGTTGGTTGAACAACAGAAGTAAGCTGAAGATGCCACCTTGGGCTTTTGGGAACTTACGATGGACATTTTTGCAGCCCCAACCCAGATATCTAACCAAACAGAGTTGCACTAAAAGCAAATAATCTGTTCGTTAACTGACAGCGACTGTGTCCACATGGGATCTTGAAGTCAGAGGTTGCGTTTCGATCTCTTTAACACACTTTCACCTCGCTTTAATCCATTAGGTCTAGATCCGTGCTTGCTAGTTTGCAAGTGCATTCTGCTGAGTAAGTCGAGATCCCTAGAAAGCCTGCTGGCTTGGATTAGGCTTACATGTGTTTTAGGCTGCCACTTGGAGTCAAGGCCTGTCAAACCGCGTTACATTTGGTTTGCTCGTTGCTCCGTCTAAGCTCCTTAGAAGAACAAACACCGCCACAGGCCCTGGGTAAGAAGAAGAACAGAGCTCCTCCTTCAAAAACAGACTGCGCTCCTTCAAAAAAAAATTTAAAAAATAAAAAGCGACGACTGAATGAGGCAGGTACGCCGCCAGTGATCAAAGCTCGATGTTATGTTGCTGTAAGACTCAAATTTACAGAGGCTTCATCATTAAAGTGAAGAAAAAAAAATTAAAGAAGCACGAAGCAGCAACTGATTTCTCTCTCAGAGCCCAGAGTTTTTAACCAGCTTTTTGTACTAAATCACATGGAAAATTTCATTCAAAACACTCAGTGTGCTTTTTAACCTCATTAGCCTGACCCTTTGTTCTCTCCAAATGATCTGACAATGATTCACATGCATAATCCATTCCCACATGTTAATTATACAGCATTTATGTCATTAATATGCTAATTTTGACAAAACAGCAACTGGTGGCGTTCCACTGGCCTCCATTGCTGCCAAATGTAAGGATCATGAATATTTTATTTGTGTGTGGGAATATATGTGTGAGCATTATGAAACGCTTACAGTCACACCTGCAAACGTACATTTGTAAGGATGTATTAGGTTTTGAAGAATAAAAAATTAATGAGTTGATTCTGAAGAAGGCAAGAGGAGTAATATCCAAAGGGGAAGCAGTACCTGTTTTAATCCGGTTTTCTTATACATTTAAAAGGTGAACACTTTCATTGGCACTTAACACACAGAACCTCTTCACTTCCTCATGCTGGACTTCCTGCGTTCTGCATTCCACTGTCCAAAAGCATAATACAGTCAGAACTGAATCTGCCAAACCAAAAGTGCCTTTTATTCCAGCAATGTGACTAAAACATTCCTACTTAGACCAAAACTAGCTCAGCTATGTTTTCCCTTAGCCAACTTCATGCACACTGTGCTCTTAATCAAAGGCTTCAGGCATTTATATTTCTATGTGGTGAACAAAAGAGGGGCTTAAATACCTCCATTTCCATGTCATGCCAAAACACTGTACGTGTCCCACCACCTCGTGGATTTAAGGCAGTGAGAGGGTGAATGTGGTTAACAACACACAAGGACTTACTCAAGGATCTTGTACAGTAAGAAAATCCAAACCACAAAGATGTGTTTATGCATACACGGAGCACACTCGCAGGCACAAGCACACACGAACTCACACGTGTGTGACAGAGCAGGAGAAGTATCTGACAGCTTTAGTGTAGCTAAAGACAGATTAAGTCAATGTGTGCGCACTCATGCATCCGTAAAAAGGGTGATCGCTCTGGCTGAGCTTGGAATGCTGGGAAGCAGCATCACGCATTTAAAAGCAGGGGAATCAGCAGGGGTCGGCAGCGGGGGAAGAGAGCGGGCAGATGTCTGAAAGTAGCAGCGCTGAGAAGGCCTTGAACAGGACTCAACTTGGCAGTAGTGCACACAGAAAGAGACAAAAACACACCTGTAGCAGACGCAGAGGTCTGATAGGCAGCGCAGACAAAAGCCAGGCCGGCAGAATCACCCAGGAGGAACGGCTTTCATTTCGCCTCCTCCATTGCCGGCCGCCAGGATCCTCGCGCTACCTTTGTGTGTGCAGAGATAGCAACATCACCACCATCCCAAAACCGCTCACTAGCAACAATAACCCTCCGCTCAAATCACGCTGCTGGAGGAGAAGCTTTCAAAGCAGTGTTGTGCGAGGAATTTTATTACTTTTTTTGGGGGGAAATTGCAGCGTGACAAAAAATGCAGCTCAGGGCTAAATAACATTTCAGCGCTGCCTCAGTGTCAGAGACCGAATGTGAAATCTTATTTCTGCACTATCTGACCTGTGAAAGAAGTGAAAAATAAATAGAAACCGTGCAGGTGAGATGGGCAGCCACTTATTAAAAAGACAACGTGTCAATGAACTGCTATGAACTCCTGCTGCTTATGCCCTCCACGTCTCCTCTAACATGATTATCACTGTAGAAGCTCTTATAAACACATCTGCACACAGAAAAAAGTAAAAGCACCTTTTTTTTTTCCAGGAGCCTTTTCATTTGCATGATCACCGCCACCGTAACATTAACTTTTGCCCCAGTCATAAAAGAACAGGAAAACAGAGGGCAAGGCAAGCAACATGAAGTCTGTCCTACTGGCCTGAGCAGGAGAAATCATAAAGGACTCGGATTAAATGGAAATATAGGTCAGTGCACTAAAACCTCACCTCATTCCCAGGCATTAATCTGACTCTGTGTGTGTGTGTGTGTGTAGTTTCAAAGCTAGCTAAGTGAATACATTAGATAGCCCTCTGATGCCAAAGCAGAGATGATTATTATAATCCTCTTGGGAGGTTTTATCTCACCTGCATAAATTTGCCACTTCCCCCTCCTCTGTAGTATTAATCAATGCATTACGACATTACGACTCCTGCTTTTGTCACTGTGATGTCTAAATACTCAAGCTGGCAATATTCAAAGCAAACAAAAGAGGCTTTGGTCATCCTCATCCCAATACTCCTCTTTAATCCCGTCTCACTTTCCTGTAGTTCGTGTCTTTTGTACCTTGGGGTAGCGATTCGCAGCCAGTGAGGTGCATGGCAGCATAAGGGACGCTTCCTGTGACTGGGCTGAAAGGCATTCCTGCCAAAAACAAACCATCCCGGATTTCACTGGGAAGTGATCTGACGCCAGCTCTCCCTGGAGGACATGAGGACGGCTGCTGAGTTGCCACCAGAATTCAACTCCAGTGTTTCTATGTCTGTGAACAGACACACTCCAGAAGGCTTCAAATAAGTAAAGTGTGAAAGCAAATTCATCATCTCCATCAGGTATGTTGCATATTTAGAGCCGCGTTCACTGATTTTTAGGCCACAAACTGTAAACACAACACTGACATATTATTATCTTATTAAGGTAGCAGCAGGTACGTAACAGTATCATCCACTGTCCACTATCCACAAAAACATTTATCAAGAGTTTCAAAGAATAATTCCAGTTTTATAACAACTTGGGTCTTAGCTTTGTCCACCACTTGTATCGGTTAATATGCAAAACAGCTGAGACAGATTATCTGAAACACTGCAACTGAAAGTGAGCACACCCAAGATGCCCGGAACGCTCGTTGCACAGGAAAACTGTGGGTGCACACAACTCTGCCAAGTACATTAGGTCAAAGGTAAGCCAGGAAGGGAGTCTCCAAACTGTGATGGTTGTTTACAACCGACAGTTTGGGTTGTAAGTTTACATTTTGCCTCTGTTTTCTCTTTTAAACAAGTTTGGCTATCCTGGGACTTAAAAGTTCACTTAACTTGTAACAAACCAGCATTACTCTTATTTTGTGGTTACTTGAGTTCTCTGATAAACCACAACACCAGACAGACAACAGCATCTATTCTCTCTCTCTCTCTCTCTCTTTCTCTCTCTCTCTCATACTCTTAACACTCCAGATGCAAATGCTGGGAGCTGCAGCTTCAGAGAGTGTTGATTTTCAGCAGCAGCTGAACTCATACCGACTCCGGTGCCTATCCTCCCACCCTGCAGAGAGAAACATGGAGAGAGGAGGAAGAAAGGCTAAAATATACAGAGGGAGAGGAAGGGTGTGGGTGAGGCTGGCGATAAAGCTGCACAAGGAAAAGATTTTGGATGAGAGAGAGAGATAGTGTGGAGAGTGATGGAGGGATAATCAGTGGGACAGAGGTAGATAAGTGGAGAGGAGGCTGCAGCTCCAACCAACACACGGAAGAAAGGCAGTGAAGGATGAGGAGAGAAACATTGGCTCTTCTTCTTTCAGGTATAACGGTTAAAAGTGGGAGGGTCATATGAAACCTATTGCATCAATCGGTCTCTTTTTCATTCTGACTCAGCGGCAATCTCTCCCCTTCCTTTCTATTCATCTCTGCCGTCCCTCAGCCGCTCTCTTTCAGGGAAGGGGAGGTGTGGCTGACCTCTACCTACACTTCAGGCTCTCTTGAATCAAATTACAACTAATTATGCACTTTTGCCACAGTAACACACATGGGTTTAAACGCACACACACACACACACACACACACATTCAAAGCTGTCAGGAAATCAAAAGACACGTGACTGTGCATAGCTGTGTGTGTGACCTTTATGATTTCATGCATACACATGCACACACATACATTCTCAATCCACAGAGATTTGTGATGCATTTGGCAGGTTACGTGTTTCGCTGTCAGCAGCACTATTAAACTGTGCCTGACATCACACCTCGCTGACGTGACATCAGCAAAAGACCCTCACCCACCACTGCAACAGAAAAAATAAATAAATAAAATAACACGTTCAATTTCACAGCTCCGGGCTATAACAACCAAAACAGCAGTCAAGTCCACACTGAGGATGATGAAAGTATGATGACAACCTGATGAAACAAAATCCACCAAAAGCAGCATCTGTGGTTTTATCTTGCAGTGCCGGTTAGTCAAAAATCAAAAACTGAAGGCGTGGCATTTAAAAAAAATAAAAAAACAAAAAAATGGAAAGAAAGGGAAAATGCTGCCCCCAGGGTGAAATCAATTGGATTTTATAAGCAGAGCAGGTACAACCGCTGTGATGGTTTAGTTTAGATTTTTGCCTGTGAAGCTTTTCAGTCATCCAGGTCGTGGTTATCCAAGAGGAGATGAATTGTGGGCAACTGGACTTGGTTGTAGATTAGTTTATTTGTGCTATGTGTCTGTCAGGAGACTTAAAATGGGAGACAGTGCAGTGCAGCCTGCAGCCACAGCCTCAAGCATCTATATTGTATGTACAGACAATAGTGGGATTTGCACTGACTGGGGAGCAAGAGGAAGCAGTCTGGATATAGACAGACAGAGACAGAAGGTGAGGTACAGATAAAAACAGCCAAACAGTGAGACTGATAAATAAAGCAGCAGAAAGAGACACCAGAAGAGAGACAGAAAGTGTGAGGGAGAGAGAATCAAAGAGATAAGTAGCTGTCAGCTCTCGTCTAACTCGCTTCACTTTGTTTGCCCCTGTACTGTACTGTATGTCTGCTTGAGGGGAAGAGAGATGCTCCATGTCAGCTCTCAAACAGGTACAGGCCGAAGGCATGGCCAGTGGAAAGAGGTGTGGACGAGCGCAGGAAGCTAAACACACATAACAGTCAAACCAATCACGGAGAGAAGAAAGACAAAGAGACGGCTGAGAGATTCGGAGAATATATATGATAATGGCTGGATATGAAGTGGAAATTAAAGATTTAAAGGAAAAAACTGTAGCATTTAAAAATGAATGTGTCATTCACAAATGTGGTGAAAGTCTTAAAACAGCACCGTTGCTGTGGTTGGAGAGGCTTCCGATGCACCTGTCTGGCTGAGAATGCACATACCATCACCACACTCTTCACAACTTCACAAACATTTCACCCGCTTCTCCATCTCAGAACGAACCTGTCACTGAATCTAACACTAACGTCTAAAAAGTTACTGATTGCTGCAGGTATACACAGTATGTACACACAGAAATCTGAGGAATTTCCAATGTATTTTCATCTTTAAAACCAGGCACTTTAACCAGCTCTAAGACTTTTGCTGTGGTGACAGCTTCAGGGGCATGATGTGCACAGAACTGTTAAAACTTAAGTCATTAAGAGCTAACTTGTTGCTTGATAAAGGGCATGGACTTCAGTATGGCTCTGGCAAAGAATGGCATAAAAGCAAGAGATCAGAAAATAGCAAAGCTCCCACTTGTGAGATAAATGTAAAGAGCAGTTATATATGAGAGACCTAGAAGAACAATGTATGGAACAGTAGACTTGATATTTTTATACATGTGCAAGGCCCAGAAGCAAACCAGAAGATGCTACCACTCCCTCTGAAATAGACAACACTCCTGCTTAATAAATGCAGTAGCATTTATTCTCCTTCATCTCCCAGTATAGCAAGACATTTACAAGGAAGATATGGTTTCTGTTTTCCTATGGCTCTCTATGATTTTTAGGTTTTATTTTTTAATCAGGCCTGTATTTATATTTTGATGTTCATTAAAAGTTTAGCGTATTTTTTTGTTTTTTTGTACTTTTTACATGTTTAATCCTGGGGGGTTGGTTAAGTGCAGGTGAACTGTAATTTTCATGCTCTCTTGAATAAGTAAGCTGGACCTCGAACCTTGAAGTGGGGTTTTTCAAGCCCGAGGACGATGCACGGGCCTGTGCAGCTCAGTGTTTGAAGGATGATTCTCATTTGTACACTCAGCGTGTGTCAGTGTGTTAAGGTGCTGGGATCATACCATTCGACTCCATGGAATCATACTGGACAGCTGGTACTTATCACCTTATTATAGAATATTTTCCCACCCTAGTCTGATGAATAGCATATTGTTCTGCACACATATAGTATCTGTGTGTACAGATAGGTCTGTGGAGGCAAACACACAAACACACCCACGTGCATGATGTTTGTGTGGTGAGCAGGGTGGAGGTAAAGGAGGGCGGGGGGCTTAGTGCAGCATCTCTGAATCTGCACTGAACCACGAACAGCCATATGGAGGCTTCCTCCTTAGTTAAACCCGCTGGATTGTTGCACGACAGTAGCTTTGGGAACAAGTTACGCATTTTATTGCATGCAGATGCTGCCTGTTTTGAACACAGATTAGTTGTTAAGGCAACGTGCCGCCGCAACATCACCACCACCGCTCTCAATTGTAGGCTGCGAGCCGTGACACGGAAGCCCACAGACGGCGAGTGAACTTCCAACAACTCGACAGCGAACACAAACACCTCCTCCGAGCTAAAATTAAAACTATTGTTCAGCATTCCTCACTGCAGAATGAGATCCATCCATGCTTCCAGGCACTAAACTGAAGCAGATAAACACACAGATGTACTTAAGGGCTAATTCTATCATGTATATGTGGTAATAAAAGGGCAGTAATGCTCTCTAGCTCTCTGGGGGTTTAAGCTATGGTAGGGCAGTGAAGAAATGAAAAGAATGTGCACTTTACTGCTGCAAAAACCACAGCCCGGCCTATTGCTATAAACACTCACACCCGCATCTTAATACAATATGTATGTGTACATATGTGTCTGTGTGTTATAGTGCATCTTTGTGTGTGTGTGCATTCATGCCAGCAGTATCTAAACAAGCCTGAACAAGAGGCTGTGTTAACATCATCCCTGTGGGCAGGAAAGCTTCTGCCTCATCTGATTAGCAACCCTCTGCTCAGGGACTACACACACACATATGTACAGAGAGAAGGGAAGGATGGGGTGAAGGGTTAGACTGAGACTGGGGAAGAGCTCGGTCGATCAGCAGGGGTCGATGGCCAGATGAGGGGACGAGGGAGTGATAGAAGAGAAAGGAGAAGGGAAAAGAAGGTGAAAGGGGCTAAAATGTAACTTCTGAGGAAGGGTTAAGATAGTAAAATTAAAAAAAAATAATAAGTTGGGTAAAGATGCAAAAACAGGAGAGCCAGGGCAAGAGGAGTAACCCTGAAGATAAGCATAAATGTCAGCAGTGAGATACAGGGTTAATACTGACTCTGCATTTTCATCTTATTACCACACAGATCATAAGTCTTCCATTAGCAATGAGCCTGACCGTACTTGTGTCCCTTTGAAGCAACAATATCAGTGAGTCACAGACAAAATGACCCCATGCTGCAACCGTTAAATGCTAAGCCTCCCAGAAGATGCAGCAACTGGAGCGCAAAGAGACAAACACAAAGAGAAAGGGGAAGATGGCAATGTTGATGATAGGGCTGGAGCTAATTGGAGATGTGAGGACAAATCAAGCAACGATGTTACTTGTTTCCATGTCTACTGAAAGTTGGCACTTCTGCCACCAACCACAAAGAGTCTCCTTTAGCCGAGTTTGTCGCAAACAAGATAAAACACAAAAATGGGGAGAATAAAACAAGCATCACAAACAAATGAGAAAGAGGAAGTCCCACTGGGCCCGTATCCCAAATGCTGTGTAGTCATTACTCTATATGTTCACTTCACATCGTGGCCTAGTAGCCTTCATTCAGTTCTCCTCCTGAGGAAATAAAACAAAGAGCTCTGTGACAAGTAGAGACAGAGAGACTGTATAAGGAGAGAGCAGTGAAGCATCAGTGAGTGAGTGATTCGAGTCAGTGGGGAGTGTATGAAAAGCACGAGAGTGAATGAAAAGACCACAGTGTGGGCTGTCTGCGCCGAGCTGAAGGGGGCCGCTGGGTGCAGGTTGTGATGTTGGACGTGAGCTCAGATTAACTGCGCGGGGTCGAGTCGCACAAAGGAGAACTGACTGACAAGTGCACCGTGACACGAGCAGGACATGTATGAATGCAGCGAGGACACAGACACAGAGAGACAGACGGTGATAGCCTCAGAGCACAGCCAGGGTAATTGAAGACACTTCACAGGAAGTGGCAGCATGAAGAAACTCTGAAACACACACACGCACACACACACACTTGTGTACACACATAGT
Source organism: Toxotes jaculatrix (assembly GCF_017976425.1). Lineage (NCBI taxonomy): Eukaryota > Metazoa > Chordata > Actinopteri > Toxotidae > Toxotes > Toxotes jaculatrix. The sequence continues at coordinate 10,144,062 of NC_054415.1, read as the reverse complement.
GGGTCCACTCAAGGACACACAGATGGCAGGTGCTACACAAATACAAGCCACTGGAGCATACCTTATTAACAGCTAAACCAGCCAGCCAGCCAGTCACTGCTTCACAATAGGAATCTACAGCCTTGAATATGTTCGCTCCCCGTAACATGGGACAAAGAGCAGCTAAACTAACAACTTAAAAGGGAACCAGCTTTAAAAAGATACCATATCACAATGGACATTATCTGTAAAAGCCCATTTAAATCTTATGTTATCTGCACAGAGAAATATTGAAATTGACACAACACAATGCCTATTCAGAACAAAATAACACCAACCAAACCTAATACAATGAACACTGTACACAGTGTTTTCCAATCAATACACAGCTGAAGAGAGGTGAGAGTGAAAGGAGAGGAAGAGCAACCAAGGCAGTGTAAAGCGACCAGTACTTGAAGTCATTAAAGCAAGTTATCAAGCACATCTATGAACTTGTGTCAACAGAGGAACACCACACAACACTAAGCACAGAGCAAAACCCAAAGCTAATTCTGGTTTACTTTATACCATATACAAGAGAGATGTCTGAGCATTGTTGTGGTTCTTGTATGTTTTACAAATTACATCACGTCTGATTCTCCTTAAGATGGAAATATGAGGCAAAACAGGGAAGTCATGATTGTTTCTAACAGTACAATTAGGACTCATAAACACTAGTAAGTCCCTCAATGACGTTTGCTCTTGTGTTTCTGACTCTGGTTCTGAATTAATTTATTGCTAAAAGCTGCTGAGAATTACTTTTCAGGTTTCCAATGAAATCTGCAGAGCTGTTACCAATAGAGTTCAGCATCCTGAGGGCCTTCAAACAAAGAGGCATTCAACAATTCAACAGTGGCATTTCCAAGTACGCTGTGTACCACTGGGTATCAGGCAATTCTAAGCAACAGCAAAACTTTGTAAGCTCTGCCACAACTCCTTCGAAGCTCAGCAGAGCAGAAAGAGCAGAGGAGGCCATTTAATGCTGAGACTACAATGGAGCTGAACTAACAATGACAAGATAACGACAGTGGTGAGGGGCGACCGAACCAAGAAATACGACCAGTATGTGATCTGTCATCTAGCCCAAGCCTCAGAATAAAAATAAAATGTTTTCATGTGATATGCATTCCGCTTTCCATGAGCCACAAGATATGGAGAACGAATGAGAGCGGATGTGTATGAGTGTGCGTCCGTGTCTATATTGGCACCGATTCTCATTCTTTCCTATAAAAAGAGCCTCACACACTGAAAACTGAGGGTTGGATTACATGGCTTGTTGGCATGCCAGTGCTCCTGACATCTGCTATAACTCAGACAGATCAATAATGGATGTAACACACACACAAATACACACATACGCACACACTAGAGAAATATGGGCATGTGAGCTGATTTAATGGAAAGTACAGTAACAACTGACAAAACAACTGGACAGTATTCTCTCACATACGAACTGCAGCATTTCTGTAACACACCTTTTTTTCAGCGGTGGCCCAAAGTTGCAAGTACATGACTCTGTGTAGTGGGCTTTTACTTTGAAATGATACATACAGGAAGTGGAGACACCTGGCGCCAACAAGCCAAGGCAAGAGAGAGAGAAAGACAAGGGAAAAAAGAAGGGAGACAAATTAAGCCCCCCCCAACCCCCAAGAGGAAACACTGAACTGTGTTTATAAAACTACATCAGGGAGCTCATTTGTATTACAATGCTTAATGGCTTTCTGTAGGAAATGGATTTCCTTCCTTCTACTCTATTCAGCTTTAGTCACCTCACATGGTGTTTGCTGTCAGGAAATGTCGGCCTCACAAATAAAATCTAAGAGGCAACACATTCGGGGGGGGCGGGCCTGCTTGCAACTGATTCCAGATCAGCAATCTTTAAACTGAACCGCTCTGTTCCGCTCTGCACCATGCTCCACTGTGTGCTTGAATGTATGGCCTGTGTGTGTATGTATAGGTGTGTGTGTCTACGTGCACGTGGTCAACATTCCAGCAGGGCTAAAGGGGTTCAGCTGTCCTCTGGGCTATTTTCCTGTGCGCTGCATGCCATTGGTGGATCAAGGAGGATTATTCCTGGGGTCGGAGAACTCGAGGAGATGGAGGAAAAATAAAAGACGAGAAAAGAGAGAGAACCACCATGGTTTGGAACGGTTTCTTTCAGGAATCAATCTCAGGCAGAAGGGAGCGCGGAGCGGAGCGGAGCTGTGTTTGTCAAAGCAAACCACGTAGGAAATCACACAGCCAAGAGCTACACTGAGCGAGAGACACGGAGGGAGAGAGAGAGTAGCCACTCAAACCATCTTGTACCATAAAAATAATTAACTGATACTCAACTGTCACACCAGAAAATCCCTGGTGCCTGCTTTGAATTTTGCTTTAGCTCGAGGAGTTGCTTCACACTTTGCCTTAATCTTGTCCATTACTGCGACTACATCAGTGTGAACAAAGAGGCTGCTCTCCAATTTGTTTTATAATGGCTGTCGTGCTGTCAGGGACCCCAAATGGATGGGATTCCCAATTCCCCTACACATTCTCCAGATTAAATTGGGAGGAGAAGAAGCTGTGGCCCTGTACTTCAGCTTCACGCCGGCTAATACAAATGCAGCGGCAAGACAGAGAGAGCGAGTGTCAAACTGATGGCCGTGCTCAGCTAATTTGCTCGTGCTCGGGTCCACACAGACAAAATCAATGGAGTGGAGTAAGAAAGTTGGAGGGGGCAAGGGAAAAAAAAAAAAAAAACACGTCCCAGTTTCCGGATTTAGGTCAACGGCAGTCGTGTGCACCCTCCAAAGCTGTCTGTAATTAAATAAAACTAGTTAAAAAGTCTGCAGGAGCTCTGAACTTGAAGGGGGAAGAGAGATGAGAGAAGGGGGAGGGACGAGGCTAGAGTGATTAATTTCATCTTTGTTTTTCTCCTCCCATAGTTGCGAGTGAACACCATTATACAAAGTAGAAAGGTAGCCTCATTTACGTGCCCGTTCATTGCCTGGTGCTCCCTGGGGGGGGAAAGAAAGTATAAAGATTCTAATGAGCTACAGAGAGAGTTCCTGAAACACACACGGGCAGATACAGACACACTGGGACGATGCTCTGCCAGCCTTGGCAGCTCAACTCGGAGGAGGAACTCCACGAGGACTGTCAATTGACAGCCCATCAGCCATCACATTCTGTGTCTGTCTGATTCTCCCCGCCTCGCTGTATCTCCTTCTCCATCTCACCCATATCCACGTCTCCTTTCCTATTCAGTTCTCTCTCCCTTCATATTCTCCTCACTTCCTTTTGTGTGGGTACTCAGTAAAGCCTGGCATACGATGCTTGGGTCAGTAAGTGTATGAACATTACACTGATAATGCCAAGGCTGAAACAATTCATTGATACATCAGATCAAAAGACAATAACCAAACAATTAATTGAATAATCAAGAAAATCATCAGATTAGTTGATGATGATAATAATCAGTGGTTCCGGCCCTAAATCTAATGCAATCAGGTGCATAACACTTGATGCATTTTATCAGACAAAACTCTTCACACAAGTAAAACAGAAACCACAGTGCCTCACCTTGTCAGTTTTTAATAACAACTTGGAGTCAACACTGTGCATGAGAAAAGGAATGGATTCACCTCAAAAAGCCAAAGCACACTGCTTTATTAAACTGCAAAAGTTCCAAAGCCTTTATTATCGTGGATACATGATTAAAAACGAAACCAGCACATATGGACCACACACTGGTCTTCCACAGGGTCAAAAACGATTCCCCTTCTTGTGGTTGATGTTTGCCTGCTTGGGGCATTAGGAGCACCTGCTTTGTGTTATACTGCTGTCAGACCCAAGTAGCACTCCTTCCCTTGTTTTTTATTGGTTGGAATCAATTAGGACAACTGAATTCATCATGGTACTATTCCACTAAAAGCCAATATGAAATCATACTGAACTGTCAGCTCAGCCATACCTCCAAACTAAACATATAATAGTCACAAGCCTCTGACTGTAATGTCTGTCAGACACCAGGTAACATATCCAAAAAGCATCACCAATCACCTGATTATATTTAGGTTTAATTTATAGAGGATAGGACTGAGGTTCCATCCATTCCCACTACTACATGCCAAACAAGCAGAGTCACAGCCAGCCACTGTCACCCAGTCTGTATTCCTAGGTGGTGGTCCCGGCAAGGTTACTGGTGTACTAGGGTAGCCTTGTGCAAAACAGATTATGGCTGCTGTCCCGATGAGGGCCTGGGGGAAGCTTACGGGTGACGCACCACCACTGATGATGCCTGGAAACATTCACCCCAACAAATCAATGGCCTGGTTCCAAGTCCATTCAATCACTACCATTACCACACTAACCTCTGAACTCAATACAAGCTGGAGGAGATGGAGCAGCTGAATGTTATGAAATGCCGAACCGGGTGCATGCTCGTACCTGAAGGTATCATGATGTAGCAAGCGCTGGAACTGTGAGTCATATCTAAGCATGGTCCAGGTTACTGTCCAAAAGCCTCTTCAAAAGGAAAAGAGGCAGTTGAAATCACAGGCTAAGAAGTCCTTCCTTTTCTGCTTCAGATAACCACAGACAACAGCAGCATCAGCAGCCCTACTTAAACATATGTCATAAACGTGTGCAGTGCTGCATGCTCCATTTGTGCATCCGTATTTTTAGAATCAACATACTGATTATGTCAGCACGGCACAGCAGAAGGCCCGAGCTGTTCTGAGTGAAGTGAAACAGAGACAGGAAGGAAGACAATGAACGGCTCTGCCTCGGCTCGGACAGCTGCTCAGGCATGCGAGTCACTCATCATGCATCCTGGCTGTGAAGAATGTGTTTTGCTCTTCACTGCTCCAAGTCAGTTTATTTCTGAGGGTGATAGAAAAGGAATATGCCTTGTTTCGCTGCTGTAGCTGCTCACAAGCGAGGTGCTGCGTAAACAAAGTCGAGAGGATGGGATTCATGTTTCAAAGACAAGAGACATAAATCAGTGATGTTAAGCTATCTGTCTGACTGCTCTTTCAAGTTAAAACTAATGAAACAACATGAAAGCATCTTTCTTCAAAAAGCTCAAAGTGCTCCAAGACTGAAAGATGATACTGGGCTTTGTGATGACCATCAAGGTCAAAAAGGAACCAGTGACAGGTCATTAGGCTGTAGATAAATAGGCAGGGGGATATGTGATCCAGGAAGAGATTTCCATTATTGATCCATTAACAGCAGAGATTACTCTATGGGAAAATACCTCTAGTTGGACTGTGATGCTATTTTCAAAAATCAGATACCCTTGGGAACAAAACAGAAACCACCACAATCTCAGTGTGTTCACTTGACCAACAAAACCATTTGTGCTTCGAAGGATCTTCTGCAATAAACACCAGTAAATGTGGGAATTTGCTAACTGGCATCCATGCTTCTGTACTATTTCCATTCCAGCGTCTGTATATTTTATCTGAGGCCAGCTCTCAACACAAACTGCTTGTTAGCAAGAATAGCTGGGGGCCTCACAAGGTATGAGAACCATCCACTGAGAGGGAAGCAACTACACGATCATAGTTTGTGCTCATGTTGTGTGCATAGCTCGCATACATACAAACAATAAATATTCTCTGCTATCATCTCTTCTGCTGTGCTGAACCAACTGCCCGAGGTGTCCATCGCCATCATGGCCCAGACCAAGTGCTTTTACTCCGCACACAAAGGCTCCTGCAGCTGAGGTTTTCCTTTGCATTTCCCCTCTCGCCCCCACACAAAGGGGATCCATTTCAACCGCTTTTAGCGGCGCCACTTTCCGCTTTTAGTTCTCCAGACTCCCTCCCCTGAGGGTCTGACTGGTGGAAGGAGGAAAATAAAGACACCAGGTGGATGCTTGGAGAGAGGTGAGGCTTGTGGCAAACGAGGGCACTCAAGCCAATCCCACCGTGGCTGGATGTTGTCTTTTTTTGGTAGCGCCTGGTAGACAGAAAAGAAACTGATACTGATGCTGGGAAACGACCCTGATACCTGGTTTAGTGCTGTGTTGCTTCATGCTGTCGGAGAGCTGGCTCAACATCTAAGCATCTAAGTTGTTATTAAAGGAAAGCTTGAAGTTATGAAACATACATTTGTTCAATTTCCTACTAAGAGTTAGATGAGAACATTGATACCACAAACTAAAGCCAGGAAATGATTAGCATAGGCAAGCATAAAGACTGGAAACAGCTAAACCGGGACAGTTCACTTTTTAAAAAGGTTTAATCAAACAAGAGGTGGACTGAGCCAAGCAGCCTGTTCCTCCTTTTTCCAGTTGCTATGCTAAACTAAACTAAGCATCTGCTATTTATTTAGCATACAGACATGAAAGCAAACAAATATATTTCCCAAAATGTCAAACTTCTCATTTCACAACATGAAAACACATTAAATGTCTCCTCCATCTCTTGCAGTTCTTTTTTTTTCTAAATGACAGGAGAAGAAAATCCAAGCCCACACAGAATCACCAGAAGGAATCCTCTATGTAACTTCTAGAAAATGAGCACAAACAAAGCAAATCAATCCTACAATGCACTGCGATGCCAACCTTTGGTGTTGCTGGAAGAATGCAGAAAAGGCCTCATTCAATCAACGATGAGAGGCAGGAAGCCGGAAGACACTTGGTCTTCTCCCCTCAGACAAACAAAACTTCAAATGATTCAGCAGCTCAGATGTTTGGCGGGTTTATTCACTCAAGACAAGTATTTAACTAAGAAATCTGTTTCTGTCTCTGCGTAGTTTGAAGGCTTTCCTCTTAACTGGATAAACATTCCAAATAGGAACAGTCCCCGCAGAGAGATCGGGCTGAAAAGAGGAGACGTAAGAAGTGAACTGGGTCGCAGTTGGAGGTTTAGTCAACCTGATGAATTAAACAGACTCTCTGAGGCAATAACACTCTACAACACCCACACAATTAATTAGGGAATTCATAAGAATCGTTCAGCAGGAGAGAACCAGTCAGTTTTGAAGTAATCATATTTTGGAGCTTTGTCACTGAGATTGGAGTTAATCTCATTTCAAAGTTGTAACTCCTCTGTTCTTTTGTCCCATAAATCGAAATGAAGCTTTCGAAAGCAAATGCGGAATATCATACATCCTATACCTTCTTCTACTACAGAATAAAGCTATTTCAATCAGCTGAGCAGCGATGCATGCCAAAAATCAATTTCAATCGGCCCCAACACTTCAGTCTCTTCAAATTGGCTGAAAAAAAGGGAGCCGTGACGAAAGGGAGCGAGTGAGCTGCGGTGGGCTGCAATGAAAAGCCCTTTTGAAAGTCAACCTGACATTAAACTGGTTTTTCTGTGCGCGGGCAGAGAGAGGAAGTGAGGGGAGTTGACAGAAGAGAGGTGAGGAGGATGGGCGGCGAGCCAGCGCCTCGCATGCAGCAGGTTGGCGTGCAGAGGAGAGCCAGGCCATCGTCTCAACCACACAGCGAGAGCAGGAAACAGATAGCTCACACACACACATGCACGAACCTCGAAAGGGGGACAAAGAGCAAATGTAGAATCCGCATATACACTGATTCAACCGCAGCAGAGGTGCACACACACACAGACACACACACAATGAGCAGTTAATAAGACAGCTAACAGCAGCCAAGGTCAGAGAGGCTGCTGCCCAGAAATCAGCCAGGCAGCAGCTGATCCGCCCAGTGTGATCTTTACAGAGACACAGAGAGTGATGGAGACGGCAAAACAGTTCAATCTCACACAAGACGGAGAAGGATCTGAACCGATCAATGTCACTGCCACAGCTCTTGAGCCCACAGTCAATATGCACCACTAATATGACATACCTGAGGTGTTTGTGTGCAGTCTCTCTCTGTTTGCCAAAGAGATTTTCATGGTCATTTGTGAGCTGATCATCTCTAACAGCAGCTCATGGTTCACGCGTTTGCTTTTTATAGAGACAGAAGTAATCAACAGCAGAGCGTGAATGACAGAGATATAGCATCACTCTTGTGTTGCTTCTGCTCTGTAGCCTACGGAGACAAAGAGAACAGAACTCTATTGGACAGAAACCGAACCCAGTGGAAATACCATCTGTCTACCTTCTGCATTCACTTTTAAGTAATAGACACATGACATCCATCAACTGACCATAATGTTCAAGCTTTCCATTTTTTCACAGTTTACATAAAAGTTTACATTAACAGTGGCTGATTTGCCACAGAGGTTGATGAAAGAAGGTCTCGATTTTGCCAGTTGAAATGACAACTCTAACTAGTTGATGTTATCAGCTGTAGCTAGCTAATTAACACTGACTCTGTGAGGTGGCTGAAAACCCTGTCTCAGTCTCGAATTTCCCAACAGGGATTAATAAAGTAACTCTTAATCTTAATCTTAAAAAGGGCTGCTTGGAAGGGTGGTTAAAAGTCCTTTTTCGATATCTTGAAAATAGTGAGCAACCAGGAGTAAGAAGCACAAGAGATGAAGAGCACAAAGATGTATACAATCTACTGTGAGGCTCTACTCCAAAGCCTCTATAGTGCTTTATCATTTTCATACCTGCAGTCCACTGAGACTGCTGCAAGCACACACCCAGAAATCCAACATACAAGCAAGCATACGAGCACATGTGTGCAACATCAGATGCACACAAAAGTGTAGCCACAAACATGAGTGTATCCATGAATACATGAACCTTATCGCACAAGAGGCAAACACACACATAGCATCTGGGGATATCTGGGACAGGTGAGCATGGATTCAGAGGAAGGGAGGGGAAAAAAGAGAAAGAGACACATGTGGAAGAGAGATAAAGGTCAAACAGACTGCAGCACAGATAGATGGAAGTGGGCTACTGAAAGAAAGGAATGAGGGGGGATAAAAGCCAGACAGAAAAGGAATGAGCGATAGATGAGGAAAAAAAGAGGCAGAAAGTGAGATAAGGGTCATCACAGTGTGACCCTCTGTCTCTGGAAACAGTTCACTCTGCAGGATTGAGCGGGAGAGAGGAGGGGGAGAGAGAGAAAAAGGGGCAACAGGAAGCGAAAGGAAACCAATTCAGTGCTGTAGAAACACAACAGCATTTCCATTTAATTAAGGCACTACGAAACCAAAGCAGAAAGAGAGAGGGAACAGATGAGGCCAGGGACAGCACTGTGAGCCAGTGCCCCAGTCGAGGTCGAGCGCTGGCGTCTACCAGATTTCTTTCTGAAGACCTTTCACCCTCTTCCTCTGTCTATGTCTCCCTTGTTGACATTAATCCTGATCGTCTCCTCGCTGATAAACTCCTGACAGTGTCCTCAGTGACCTGATGTGGACAGGAACACTTTTAAGAGGAACTGAGTAGAGATGAGCTGTACTTATCAGGGCATCATTTTATTGGTATTTGTATCTTAGTACTTAGGTGAATTTAGGCCATCTCCACAATTGCATCATTAGTGTCCTGTTGTGGGAGTCTATCCACATTAAGCTAGTGATTTAGTGTGAGTATTGTATGCTCATGTACAATTGTCACCCTTTTTTTAAAATAACAAGACAGACCAAACTTTTCAAACACAGCAACATTACATGCTGTTGTTAAACAAGTAGCCACCTACCAAAATAGAATGAAACTGACAAAGTTGTAAGATAAATGAGGAAATATGACCTGACAAAGCATTTCAGTACTTCTGATACTCTGAACAAAACAGATTTGAGTTTTTTTTGTTGTTGTTGTTTTGGGAAGATGTATGAACAACAGTGGACATGTAGAGTATGAAAATGAGTCCGCATTAGTGTGGACTTGTGTTGCTGTGAAACCACAAAGGGAGGTGGAGAGAAGAAGAAGAGAAAAAAACTGCCCCAGTACAGATTTGGCCTGATGAGGGTCAACCATCCCTCAGAGAGACAGAGACTACACCACAGACCAAAACAAAGAACCAGACCACTGCACCCACCATCTTCTCTGGTTACACATCCCCCAACTGTGTGAATGAGAGTGTTAGAAGGCAATTCCATATTCAAGAATTAACAGGGTAATTTAGGACAGACACAACCACGGCCATTAGCTCCTCACTTTCTTAAATTATGCATATGTCCTTTAAGCAAGGCTTGACACTTTATTAGCCATCAATAATCCATTGATGATATAAGATTTAACCTGAACAGACAATAACTATTCCTTTTTATTAGCATGTTAATAATGAATTAAGCATATTAGTGTTAGTAACTTGAGGGTGAGCAGAGGTGGCTATTACTAAAGTGAGGCTTATGGGAAAATGGAAGCCTTGAGGTCATTACGATGCACTGGGTCACCCACACAAGCGCTCGCACAAATCAATGTACACTTCCTTTATGGTCAATACATGTGAGCGTGGATTACAGCCACAGGACACAGATAACTGATGCTGGACCAGCACAGGCGATCATTTTTCTGCCGTATATGAGCACAAAAAAAAACAAGTGTCTCTTGACGCATAAACAGCTCTTCTCACCCGCCAATCACAGTGATTGTCACCGGCAGACACCCTTCATTTATGAAAATGGCGTGTCAGTCATTTTTTTTTTCCCCCTCCGGCCCACTCAGATGACAAAAACACACACATACACACTCTACGCTCGCCTCCACTAGAGGAGCGCTGCTGATCAGTTAAGCTGCTGAATTCCTAATAGGACATATCCCATTAACCTCTCTCACGCAGGGATCACAGATTGATATTGAGGACGGGGAACCACAACCATACTACACCACACCAGGCCTTCTACAGAGGCGGAGAACTCTTTTTATCTCCACAAGCCACAAATCTCTTTCAGTTTTTTCGAAAACAAAGAAGATCCCATTACCAAAAACCAAAAGCTCATTTTGTTTGCCAGGTTATTTGTTTTGTGTGTAGCCCTGTGCATCATGACATAGGAAGACATCTGTCGATGACACCTCGACTTGGAGATGGACATTTTTCACTGTTTTCTGATATTATATAGACCAAGTGATTAATCGAGAAATTTAGTTTCAGCCCTAAAACCGGTAGTGCATAAATGAAGCAATAAGAAGGATATTAGTAAACACCAGACTGACAAGCATATGACACCAATAATTCCTCTCAACCCTATATGAAATAATTGCAAGTACAATAGCCATGTACGTTCTGGTAAAGCAGAAATCACTCGGCCATCTCAGAGTAGAAGCATCATCTCCCTACGGCATGCAAACTCCCCGCAGCTGCCTGTCTCAACATTAAACATGGATGAGGACAGACAATTGCAGCATATCGGCTTGTTTGTGTCACCAACTCCAATGGGATTCACAGGGGTGTCCCCAGTGTGTGTGTGGCGGCAAAAAAAAAAAAAAAGCTCAAAGGAGGTGAAGAGAAAAGAGGTCAGATATTTTCATTTCAGCAAGGGTCCCACAATCGTCTCCTTCTCCTGCGTCTAGTGTCGCTGAGTCTAAACAGACAGACAATGTTTGTGTGGTTTCTGTGTTTTCTTTACTAATTGAGGGCTCCATAATAAATAGAGCATGATTTAATTGAATAACACAAACGAACCAGCAGTGGCATTTCTCCAACTGTCCTCACGTCTCGGGCCATGTTTGTGCTACAATGGCTATTATTGTCGGGGTGAATCAGCGCCGAATTAAAAAAAACTGAGCCCGTCATATGTCACATGTCCGTGTAGATTTATTTAACCCTTACATGATGCACACACCAGGGAACAGCTTGTATAGTAGTGGGCCGGGTGATTAACTCTGTGGCTTTCATTTTTGAATTTTTTTTTTTTCTGCATCTGTTCAAGTCACAGGGGAGCCTCCCACAGTCTCCGTCCATGCTGAATGACTGCACTGGAGTAGTATGTGAGCAAATTTGTGTGCGCACACAGAGGAGAAGGGGTGCTATCTCTGCAGATGGAGACGAGGCGACGGGCGAGGAAGCAATTACAAGCTGGTAGGCTTCGCCTCACCACGCCCCCGCCCCCCACCCTCTCCCATACATCGCCCTGGGGCTTGCTGCATTAGGGAATCATGGATATAATGGTGGAATGGACCTCAGGGCCCCCTCCAAAACAACCTGCTAATCCCCTATGGAGTGGAGGGTGGGGGGGCGGCAAGGGAGGAGGTTGAATTTTAGGGGTAACAGGGCAGGGTGGACGCGGCGACAATGAGTCCACCCCTGACACGCGCCAGCAACTCCCGCCCCCCCATCAAACACAGCGACACCCCCCAAGGGAGGAAGCAGCAATGTCAGCCATGGGAGAGCAGAGCAGCAAAGCTCCATCGCAGCCAGGCCTTCAGCAGGGACATTCAATCAGGCTCCATTCTGCCTTCTATCTCATGGAGCTATAGAATGGAACAGGGTTACATAATAAATCAAGCTTTGCCAATCAAGCTTTGGTGGAGAATTCAACTTGCACGCACACAGATCTGAACCAGCTCGTTAAAATGGTTTAATTACGTGTCTAAATTATGATGAGGAATGACATGCTTGATTGGCTGTATCAAGGGGCCTTAACGAGGAGAAAGGCCCGACTCTGTCTGCCTGTCTACAGCATTAACTCGACGTCTACCGTCTTCAAACATGACACAATGCAGCCTCGAGTATTTTCTGTGGTCGGTGACTGAGTCAAAGTGTGTTTGTCCTCCCTGACATTTACCATTGTCTTATGGAGAGACATTCTTGTGTTCGTCCATCACCCGAGATTCACTAACCTCAGTTCTTAATCATCTAACTTCATGCTTTCATCTTATCCTCCAGCCCATCTTTGCACAGAGAAACATGAATTTGAAATAGCAGACTCTCCCTCTTGGCTCAGTCTAATGTCTCCATATCCCGAGCCCAGCAAGTCCATTTAGGAGTCAGATATTAACATCATCTCATCAATCTTCCAACCTTCTTGCTTCAGGTTAAAAATCAGTAATCACGCTACTGGTGGGCTAATGGGAGCCTTAACATCAACTCACCGAGAGGTCCATTCATATTTCATCAATGGCAGTGGGCCTCCCCGCACCTCGCTTTGCTAGTAAGGAGAATCAACATCAAACGCTGCAACCTTCCAATTACACAGTGAGACATTCAGACCTCATCTCGATTTGGCCCGAGATCAAATGTTCCTGCAAGGATCCGAGGAATTCCAAGCCCTTTTAGTTAGCCTGCCTCCCTGTCAAAAGGGGATAAAATGTTTGCTGAAAGCACCTGGAGGAGATCGCATTTAAAATGGCTAAGGTAGGGACTTACTTGTGCTAATATTTAGATAGCCGACCGGTCTGCGTAGAAAAGCAAAAAAAGCTGCAGATCGATGATGTTAATTCTACCGAGGTGTGATTTCACTCAATACCACTTCAGGTAGTGTTAATGCTATAAGTTGTGGAGACCTGTGGAAAGGCAACAGCTATTCCTCTTGGCATGAATAATTTGGGATGAGGTTACATCTGGGTGAAGGTATGTTATCACAAGGATAAACATTTATCCTTACTCCCTGAACAATTTGGAGACTAGCTGATGGAATATTTTGCCTTGTCACGTGCAAGAACCACGCTAAACCGCAAACAATTTTAAGAGTGGAAATGTAAAGCCTTTAATCCATGAGATTATGTGACAAATATGGAAGCTATGGGCTAAGTTTTACCGGGAATGTTTTGTGCCGAAAATAAAGGCGTCTCTATACGTCATCGTAAGTGTTTGACAGATGGTCAAAAAGCTTTGTAAACCCCCTCCCCTTACATCTTTCCTTCCGAAACTGACAATCTGAAATTCACACCTGCTTCATGCCGTGGACCGGCGTGGTGTATTGAGGTGAGAAAGTCTCTCAAGCTCACTTTTTTTGGTTACACAGCTACTTCTGCTGCTCTTTGTAATACAGCTTTTATAGGATAACCCTGCCCACATGATGCCCCCTACAGCACCCAATAGTCTCTCAATAGGCTGCAATGATCCACGTGAACAGAATGAATAGCATCCTCTCCAGACACTGACAGGGGATGTACAGTACAAGCAAAACCACAGATCAAAAGCACATCAGCTTGTCTTATCCGTATACTCCACTGTTACCATTACGACAAACAAACCTGTGCTACCGAACAGCTTCTCGCTACATCTCTGTGTGTGTGCGTGTGTGCTTGCAGATCATGTAACCTGAATTTCACAACAGGAAAACACCATAGTTCCTTCCTCAAAAGGAGTAGGCCGCAAAGAAGTGCACCGCTGCCAAAACATGTCTTAAAAAATAAATCAGAGCCAATTAAAAGAGTATTATTGTTGTTATTGGGAGGAAAAGGGATAAAGACCCTTAATCCAATTAACAGGGCCCCCTCTAGCAGTTTGGGGACAATAGTGAGTATTTAGCCTTCAGAATAAATGTCCTCCTTTTATCCAGCCAAGTGAACTCTTGACAGGAGGGAATGGGTTTAAGTAGCTGAACGGAATAAATCTATACACCCCTATCAAAATATGGAAGCTATGTGCTCCGGGAGGACTCTGCCCTGGACAGGATAAAGTAGAATATAATATAACCACACAGTAACTGATGTCAGGTCTTAAGCACTTACATAGACGGGGAAGGGAAACAAGTCTATACCAGGGGAAAATTTAGCAAAGTGCCCAGACCACAGAGTGTGACAGGGAGAGGCCAAAGGCCAATTTCTGGTTCACTGTGCTTCACTGCTTTCAGGTCACAGTGGAAAGGTGGCACCTTGAGCATTTTTTGGCCGAGAGGCAACATTTACAAGAGCCTGGGAGCCTTATTATGCAACCCCATAAGATACATACAGGAAAACAAGCTCACCAAGGGAGAGGAAAAAACGTGTAATTGAGATGATTTAGCTTTTATCAAATCACAGATTCATTCGTTTTGATTAACGTTTTTTTTTACAGGCCACTTTTTTTTCCTGGCATCCTTGCAAAATATTACAAAATGATTACTGGCTCGTTTTCACTGAGGCTGTGGGATCATGTAGGGACCAGAGCATCACACACAGAGCAGACCAGCATCTCTAGGGAATATTATTATGAGACATTTAAGCCGCCTCTCAGCGGCCGCATCTCAATGAGCCTATTCTATTTTTTTTTTTTTTCCTTTTTACGCGTAAAGACTGGCAAAGAAGAAATTCCTACCACACCAACAGGACAAAGTCTGTGTGGGATTTTTTTTCTCTCCCTCCTCAGTATTTGGCTTTGGCTGCGTTGTTGTCGCTTGTTTGTCTCACTTCACTGTTTGATCCAGAGCCACCGACAGCCTGGAACAATGCACTGTAAGATACACACATTTCCAGGACCTCTCATGGTCTAGAGCAATCTCAATCCCTATTTACATAACAGAATTAATAAAGATATCTTTGCTTTTTTTGGGGGGTCAGATTTGCCTTTCTTTCGAAGAATTGGCGGAGGTTGAGGAAATTGTACAGACATTCAGCGACTGACTGTGGTAAGCAGCTGTTTTTTTTTTCCCCCATTGAATCAGACACAGAGGAACGAGAGCAGATACACAGCACTTCTGAGTCCAAATAGCCCACTAGTTTATATCCTGACAATGCAAAGGGGAAATAGGGCAAAGCTGGAGTAGAGGAGGGGGGAGAAAAATCAAAATGTGGCTGTTCATCAGGCAAACCATGGGGGGTCAGAGCGACAACCTTATGCTTTGCAATGTGGCAGTGAGATGAAATCCAAGCTCTCATCTCGGGCTGTTTGAGAAGAAAGCTGATGCTGCCTTACATAATAACACTCACTAAAACACTTTGGTGGAAATCATCCTTCGTGGAGCCTCTTCACCTCCGCAAGCCCATCCACACACATTATCACATGCCCTACAGCTGAACGCGAGTCAACGCAGAGGACAGCCGTTTAAAAAAAAAGAATACACACACATACATACAACATAAAGGCAATAAACTTACCGACGCCGTATTTTTCATGTTCAGTAGGTATCCACATGTTTACGGTGGGCACATTTAAGTGAGTGGTCGGAATAGCAGCGAAATGCAGGGTTTTGGTGCTGGGCAACGCATTCTATTGGTGTGCTTTCCTCCGGTCTGTAGTAGGAGTCATTGTTTAGGTTACAGAGGGAGAAAGCGCTGCTGCTGCCGCTGCCGCTGCTACTCGTAGTGATCCGGAGACGTGCTGCCTTCACGTGCAGTCGGAAACGTGACCACTGCTGGGTCAGCGTGCATGGAGAGTCCCGTGAGATTAGATTGGTTTCGTGATTAGGGGGCGGAGAGCATGAAAACTGAACTAGTATCATGTTTAAAAAGATGTATTTGAATACTTTCTGTATTTTTGTTGTACATTCAACATTTTCTTCTCGGCTATTTCGGTACAAAAGCACTTAAAAAGTCCTCCGTGAAAGTGTAGCCCATAAATTATATTGGAATTATTTTATGGACTACATGTGATATTTTTTCTTGTTGTCATTTTTTGTATCATTAGCTGTTTTATAGTCTATATTAACATTCTGTAAGTGTACCTCTGATAGTCTGCATAGGCAGGTTGACCAATTTTATAACAAAAGTTATAAAAATGATTAAAACTTGCAATAGGCCTTTTGCTTCTCCTGTTGCATTAAAAAAATAACAGATTGTTTTGTTAGTCCAAATGCAAGACTTTCGTAAAGGAGCCGAGTATACTTTGCTGCTACCTAGCTTCTATCATAGATACATGGTTGTAAAACTGGCAGCTGAGATTTATAAACGTGTAAGAGAGAACGAGATTCCCGAGGAGTCCTTGAATGCAGCAGCCAGAAACGAAAGCGATGCTGGGACTTGTAGTTGCACCCGGTGATGTCTATGAAGACCCCCCTTGTCCTGAGCATCTTCACATCTGAAGACTCACCAGGGTGTTCTTTCTATTGTGTGTGTTTTTGGTGTGAAAGTATTTTTGCATAAGACTATTAAAACGATATCCATGCAGTTTCCACGACACTGGTGAGCAGCAAGCTGTAAGATATTGGCTAATTTTTAAAAGAAGGCAAAAATAAGAACCTGATGAACTCACTGGTTTACAGGGAAGCTCATCTCTCACCTCCCATAACAAAGGCTTGTGAGCAAAGATATAGATTTAGCCATTGAAATGCACGTTAGTGACCCATAATATCAGGGTATTGGAGTAGAACATGACCTTGTACCAGTGGAGAGTCCTCTCTTGGACACAGAGGCCTTCTACTGGGACAACTAGTGCATGAAAAATACATGAGACTGTGTCAGGAAGGAGCAAAAAAAGCTGGAGGGAGTTCCACAGCCAAAATGAAAGAGTTCAACACACAGCTCTCAATGTGTTTATGGGCAAGAGCGAGTGAGTTTGTACATGACTGCGTGGTATGTGGGTTGAGTGCTGTACACCCAATGTCACACATTTTTTATGAGCAGGCTGTCCTCACCATCTCATACATCCATGTCACTCATACATTTTTCCCTTTTTTCTTTCATTCCGTACCAACTCTCATCATCTGTCTGGGTGAAGCCCGTGTTGTGTTTGAGTACAAAGGATTTTTTTTTTTATAAAAACCCACTCTAAAGCATGTTCATTTCCCATGCTGCAAATGGTGCATTAAAATGCTTTGAAGTGTCAAATGTGCCTCTCTTTTCTCTCTGTCTCGTCGCTAGTTTGCATGTCCACTTACCCGTCCACCTTTGTAGTTCATATGGTGCATTATAAATGGATGTGCCATGAAAAAGCAAGCAACCAGAGGCACGCTGCCGGCTTTGTAGGTTAAAGTGCATGCCGTGTGCTCAGGGCATCATGGGTCACATGTCACCCCCTTTTCCTATCTGCCCTGTTTCTCTCACTGTACACAAACACATAGTGTGTAGAGTAAATGTCATGTATTAATGAAAAAGTAGACTAGGACATAGAGCTGGATTAATTTTACAGTGCATTTCCACATTGCACAAGCTCCAATTTTTCTGATTGGAGAGGTGGGGGGGTAGCGGGTACAGGGTGCAGCGGGGTGGGGTGTGGGGGATTGTCGGAACGTTCTATTCTACAAATGAATAAATCATAAGCCGGGGAGCAAAGTAAGAAGGAAACCCCGTGGATTCATCCCTGAGAGGACAGAAGACTGGAGCCAGTGTGCTCTTTTAGAAGTGGAAACTAGACTATGTTCTACATCAGTGAATCTATGTGCAAACTTCAGCTGCCATCATATTCTGGTTGTGATTGCAGTGGAGAAAAAAATGTGGTGAGGCAAACAAGAAAACAGGAATGGGACAGATTCCCATCCTATGCTTTATTCTCCTACTCAAAGGAAAAGGATTTTTTTTTAATTTATTTTGCAGCTAAAGGTACTGGTGACCTTTCAGATTCAAAAATACAACATGAAAGTCCTGCTTATATACCAGAAATGCTCATTGTACTTATCATTTTGTTGATGTACAGTACATTTTGTTGCCATACTCCTGCACGTTTACTTCAATACAATTTTGAATGTAGGACTTTACCCATGTGTCACTGCGAGCCCACAGACTGACACAGAATGATGAAGTGATGAAGTCAGGTGCTCTTTCTCCTTCCTTTCATCTCTTCATCTCCTCTTCCCTTTCCACTTTCCCTGCGTCCATTCCCAGTGTCCTCACATTTCTTCATGTTTGCTCAGAGTTTCATCAGGGGGGGACCCATATGTTCCCTGCAGGGTGTAGGAGTACTCAGGAGTTCGACTGAAGATGATGGAGGGAAGATGGAGTCGGCCATTGCCACAGACTACCCCAGATGGGCTCTGAAGATTGCTCAGCATTTCTGCCACTCAACCACCAGTCTCTTTTCATCTCTGGCCCATGGCCACAAATAAACAGAACATCTGTGACGCATAAATCAAAATGGCTGGGGTGAAGAGAAAAGAAGAGAAGAGAGGGGAAGAGATTTGTACTTTGCTTCAGCCTCAGCCGGGACTCCTTATTTTCTTTTGGGACATAAACAAGTTGTAGCTAACAAAGGAGATTAAAGATGGCATGGTCAGTGATGCGTTTTAAAGCCACAGTGGAGCTTTCAAGTCTCATTATGGGACAAACCAGGTTTCTTTTTCCATGTCCTCCCTTTTTTTTCCTTTCCTTACAGAACCCAGCCCCTTTGGGCATCAAAATACTACATAACTACAACCGGTTTTATTTTTCAAAAAGTGAGATGACACAAGGCTGATTTACTTTGTTGGCCGGTTGGAGCAAAAATGACGCCGGCTTTTCTCAAGAGAACGCTGCCTATCACTTCTTCTCAGCACTTCTCAGCTTTGATTTAATTCACACCAGGATGTGTAGGTCAGATGGGGGAAAAACATATGCCTCCCTCAGCTCACACGCAGCATGCAATATCCTCACCTCCAGTAGAAACAGGCCGCTAAATATAGCCGAGAAAATAGGCTGTGCCTTACAACAAAAACACTCTTCTTTGTACATTGTTCCATAAGAAGACTGAATTTTACAACCCACTTCCTTTGATAAAGGATCTTCGTATAGGAATAATGTTTATAATTACTTTGCTTTTCCTAGACAGCACATTTACAGTACTGCCACATTTACTGTAGCTTAGACACGGATTAGCAGAATTTGCTAATTCTATACATTGTATAAAATACCTTCTTAGGACATAATCCGCCTATAAAAGCCCATTCATATTCACACAGCTACGTGGGTCTATGTACACGTGCATGTAAGTCAGTAGGATTCATCCTGTGGGGACCAAGAATGTCTGTACAAAACTGCATGGGAGCCCATTTCATAGCTGTTGACCTATTTCAGTCTGGACTGAAGGTGATGGACTGACTGACCAACATTGCCATTCTTTGAGCTACATCCCGACTGCTGCTAAAAATCCTTCAAAACCAATAAAAAAGCCACTGGTTGCCAGATTTCTGAGCATTATTTTTGATATTCTCCATCAGAACAACTCGAATGATGAAGCAGTATCTGCAGATCCTAGTGACTCTGGATGAGAGCAGCATATCAGCTCAACTTTTCTTCCTCCTCTCCGCTGAGCCTTCACTTCAAACCTTGTTTTGGTTGGATGTAAAAATAGACCTCCTCCATCTCCCTCCTCAGCATCAGTACGGAATGCACCATGGATGAGTTCTCATAGGTTTGATATGCAAAACCACAGTCAGAAGCGATGAAACAATGAGGATTTGCTGTACAGGAATGGATCCTGTCACCTGCAAGTGTTCACCATGGGAATCAAAAGACTGAAAAGTACAGTGTTTCCCCTCATGTTATCTCTTATCTAGTTTAACTGCTTCTCTGATACACCCAAAACGTTTTCTATCAAAAAGCTCAAGAGTCACTGCAGACGAGCGAGATCCAATTTTTTTTTTTTTGTTGCGTTAATGCTTGTTTTCAGCTGCTTTTCACCTTTGAAAATAAATCTTTGCTCCCTCAGTCACAAAGTGTTTCAGTTCCCAACACATTCCCTAAGCACAAAGATCTTTGATACCCACGGGATCTGTTTCAAGATATCAGCAGTTAAAAGGAGCAGCTCAGTCCTCTTTACCAAACCTCATCTGTTACCTACTTTAGCCTATAAAGTGCTCTTTTTCACCCACTTTTACCTCCAGGAAGCCTCTGAATAGACGAGCACTACAGCTGCCCACAAAATTCATCATGTGGTCATTTGGCACCATGACAACAATCAAGACATTTTTATTTAAAAGCTGGTTGATTGAGTGGTCCTCTACTCCATGATGACCTCGAGCACTTAACTCTAAGTATCTGTATTAACAACTAGATGTCCCATTGTTTATTGGTAGTTATATTTATACATTTATTTTTTACAGATATTTCCGAAATGAGTTGTAACCCTAAAAGCTGGAGTACCACATTTTTTTCCAGGTAGCAGTTTTTGGTTCATGGTAACAGCAGGCCACAGACTGGTCATTTATGAGTGTGTTTTCATGACTAACATGCTCTGCTGGGCTCCCACATCCCCTGTGCTGTTTCACATTGTGGGTGCAATATTACAGTATCCAGCCACCTGGACCCACCAGCGAAAACATAATTGTGCCTGCGAGTGTATTTACACACACACACACACACACACACACACACACACACACACACACACACACACACACGCACATATATATTCTGGACAGATGGCTGTCATAAATGGCTGTATCTGTTAGCAAGTTGAAAGCAATCCTTGGCAATGTGTCCCCTCCCCACACCTACTCACTGACCCATATACATGTTTCATCTCATCAGCTGACAGCACACTCTCTCTCTCTAACACACACAGATAGAAAAACAAAAAGTCACATGCTGTGGTTTGAAGGTAACAATTTAAGACTTAAAAATGAAGATAAAATAAATAAAGATGAACATAGCGATAATGAATGTTTGTGGTTGTAATATCGTCAACTGACCGTCCACTGACTATCCTCAGAACAGCGATTGTCCAGTCACAGCCAACTGTAACTAGGCCCAACAAACTCGTCAAGCTTCAGTTTCTCTCCACATTTAAGTGATGTGCATAGGGCTGGAGGAGCAGCCTTCCTAAGCTGGGGTTGTTAGCATGGAGAAAAAAAAGTATTTTCCTACGATCTTACATCTTTGCAATGCCACAACTTAGACTCTTAGCTTAGTCTTTCAGCACAATGTCACATACAGGATATAGCCATCAAGTTCATTTCCAAGAGTTCCCATATTAAAACAAGTCAACTGAAAACATTACAAACGTTGCCACCCCACCCTCATCCCTGTAAATTACATTTGTGCGACGCAAGAATGGAAAGCTTGAGCATGAGGCATAGCAACAGTAACAGAGAATGGTCAGTGACAACAGTGACCACACGCTCCTAGGTCATAAAAGAATTAACATTTGTTGTTTCAGCAAAGACCAACGGACTTTCCCATAGAAAAATCGTCATTTCGTGTATAGGAAGTGACCACATTTTATGTGCTAAAAGTGGATTAATAAGAATACAGAAGTAGAAATGGATTATTAGCACACACACAGAGTCACTAAGAAAACAGCAATACCTGCACAGAACCATAACTACACTGACAGAAAATGCAAAAAAGAAAAACGAACAAGAAGAAAACCTAGATATACCGGAGAGTAGTATAAAGGAATGAATCTGTACTTCTGTACAGTTTCCTAATCTGGTCAGTATTTAAATTAAAGAGTCATCATCAGATTAAATAACACGTTCAGAGTCCATGTTTAGCTTTGCACAGACATGCAGTCTTTTGTTTCTTGGCTTAGTCATCTATCTTAGTCATATCTGTAAAACCACAGACTAGCAATAGCCTGACCAGCTCTAAGTGCTGTTTGCTCTTTTCTGGTTGGTGTTTAGTTGTTCTATCAGCCTGTTGGTCTGTGGGTGTTGGTGTGAGGAGCAGTCTGTGCTGCGCTGAGTGTAACCGCCCCACCTACATCCTCTAATACCCATAAAGAGGTGGTGTATGAGATTCACTAGCGGGTGAGCTGATAATTTCTGCTTTCCAGATGCATCAGGCCCTCGGTGCACGAAAACGTTGTGAAAGGTGTGATTACCATAGCTGCACGTTTACATGGACTAATAACATAAAAACATGCTGACACATGTAACTGTTGCCTATGACACCTCTGACAACATGGAGTACTATCAGTCCGATGGGCTGGAATAACATGCTGTTATTGCCTATGCTTAGATTTATTCGAAGGTCAGCAGTTAGTTTATCTCTGGAAAATACATGGCTGCAGGAAGTGTGACTTGAGACCCAGAAAAACATTAATTTCCATATCATTCTGCTTACATTATCGAGATTACTATGCCATGTGTGATCACAGTGAATATGTACAGTATTCAGTGTATATGTGCATCTGCTTATGTGGCACCAGTGTGTTAGAGGCAAATCGGGGATCCTAAACTCCCAAACAATATGCCAAGCAAGTTAAATGAATTTTTTTTTTCATTTTACTTTTTTAATGTTGCAAACTTACTAATCTCACATCAGCGATCTTGATTTTATTTAACTCAAATTTGGTGGACAGATAACCCAAGGTCAACGAACCAGTTAATTAAATTTTAGTGGTGATACAAATCTGGGATTTCCGACATTATATGATTATCTTCTTCATTACTGTTATGGTGAGCTCATACAACAGTGGGAAGGTCTGGCAGTCTCCAGGGCCTCTACCAAAGAAAGACAATAAAATCCTGAAGACAGATGATAAACAAATCGTAGCTGGTATGAAGGCTACATTTTTTTTTTTGCTCAGAGTTGGCAGCTACCAGTAGTAGAATCAGTTTCGCTTTTATTTACGCCCAAGCTCCAAACTGTTCTTTAAGGACCCTATACAAATAAAGACTATTCTTAATAGCTATTGTTATGTATCTATGAGTGTGTGCGTGTGAGAATGGCTGAGTACCATAGAGTGGCTTTGGCTTGTCAGCGAAACCAGAAACAGGAAAGACTGATCTGGACAGATAAGTCAACAAAATTACAAATCACAGCAGGATAGGAAACAGCCGAGATTTACTGTCTTGGGAAGCTTTATCAGGCATACTGTAGAATACACATATCATTTACATGTTTTAGGTTCAATATCAAAATCAAAAACAGCCACAATGGTGTGATATATTTTAGCATCACTCTCTTTTTACTTACCTGTTTTACAGCCGTGTGTTAAGATGTTAACCAAAGGAAATAATCAATGCTAATTTAACTAAGAGTGTAAATTCAGCACTATGTCAGTTCTTGTTAAAGTCTGCACCATTAGAGTCTGGTGAACACTTTTCGGTGGTTTCAAACACTCCACCCAGAACCTTATCGGTTCTATCAGAGAACAAACAACACTCCAGTCAACACGTGTCAATACCAAATAATTGTCACTGAAAAATCAACATTCATTAACAGAGGATGATTTCCCGTGCATGTGCGTTCTTAAGCATCAAGTGTTCTTGAGACACCAGGGTTACAAGTAGAAGAAAGGGGATAAAAAATGAATGTGACAGTGAAAAACCATGGCAAATAAACAGCATGTGTGTGTGTGTGTTTCTGTGTGTGTATGTGCTTTCACTGCATTAAGGCACAGATGAAAGCTCATGGAGGGAAGGTCTGCGCCTCCTGCCTCAGTGGGAGACGCACCAGGCTTTATGCCGATAACCTTCTGACAGTGAGGTGAGGGGGTCGGTGAATTGCTGCTCCACTCGCTGCAGACAGCAGTGCAACACAGAGATATCCACACGGATGCAAGAGCAACACACATACACACACGCACGCACAGGGGATGTTTTCAGCACACAGCGACATAAAAAATGTAAACGATAGGGGTAGCGAAAGCAAGAAAAAAGGAAAAAAGGAGAGAGAATGGAGCAAAAATTATGAAATTGACAGAAACAAGGACAGACATGCAGTGAGAGGCGTAGAGAAACAGACAGCTATGGACAGATTTGCTGCAACAGAGAGACAGAAAAACAAACACAGATCCATTCTGCCTCCCACATCAAAAGCCTTCTCTTCCAAATGTCAGGGCAGCTGGATATCAGGCCTGCCTATGCTTCTGTGTCAGGCCCATCTGCCCTCCTGGTTTGACTTGACTGTCAGGTGTCTTCTGCAACCAGAGCATGCACTGCAGTGTTTCATGGTTCACATCTGAGATGCAACTGCAGCTACACGGCAGTGGCGATACTGCAGGGACAATGATAATTTCTCACTGGATGAATTGATGTGTGAGAAGCTGGGTGAGTGACAGAAAGACAGACGAACTGGCACCTGGAGAAATATACAGTGGCTCAGTTCCCATGATTATGATTTATCACCCCCAGGTAGTGTGTGTGTGTGTTTAACCCAGATGGACCAATCATATCTCTGTTCTCAGCACTGTACATTCCTCAAAGGGGGAAGTAAATAGAAGTAAATATGCCCAACATGCCTGACTACAATGCTGTTAGATGAGCAGGGTTTCAGTTTATTTCTGTGCTTGGGTGTTGTTTATACATAAAAACAAAACTGAAACCCTTCTCACTCTCTTCTTGAATAAAATGACGCTGCTTCACCTGTGCAAATGTGGATGACAGTCCAAACCTTTAATCCAGGGAATAAAAAGCATCAATTCAAGTTCTTTTCTTTCTCTTGCTGTCCTTGCCTTTATGAGCCCTTCTTATTTCATTCAAACACATTTTGCTTCTCTTTGTCTACGTCTCTCTATCTCCCTCCCTCATCTCTGGCCTGTCGGAAAGAGCCGAATCCCAGTGGATATTCTTTTCTCCTCCAACTGTCAGAAACGATGACATAACCTTTAAAAGCCCTTTGGCTCGGTTTCTTACATCAGTCTGCTCTATTTCCGAACAGCAGCACCGCCATGATTGCAGCAATTTTTCACTGAATGCTCAGCCCATTCTATTATTAACCGAACATGACATGTAGCACTCTAAAATGAAGACCAAATCAATAAAATGAGTACAGCGCACTGCTGTGTCTGGAAATGGTACAATGCACCTTAATATTACTCTAGTATTAAACTATCAACAGTGGGAAGGCAGTGAGGAACAATATAGAGCGGCAGTGTGATTTACACACATCAGGGTTTCCCTAGTTACGCACACATATATGGTAATATTTTGAGACATCTCTCCATAGTCATTCTTATACTTAACTATAATGTGATAAAGGAATACTTTAACTTTGGGGATGAGAGTTTGTTGAGAAAATTATTTCAGTTTCCTGATTTCTTCAACTCTTTGTTTGCTTTGTGATGCACTTCTTCCTAGTGGAAAGTATAAAAGTATAAAAGAAACATTAACGAATGTTCCCCAACAAGAATGATTTATGTTCTCTTTTGTGAAGTCTGCAGAAGCATAATTCCAGCTTTATATTGTTGCATGTTGTTACTTTGAGTTGCAGTTTTATGGGAGGATAAGTACCAGACTATTTCTTGGCCAGGAGCAGCAACTTCCTGGTATCTTATTTCTCAAAATGTCAACCTATGCTTTCATACATACATATGCTTTATGCAACTGAGCCATGCATTCAATCTATTTATAGCCCTGAGGCTTGCAGCAGCATGTTAGCACGACTTGCAACATGCTATGCAGAGTTGTATTTACTTTAGGTCAGTAGTCACAAACTGGCGGGGCTTTGAGGCATCACACTCGGTGATTCACCTTCATGCTGGAGCAGTATCATGTGACTGCGTATGAAGGCAGCACACATGGAGGAATCTGACATCAAGACCCTTATTCGGTGCCCTCTTGCCTCAGGCCTAGTCATGGTGCTTTTGAAGATGCGCACACATGCCTGTTAGCAGCTCACATACATATACGAAAGCACACACCAAAATATGATTTATGTATCTTTGATCTCCGAGCTGGCTGCATACATTACCAGGGTGGGTTTGTGGTAAAAGCACCTTGGAGGAAGAGAAAGCTGGAAAATTATGAATTCTCTGGCAATTCTCTGGAGGGAGTTAAGGCTTTATTATACACCAGGCAGGTTGGGGGTGGATTGGATTCATGGCTGTCATATTTCTGCAAAAGATGTATTTTTACCATGAAAACAAAATATTAAAACTTAGATATTAGTAAGTCCAGTAAAATCCCAATGCAGAAATTTTGCATGTTATGTGTGCACACATATTTATGGTAAAACAGATTTAGTAAATAATGGTTATGGTTTGAAAAATCCAGATTTTCCAGTCACATTTCTAAACCACTTGAACCAGTGCAGTGCAAGACAGCTCATCGGAGAGGTTGGTACAGAGTAGTGTCAACACACCGGATATCTTCTCTCTCTCTATTGCCTAAGCAGGAACAGACGGGGGTCCGCACACACAGGCAAACATATATAGGGTAAAACACATGCACACAAACAAACACCCAGCTGCCTCTGCGGGAAGTAACACCGGGTTAGCGCCGAGATCAGAATCAATAAGTGAAGGAAGGAAAACAGACTCATGGGGAGAGACAGATAGTGTGAGAGCAAGACAGAGAGGCAACAGTAGAGATTTAAAAATACTGTAGATAAAGGAAGAAACAGATTTCACATGCAGACATAGGCGTGAGCAAGAAAAAGAAAATCTACTGCACACATAACTAAGAGGGGAAGCCATGCTGACTCGGTGCCAGCTCTGTTTTATGGAGTTTCCTTTAGCTGATAGCAACCAGGCAGCCAACAAAGTATCCAGGTGGGAGAAGACAAAGCTTCCTCAGCCAGCTGTTTACCCCCCCAACAAAAATAAGAGCTTCTGTTATTCAGCCTTATTCAACACATTATGCGTAAGAGCCTGCAGACCAAACAAAACAGGAACAAGAGCTGTCTGCTCTTTGGAAGATATTTTTATTTTGTTTCTGTGAAACTGAGAACTGACACTAAACTAATACTATTTAATGATATTTTCTTATGGCACCATCATTGATTAACTAAGTCTGGCTATAGTGTGTTAATTTGCACAGTGACACTTTAAATGCAGAAGTACAGTTTTATGACATGGCAGTGAAAAGGGAAGGTTGAATTTAAGGAGGGGAAATTGAATAAACTGTAAAGATATGATTAGAAAAGAAGATGCATTTGAAAATATATGAGAAGAAAAACACCAAAAACAGATGATGAGAAGCTAAAGACAGAATTTTCAGTGCTGGTAAATGTAATGAGTTCAAAAGGTATTTAAAAAAACGCACAATAAACAACTGAACTGAGTTCTTTACACATCATTCATCTGCTTGAGCAGAGCCATTTTGATCTGTATATGCAATGGAATTAACATTTTGTTAATCCCCATTGATTCAGACTCAGGTTGTAATGGGTGGGGGGCAGCAGACAATCTAAGCAGAACACAAACAAAGTCGACAACGCTGCAACAGAAACTTTGCCCTGATTCAGTAAGAAAACCAGTGTTTTTTATAATGATGGCTGGTTTGTTACACAGACTAACCACTGCTGGGTTTAGGCTAGCTGCTAATAAGTTTACATATATGTTTTTATTTCATAATATATGCAGTGGTTTAGCTTGTGAGGGTTGCCTTAACTCAGACATAAGTCAAACTTTGCAGAGATTAACTTGCAGGCAGAAATGTAGATTTGTGTGTGTTGTGCGTGTAGCTGAGGGCAGCAGTATTGGTGATGGTTGTGGGACTCTGGGGCCCATTGCCCTGCTTCTGCCCACGGCCTCACTGATCTGCTCTGCTAGAGATCTAACACACACTTGCGTGCGCACGCGCACACACACACAGGCTACCTCTCTCTGGGTTAGGAAACCAGAGACAGAACAGAGAAGAGGAAAATAGTGAGACAGGCAGAGCCCTGGTGGAGTCCAACACTATAATCATATGTTTACATATTTCCATCTGACATATTTTGTGTTTTATGTTGTTAAAACTGTTAAAATGATCTGTTTAGGTTCACAAATGCCAGTTCCTCATTTGCAGCTCCTTCCACACCTCCAGCCCACTGAAACACTACATGATGCCACACCACAAAACGTGACTTGAGTGGAGACAAGTTGCAAAGTAATTCATTACCTTTAAGAAAACCTTCAGTATGTAATTTAACATGCTATACTCTTATCTTCCAGGGTTGTCTCATTCTCTGCCCTCTTTTTCTTTGTTTCTGTCTCTCTGAATTACTGAGTGCCCACTGGCCTAGCAGGCAGGCAGCTCCAGTGAGCACACAGTGGTAATAATTCACAGTCAATCTGTGCACTGGACCGCCACACAGGCTCATTTAAATACTGCCCACAGCCATTACTATATCTCTCTGTCTCTATCATTATCCGTATTTCTCTCCTGCTTTGCTCACTTGACCTCCCAATGCTTCCTGCCATGACTGTTTTTTTTTTTCGTTTTTTTTTTTTTTGGCTCTATCACTCATTTCTGTATTCACCGCATCATCACTCCTTCACCTTCCAATAATTATTTTATCCTTTCTTTTATTTCTTCTCTCACACTTTTACTGTTTATCTGTTCGCCCAATCCTTAGAGCTCAGGGGTGAGTTTCCCGGATGCCAAGAAGCTCTGATTTGCTTGTCTTTGTTTGTGGCCCCTGGCAATAATGTTAGAGCTCAGACAAGAGAGCACAGCAAGGGCTGTGTCAATGTGGGAAATTAGTATGCCATCAAGATGCCTGGATGCAAATACTGACCGAATACTGAATGAACAAAGTTACATGTATAATACATGTACAGTCCAGGATCCTCCTCCTGTACACAAAAACAGCAGGCTCCTATCCATCAGCACATACTGCACAGATTCCATCCATCGGCTTCTGTGTACATTTTGTACTGGCTGACTGAAGCAAATGTAAAATTCATGATGCTTCTTCAGAACACATCCCATTCTGTAGCTGCAGTGTTAAACAAGCCAAAAATGACCTCAGGACCTTTTTTTTTATTATTATTATTTTTTTTTAGATGTATTATAGTTAATTTTACCTTCTATGTGAGATGTGTAAGCAAAAGTGCATATTTGCATGTTCAGCAGTCATGGAGCAACATTAGCATCACCAACTTTTTACATGGCAAACTTTATTTTGTTCTATGACTTTGCAGGAATGACACAAAACTCATACACGTTTTAGGCTGTATTTTTTTTTTCTGCAAAAGAAAAACATACCACCAAAGAACAGATAGAGTTATAGGTAGAGATATAGAGTGCAGCATACATTATTAATAGCTGCTTGTATCATTCGCTCACTCGCTCCCTGGTTCAAAGTACGCTATCTGGTTTAATGGAAAGAGCAGTGTAGATCTCAGGGCACCACAGGTGTCCATCTGCAGTGGTTAAGGACTGAGTGAATGAGTGAGTGAGTGAGTGAATGAGCGAGTGAGGGAACTGGAGCATGGTGAGGGATGCAACCTGGGAGTCTTAATCATCTCCAGCTGCTGCCCACCATCTCTCCCCATTTCTCTCCAGTTCTCTGTTGTTTCCCTTTTCCTCCAGATTTCCCTGCTCTCTCTCAATCCTCATTTTCTCCCCCTCTTTTCTTCCCTCTCTGCCCGTGTGTTATAATCCTTCACACAGCTGCAGGCAAATCTAGCTCAGGGTACCCATGGGCTGTGTTTATCCCAGGCTCCAGGCTCCCCAGGCAGACAGGCGAGGGAGAGAAGAATCCCCCCACCAAGCCTCACCGCAGGTTCACCGGAGGTTCTCATGGCTTCCCTGCATGCCACCCTGCAAAGCACAGTTGCTGCTGACCTACAGAGAAGAAAACACCATTATGGAAGAGGGATAGGTTGTTTATATAAGATTGTGAATCTCATAAAACCATTTGTGGATTTTACATAAGGCAAGATACTGGTGTTGTTTTCCCTAGTGGCAGGTTTGTTATAGAAAGTTAATATTGTTTAAATGCATGGTACACGCAACCACAGAGGACATAATCCAGCTTTCTTTCAATTTAGTTTTTCCTAAATTGAAACAAAGAACAAATAAAGAGAAGTCATGGGAATGGTTTATTTCATTCTTTCTTCACAAACTCATCCCTACACAAGAACCAGCACCACACTTCCCCCTCTTTGTGGCTAGAGGGTTGCCAGGCAACTCCAAGAATGTCTGCCTTTCTGCGTCCCTGCAACCTTTTGTGGTTCACACACACACACACACACAAACTCGATCTTTTTAATCACCTGTCCTCTCCTGTAAGTGTCTTGCCTCAGAGGTAGATGAGGTTATCCAGCTCTGTTATCTGTTTTCCTAAGCTAATGACGCTGACAAAAGGAGAAGTCTGGAAAGAGAACAGAAACTTCACTGGACACCAGATGACAGCATGAAGTTTCCCAACTAACTTCCTGGAGACATGCGGCCAAAGGAACTTGGACGCATGTGTCCTCTTTGAAGTCTCGTCTCTTTGGAGCTATATTTATTTGTCTCTTCCAACAGTTTTGTCAACACTAACGGACTAAAGTCAACTTTTGCTTGATCTATAGTGTGTCTGATTTAGCTGCTACAAAGCTGGAAGATGATGTGATGAGTAAATGAGTGATAATGAAAAGGAAAAACTCAAAACAGAGATCTATGTAGACACGCAACATCATTTCATCATTTTGTTGAATGTGCAGAATCTGCTGGAAGCTTTGAGTCCCTGTCCAGCGTCTGGTCACTTTTAGTCAGACAGACGTGACTTCAACAAATATAGATTTTCTTTCCTGGTAAATGCAAAAAAAACAAAAAAAACAAAAAGTGAATCAGAATCACCAGGATAAAGCAGCACTCAGACTGAACTGTCCAAGTTACATTCACAGTTAAAGGGGTGCGATGTGATTTAGTATTGCACATGAATAATTTGCACACATAAAGTCTGAGGGCTTCCCTGTATTAGCTTATATTAGTTTAGCTTCATATCAGTGTGTGATGCTGCTTTCTGTGCTGTCTGTTTTTTTTCCACCTCAACTCTGCTGTATTATAATGGCTTTGCTTTACTCTTAGACTGGGTTTACAGGGCTGTGACTGGACAATCCACTCACTGTCTCCTTCTTCAGACTCGTTTATTATGGGCTTGTAAATGGATTCAGACCAGTTGCCCTCTGTGTGGCGAGCGCAGATGCACAGACAATGTATGGTATGTTAAACACAAGTAGCTTTCACTGCCATATTTGCACCACTGAGAGGAGGAAGATGCAGAGAGGTCTTCTGTGATGCTTCAGCAGGAAGGACACAGGGATAAACTTATTGCGAAGATCAAAATTCCCACCTTCTCATTGTCTTTTATCTGCACCTAGATTTTTATTTTGAGGAAAAACAGAGAGAGGTTTGATATTGTTCAGCTCTGAGGGTACAAATAATACCACATGGGTCGATAAGCACCTAGAAATCCCAGTTTTGGTGCTTCCTACAGGCACATACCCAGACAGGAATACAAAAAAAAAAAAAAAGAAAGAGAGAGAGAGAGAAAGCGAGAGTGGGAGTGAGGAAAGAGATGGGTATGCACATAAAAATGAAAAGAAATAATGCACAAGATGCGGACAGATACAAGGGGAAATAGATGATGGATAACATAGAACAATGAGGTGTAGTCATCCTCTGTGGCAAGCCAAAGCGCTGGAGATTCCCCAACAGATCGTCTGCCTGTTTTAATAGCCTTTGGGCATAATGTCCTCTTTAGATGGAATTCCATTGTCTGGAAAGCTGCTGCCTTCCCAGACACACACAGACAGACTGCAGCAGCATCCATGATTACCCACAGTAGGTGTCTTTTATGAGTGGAGGATGTCTAATTTTGTTAATTGCTTTTTATCCCTCCTCCTCTGTTCTGAATTATGAAGCTGGCAAACAGAATTTAAGCAAAAATTGCAATGATATTGATTGATTTTGTCTTTTAAAATTAGTCTAATAGTTTCCAATTCGTCTCTGAACAGTCCTCTGACTGCAAACCCCAGGGCCAGTTAGCTTCTCTTGGTGGCTGCACTCAACCTTTAGAGAGGATGTCTGAACTTATTTCAAGTACTTTCCTGCCAACCTTTTCCACAACCTCTCCCGCAGTGGAGGAAGGGAGAAAATAGAGGAAATTCCCATAATAGGAAAGGGGCTTTTCTGAGGAAATGGAATTGAACAAGCTGTCTAGTAGCTCTATTGATTCAGTGCCCAGGGCTTTTGGTCTATCAGTCAGTGGAAACCTGCAAAATGGACCTCACATCCCTGTGGCTGTTCTGTTTGTTTCTAGGACTTGGCCCACTGCGTGTGTGTTGTACCATAACTGCAGGTAGGAAATGGTGGCTACCTGCAGAGGAGGCAGCAAGTAATGAGGACAGAGTGTGCGAGGGTGCCATTTACCCCCCATGCAAAGCCATCAGAGCTACAACCAGCCACTAAATGTGTTTTTAATCTACTTAATCAGATGGCCAGATGACAATGACATTACCTTATCAGCTGTGTGTGTGTGTGTGTGTGTGTGTGTGTGTGTGTGTGTGTGTGTGTGTGTGTGTGTGTGTGTGTGTGTGTGTGCTTGAGCCAGTGTCTGTACTTGTGGGACTTAATGGGTTTTTCCCAGGATTCAAATGAGCCAATACCTGGAGTGCAAAATGCTTTCGTTGCAGATTCTTATTCAGATTCTGCAGCAAATTGATGATTACAGCTTTTGAGAAAGAAACAAGGTAAAGATAACCTTAAAATAACATTTAGTAGAGTAAACAGAACCAACTTATTATTGCAGCACAGCCACCACAAA
This sequence comes from Toxotes jaculatrix, assembly GCF_017976425.1. Classification (NCBI taxonomy): domain Eukaryota; kingdom Metazoa; phylum Chordata; class Actinopteri; family Toxotidae; genus Toxotes; species Toxotes jaculatrix. The sequence continues at coordinate 10,111,068 of NC_054415.1, read as the reverse complement.
CAGTGACAGTCAAAGGTGGGTGGCTTTCAAAAATGTAGATATATCCTGATGTTTGATTGACTGACTATAGCAAACTAATTTGCAGGTAGCTATTCAAAGAGAGGCTGTGACACAGTGACTTTCTGCTCTGAATGTGATTAGGTTTGAAGCTGAGATGAAAAGGCAGAGCAGAGTTGGGGCATACAGGTGTTTTTCTTTTTTTTGGCTGACCTTCCCCCAACCTATTCTCTATTCTTTGTCTTTGATCAATAAAAAATCCATGTTGGGGATCGTGGTAAGGGCGCGGCACACCAAAACTTCAGAACAAAGGCCTCTCTCTCTCTCTTGCTCTCTATCCCTCCATCTCCCAGGAGTCCCCTTAAAAAGGTTAATGGATTGAAATTGAAACTGCAAAATATGAGCCAGTAAGACAAATATGTGCAGGGGTGGAGAGGTAATTTACAATGACAGAAGCGTAGCCTCGCTGTCATAGTAAGCTGTCTGATAAAGTGCTAAACCCCCTCTTAAAACAAGAAAATGAGGGGAAAGAATATGGGATTCAGCCAATGACTAACAGCCTGTAATTAGGAGCTGGATGCTCTAAATTGAGCGTCCTACCTCCATCAACCAGCACTTGTTTTTATTGCTGATACTGAAGGTGGTGTTCAAGCCTAATGAAGTCAGTGTCAAATAATTTTTTTTATTTTATTTTTATTTCTATTTTATTTTTTTAGCACAGGTCACATCCAGTTAAGTTCATTTAGAGTGTTATTTACAAAGGGATACAGTGAAAGAGCTATGCTAAATATGTCATGTGTTAAGTTTTGTTTGAGTGTAAAGAGGACCCAGAGGCAGACCACAGGCTGATGGCAGTTCAAGGTAAATTTAATTAGAACAATCAACACCAGGTAAGTCAGAGGCAGAGCGGTGTGTCTGGCAGGTTTCTGGCTGGAGGAGTGATCCTGTACCCAGGTGAGTATGTGAAGCAGAGAACAGAGAATGAGAGTCATTAGGGCCGAACACAAGCTTAACACACAAGAGTTTCACAAGAAGACTGTTTGCACAGCAGCGAGAGAGTTACTGCTGAAGGTAGACAATCCAGCGTCGACGTGAAGCCCTGCTCCGGCTTAAAAAGAGTGATGATGGGAAATGAGGTGCAGGTGTGTCGACCTCCAGCCAGCAGGGAACCACGCCTCTCCACTCTAAAAAGAAGGAACCTCCCACAGGATGCAGAGGGAAAAAAACACCAAAGGAATAGTCAAAACCCCATATACATAACATCATGTTCCCTGTAAGGAAACAAAACTATTATGAGAGTGGAAACTGGCACATGGCAGATACAATAATGGACAATTTGTGCATTATAGGAGAGTTTGGAAATGGATTGTTATATTCAAATTAAAGGAATAGCTTTGACATTTTGGGAAATATACTTCTCCACTTTCTTACCAAGGGTTAGATGAGATGATGGTAGATGAATTTTGTTTCCTTTTGCTACTGGACAGAGTCAGGCTTGCTTTCCCCCTGTTTCCAGTCTTTGTGCAAAGCTAAGCTAACCATCTTCTGGCTTTAGCTTCATATTTATGATACAGACATGAGGGTGAATCAGTCTGATTCATCTAACTGATCTCATCTAATTCTCAGCAAGAAAGCAAAGCATTTATCAAACTGTTCCTCTAAAATGATGCATCACATGTACAGAACATGTTGGATCTGTGCACACCTGCACATCAAGAGAGTCCTGTGCTGACACGAGCCACGAATTTCATAAATACAGATGACTGGTGATCCCTTGTTTGGTTGAAATGCTTTCAGTGAGTTGTTCAGGAAATAGAGCAAGTGAGAGTCTCTTCACTTTGAGGTCTACTGAGTCCTGTCTACAGTAATTGACCAGTAAATGAAGAGAGTACACTCTGCGAAATATCAAAGAGAACTGTTCAGACTCTTTGAGAGATCACTTCTGTTAAGATTTTGACATTGCATTTCAATCAACCTATGTACCCGAGATCATTTAGTAACCGCACTCCCTCCCCAACATGCTTAACCCAAGCTGCCTCACCACATTGCTCCAGGCCATGTAGATGATGAATTATTTAAAAACAGTAGCATTGCACATGAAATTAATATTCAGACATTTTTTATTATCTGCTGTCAGCTCTCTTCATCTCGTTCTTTCTCTCTCTTACTTTCTTTCCCTGATGTCTGTTATTTTGGTAATGATCTGTATTCCTGTGGCATTAGGTTGGTCAGGGCTTGTGCCCATTGATGCAACGTGTCAGGCATGCTGAGTGAAGTTAGACTGGGCTGCTCTGTTGTTTCCTTACTCCTGCACTGGTTTATTGGCAGGTGATTCTCTCTCTCTCTCTCTCTCTCTCTCTCTCTCTCTCTCTCTCTCTCTCTCTCTCTCTCTCTCTCTCTCTCTCTCTCTTCCAACCCACACTGCTTGCTTCAGATTTCCTTAACCAGTTCCAAGTACCTGCAAAAATAACATGCTGCTTTATTCATTACTCACTATATGTTCTGAAATGCTGCTTTTGGCCTGGCCCTAACTGGTTTGGGTATGTGACATTTGCATTGCACGCTCCAGCCTATTAAACGTTTAAAGCAAGACACAGCTCAGCAGTGAGCACAGTTCACTGACTCCATAAATTATGCATCAAAAAACATCTCTGGGAATTTCACTTGCTATATTGCAGTGAGAGCAGGATGTCCTTTGAATTTCATACAGAATGGCTCCCCCTAGTGCCAGAGATGTCTGTGAAGCATGGAGGCTGAGCTCTCATCAGGCAAATGAGTTTAATATCACAGGAAACTTTTACTGTTAGTATGTCTGTCTGCATCAAGCACTGTTATTAAGCAAGCTGGAAAACATTTAGAATCATTAAAGGCATTCACCAGGTTTTCTGGTGCATTCTCACCTCAGTATGAAAAATAATCAGGGAGCTTGTTTAAGAAAAATAAAATGAATACAAAATCTGCTATATTTTACTTTATGGATTGTGTTTCCTCTTTAACCCCACACGGTGTTATTTTGTCCACCTAACACAAGCCAGCTTCACACATCATGAATTATTCAAGTGTGATGCTGCAAACAGAAAAAGCAGTCCTGTCCATGCACGGTGCCCCTAAGGGCTACATGCAGCCTTTTTCTGGAAATGAGCACAGTCTTGTGGTTTGGCTATCCTGAGAGTAAAAGGTGTTTGTCAGCTCAAATATTCAAGGAAGCACATCACACTGCAAAAAGGAGGATCATCTTCCACGGATTACTGAACTCTCTGGTGCTCAAGTTTTTGAAACTTTAGGCTCCGTTGTTTCATAAAACTCATGCAAAATCTTTCTGTCTCAGTGTATCTCAGCCCATAATTAAGGTTTTTTTTGGCATACAAATAAGGATCTGTCTGTTTTGTTTAGTCAAGATTTTAACTGCCCCATCCTGCTGCTATTGGCTACTGCCTGCTGCGGTGATTAATCAGATACTCTTTCTGTGTGAATATGGTAGTAGTCTATTTATGTTTGTGATCATTTTTGTGTTGGTCTACAATTTTTATGCTTGTTTTGTATTCTGTTCTGTCTTGGCAGAACATTCAGGAAAATCTTATGGATCTTATTTGGTTACCAAGACACTTTCTTCCCCAAGATAATGTAATATAAGCTGACAACACGATAAAAAGCAGCTTCCCTAATGAATGTAATTTTAAAAGGGAAAAACTTCAGATCATGATCACTGTGTAGGTGTGTGTGTATGTTTGGGAAGCAGCTCTGGAAATCTCCCAATGTTCGAGCACAAGGTGCATGAAAAATGAAAATCAGCTTTGAATTCTGCAAGCCTGTACTCTCTTGACGTTTGTCAGGTCTGAGCTGGCAAGAGCAATGTTGACAGTTGGGCCGTGGGAATGGCAACAAGGCGGCTGCATCTGTGAGATTTTCCACTTGTATAAGAAAGAAAGAAAGAACTATTTTTGTCATGTCAAGCAAAAGCTGGAGTGACTGAAATTAGAAAAGCCAGAAAAGATAATTAACTGGAATGATTCATTTGAAGCTCTCGACTGGGCCAAGATTTGAGAAATGTTTATTAGGATATTAAGCAGCAGGAACATCTAATAGAGGCTGTAGTGATCAGATGCTGTTCTGTATTTGACCTTCAAACTCTCTGTAGAGAGCTGAAACTAAAAAACAAACAACAGCAAAAAAAACAAAACGCTTTACCTGGCTGTAGTTGTATTATGTTGTAAATCTCTATAGACATAAGATAATAAAATTGTAATACATTAATTTCAGTATAAACATAATGCAATCTAAATCCATTCAAAAATCTGCAACCTGCATGATAAGGAAACTTTTGACTGCTGGACCACAGATATTGGACATGTGCCTGGCTTTTACTGTCCAGGAAGCGCATGTGCCACTGATACACAATGTCCCATGTAATTATGGAAATCTACCATTTCCTGTCCCGGTCACACTACTATCACCCACACTAGCTCCCTGTATCTTCAGTGAAACATTAAAGAGGCGTGTATATGTGTGTCATAGGAATGGGATTGTTCCTTGTGATGAACAGGCGTCTTCTGTCTTCTACAAAACAGAAGCGTAACAATCAGCTATACTTTGACCAAGTGACTCGGCAAAGGTTGTGACAGTGCTTTGGGGCCCAGGGTTGATTCTGATCTTGGCAAATAAACATTTGAGCTTTGGACTATAGGAATCCAAGTGACCATTAATATTCTCTTTAAACTCTGTAACTTTGTTGTTGAAGGCAGGAGTTGCAACAGTGCATTAATTCCTGAGATCTGCTGTTTACTCCAGTTGCCACTAACTGCTGAAGGTATGTGAAACTAGCTGCAATTGATTCTCTCTCGCAATGTTAGTCTGGGAGAAATCTATACTCCTTGAACCTCTGTAAATAAAGCAAAAAGACTGGAGCTTTGCTGGGTTTGGAAAGAAATCTTTTATATTGCTTTATTCTAAAAGGAAGGAACTCGAAAGACTAGTTTCAGTTTTTAGCACAATGATAATGGAGCAAGCGCAATTAGGTATTTTTATATTCTAATATATTACATTGAACTATGTGCACTTCTGTTGTATACTGTGAATTGTTACCCTCATTTATGTAACTGCCTCATTGTGTTTAGTTGTTGTTTGCATGGGGTAAAGTGTCAAAAGTAAGGATGACATACACCAAAAAAAAAAAAAGAAATCCACAAAGGCACACTGGCCAAGATTGAAAGACACCTAAAATAGCATATTTGCAACACAAGTCAAATCAGAAATGGTCTAAAATTTAGCTTAAAATGCGCCTTCACTAAATTGATGGTTGCTGCAGAGAATTATTTCGTATAGTGCTTCTGTTGTTTTGTCTACTCCAGTATGATTACTGCTTACAAGATGCAAACATTAGTGAACGTATAGTGGATGGTAAACAAATCTCAGAGGTCTGTAATTACAGTATTTATTTCAGTGCAGAACCACATTACATAGTAACAGAATACCTGCATCAGAGGGATCTTTTAAAGTGACTGCGTTCACTGCATAACAGAGCCCAGTAATCACAGTGTCATCTGGATCACTGAAGCCAATAATTATAATCACGGTATAACAGTGGAACATCTGCAACACTCCTAAAACTAAGACTTATAAGTTACATAAGTTGTTTAAAGTGGTGTTTTTCCGGTTTGTATAAACACCTGGTTTTGTTTTGTTTTATTTTGTTTTCTTTTATGATGCCTCTGTTAAGGATGGGAGGGTATATGTTAACTTTGAGACATATGTGAGATAAATGGTTCGGTATCAATGAAATATTAAGTTATCATGACCAATGGCACATAAACATTGGATTAAAATAACCAATGAGGCAGAGCGCCCGCGTCCTCGCCGCTGCATCACGCGCGAACACACGCGACGCTTGTTCCTTTTCCCGGATTGGCCGGCGATGCCGGGAAACCTCCTCGTGACATGTCTGCCGGTATAAATACTCAGAGCCTCTCTGTGCTTACGCAGCCCTGGTTTTTTTGAGGGAAAATGTATCGTCTCGGCCAACAGTCTATCTCCAAGATCGCTTTCAATTCCTTTTTATCCACTGTGCCACGGGAATATTTTCATTTTACGAGACAATACAATAAAAGCTGGTCGTGTATTGGCTGATTTTTGATTAACGTTTACATTTATCTGCACGAAAATGCCAAGGACCAAGAAGAAGAATAACAGAGGTAAGTGTGCGAGTGGCCGCATTTCTTTGGCCTTGCTTATTCGTATTCTCCATGGTGATGGTAGTTGTAGTTCCTCTCGCGTTGTCAGTCCATTGACTAGAGTTGAATCTGTTTACAGTAAGGACTACAAACGTTGGAGGGTGGCCTACGTCAAAACACAAAGCTATCTAGCCATGGTCACACAAAGCATCGGTGTTTCTGACAAAACGTGCCATCCAACCACAATATTGTTTTGTTTTATATTTGTTGACACAGTCGTTTAATGATCACAAACTAATTTGGACTTTACACGAGCATTTAATAACAGTCGGACATTATAAGCTAACGTCTGCTAGCTTAAAGCCAACTCCGCACTAGCAAGACAGAGCGTTAGTTGGTCGGTGAAGTTAACTTAATTAACACTTATATGACAGCGTTTACCATGATTATTACATTATTACAATACATAACATTTTTTTTTGTTTTTACAAAACAGAAACCCAACGTTAGCTCGAACTTTGCAGTGTGAGGTCGTCTTGTCTATAGATTGACCTCAATATAAACTTTAGCCGAATTTGTGGCTACTGGTATGTATTCCGATAAACGCTGGCTGACTTTAAAGTAGTATGTGAGGGGTATTGTCGTTTTGTTAAGCAGTTATTATTGTTTCGAGACAGAAGGCGGACATTTTGGACTTGTGGGAGCGGGGTGGAAAAGAGGCGGCGCCCGGTTCTCAGAAATCAGTTGTGGAGGGGGAAGAGTCCACGTCAACACATACACGTAGATATAGCATCTATTAGGTGGATAAAATGGCAATTTTAAATCAGCTGGTGGCTCCTGTAGTATTTATCATTTGTTGAAATATTCGAGTACGCCTATTCTTGCTTGTGACTACGCTTATACCGTTCAGACAGATAATCTTACAAACATGTCTTCCAGAGTTGAATTCAGGTCAAAGCAGAGACGCCTGTTGAGCCACAGTTTGGCTACAATGCACAGCCACTGAGTATTCAGTTTCCTACACATTATGTTTTTTGTTCTTCACTTTATTGAATGTATCTCATGACTAACAAAATCAAACATTTTAAGAATTGGAAAAAGGGATTGACTCAAGATTTTCACACCTTCTTAGCTGTGAATTTTCACAACTCTCCCACACTCACTTTGTTTTCAGGAAGACCTTTCAAACAATACACACAACATGGCAACCATACAAATATTGTGTGTTGTGAAGTGCCTGTTGACTGCAGGTTTTCCATTCCAGCTAACGCTATTCTAGATGTTTTCAAACAAATGGCAAACTTGCTTCCTCCTTTCTCTCCATGACACGTGGGCACTAATTTTTTTTGTTTCGGGGTTGTACCAAAACTGCACTTGTCCATTCTGAACAGCAAATGCTGTAAGCGTTTATGTCATGTCACGTCAGTTAGCTTATCTCGACCTGTGTCCCTTCAGCCTGAACATAATGTTGTGTTTGCAGAGCCGTCAGAAGTATGGCTTGCCCCTGACCTTGACGACTTGGTGCATTTTCCATATGAGATAATGAAAGTACAGAAGGATAAGGCATGCGAAGGACATAAAACTGATTAGATAACAGCTGTATTTGCTACAGTACCTGTGTGGATCTTGGCTTATATAAGAGATTCACACATCCCTGCTGCACTGTACTAATACATTTGATTTGATTAGACTTTTTTTTCCCTTTCTTTTTCAGGGGGGCAGCATGGAAATGTGCAGCCTTTCAGTGATGAGGACGCCTCCATTGAGACCCTCAGTCATTGCAGCAGCTTCAGTGACACCACCAGTGTAGCAGATGAAGGTAGGTTTGTGTGTGTGTACGCCTCGGGATGGATTTGTCCATGAAGGCTGGAGGACCCCACTGTAACAAGTGTAATTTATCTGTTTTATGTTGAGTAACTTGTATTGTAGATCGTTACATGTGTGTAGCACTTGAGTCTAAGACAAATTTCCCCATGAGGACAAGGAAGTGTATCATATCTTTACTCTTGTGCACATGAGATGAGTGTCCATTTACCACATCTTGCTGTGTTTCCAGGTGGAGAGGCCAGTGAGGACACAGCCCAGGAGGATTTCCAGTATAAGTTGAAGGGGTTCATAGACAACACCGTGGATAAGAGGTAAAAACTTGTGCCTTGTGGTTTGTAATAGTCTAAACACGTTATCTGATTTTGGCATGCAGTCTTATTGCAAGTCTGTGCAGAGTTTCACGCTTCTGCAACGCTGTCTGATAGCAGAGATTGTAGAGGACTGTGAAAAACATTTCAGGTTTAGGTAATTTTAAGAACTCTTTTCGCCACTAAGAATGTAATTGCCAATATTTTTGATCTACGGTTATGCATTATAAATTATGTTACACAAAAAGATGTTTGGTATTGTCAGTAATACTGACAAATAGCTCTCAACAACATACATTTTAAGTAGGTGTAACTGATATAGTCCAAAGCCTTATTTCTGGGATGGGTAGCCTGAATTTCAACTGTGCAACTGTCAATCACAGGAGAAAGGTATCATTGAGGATTAAATTACCAATAAAATATTGGCTCACAACATGGCTGTTACAAAAAAAAAATTGCATATATTCTTTACTAGGGCTAATTTCGTCGTCTTCAGTCAGGTTGGATAAAGCAGTAAATGTTTGTGTATCTGTTTCCTCAGTGCTAAGACCAGACAGGGGGCACTGGATGGGCTTAAGACGGCGATGGCCACACGGATCCTGTATGAGTTCATCTCAGAGAGAAGGATGACCATCACAGACAGCATCGAACGCTGCCTCAAGAAAGGTACTTGAACTGTTTGGTATTGCTCTCCAGTGCCACAGCACAATCAGAGTGTCGGCAGATGGGTGTTGTAGTAGTCTGACAATATCAGTGGTTCTTAATGACGGTCTGAAAAGTGGTGAAGGGGTTTAATACATAAGCTACATAATGTTTGTAGTTTTGCATGCAAGTCCTGTGGTGTTTTATTTGATCATTTCTGAATGACAGGTCTAGTGGAATATCTCTATTTATATCTTTAAATCTACTTGCGGCAAATGAATGCCTTCCCCTCTCGCTGTCAGGCAAAGGTGAGGAGCAGCGAGCAGCAGCTTCTTTAGCCTGCCTGCTGTGCATTCAGCTGGGATCGGGCATCGAGAGCGAGGAGGTGCTGAAAACCCTGAAACCCATCTTCAAAAACATCCTGGCAGATGGATCAGCCAACATACAAGCCCGACAGGCTGTGAGTACCTGGTTTACATTGTGATGATCTGTGCAGGTACCATAGAAGAATGCATGTTTGACAGGTGGAAAGAGCCAGCTGAATGAAAGTCTCTTTGCTTCTGTAATAGGTGGCGACAAGTCTGGGCCTCTGTACTTTAGTTGCAGAAGACGACATTCTGGTAAGTTCTTGATCACTTTTGGAGTCTTTTCTGTGGTTTGACACTTTTGGGCTTCAGGGCGAACAGCACTGAAGTCTCTTTTACAATCTGTTGTCAGTCATATATTTGTGCTCATTATTGGTTCTGACGTTTTTGCCTCATCCACTCACAACATTCATGATGTCAACAGCACTGGCAGCTCAGCTTAAAATGTGTCTCGAGAAATTAGTCATAAAGTCGTAAACACATTATTTGTGATGACTGGTGTTGTTCTCAAACACTTCCAGCCATTTTGCATTGCAAACTCCAGTGTTCATACGATCTTTGCTGCTTCCTGCCCTAGGACGTGCATGCCACTATGGAGTGCTTTGAGAACCTGTTCACCCGGTCCTGTGCGAGGGTGGATGGTACCTGTCCTTCGATCAGTCCCCAGACAAGCCAGCTCTACACCAACGCCCTGCTGTCTTGGGCACTGCTGCTCACCATCTGCACTGCCAGTCAGCTCAAAGACATCCTGCGCAAGTAAAAACCCTTTTCACAGTTGCTGTTAAGTTTTTTTTTTTTTTTTTTTTTTTTTTTTTTTTTTAATTGTGCTGCAGCCCAGTCTCAGATAAGCACTTTATGATGTCAGAATGAATATATACATCTTTTATACATGCATGTGTTTTGTTGTGCAGATACCTGCCCAAACTGCCAAAGTTGCTGGAGAGTGAGGATGTCAACATGAGAATTGCTGCAGGGGAGACCATTGCCCTGCTCTTTGAGCTGGCCAGAGACATGAACTCTGTAAGTTCACGTCTATTCTGTTTAATCTGCTGCTTGTCATTCCTGTAGTGCAGTGCAGTCAGCTGGACTAAAATTGGGACTTAATTACTGTTGTTGGATGCAAAAGCCAGTGTAATTTTAGTTTTTTTTTTTTTGTTAACTTAATTTGCATGTGTGCATGACAGTATGGCTGTATTTGATAAACAGTTTATTTTTATGTGTGTCTGGCGTGTGATTTCTAATTTTTCAAAGACGTTCCCGTTGGTCTTGAATGCAGAATTTCTGTCTTTGTGTCCCTTCAGGACTTTGAGTTTGATGACTGGGATGAACTGTGTGACAAACTGAACGCTTTGGCCACAGACTGCAACAAGCACAGAGCCAAGACGGACAAGAGGAAGCAGCGGTCTGTGTTCAGGGATGTGCTCAAGGCTGTTGAGGTGAGTGTCAGTTGACAGACTCTCTTTTAGCTTTAGTTTTTTTAAATTTATGTTTAAGGTGTTTAACTCCCTGCTTCCTCTGTGTTTTCCCAGGAGGGTGACTTCCAGTCTGAGACCATTCGCTTTGGGACAGAGCGCATGACCATTGACAGCTGGGTCAAAAAGAGGACATACGATGCCTTCAGAGAGTTCGTGGGCTCTGGGATGAACTACCACCTACAGGTACCTTTTTAATGACTTATCAAATACTGTTGTAATGTACAGCATGTGTCTCTGCCAGACTGTAGATATGTAACATGAGCTCTTTTGTCCTGCACTGACTCAGCACTAAAACATCAGGAAGACGCCTTATAGAGGAAGACAACACGTACAGCTTGATTTAGGATAATGCTGTGTATTGTAGAGGGAAAAACACATTAGAAATAGCAGGTTGGGAAGGTGTGATCTGGCCGGGAGCCAGAGCTCGTGGAAAACTACAACATTTCACAAGTAAAGTTGTGACAATGAAACATATTTCACACTACATAACACTGTAAACAGTATTTAAAAGTAGGTCGCTGTTCAGTTTGTGTTTTATACTTAGAGTGTAATATGCTGACTATCGATAGAATTGTTTTCTTAATGAGTTTTTATTTAAACCAGGCAAATGAATTCATCAGAGACGTGTTTGAACTGGGACCACCTATTCTGGTTGATTCAGCTACAATGAAGGCAATGAAAATATCTCGCTTTGAAAGGGTACGTATACTACAGTTTACCAGTATTTCACTTATTTATTTTAAAACCTTGCCATGTGGTGGCTTTGTTTATCCATACAGCATAAATACCTTTAGCTATTTATCTGTTCTAATGCTTCGCTCATCTCCTTTTCCAGCATCTCCACAACTCGGCTGCATTCAAGGCTCGGACCAAGGCCAGAAGCAAGTTCAGGGACAAGAGGGTGGATGTGGGAGAATTTTAATTTGAATTATTATATATTTTTCGACTCTAATAACCTATTTATCAGGCTTCTTTGCTTTTTAGATGAATTGTCACATCTTTTTGTTCACACGTTCCTCCCCTGAAATCTGCCTTTTGAGTGGCAGACACTCACCTTCTGTGAACTTGAAACATGTCTATATCAGACACTCTGCTCTGTGACGGACAGCATTCTCTTTTTATCGCTACATTTCAAATCTACAGGAGGTGAGTGTTGTGACGGTCAAACAGTAGGTTTTGGGTGGAGTATAACTTTAATATATCCACACACAGAGACAGTGGTGTTGTACATATAGTGTATATTTGTTTTCTCATATTGATATTGATTGTTTTTGTGGCCTTTTCTTTTGAACATTGTAATAAGTTAAATCGTTTTGCTAGCATTTGTCTTGCACAATGTAGTTGTGTTTAGTTCATAGTAAAGTCAAGACCCATGTTGTGACTGACCTAACCCTCTGATGGATTTGCATTAAGTTGCACTACCTGGTTAGCAGGTTATCTCTGTAGAACGTCGGTGAGTACTGTGTTGTGTTTTAGTATTGGGTATGTAATTTAAAGGCAAGGACGGTGAAATAAACGCTGAAATGCTGTAACAAATGGATCTCATGGTCTTTGTATGTTTATTTGTAGGTTTTGGGGGGAGGTGAATGTGAGTCTTGAAATCTCACTGTAAGGGGAGTTTTAAAAACTAGCAGACTCAGCATCTCCTTCCCCCCCTGGCAGATATATATAAGGTGCTTTTGAGCAAAGGGCCAGTGCAAATCTTATTTAATGCTACTTCAGTATATCAGAGGGAAGGATCTTTGCAGCCAAGGTAACTGTGGCATTATGGTGAGGGTGATTGAGCAGTCCACCCTGCCTACTGTGTACCTTCACATATAGACCTGCGATGGAACCTCCTGGGTTATAGATAGAAGTTTATCTGTGGTGACAGTGTTCAGGGAGTGCAACATACATCGTACACAGCATGTTTAATCCCCCAAGTCCCGCTCGAAGGCTCCCTCTTTTATAGAGCAGTAAAAAATAGCTCAACTGCAGCAGGCGTCACATGATAAAGGTAAACGTCACAAAGCTACAAATAGTCCAAACAATAATGTCGCCCCTTTAGCCTGGGGCTTATTATATTATAACATATAGGTTTAATATGTTATGCTGTAGGTGCTCAGTGGCTGACACTGATCAAACACAAATTAGCACTGTAACAACAAATCAGTGTCTGTTTCGTGGTCATCGCCACATTGTTGTGCGCCCTGCAAGCAGCTGGTCCACTGTCGAGCTGTCAAGCGCACGTCCCTTGAGCCAGAATTATCATCCACAGACTCAGATTCTGCTTTTGAATGATCTGATTCATCACTTGGCACAGAGATGAAATGCTCATCATCAGTCATGTGGACCTTCAGAGATCAGAGACAGTGCTTGCTGACACACCAGCACTGCCCCATCATGCTGATCATAGTACTGTGACAATGAGCTGGTTGACAAAGGAAAAGACACTTATGAGGATGTCTGTCTTTCAGTGGCCTGAGAGGGGTCGCAAAGCCTTCACTGTAAAAATATGTCTCAAAGTAAATACTCTGAAGATCTGATTATTCATAGACCAGCAAACACCTTGTAAACTTGAGTGTGGGAATTTCCCTTATTTCTTTTGAATAGCTCCAATAGGTGAGAGAGGTGATTGCACTTGTTTCACAGATTTCCTCTAAATTCTGATCAAGAGGAAAATCCTAAAGTGAACCTAAAATTACACCGGCAGTCACTGATTACATAAAGACTCCCTCACCTCTTGAATATGTTAGTCAAATCCTTTGGGAGGATGAATTTTAAGCATGCCAGAAGAGTAATTTTTAGGATTTAGGGATTTGGGATTTGAGAAAAAGACCTTTATATAAAATTCGCTTTAATACATTGACGGAGGGAAAAAAGGGACTTTCTCAACAATCTGAGCCAAGTGCTATAGATACTGACCCTGTGGACGTGATGGTAGAAAAACATCATAAAATTATTATTATTATTATTTCTGACTGTTAGTCTGACTGTTTTTGGAAGTGGTTAGGAAACACTGGTGGTATTGCCAGGTCAAGGCAGGTTTGAATTTCATAATACAACATCCAAAAACAAAAAAACGATCAAACAAATAAAACTCTTGTACTTCACCAATTTAGCATTGCTCCTACACCAACATACACCTACATTACCCACAACACGCACACAAAACACTTCATGGCTGAGCTTCGGGTTTGTTGTGCTGGTAGCTGGCTTCAAGCATCAGATAAGAGTCTTCATCTTTATCACTACCAACAGCTCCTCTCATATCCACAGAATGATTTAATCCTTTATTGGTAAAAGTAATATATATATATATATATATATATATATATATATAGATTGTAACAGCTTTAAAACCTGATTCATAGGTGTTTACTCAAAAATTTAACACCTGTTATTAAACACCATTTTAGATTCAGAGTTCGTTTTCTGGATGGGAACCAAATTCCTCCCAGCATGTGTGGCTTTCCTGTAAATAAACATTATCATTTGATTAAATCCCCTTTATCCTGGGTACAGTCAGGCAGGTAGAGAGGAATGCTAATGGGCCATTGTAATTATTCACATTTCATTGCAATCTGTTATGTACAAAGAAAAATCATCACTGTGCTATTAGGAGGCATAATAGAGGATCAAACGAGTGAGAGATGTGATAAGGTATTTTAAGTTTAATCAATAATTAGTTGCGTTCGTGAGTTGTTATGCGCTCGGTGCAATTTCGAAGCCCGAACACTCACAGACTCACTGGTCGAGCTGAGAGAAAAAGAGGAGGAAACCGCAGCATGTTTGAGGAGCCGTGGAACAAAACAGAATAGAATATGTCACTGTGGTGGGTAGGATTTAACCGGTGGGCGTGTGGAGAAGCAAAACAATGAGCTCGGAGGCAGTGTTTAAGGAGAGGAGAAAATGTTCTTGCAACCTCCTCTGCTGCTGATTTTTGCCATTCACCGTTTGATATGATTGTTCTGGAAATGAACATTCAGTTTCACCCAATTGACCTTTCGAGGCCATAGATTTTAACTGGGACGCCTTTTCTATCATTCAGGTTAATGCACTGTAACGTGGCACTGAGTTTGATTAGCTGCAACACACAGACACTGTCAACCAGCCACTGCCATGGCTGGTTAGGCATAGCTTGTTGAGTTAGGCTGCCATTCATCGTTCCACACACACACACAAAAAGGGGCAAAAAGGGCCTGAAGTCAAACCGTTGAGCATGTGTGGCACAGACAGAGACGGGCCTGTTTACACACACACACCCTCCAAATGCATGCTTTTCCATAGCTAACCAGGTTAATGTATTTATTCCACCCGGGTGCTTCTGGCGTCTCAGCAGCTGTTACCATCGCACCTACTATAGGTCAGCCTTTTTCTTTGCAAATGTCTGATGTTGACACCAATGTGCCACCCACATATACTTCCTGCTCCCCCCCTCCAAACATCTCCTTTTCATTTATTCCCCGGAGCAAGGCGTGTACAGTAGCTATCACATTGAAAAATGGAAAGAGAGATTAGTGGCACTTTGTCAACCAACTGAGTGTTGTGTGTTCTCTATCCCAACACGCCAAGGGGTTTGTTGTTGTGACTGATAAAATGGCTGCTGCCTCTGATGACTGCAATTATGCTGCGTACATATATCAAGAGGATGATTTATCCGGCTCCCTCTGTCACCTTCTCGGGTGTTGATGTGCCACATAGCGACTGAGGTACATGGAAAATTCCTCAGAATGATTTGTGCTTTAAATTCAGAGAGAAGAAACTTGTAGCTCGCTCTGTTTATGTGAACGATTTTTTTTTTTTTGTTATTGAACATGAAATGACTTAACTCTTCAAGAAAACGAAATCTCTTGCTTCCCTGCTTATCTGGTCGGTCTCTAGGGCGAACATCATCCTGTAGCAGATCAGCTGTGGAATAATTAGGTAGCTGTGGATGTGCAGATGGCACACACACACACACACACAGGCTCTGAAGGAAATCATTGCCACAGCAGGAACATGATAACCCTGGAGACAACTGCTGTATGTGCTTGTATTGATCACTTAGATGTGTTGATATCACATATTGAACTGCAACATCACCGTACAGACAGAGGAAGGATGGTTTCCCCTTATTATTTAAGATATTATGCACATCACAAAGGCACCGTGAGAATAGATCACTTGTTCGTTCATTACTTATTTACACGTCCGCACAAAAGTTAAGTGAGGATAGAGTAAACAGAAAGTGAGAAATGTTAATGTGTCTACTTATGAAGTGAGATGTGGAGAGAATTGGCCGACTCCCAGGAGAAAGATATTAACTGTTTTTCCAAGTGAAGCATATTGAGGCATAAATCACTGGTCCTACACTGTATGACTGGGCCTGTTTCTTAATACCAATATCCATACTGCAATCCATGTTTAATTCATGGAGATTCATGTTCTACAGAGTTGTCCTCGTGGCCTGAGGCCTGGTTTCTTTCACTTGAATATGTGGTGAGAGCCACATCTTGGCACATTCGGGAGAGAGAAAGACGGAGAAGAGGCACAAAACCACTTTGTAATTGGTAGATTTATTCTGAAAGTGTGTTCTGTCAGTGCTGGTTTGCTTGATGCTCAGGCAACTCTGGGGAAACAATTCCGGTTTGTAGTACCGATCAGAGAATGGGAAGGCTTTTGGTGCTTTCAGTGATCATTCCCATTTCACAGAGAGTTTCTCTTCAAAATGAGATAAATGTTATTGAAATATTGCGCTTTGTGTGTTTGAAGATCTAATTCTGGGATGCAGACAAAACAGCCTTCGAGGCTGCTCACGTTCGGATTATTAAAGCCACGTACTGTCAAACGTGACAAACAAAAACTGGTGCAGATCACTTGGTGAGACCAGAAATGATCTCACACCAGATCTAAGAAGGCTGTTAGCTTTCCTATCACTTTTCTGTATTTAGATTTCATGCTGCAGCCTGGGTCAAAGGCCAAAGGTCTGTAACACCAGTAAGATGGAAACTCCAGTCATAAGCATATAAGTATAACAATTATACTTCAGTTAGCATATCAACCATGCACAGACATTTAAACACATATGCTTACACTGCCACCCCTAAGATTTACCATAAGTGTTGCCACTTCTTTTTAAGTTAATATAAAGGTCAGCATTGTGACAGTCACTAAAGCTTCAGCATCACCACTTGACAAGATGAAACGACTACAAATTGTGTTTAGTCTGTTGTGAGTGATTGGTTGCATACAAAACAGATCTTATTACTACTTGAAAGCTATGCGTGATTCACTTGTACAGAGTAGGTGACAGTTGTTGCTGTCTAGTCTTTAGTTAAAAAGAGGTTAATGAAACGCTTTTTTCAGCTGCTGCAGTAAAACATGTTTTTAGCTTAAGTCAGTGAAGTTTATTTATATTGCACCTTTTCTAGAGCATGAGAGAGATTAAAACACAAGCTGTGAATCATCTCAGTGCTAAAGCTCTAATGCAATTATGCTCTGCGTTTGTTCTGCTTACATTGCGGTCGACATCATGTACATGATATCACGGGAATAATGGTGTCAAAGTGAGTGTAGTTTTAGGCTTCGCCAGATGGTGGCAGCTGTTCACCATTAAGCTGTCTGCTGTATCAACACTTGAGCTGACAGCAATCACCTCTGCACTTGCAACCGAGCAGAACTGATGACAGTCTGGATTTTGAGGTTTAAAAAAAGGAAATTATTATTATTTTTCCTTTATTCCATTTACGTCCACTTGATCATAATGTCGCTGAGAGTTCTTGCTCTTTTACAGTCACATTAAAAAAAATTGTGTTCACCCTTTGTGTGAGCTGAGTCATTCAGGCAACATTCCTGTTTACACTCTGCTTTGAATGGACGACCGTGGCTCCAGGGCACAGGTCACGAAAACGGTATCAATAAAACAACCAATGACTGAATCCCTCACAGCTCATTCATCTCTCAGCAAAACAAGCAGCAGTGAGCAGAGCTGACACCATATGGAATGTGGTTGTAGATTTGAAATAGAGTCAAGCAGTTACACGTTTGTCGTGCTGGGCACAGATGCATTGTAGCCCCCACACTGTGTGAGTCATAGCTACTGTACACTCACACAAAAGCACACTCACACACACATTTGTACGAGTGCACGTGCGCAGACAAACGCTGTCACACACTCTCCCTCTCTCTCTCTCCATGATGTGGGCCAGTGACAAGTGCAGACCCCCATCAGGGATGACAACTGTTCACTGGGTGATGCCACAGAGAGGAAGCAAGAGGACATAATTAAGGGGATAACACCTGTCTCAGTGTGCAGCGGCATCAGTCCCGCACATGCACACACATAGAGATGCAGCAAACACGCACACACACACACACACACACAAAAACACCTTTTTGACAGGACACATTTATAGTCATTAAGAATCCAGCCTATGATCTCTCCCTGTGATCACCTGAATCCCAAATATCCCAAACAGAGCTAATACAAACTTGAATTAGGCATCTGAGGTGAAGTCTGCAGGTGGGAGGTGGGAGGTTTTATCATCTCTTTTAAAGCACTGACTCACCGCCTGAATTGCAGGCAGAGATGGCAGGGTTCCCCTCTCCTGTCAGCTCAGACTCTCAGTTTCTTAGAACCGAGCCGCAGCCTGCAGAGCTTTAAAATGAGTCAGGAACTGGAGAACATTGCTGCCATTTTCACCCCGACCGCTCTCTTGCACAGCGCTAAACTTAGGCATTTTGGGGAAATACACTTTCTCACAGAGGAAAATAAAAAGCTACAGCCAGGAGATTCTTAGCTTAGCTTTAGAGGTGCTGTTAGCTGGAATTTATGTTAAGCTAAGCTAATCTAGTCCATCTCAGGGTCTAAGATTTTCTATAAAATTGCGGAGACATTTGTTGCATCTAATCCTCTCTCTCTCTCTCTCTCTCTCTCTCTCGCTTGCTTTGAATTTCTTGTCAGATGTTTAGACTTTAGATGTTTGTGTTATCAAAGGTACATTTATACCTAGATTTTATGTGTGTTTTCCATGCTGTAAACATGAATCTGCAGCTCAGGTTGAAGGTTGATTTCAGGTCAATACAGGGTCCAAAGTATGACTTGTGAAGCAGTGAAGATGATGTGAACCGTGCAAGCTGCCTCAGCTGTTTGTTTGATCCCTCAACAGCCGCTCTCTCAAGTTTGAAATGGATTGGAGTATTTCTATGCTGATTTTTTTTTTTTATCACTTTGTTATGGCCTGCAGGACTAGACTCACAGCTTATCTATCTACTTTGAACATAGCCACTGCTCTTACACTGCTTCTTTCAACTTATGAACTCAACCAAACAAATTTTCACCGTGGTATGGGTCGAACAAAACAGGAGTTAAATGACCCTGCAGTCAGAGAAACATTTGCCCTGGCTGGATCAAATAATCCATCTGACATTGATCTTGATTCACCCAGAAAACCAAAAGTTCCCATCAGCCATATGCTGGATTTATATTGGTTTCACTTTTGCCAGCTGTTGCCAGCCACAAGCCACACGAGCTGTTCTACAATCAATTTACGCTTGACCCAACTTGGACGGATTTTCCGCTCGATCCTATTTATGCAGGCGCACACCTGTTTGTGTATCAGGTCGGCATGTGTCTCGTTTTTATAGGAGATGGTAATAATGAATTCATGAGGTCGTCAATTAATCTGCCACTCATGGGATGAAAGTGGCTCAGTCTTAGTCTTCAATGTACACAGTAGATCAGGACAGACGTGGCAGTCTGTGTGATATGCCAGCTCCCACACAAGACCTGAATACAGAAGAGACGAGACAGATTTTATAGGAGACGTTAGGAGCCGCACACTCACTCTGGAGCAAGACTGCGCAAACACATACTTTTCACACACACACACACACACACACACAGATGCAAAGACAACCCTCCCCACCCCCCACCCTCATCCACACGCTCACACATCACAGTACTGTTTTGCTTTGCCGGGAGGTTGTTGCCAAGGCTCAGAATGAGCGAGTTGATTGGTCGCCTCTGCTCATCACCGTAGGAACTCACCAGTTGGATTGGCTGGTTCCATAAAGGAAGCTTTTCAAGATGTTTTCCCATCTCCTCCTGTACCAACTGCTGGATCTTTCATTTCTCTCATTATTGCTCCACACCACTCTTTCAATTTAATTAGCACAGCTTCACAGTCGTGTGTTTTTTTTCCTTTTATTGCTTTTATTGTAGCAAGAAAGGTAGTGTAAGGTGAATAAAGGGGGAAAAATCATTTTCCACATTATCATATGAAAGATCATTCTAGTCAGAAATGATCAGAGTGATATATTGATTCCTTCTAGTGTTTGCCTGTGTGAGGTGAAGAGCACATGCTTGTGTGGTGATATATGCTGGATGCCGTGGTAATATATGTGCAGCACAAGGACACAATGATGGAACAGAATAAAAATCTCCTGTAGACTCACGAGAATAAGCAGCACACTCAGACACTTTCCTTGTCTGTGGTTTATATCTGTTGATAAGCACCAATGACAAAATACGTCCTCGGCCTCAGGGTGAACATGCCTTGTGTGTCCGCACGCACGACTGTAAGCATATGTGTGTGTGTGTGTGTGCATGATTGTATGTTTGCGTGCCTCGTGCCTCTGGCTCTGTGCGGCTGTGCGTGTGTGAGAGCACCGCGATGTATGTGCTGAATTAAACAAGGTCACTCAGAGCAAGGCTGACTGCTCCGGCAGCCCCGCCACACACAGCCGTTCCCCCACCAAAGGAAGAACCGACTGCACCCATGTATAGAGATGGTCTAGTGGTTTACATTCCAGCCACCAGAAGAATATAAAGAGATTAAAGAACATATTTTTGAGAAATGACACACAAGTCACATTCTGATCTATGATTACTGCATGGTAACTGTGTATATAAATGTTCATTTAGCAGTGGTTTCCAGCCTTCCTATCTGGTCTGCTGCTCTTTCAAGGAAACATATACTAACTTGATTTCTTGCCAAGAGTTAGATAAGGGGACTGATGCAACTCATGTCCGTAAGATAAATATGAAGCTGCAGCCAGCAGATGTTTGGCTTATAAAGCCAAACATCAATAAATAGAAAAATTCCACCAACAGCGCCTCCAAACTCACTAGTCAACATGTTGTATCTCATCCATCCTTACAGGAAAAATGGAATAGTTTAAACCTAAATGACAAGATGTCTTTTCACCTGCAAATCACCAGACACGTGCTCACTGGTTTACCGCCCACTATTCCCACCCAAAGGAGCATCATTCTCCCCCTCTCTAACAGGCAACCTTATCTTCTTTCAACCTCATCTTATCACTTTCTCCAGTAAAAAAAAAAAAGCAAATAAAAAAAGAGCAGGGGAGCACAAGCTACGGAGAAGCCAATTATTGACAGTTAGCTGTACACCATATATCTGTCACTCCTTTTATTAGGCATTCAGGGTTCAAATGTATTCCATCATCATTTTTTACAAGGGCCGGTGAATGTGTTGATGTTATTTATAGGCAGCTGTTTTCCTTTCCATCAGCGCTGTCACCCCTCGAGTGTTTACTGCACCTCCTTGTTCACCTCTCCGGTGACAAGAAGCTGGGTTTAATAATAGGAAACATTCCACTTTTCACTCTAAGTACTTGCATTGTCAGTGTCTATAGATCTGCTTTTTCTGTATCAGTACCAGGTCGTGTAGACAGAGATTCAGTGAAAGTCTCTGCCATGAAGCAGGAAGACATTTTTATTTGTTGTACCAGAAAGTACGATTTTAACATGCTGGTTTAATTGACACAATGTGCCCTCAAATCTCACGCTTGGTTATAAATAAAATAGAACGTGAATAAAAAAAAACAAAACAAAAAAAAACAGAAGCAACCTGCCATCTGTCACAACTGTCACACAATCAACGAATTAACATCTGAGAGATAGAACATGCAGAGAAATACATGCTAATCACATACAACCTGACTGCGTTTCACACCTGATTTATTTAAGCCTCGTTTCCTCAGGTTTTGTGTGCAAGTGTGTGAGTTAATATTTGTCACTACGCAAGAACGTGTTGCCTGTGCAAAGAAACTTCCAAAGATACATCCTTGCTGTCTAACAGAAGACACACAGAGATGTTGAATGTGTTAGAGCTCTACCAATTACTCAATGACTTGTGTGTCATTTCTGCATGCAAGAATGTTAAAGCCCCTAAAAACATATTTTCTATGTTTCTTACTATGAGCAACAGGAGACTGGTGCTCTGACATTGCAAGGCAGTTGCACAATCCAGGAAGTGGGTGCCCTGCAGCAAACAGCAGGATTTAGCCAGATCCGTAGTCCTACATACCACCTTTCTCAACACTTTTTCAACACCTCAGAGCTGCTAACACAAATGCTGTTCTGAGGGACGACTGTGACAGTCCAAACGCTGTTTCATAAGATAACCGGAAGTTTCGTGCCTCTGAACAACAACACAGTTCTTATTCAGCTCAAGTGGCCACAGTCCGACTGTGAAAGTAAAGGTGTTGTTCCTCACAAAAAAAAAAAAAAAAAAATGGTTTTCTTGGTATAACAGCTCAGGACGGTGGTATTCAGCCCCCCTTACAAGACCAAACACAGCTGCTGACTCCTGCTATCAGAGGTAGTTAAGGGGGTTTCACTGAGGAACAGAGGTCACTGAGAGCCCTTGTTCTGGCTAAACCCATTTTCTTTGTCTGTCACCTTCCATTTTTGGCAGTCCCAGTCAACATGTCTCTTGGCTGCCTCACAGTGTTGCTGTGCTCAGGAGGTCACTGTCTTTGTTCACAAACTAATTTCCTCATTAGAACCACAGAGCCACTTAAAATCCCCGGATGCGTTCTCTCCTGTCAAGTCTTTTTTTTTCTTGATAAAAGTGGTTAGCAAGTGATTGAAAATGAGTCATCCAGTGTTTTTGTCCTCAGCATTTATGGTTTGCCAGTCTCCTTTACTTGCACTCCCACCAGGCAATGCTAACAAAAATAAATCTGGTTGTTTCTCCTGACGGCATCTTTGCTTGTTGCCAAAAGCAGACACTGTTCAAAATACAAAATTTGGTGCTTGTTGTACAGCACAGTAAGATGTGACGGGTTCATTCCAGGATCAGAGATGCTCCTCCAGCGTTACTGCGTGGAAGCCTGAAAACCAACATTCACAATCTATTAAAAAAAAAAAAAAGTCAAAACAAGAATGACTCTGTTTGTTGTGTACAAAAATTATGTGACTATTAACTTATTCACAGAAGGCTCGGCACAAGAGGTCAGAGGTTAAATATTAGCAAGTTTGGCAAGCTTCATTTTTACAGACACACGAGCGGGATCATTTATTTGCAACAGGGTGAGAAAGTGAATGAGAGTATTTCCCCGAATGCCAAACTATTCCTTTAATATTCCTTTTGTAGTAGTCGTTTACATTTTTACACACTCCAGGAGACCAAGCTCCAACTGTTCTATGCACGTACTTAGCACTCAGATGCACTCGACTCATTTTTTTTATTCAGAAGTATGCAGTAAAACCCAACTGCATATGACTTTTATTGTGAAAGAAGCACAAGGAAGCTGTAAATCTTCTTTTACTTTCTTCATTCCCATCATCTACAGTAATTTGTAGCGATAGAAAAACATACACAGAAAAGATATAAGCAAATAAAAGTTGGATTTTATATCCAGGAGAGAATGGTGTTTACATGTAGAGAGTGAAATATAGCATTATAGATTAGATCAGATACTGCAAACCCATGAAGCAAACAGTGCTGGTGTTACACTGTATATCCTCCTATGCCTCCATAAGCTCAGTCAATCCACAAACACATGTTTCTCTCTGTGCCTGAGTCTCTCACAGTCACTCAGTCAGAGCACACATCTGATCAGAGAGTGGTTCTGTTTTTATTCCTAACCCTAACCCCTGACTGACAATGACATCTGCAGTGAGTCACTCACACACAATATCGTTACACCTCATATGTGTGACAGTCAAGTGGGTTTGCCAGAGACTGAACTAAGAAGGATGAACGTACATTACTTTGAATTTTACACCAATAATATTTTCTGGTTTCAGTCATCATAGATTACAAATTACATTTAGAAGTACAGACGCTCCCTCATACATCGAACCGTGGCTGCCCTGTTGTTCTGTTTCTTTGTTGCTTAGCAGATCTGTCCTGCAGTGTCAAAATCAATATTATATTTCTGTAAATGATATACCAGAATGCTGCACACATACAAGGGGGCGTCAGGCTTCAGGCGTCAGCAGATGGACCAGATAACCTCATATTGGACTTTACAGCTCCACAGTCATCAGTTCAGACTCCTGGTGGAAACACAGCCTTTGCTTGTGCACAGTGGAAACATGCCCCTAGAAACAGTGGAAGAAATGACACCGAGAATGATTCAAGGAACGAATGGATACTGCTCCTATGTTATGATAACAATTTGCTCCCCAGCTTCATTGCACTTTGTTTTCCCTTCCAAATAAGTAATAGATAACGGTGTTAAATTGCTTGTGATGTGATGCCCCGAGCACTTTTTTCATGCTGTGTCAAGAACTTCTCCAGTCATGTGTCTCACAATGCTTATGGGAAACCAATACGCAGACAACAAAAGTCATATCCTCCGACGACCCTGACCTCCCCTCTCTCTCTCCACACAACGTCACACTCTTTTCTTCTTCCCGCCCCCAAATAGACACGAGCAGTAATTCTGTAAATAACTGATGCTGTTGTTTTTCTGAGGATACCAGTCTGCCCCAGCAGCTCAGAGATGGTGGATCAAACTGAGCTTCAGGCATGAGTTGTTCGGACCAAATCTTCAGTTCTGTTCACAGTCTTCTGTTAATGATGTTGTTCAGTTGTCTAAAAATGTTTCCGCTGACTCAGCCCTGTTTTGCTGTGGTTCATTTGAAGGATCAGTGTGAAGAGGACTTGCTCCTCGATGCCGGCTGTAAATGTCACTTATACTTTGCTTTGTTTGTCTCATTGATGCTTATTCTCTCTGACAAAATGTCCACGTTCTCCGTAGGAGTATTAAAAGGTTTGTGAAACGTACATTACATCCAGGCTGGAGTGGTGTCAGGATGTGTGTCACTGGCTTCGTGCGCTTTGCTTTGTTGTTTTCAGACAGAGAAAAGCTCCAGCTGTCTTCAAAAAGCCTCGGCTTCTGGGACTGCTTCTCTCTTTGCTGTGCACATGCACAGTTTCTCCATCTCCCAAACTGAAATGCATCTTCGTTCAGACGGTTTCACTGTCTTTGTGATGAGGCTCTAACAATGGCATGTTTACAGTGAGCACTTCCAGGATCTGTGTACACAACATCTGACATTATTCAAGTCTAGTTAAAGAAAAAAAAACTTCCACAACAGCTCTGTTAAAAACAATGAACCACAACTGAAATGAAATTACTTCATTTTTCCAGTATGACATAAACACACAACTTTATCTAAGTCAATTTCCTGTTTACTCATGATGGATTTCTATTTTTGTTTTCCATGTCCTTGTCTCGCAGGCTCATCAGTTATACGATCTATATTGGTTTAGTAACTTCCTGGATAGATATCTTTGGTACTGTCCAGCTCCCCGGGCTTGATGTCAATTATCTCATTTTACGTGCTGGGTTTTGCTGTCCTCGTGCAATAAATCAAGAAGGACGATGGAGTCCACTTATTTATTTCACAGTCAAATTCCTCCTCGTTATTCTGCTGTTCTTTCACAGACACTCAGCTGTGGAGAACAGGAGAAAAAAAAAAGATAGCAAAACACAAAAGCTTGCAGAAAATTCGAAACTGCCAGAATGATTTCAAATCTGTTTCATGGGATGAGTTGCAGCTGTGCACTGAGGCAAAAACTTGCCCACAATGTCACTGTATTGATTCATCAGGACCAGAGATCAGGCTATGTCAAAAGGTGAGGTTAAGACAGCAACCCTGTCTCCTAGAAATCCTGTTTATAGGCCTTTAGGCTGCTGCAAGTTGAGTGTAGTCCAATTTAATGCCACGCAATTCAATGTCCAATTGTGTTGAGTTTCTCACAACCTTTAAAATATATGGTGAAAAACTGAAGGCAGATGTAATGTTTTCATTTTGATGACGGGAGGCTAATAAACAGAGCAGCATATTATCACACTCAGCAAATAGTATGTACCATGGTCAGCACTGTCAGTCCTAAGGAATGCAAGGCAAAAGAATATTGTTAGCTGGTGAGGAAAAAGCTGAAGTAATGGATTCCAGGTGCTTGCAAACCAGCCTAAGCAAACTGAAATAATAAATAAATACACATATACATTAAGAAAAACATCAGTAACTGGTATTGGTACTGCTTTACTTTGGAACAGTTCATTCACAGGCATAATTCCCAGAGAAAAATACTTTCTGTTCGACAACATCTTGCACTTCAAAAGCCGCCTGAAGGAGAAATAAAATATGCTAATAGACAATAGCTCACATCTGCTGTAGAAAATAGGGTCAATAGTCATTATCACAATTCATTAGACAATGACACAGAGGAAATTCATAGGACGCTTTAAACCAGATGTATTGTTCTAATAAGCCATGCTATCAGTGTCAGCTGAGCATCAGTCTATTGTGCGCTAACTACATCTATCACTCGGTGATGGTCTGATGACTGCGCTAATCAAACAGACAACTGATTATTGTTGTAATGCTAAGTGCATTAAAACATTTAAATATGGGGCACTGTGATTTATATACACAGGCTGGAAGAATAAAAAAAAAATATCGTGCTTAACATTTTAAAATGAGATACTCTGAGAAGTTGTGCAAAAACAGAAACCTCTGCTCACCACCCTGGGAACAGAGTTACCATGGTGATGAGGCCATTTCTGTGCAGCGGTAACCTGCTTGACGCAAAAGCTCCCAATTAGCCACTAAATGAGACCTAATAATAAAATGGTTAAAGTAAAATAACACATTTTGGATCAGATCAAGTTGTCTCTCTCTCATGGTAAATAAAGCCTGGTACAGTAATGTCATGCATCAGGTAAAGGGACATTTTTTTTAATTTCATGCACAGCTATGTCCAGGCTAACACTGTTTGCAGTGCGTTCATGAGTGTGCTGCTGGTGTGTGAAGTCATCAGGAAGGTGATTTGGTCGAGTAATAAGAGAAATGTGCAGCACAGAATCCCAAATTTGTCTTTAAGCCATTGTATTGATCTAACTTTAACTGTTAATGATCCCAAACTTTATTTAAAAAACATGGCATCATAGCAACACACTGATCTATCTTCATCTCTCATTATGTCAGATCTCACTTCTAAACTCTTCTAATCCACAGTGTCAGACTTTGTATGTGACGTATACAGAGACAGAAAGGAGGTTGAAACAAAGTTTATTCAATTGCAAATCCAATTGATTTGGATTTCCCTGACTAGTACACAAACCGAGGAGCGTATCTTGTGTCTTATGCATAAATCAACAAGGATAATCACATTATGAAAATCAGGTTGATGAGGCGCTTCTCCCTCACAGCCAAAGAACCCGAGAGAATGTGCTTCAGTCTGAAAAATTTGCTCCCTGACAAAATAAAATCTCAGCTGATGCGCTATTTCAGGTGCCAGGGAACGTCAGCCGGGGAATATAATGAACCGAATCATAAGTCTCTGCTGTCACATTGCCTCATTCACTCAGTCATGAGATGTTAACTACATCCAGTGAGAGCAAGCGCCCCCTCTCAGTCGGCAGTGTTCTCACGAGCACTTTCCACTGACAGAATCTGCACACTGGCTTTGAATCGTCCCCCACTTGAGGTCAAATGTCCAATTCAGTCTTTGTTTGTCTTGTTTTTTTTTCCACACATTTCTCCCACTTAGTCCCTGATATTGTTAACAAAGTAGCTAAAGGAACTTTCGTTGCAGCATTTTTATTTAGCTCAATCACTGACTATCACCTGTGTTTAGAGGGGAAGTAGAGGACTGGAGGGAGTCAGGTTGTAGATGGATCCTGCAACAGGAGCATTTAGACAGGTGTAATGGAGAGAGACAGAAGACATATAGAGAACAACATGCGACTACCCGCAATATTTGTAAGCGACTTTACAGAAAAACAAGCCCAAAGTGGCTTTAAAGCCAATGAGTCGCTATGACAACAGCTCGTGACCAGGGAAATCGGGTTTGATGTCTTGAAAAAACAAGTCTTGGCATCTAAAGTAGCTGCTGCTTACAGACTGCTCATCCGCTTCCATTTGTCAAAGAGAATAAGAGCTTATGAATAATAAGTCTCATTGCATATTCAGAGACAATGACCATCAGCGTCAATGGGGTGTCAGTGGGACGGGTTTCCCTCCATCTATCAACCTCTGGATGGGTGGTGGTGAAGCCGAGACCCCCACAACTCATTATTGATGTTTTCTAATTAGTCTTTTGGTTCTGTTTGATCCCATATCTTGTTATTCACCACCGTGGCTCCTTTGCCCCTTGGAAATAGCAAAATCATTTCTTCTCATGCTGTGATTTACAGTTATTGCAATTTGGAGATGAAAATGAGCAGGGACAGGAGGAGAGTTCAAGTCTGTTACTCATTTCCACTCTCACCTCCTCCTCCTCCTCCCGCTCTTCCTCCTCTTCCTCCTCCCACATATGAAAGCAATAAATCAAGTCTTTGTGTCCTCAGCTGACTAGGTAGCCTTCATTAGGGCATCACATCACCAGGCATGTTGGTCTCAAGGTTGTCCTCAGCGTTGACTATGAACCTCAGTAAAATTGATCTGCACACATCTCATATCTCAAAGACAGATGGCTGTTGGATAAGAGTTGAGCTCTTGAGGATGCCAAGCAAAGAAATTTACATATCAAAAAAAAAAAAAAAAAAAAGTTGGCAACATTTCTGCTCAGGTAAAATTATGCAACAGTGCATTTGAGGTATATTTCAGTCAGTCCTCACACTGCAGGTACTTCTCAGATGTCATTCTGCTTTGAAAATGCAAGACTAGTAAAGAAGTCATGTTGAAAGTAATGTGTGATGAAGATCAAGTATAATTGAACCAGGTAATGTGTCCATCTCTCAGCCTGGAGTACAAACTGTGCAGAATGGCCAAACACATATTATGTCAAATTCAACAGCATCACTGTGATAAAAAAAAAAAAAAGTAAAAGCCACATAAGAGGTGTGTTCATGTGCATTTCTTTTCTTTTTTCCATAAATAATCAGTGTATATAGTAACATATATCTCCACTTTGCCAGAGGTGCCTTTAATGCTCCAAAAGCTTCTTTTCTCCCTCTAATGATCCCACTAAATCTCTCTACAGCTACCTCCCTGAAGTGGACAGCAGCCTCAGGACCTGTAAGCAAAGCCTCAGACCTGGTGCAGTGGGGCCAGTAAACATGGATGATTTGCTCCCAAACACCTTGAAACCACCTGACCTCCTCCACACAGCTGCAGAGGAGAGTGTGTGTGAGTGTGTGAGTGTGTGAGTGTGTGTGTGAGAGAGAGAAAAAGCAAGAGACAAATTGAGAGGCATCGAAGAGGTGAGCAAAGGAGGGCAAAGAGAGTTGTGGGCTGCACTGGGAATTTTTAAACAATTACGCATGAGTGTGTTTTTGGGTGGAGTCAAGAAGAGAAGAAGGGAAATGCATTCATCTATGTTGTGTGTCTGTGTGTGAGTGTGTGTGTGTGTGTGTGTAGGAAAAGAGCAGGAGGGACAGAGTGGATAGAGAGAGGCTTCTACTAAACTAATACTGATTGCTCACCTGGTGTATGTTTAGTTTGTGTGTGTGTGTGTTTGTCATGTATGGTTTGATTACTCAGCCAGTGGAGTGGTGCTTAATCAAATAGTGAAGAGAGAAAAACACCTGATCCTCTGTAATTGCATTAACTCCTGACTGGGCACAGCACACACACACACACACACACACACACACACACACACACACACACACACACACACACACACACACACACACACACACACACACACACACACACACACACACACACACACACACACACACACAGCTGCGAGGGTCCCAAAAAGACAACATGACATTTATTGTGTGGCTCTTGATTGATCACAGCAATGGACAGCGTGGCCCTGGACAACCTACATCAGTGGTTCCCAACCTTTATTGTCTGATGTGCCCCACAGACCTGTCAGATGAACTGAAGTACTCTTTCATGTAAGTAATACTAAAAATACAGATGATAGGATGAAGCCTGTGTGAGCCAGCAGTAATCTGAGAATAATCAAACTAGGAGAAAACAGCCTTCTCTACACCTGGATGGATGCAGGACGGTGGTAATGTCCTTATAAAAACACTGATCCATCCACGGTTGAGTTACAGCCTTTGCTGTTAAACCACATCTGGCCTGTGTGTATGTGTGTGTGTGTATTGGAGAGGAGCAGCCTGCCAATGCCACCATCAATATCTGTTCATCTAATAAATGCACAATCTTGCAAAATAAAATTGTTTCATTCACAGTTGCCAGCAAAGCCATATTGAAACCTATTGATTGCCTGCGCTTCTGTTCGCCTGCAGCGGCGGCAGCAAAGGGCCGAATGGTTGCGGGATGAGATGTGATCAGTGCAGCTGCCAAACGAGAGCAAGCGACAGCGGCAGCAACCGGGGCGGCACAACTCAGCAGAGTTTTTGGTAGCACACGCACTGGCACTTAACCTTGAAGCTGTGTTCAACCTCGCAATGAATAATGCCCTTGGGAGGGTAACCGGGGGGGAGAGTGTGGAGGGTAGGACAGGAGGAGGTGTGGTGGAAGGGGGGAGAGAGAAATACAACAAGAGAGAGAGACACTTGCAGGGTGTGCATTTAAAGAGCTGCAGAGGCTATGGGAAGGTTGTATAGGAGGAGTGTGAATGTGTGTGTGTGTGGAGGAGGAGGAGGGAGAGAGAAGGAGGAGGAGGAGGAGAGGGGGAGGAGTGGAGTAGGAAAAGGATGCCAGAAAGGTCACTAGGCAAAAATGATGAAGTCATCTGTATTAGATTTTCCGTGGCTGCAGCCTGGATGAAAGCTGGCTGCCGGCCAGGGAGGTGAGCTGCCTGTACCTGTGGCCAGAGCTCCTCTGGCATTAGCAGCTCATCAGTTTTCTGGATTCACATAGAATTTCAATCGATATCTAGGGTTTGCTCAATTTATGCTGCTTCTAAACAGGCTCTTCCTACAGCTTGGGTAACATACTTGCAGAGATAATGCTGAGACAATAAATGAATTGTGGCATTTTGATGTACAAATATATTTATTACTTGTGAGGATCTGATAAACCAGCAGGAAGTATCACATTATACATTTACAGATAAAGCCACATCAGCTTGTTTGAAACACATTTCTCAAAAACCACTATTTATGGTTGGTATTTTTTCTGCCAAGGCCACTCATTGTGCTTGCAGTCGGTAATTATCTCTCTATGTAATCACTTTTATTAGAAGTGGAGTAGCCCGCCGTTCCTACACTGGATTCAGGTTGTCTAACTAAGGGCAAGGGACTCACAGGAAAACAATGCATGCACGCAATCATCTGCAGTTTTGTCTCATTGGTAACAGCCTCACTGTTGACTGTTGACATGCTTTGATGCAAATGGAGCATCTTACTGCCACTGCTTCACATTAAAAGCATTCAACTGGTGGCTTTTACTCGGAAGCAACCACAGGAAATGCAGGACCAGGATCTGTCATCAATAATGCATCTGCAAAATACTCATAGTTGTAGCTGATTGACGCTGCACTTTATGTTACCACGGTAACTAGGAATATCATCAACGCAACCAAGGCTGAATTATTAAGGATCACAGTTTTCATTATTTATTTGAATTCATGTTTTTTTATGTTTATTTTATTTTTTCCTGCAAATGCACATGATTTCCAGCTGGCTGTCTGTCCCCCACGTCTGTCTCGCACGTCTACAGAGCCACTTTGTAAAAATCCAATAATAATTGTTCCCAAAAAGTTTGCAGACTGTGGCTTCCCCCAGGGCCCTGCATCCACCCCCCCTACCCTCCTCTGCGACTGCTAAACCACTGATGCAACAAATAGGCAATCCACTCCCTGTGGCCCAGGACAGCTCTAACTCTGTAGCCTCTGCAGTGAAGCCCTTTCCCCTGCTCACAGAAACTTCCTCTGTCATAAAACAAAACAAAGTCTGAGATCCAAAGCTCAACAGCCAAACAATTATTGAAGTAGTTAAACTATTTCTTTTCCATTCTGCAGATTGATTGAGGAAAGAGAAATACACATTTTCACAGTCACAGTCTTAAAAACAACTGTTGTCAGTGTCACTGTATTAAATTCATGGTCTTGTTTATTGGTATGGTTTTCTTATTGACTGCCCAAATGTAGACAACATGACCTCTAGTCAAAGTAATTACAGTGCAGCTGCAGTCGAGGTTTAGTAGTGGAAATTTTCTCAAACACCTAAAATGTCAACATCAGGTTTGGCCTCAGTGCCAAACAAACAATCGCAGTTTTGCAGACAAACTATTTTCCTCTGACCCTTAAAAAACCACACTGAGGGTAATTTACTGTCAAGTGGAAAGACAACACAAATTTCCCCATATGAGAAAGGCCTCAGGAAACAGTAACATAATACAGAAACAAGACACAGTGTTCAGAGCAAGTGGCCCTTCTTGGCTTGGGGAATATATATGTGTTCTGGGGCTTAATGACTAATGGTGAGCAGGTGTGCAGCAGGTGACTCATCAGGAGATGAGTTGGGGCTGGAAACACACTGAGAACAGTTGGTGGGCAGGTGAGGAATAGCAAGGTCTGGAGCCCCAGGAAATATTAGTAATACACAGAGAAAAGTTGTAGTGTTAGGAGAGGATGAATCAGATGAAACCATGACCAAGCTTTTGAGGGATTTTTTTTTTTTTTTTTTTTTACGTACACAATAGTGGTTCACCCACACAGGTGTCCTCACTTACTTTGCCTGATTAGATGTCTTGCACACACTATTCATTTTGTTGCACCTGTCAAGGTGAAGCCACACTTCTACCATTCTCTGTGAATGTTCCCTCCGTCTTTCTTTCACCTCAATTCAAACCCGTGTGACTGACAAATTCAGGAATGAGTTTCCTGTTCAAGTGCGACTTGAAATTCACAGTCAGCCACTACAAACAGTGTTTCCCTGGCGGATCTTGTTTGTGAAAATGTAGAAGTTTGACTGTTTTGTGTAATATTACACAAACAGACTCTGAACTGCAGCATTGTTTCTCATCATCATTCTGCTCACGTCTATCAAAACCACCCGACTGGTAGAGTTTGGCAATGTTACACGATTCCCATCTTAGCAGCACCGAACTTCAGCCTGAGTTAGAGGTCTGTCAAAACCTGTCAAAGCAGAGGCGTTTGTATTTTAAAGGAACAGCATTTATAGAAATACGGTTCATTGCTTTGTTGCTGAGAGATAGATGAGAGAATCTGTTCCTCTCTCTGTAGTCTCATAGTTAGCACACAGACATGATTGTGGTTTTGACCTTCTCACGTAATTTCAAGCAAGATGGCTTGAAGATGGTTTCCCAAAATGTCAAACCATTCTTTTAAATGAAACCATTTGGTCTGTGAGCTTTAGCCCCTGCTCACATCTGCCAATTTCAAAGTGAAGGTGGTGAGTAAAGTGCAGCGTACATACAAACTGTCCTCTCCTTTTGCCTTTTATTTATCAGGTCGTCTTTACTTCCCATTCCTTAAATCTTGCCTCTTTCTCTCTCTCCCTCTCTTAACTTCACTCGGAGCCCGGCTGGCTAACATTGTGAGCCAGCTGTGAGACTGCAATCAAACGAGCTCCTGCTGGACCCCCTGGGGTTCTGCTGACATTACAAACACACACACACACACACACACACACACAGAAAAAGAGGGAACTGTGTGCACATCCTTGCTCTCACATACATGTACACAATCACAAAACCAGCAGGTGAGGGACAAATGCATGTGAGCAGTGATGCAAGCAATAATGAATTGTTGGCTAAAGTTGTGCATAATTTTGTTTCTGATTTGATTTAGCACTTTTCACCAAAAAAAAGGAATCCCTCATTATTCAAGGCAGAAACTCCGCCCGAATCTCCTGCAAGATTTTCTCTGCCTCTGGGGAAAGGTCATGGTATAAATTCTGAATGCCTTCCTCGGCTGAATGGATATGAAGTGAATGCGCGAAAAGGTAGTGCACGCACATCCAAGGGTGCACCTGTACAAGACAAGCCACTGCCTATGAGTGCAGAAGTAAACACAGCCCCTGATAAACATGCGGGAGAGCAAAAGACCTCTTGTAAATCTATCATCTTGCGAAGCAGCCATCCCTTAATCCCCAGTCACCCCTACCTATCTCAATGCCTGAGCTACACTTAAAGCCAGCTGACTGCTTGTTACAGGCAGTAAACAGGTATGTCTCCAGTCAGTGCCTGAGTGCGTTGTTATGTCATGGTTGAGAAGAGACCCCCAGTGCGGCTTCATAACCCACTTACCGGCAGTCAGACAGACTGAAGATCGGAGGAGCAGGCTTAGGTGAGTCATGCATCAGCACTGCATTAGGTGGAGAGAGAATTTCAAGGCAGGATGGGAGTCTATAGAGAGTCAGCTTCAAATTTTGTTCAATAAAGGGTTTCATGAAGACATTCAGACATTGCACAGAACAGTGCTGCCAGCTCCAGTCTACCACAATCCATCACATCAGTCAAAAAGTACAGGTTCATGCAGTACAGGGATAACCTCCTCTGCAGAGCTGAATAAAAATTTATTGATTCAACTTCTTTTTTTTTCTTCCATTGTTATCAGTTTTATAGAATTAAAATTTTAAAGTGTTAAAGAAGTTTTGGGAAATACCTGTATTTGCTTTCTAGTGTCGGATGGAAAAATCCATAACACTCTCATGTCTGCACACTAAATATGAAGCTACTGCCAGCAGCTGAATCATCCACAATGATGGGAAAGGGAGGAAATAGAAAGGCTGGCTCTGTCCAAAGGTAACAAAATTCACAGACTAGCAGAAAACAAATAAGGGTTTTTTCTGTTGTTGAATTCGCTCTATAAAAGAGTGTTAACAGGTTTATTAGTGTGTTTGTAACATTTGGTACTTTTCACTAAAGACATTGGTTTAATCCTCAAAACAGCAGAAGCCACGTTTAAATGAGAGTTAAGAACTACATTGCACTATCTGTGATGCAAAATTTCAACCTTCCAAATCCAGCTCCTTCTGTGACCCCAAAAGACATTTCTCCTGAGCAGGAGGAGCCTGCTTTGGCTGACTTCAGAAGACGCCCGGGCTCCCAGATGTGAGATCAGAATCGGAAAGTCATCTGTTTCACTAGCCTAGCTCAGCCTAGGCCTGTCCCATCTCAACCCAACTGTGACAACAAAGCTAATTACCGAACCTCCGGTCCCACAGCGCTGACAGTCTCGTTAGCTTCTGATTTACACTTTTAATTGAATCAAGTGTATCGGCGTCATCTGGCTCATACTAAGTATATTTGGCTGCTTACAAGAGCCAATATCCAGAGAGTTTGATTAAGGATGAGTTCAAAATTAGCAATCCATATGAATGGCACACCTGGAAACTGGTCTATTTACACCTCACTTTATTTAATCTGATCTCATGGGCCTTGAATTTCTTGCACATCAGGAATAATCTGACTCCACTGTGAGCAGCATGCATTTATGTGCAGCATTAACCTGTGTTTTTCCTCATCCAGATAAGACATTTTACCTGATATTCTTATCTTGACAGTGAATGTAAAGGGGATCAAAACCTTTACCTTCCAATTAAAGCAGCTTTTGACTCCTGCTGGAAAAGCTCTATCATTATATTCACATGCACTACATGTTAAAAAACTAGATTGACATTTTTGGGAACATGCTCATTTGCTTTGATAGATTGATACCACTTTTATGTCCAAACATTCCCAGTTTCCTCACTATGCTAAACTAAGCTGACTGGCTGCTGATCATAGCATCATATTTACCGTACAGACATGACAGTGGTATCAATCTTCTCATCTAACTTTCCCCAAAAAAATCAAACAAGCTTTTTTTTCCCAAAATGTCAAACTATTCCTTGAACTATCAAATATTGTTCTCCTGAAACCTGAGAGTAAGATACAGGTTTTAAATAGCCACATTTTCCCCCCCAGCATCCTGGCAAGAAGCTAATCATGTCAAATTATGTAGCGTCTGATGCAAACTACGATATTAACATGACCATATGGTTTTTCAAAGTAAGTGCACCATTTAAAGAGCAGCCTGAGAGCAGGAAGATTTTGGCAGCCTCCTCCAAATGATTGTCTGCATAGTAGGGAGTGTCGCACGGTTAAACAGCCACTAAATGCATCCTCAGCCCTTGTAGTTTGAGATAATGGCTTTGACATTTCAATGTCAGACCTACTGCGAGCCACAGCAAGCAGGCCTCTTGAAAAGCAGGGCAAGAAAAAAAAAAGAGTTGGAGCAGTGATGCTGCTGAATCTGGGAACTCTCATCCCATTACTCCTTCTGTTCCCAGAGAAGAAGGGAAAAGGGGACATTCAGCATTTATGTATGTGTCTTGTTCTAGTACATTTAGCTTAAAATGGAAGCCTACTGAATGTGACTGAGCTGTAGAAGTGATGGAGGATGCCTAAGTTACAAAACCTAGATTGAAAAAAAATCATTGAAGTTGTTGATGGTTAAACACTTGGCTCAAAAAATAATTTGAGGAAGTTCAGATTGTATTCAAGATAGAGGCATAAAATTGCCACCCCCGCTGTGCCAGTCGTCGTATTTGCTTCTCCAGTCCCTGTGTAAAGGTGCAACTTGGGCTATAAAAGCACATTTATTTCCCCAAATAAATTGCAGGCGAGTGTCAGGCACATCAGTTTGCCTGTATTAGAAGGTAACGCCCCATGACAGGCTGTAATTACCCACAGACGAGAGACTCAACTGAAGAGAGACAGGAACAGAGAAAGGCAGTAGTGAACTGGTGTGTGCGGTTGCATCCACGCATGTGTCTGTCTGCGTTGACGTGTGTGTATGTTTGAGTATGTGTGCGGCGGGGCTCTGACTCAGCACATCCACATGGGCCTCAGAGGCGGCTGGCTCTTTTATTACCTAATCCAGTTTAGGAGATGAATCCAGCCCATAATCTAATATTCTCATAAATGATTCCTGCCATATACATGAATCCATGACCTTAGCTATAACCGCTTTCTCGCAGGCTGCAGCATTGAAAAGAACGCCCACACAAGACAGCATTTATACTTCTCTCTTCACTAATTGCCACAGTGAATACTCAACTTATTGCTCATACCTGCCTAATGGCTTGATATTTACAGGACCCAAGCACAGCAAGTTCAAAGCGATGAAAACGTTGCTTTGGTTCATACCACTTTTCTGCCCCGCTCTCCTCGTTGCGTGTTACGGATGAAAGCTCCTATGAAACGTTGCCTCTAATGTCAGCTTTCATCTTTCCAAGGTCTCCCCAAACCTTTCTCTGTGCCTAATAGTGCCCTTCAGGTTTAAGCCAGGCTACGGGCCCTGCACTCTGAGATCAGTAAAATACCCAGCAGCGCCTCGGACACATGTCCAGCCAGGAAATGGGACAAACAGAGGTGAAAGCTCAGTGAGCAAATCCCTCAGAGATACTGTGTCATGTATTGTTTCACTTTTTCCCTTTACACCCCTTTCTCATTTTTCCCCAGCTCACAGTCCTAATATTTGCCCGGCAATGCTGGAAATTCAGCCGAGCGGAGTCTGTATTTACTCAGTGTCTGTAAAGCGAGCCATGTTAAATGAGCCTGGCCGATTGTCGAACACCATGTCTTAACTTTCTCCTCTTTTCCATTCCCATCTATTGCTCCTCTCCTAGACCATTTCCATTTCATCAAACTCTTTGTATTCTCTTCACACATTTCTCATACAGCTGCATCAGACGGTAATGTTAAATCAGTTTATTAGCCAAGTTTAATTCTAACATTTTAACTCAGCTGAGGTACATGGGAAATTACATATGAAAAATACCACTTGACCTCTTTGGACACGTCACAATGAAACACACTATTTAAGGCAGCAATCTGCTTAGGGGTGTATGGCAGAGAGATCAGACACAGCAAATAAAGTCGAAAATAAACGATAGTCAATATGAGTTCTTGAGCTCAGTGCACCAATAAAAAGCACTTTGAACTCTTTAGTTTGTTGCATTGCATGAAAATCACTGTTTCACAGCATGGCAAGGACAACAGCTCGAAAACTTGAATGTGCTGAGCATGTGACTCCTTCAAGATTAATTAAATTGAGTAAATAAACAAGACAAGGCGTAACAGAGGGCCATTGTCTGGTGATGATATACTGTCTCACAGCTGATGCATCTGTCTTTGTTCGGTGCAGAAATACATGCAAATTCAAACAGTCTGAGAATGATAAGGAGAGGATCTCACAGCAGGGTGTTGGCCTTGTGGTTAGACTTTCCTATGACCAGAAGGTCACTGAGTTCAGCCCCACAACAAGCATTTTCCTCCACCCTGTTGAAAGGCTATATATATATACATACATGTACATATAAAATAATTTGGCAGCTGTTTTAAAGATAACCACAAATCCATCTTTAAGGCACTTATCAGGCACAATAATGTTGAATAAAATGGCATGTTGTAGCAACACAGATTAAAAAAAAAAAAAAAAAAAAAAGTAGTAATGGCAAAATAGTACTCAAAAACACACGAAATATGAAAAATCAATACAAAAACAATTGTTCTTTTTAACACATACTGTAAAAAGAAATTGTAATAATGGAACTGTTCTTGTCCGATGCCAAATGTGAATGAGCGTATTAGATTATTCCTTTTCCTTTATAAAAAAAAGACCTTGTACCAAACACACTCCGACTGTTCAAACAAAAACTGTCGGAGTCAAAATGAACATTACAACTTCCCATGTTACCTATGAATGCACCAGTTTAATGCCCTGCCCAGTGTCCAGTACAGCCGGGGGGAACCAAGCTAGTTTACACCTCCTGAAGCAGAGAAGACACACGCTACATAACCAGAACAGGTTGAGGCCACAGCACCAGTTGGACAGGTGCACCATGGGATATGTAACCTTGGGAAAGTGGGTCTTCCAATGCTTGGCAACATCACTTCCAGTGGGCAGGTGCAGCGTGTAGTCGCTCCAGCGTTTGGACACACCGTAGGCGGCCGTCACAGTCCTCCCTTTTTCTGACCACTGGGTGTCGCTGTCTGGGTTGCAGTTGAACTCCACCCATTCGGAAGTGAAATCCCCTAATAAGGGGACGTCTCCGGCCTCCGGATCAACCCTGGTTGTGGACAGCTCAGCCCCCTGCACGGCTATGTAGATCCCCTCCACCCTGCGCACCTCCTTGACCCAGGGGAGGGAGTTCTCAGTGTCCAGGACGACGATGAGACGGGAGCAGTGGCCGGCGTTTTTCTCCTTCCACAGCTCCAGTAATTGGGCCAGGTGGAAACTCTCACCTCCTGCAGCGGAGGGGGGGAGGGGGAGATGGAGAAGAGAGAGAGGGGTGAGGATGTGAAGGAGAAAGTGCAGGTGGAAAGAGAGGAGAAAGGGAAGGAAATTAATGATAAATCCAGTAATCAAATTAAAGATCTTTTTTATGACTACACATTGCATGTGTCAGTTTCAGTTACATTTGCATGTATTTACAGAGCCACAACTCTTCACCAAACTCTCTCATAGGGACATATAGTGGCAGTTATAGAGTCACCATTGGTTCAGTGTCACGTTCAAGGACATTTCAACAGGACACATGGCTGCTGATGGAGACAGTGGCTTTGCAGGGATCAAACCTGTCAATTTTCACTCGCAGGACTGTCAGTCTGCCTCACGGCTGTCATCACGCACGCACACATCCACACAAACTACACGAAGATGCTGTTTTCTAGATGGCAGATCCAAAGTACAGAGATCAGAGCAGTGCTTCCTCACCAACAGATGTACCAAATTATTTCTGTTGCCTCAATATCGTCATTTATTGTAGGAAAGTGCTAGGCAAGTAAATTAGGGCTGAGGAGAAAAAAATAACTTCAGTTGCTGGCCAAAGAACAGTTCTACCAAGGACTGGTTTATATTTGGATGGGAAATCGGCTCCCTGCACATGACTGAAAATCCACAAGAAGTGAATTTAGAGACACCGCTGCTGCATTACTACAGCAATTTGTATCCACTGTGATTAACAGTATAAAGACAAACTTCTTATTGCATGGATGCCTGTATAATTTAGCAGTGGACAACACTGTTGCACAAAGGCTTTATGATTACATGACCTGAAAAAAACAGCCGCACCTGAACACTGCCTGAAAGTGTCCCTTCAGGATGGTGACACAGGGAAGTGATTATCTTTTCAACGGGGATTTTTCTTTTCTTTTTTTTTTTCCTCCCTGTTTTCAGCAGCACGCAGAGATAATGTGTCAAGTAATCTCTGAACAGAAGAGCCGGAGCTGACACGGCGTTAACCTGCTGTGATTCTCATTTCTGTAGAGGGAAGGCTCGTGTCACAGCAGACCGTCTGCAACTTTCACAGAACTGCCTCCACTGGAACCAAACCAACAGCGAATTTTAACTCCTTTGACTTCGTTGTTCTGATCTGTAAATCAAATCAGCCTCTGACTGACTGAGGGGAGAGGAAAATGAAAAGAATGGAAATCAGACTGTAATGCAAATGCAGTTTGCAGGGAGAACACAGCACCTACCCAGTGTCGTCCAACACAACAGCTCTGCTGTAAATATTCCTTTTGTGCTCAGGTTTTGTTATTTTCATCTCTGATTCAAGTCTCTGTTAAGTTCTGACTGTTTATATGTGAGAACTACCAGCCACTTTGATATTTCCACTTTACACTGTGAGAGACTGAGACAAAGTGAATGTTTCAGCCATTTATCTATTACTTTTACAAAACATCCATGTTTAGTCCTCTTTGCTTGTTTGCTAACTAGTTTTCTTGGACTCTCAGTGGCAACATCTGATAATCAGCTGTTGCAGCTGGTTCAGTATGTGGACACACTGTATAGTTTAATCAAATCATAATTTCTATTTTTTCAGAGTTTCCACGCGC
This sequence comes from Toxotes jaculatrix, assembly GCF_017976425.1. NCBI lineage: Eukaryota > Metazoa > Chordata > Actinopteri > Toxotidae > Toxotes > Toxotes jaculatrix. Next base: position 10,070,328 of record NC_054415.1, on the reverse strand, counting down.
CCGCTGACAACTGCAGGAGTACCTCCTACAGGTACCACTGGCTGGGAATTACTGAAATAATAGGTCAACGCTACTGGTGGTAGAAATGTAATTTGGAGGAACAGAATGATAAGCACACAGAGGTAGAGGAGCCAAATAAACTAGAATCACCGCCGCACGGTTGTTTGTCTCTGCCAGCCAGTCAAGTTCAGTTTACGTCCATGTCTGTCCAGAGTTATATATGTAGTGAAGACTCTGAAGGAATTTAATAAAAGGAAATAAGTGTATTTCTTGGCAAAATGAAAGTTGTCACTATATTGACATGTACTGAATTATTCTGCTGAGAAACACGTTGTCTTTTACAGAGGACTGATGGAAAGCTTCGTCACATAGTGCAAGACTAAATATCAGAAAAACCAATGAGCTTGTGGTGGACTACCAGAAGAACAGGAGGGCCTCCACTGTCCTGGCTGTCATCCAGCGAGAGGAAGTGAAGAGGGTGGACTCCTACGAGTCAGATCAATAAAAAACTGGACTGGACTCACAGCACTTAAGCCCTCTTCAGGAAGGGATAGAACAGAACAGAACTGTTCTTCCTGAGGAGACTCAGATCCTTGTAATGTGGATGTGTGGCTCTCACCTGCCAGAGCCCATGCCCCGGTGCCTTTCTGTGTGTGCCCACTGTAGAAGATCAGATAGGTGTCATGACGGGGCCCGTCTGCGGTACGCCGCTCCAGAAAGTCGCGCAGCTTGGTCTGCACGGCCTCCAGGCCAACACCGCTGGTGGAGTAGTCGCAGCCGAACGTCTGTATCATGTGGTGGGAGAAGAGGCGCTGCACACTGTTGAGCATACCCGTGGAGCGCTGGTTCAACTGCTGTACCTGCTCAGGTGGTAAGAGAGTGGGCTGGCCATCAGAGCTGGACAGAAGAGACAGAGAAAGATGAGAGGATGTGAGAAAAAATAAATAGATTAAAAAATGGCTTGTCAGAAGCAGGGGTGGAGGAACGAGGCGGGGCACAGGCAAACGAGAGATGAATGAGTGAGAAGCGGATAGTTTGACACACCAGGGTGGAGTAGCTGTCTGCTTCGCCAGGGAGAGAAGAGGATGAGGGGAGAACAGGAGTGGTGGATCACTGCTGCAGGAAATGACATTAGCCTCGGGGTTGTGAAGGGAGTCAAGAATGAAAGGAAAGGAAGAAAATGGCAATAAAAAGGAGGAGGTATAGAGAGGAGGACTGAGCAGAGTGACAAGAACTGAGAGTGGGAACTGAGGTTGAAGATAGTTGGGGGCAAAATGATTTCTTTTTTAAGTGTGTGTGTGTGTGGATGCATGTGGCACAAAGCCCTGCCTGGATGATAACACAGAGGCAGCGCACACACACACACACACACACAACCAAGTCAAGGCTGGCAGCTATTCAGTGCAGCTATACATTTTTTTTCTCCTATCTCTGGACATGATGATATTCATGGCCGAGCAGACAACAAAGTCATACTTCACTCTTACGGACACCTGCATAACTGAGCCATCACGGTACGCCCTGTGCTCCCATTATCACCTTCAAACTCACCTTGACAAGGACAGGTGAAAGTTTATCTTAACGTGGATGAGATGAGATTCATTTTCTGGCCAGTGGACAGGTAAGCAGCTGTTAAGCAGATGCATTCCTCAGGCGTGTGATGTGATCACCGTTATTGATGCTGACACAACCTGTGTTACGCTCGCTTCTCAAGTTATATCTTTTTCTGTCCTTTTGTAGAATTAAATGAATAATTTTCCTCCATATTTTGATGTAAAGACAATAAAATGGTCAGCATGATGGAAACTGCTGTTATAAAGACATACTACACCTGCAACCTGCAACCTCTGCATGGCTTGGCAAGCTCACTGTTCACCTAAACCCATCTAATCTTTTCAGATCTCATGGCGCCCAGGGGAGTGAGCGCTTGTAGTTTGAGATTCAGACCACATCTTCCCCTGTTACACCCTCTCTTTCATCCTTAAAAAAATCCTGTCCTTTTCTCCACAGATCTCTCAGAGCTCCATCCCTCCCTCTCCTCCCCTTCCTTTGCTCTGTCCCTTTTGGGTTTTACCACCACCCTCCTTGTTACACTGTTTACAACCTCAGTCCTCTCCTTGTGGTTTCTTCCCCTTGTCTCACCCTCCCTGTTTTACCCTGCATGCCTCTCCCTCTCACCCCTATCTCTCTAATCTCCCTGTGGGGCTCTTGTCATTGTGAAAACATGATCTGCAGCCATCAAACAGCCGATTATACACTGTTGCATTCTCATCATGCTCTCAGTTCTCCCTATGGATCCTGCACGTATGGCCTCGCATTCAGAGCATCCACTGCTCCAACAGGACATGGGCTTGCATCCAAAATCACCTGGAGACTTAAACACTAGTAAACCTGACATCCCATTGGAATGCTAAAGCTAACTATCAGCTAAAAGGTCCAATATACAGAGAGTGGTAATAAATACATATACAGAATCTTCATGTGAATCTTCAGAGGGTGGATTTGAAGACAGTCGAGGGGCTCTCAAAAATGTAAACACTAATGCATAACTGATGGCTGGCTCCTGCTGTTTGGGAGGAGGGGGAGACACGTCGGCATCATCAAAACTAACTACGCTAACGCTTGGCCAACAGAGAGGGCACTGGGAGAGGCATCAGCAGCAGCTAAAGGCTAACTGCTGCAGCTGAACAACTTAGTATGCTGTGGAGGGAGCACTGGAATGATCCCTTAAGGGCCCAAACATTAGCAGCATGTCTATGCATAGTTATTGGCCTATTTACCCAGTTGGTTTTGTGTTAACTGAGGAGGGAGTTGGAATGAGCATTGGAATGAGTGATAAAGACATTTACCGGGAGGAAAAAAAAAAAAACGCCAAACTTTTCACTCGTTTCATTTCATGTTTAGATTTTTTTTGTTGTTTATATTTGTTTTTTTTGGCATTAACTGTTGTTTTACTAACTGAACAATGAGTTCATTAGCCCAAAAAAAAAAAAAACAATTAACAGACTCATCAATAATCAAAAAAGTCAGCCTGATTTAAGAGTTTAAGTTTGTCCATGTTAGTCTGTATGTATCTCTATATTCCACTCTGTCTCCTGTGTCTCAAGTACCTGCAGTAAGCAGTCGGTATGACCAGGGCGTAGCCGACACAGGTTCCCCCCAGGCAGCTGCCCAACTCGTGGAACAAGCAGTGGGCCAGAGACTCCAAAGGCAGCACCACCAGCAGAGCGCTGAGAAAGAGACCGTTGGAGGGCTGCAAAAAGCCAGAGAATCAGAGTCACTTTCGTTCACCACTTACAGCTTGTACCGAAGCAATCAGACCCAGTTAATTGGTGGTGACACTTTGCAAGACAGTTATACAATATGGGACTGACACAGTGTTATTATCGCAGGACAAAACATGACAGGACCTAACTAAATGGAGACACAATGCACTGTATGACAGCAGACTAAAAATACATCACAAGCGTCCATTAAAACAGATTAATTACTGCAGCGTATGAGCCTGTATTTTCCGGGTGTCCTTCAGTCTACACAATAAAGCTATTATAATTTTGTCGTCTTGTCATCTACTTTCAGTTTCTTCATTTTAAATTTTAATGTTTAAACGTCAACTACTAAAATACAAAATTCCATTACTGCACATACACTACAATACATACAACTACAAGAAACAATGTAGTAAAATAAAGCATATCTTGTGCTACAAAGCAGTGTAAACTCTAAAGTGCAATCAGTTCCTGGAGTCACTGTGATGTATGAAATGCGATTCTGCATCCTCAAAAAGCCTCTTTGATTTCATAGCATGGCACCGTATCGGAGAATGCAAATCAATACCTGCATGGTTAAGTGGAGCCACACTTGAGTCTGCAGAATATATTGAACTGCCTAGGGTACGCCTGAGAAAAATGTGTTACACTTATTCACTGAACATTTATTAAGTTGCATACCCCTTAAATGTATAAACTATATTCTCTAGTGCCTGAATTTTGTATTATGAACAGACGAAGCACAACATAGCGTAAGGGGGGACTTTACAGCACAAAGCAATCCAGTCGTGTTTCTCAAAGGTGGAGAACTGATTTGCAGTAGCCGACCCCAAGCTGTGGGAGTCGAGGGGTTACTCACGAGGAGCTCTGCTCCTCACAGCACTGCATCCACAGGCTGACTTCTGATTAGGGAAGTCGCTTCTATACAGTTGCACAAAAGCACTGCTCTGCTTCTCAGTCAATCCACACTTTCAAATGCATTTCCATGCAGACTTTTGAAAGGAAGATATAAAACATAAAAAAAATAAATCAGTTTGAGTCTGAAAATCTGTTTGGGTGGATCTTCGATATAAACTCAGTGGAAAGCCGTGAATCCAATTTAACACCACAGACTACGGCCTTAAACATTTGCATAAAGTTGAATCAACACATCTCTAAATATTCTTAGCTTCACAAAGGCTGTATTTATTGCTGAGGCTGCTTTAGATTGTACTAACGTTGCTTATTTTGTCTGTGTGTGTGTATATGAGAGTTATGTGGATGTAAGTAGTTGACCACACAGTATATTACTGTATTTCAACAGCACTGGTGAAAAAAAAAAAAGCTGTAAAGCATCAAAAACTACACGTAACAAGAGCTAAAAAGTAACATTCTCATGTGTGAGTGCCAACAGCTCCTTCTTTCTCAGGCAAATTTGCAACTGACATCAACAGTGTGCAGATCTCAAATTAGGACTCAGGCCCATGAGGCTCTTACAAGGTAAACGTCTAATAAGGCTAAATAAGTTATTGCTGTTCTTTATGAAAGTAGATAGGGATATTAAAGTGCTAATTAAATTGGTTCCGCATGAGAACAGAAGTGCCTCAGCTTGGGGAGCAACTACTAACTACACACTGCCACTAGCATTTCTCTGCAGAGTGTATAACATGGGTGCGTTACATGTTTATAGAGGCCATGCCATGAAATTCAAAATGCTAAATCCATAAAGGGAGTAATTACAACAGAAGCCTCACCACAATGCATGAGGTTTTCTAGGAAAGTTGAGATTATGAATGGACCCTAGATTCTCAGGAATTTAACAGGACTATAATGCCACTATTGCTTTGCTATTAGAAATGTGACTATGTATGACAAATGTGTGACAGTGAATGAAAAGTTTTTTATCTGTAGATGCTTTGCAAACTTGTCTCCTACCTGCCAGGACACAGCCCCCAGTATGACTGTTGACAGCAGACTAAAGAACACCAGTCGTTCTGAAATGAGGCAGAAGTGTCGGATGCCCCTGGAGGCCATGACTTGGTCCAGACTGCGGCTGCTGGACCGCTGGGCCCGCCAGGCCTTCTGACACTCACTCAGCTTGGTGTGAAAGCCCCAAATTGTGATTAGCAGAATTATGTGGCAGATGGACCAGAAAAGGCCAAACAGGCAGAAGCCTGGAATCACCAGATACCACAGCTCCAAGTGGCCCAGCTATGACAACAACAGAAAAGTGTCATTAAACAAAGTCTTAAAATATGTTAAACTAGCTACACAATATCCTGTCATTTGAATATCATGTTTCATTGGGACTTAAAAGTCTGAAAAATTATTGCATCTGAAGACCTCATTATTCTTCACTGAGTCACACAAGTGCCTAATGACTTTAATAACTGAAATATTTTTGCAAAATGCTGAGAATACCTTTAAGGCAGCCAGGACAAAGAAGCCCAGCTCAATCACACACAGAGGAAGCAGGGACAGCCTCCTCCACACTTTCCCCAGAGAGAGCACTGGCATCCAGCGGTCGGTGGGCCCCAGCCCACTGAAGTACACATCCAACACAGGCTCACACAGTAGCCTGCCCAGGTAGCAGCTTAAGGCATAAGGGTTGGTTCTGATGTCTATGGCGTGGAAAAACACAAGAGACGTAACCAAGGCAAAACTGACCAGGTTGGGCAAAGCCAGGAGGGATTTCATCCTTAGGTCCACAATGAGAGCCCCCAGGGCCACCACAAAGCCTATTATGGCCACTGACTTGTGAGGAAGTGCGCTGGCAATGCCAAATCCCAGAAGCTCCAACAGCTCAGCTGATGTTAACAAAGTGGATTTGTAATGGATGGAGCTGCATACTCGCTCAGTTATAGCCCATACTGTTTTCATTATAACACTGGCTAGGAGGAGATAGTTGGCGACCAGTTCCTTGACATTTGAATCCAAGGCGGGGCTGTTGAGGAAGCACAGAAGACCAAGCAGAAAGCCAAACCACAAACGGAACAAGCTGAGACTGGCCTTCTCCATAGCAAAGTAGTAATGAAGAATACTGGCGATCCCCAGGACAAAGAGGCCCAGGATGAAGATGACTAGAATCATGGGTTCACTTGTCACCTCCCAGCGTACATACATGCCAACGCATACTGCCACAAGGAGGTTTATGCTGGACAGGTAACCCAGACAACGCACCGATGTAAACATGTCCACCTCCTTTGGCCCATCGACTATCAGCTCCTCTTCATCTTCCTCCCGAGCCATGGCTGACTTGAAAACAGCGTATCCAAAAGCAGTTTGAAGCCTGTGATGGTCAATTTCCACCAGTCACCTTCTCTAGACTTGCACAGGTTTGCAAAAGGAGGACTACGCCTCTTGATGACATTGTGCAAAATCAACCCCTGTGAACAGTTCACACAGCAGTGTTACTCACGTTAAATAAGACTCACAGTATCCTCCTGCCAGACAATCTAAACTTATACAAGTTAGTTACATATATATGTGCAGACAAACTCTTATTAGCTAGTGCTAGATTTCTTTTTTCTATAACCAGTTCTGTAGTGATTAGTTGACATTATTTACATATTCCTGACCATCTAAATGACTTATAGGAGGGTATAAGGTCTGCGAATATGCAATGATATAATTTGCTAGGCTTAGTAATAAAAATATGGGTAACTCAAACAGATGAACAGCAAAACAATATATAAAATGTATCAACAAACAAAAGCCAACACAACAAATCAACAAAATAACATAATGACTGCGGCCCAGCTTTCTGTTTTTGACGATGTGGCACTGCAGCCGATAAGTTTGCTAACTTACATAGCCTCCCTGTTGACTTTTCGTTCACCGTTAGCTAAGTCGCTAAACAACGTTTCAAGTGTTGTCTCTTTGACTGTCAAAATAATAAGTAGCAGTCCTTGCACAAATGTCACTGTAAGAGCTGTAAAAATAACTGCAGGTATTATCTTGATCGTCAAAATAAGGCTTACATCTTGTTTGTTTAGATGACAACCGCTATGCTTCCGGATTCCAAACTACGGCATCATGCAAGTGTCAAAAAGCGCAAGCCTTCGCTTTTTGAGGATTACCACTGGTGGAATTAATGACAACTAGGAGGGCTTTACTTTAGGGTCCCAGTGAGTCAGCAAGCACAATATCAAAGCCCTGGAACGTGCAAGTAATGTAATGCAGCAATAATCTATGTTAATAATAACACATATGCTTTTTCTGCTGTGAAAGTAAGGCATTTCAGCTGTTGGGTACCATTACACGAGGAGTTTGTTTGCACCACTTTTGTTTTCTGTTAAAAAACTGTACAGACTGAAATGTACTGTTAAAGCTTTAAAAGATATTGTTATTATGATTAAAAAAAAAAATGCTCTGCGCAACATCTGGGTGAATCTGTATGAATAATGTCTCTAAAATGATCTGTAAAATGTCCACAGTAATAAAACTCTTAATTGTGACTCTTGTATATCTCTGACTATTCACACCTTTGAAAAACATTTTACTTGCTCCAGTCTTGCAACTTGCACCACAAAAGTCTCTGTATCATGGGTTTTGTGGACCAAGATAAACCCATTGGCCTCTCGGATAAGAAGCCTATTTACTGCATTACTGAGGAGAAGCCTGTTAAAAGGTTTATTTAGGATTTTCTACTGATGCAATGTGATAAATGTAACGATCAGGGGGAACATCAAGAAGCAGGCTTACTCATTTCCCTGAGGGCATACTAAAGCAACCCAATGCATGCATGTGTGTGCATTTTTTATGCATGTGTTTTTCTGAGTCTGTGTGTATATATGTGTGTGTGTGTGTGAGTGTGCTGCTTTGATCAGATGTTGACATAAGGCACAACTGGGAACGCACAGTGCTTTAGCCCCCTCAACTGCTTACGCACACAGCCATCTTTTCATACATTGTTTATGGCTGAGAGTAAGACGTAAACACTGAAATGTGCTGTGATCTATTTGTCCTGAGCAATAATCTTTAAAATCTAATTGACCAGAAAATGAACTGAAATCCATTTTGAACTGAGGATCCTGACTGAATAATGCTCACACTGCTATAGAGTATTTTTTGACCAACAGAAAATGGTTTTCCTTGATACTGTATATTAAGAGCTTATGTAAAGCAGCTGAAGAGCAGTGGTGTTGTGCACAAGCAAGTCAGCAATCTTTGGAAGGGATTTTCTGTCACAGCTCTGGAAGTCTGTACGCCTGCATTACTTTTAAAGAAAATAAGAGGAGCAGATTGATCCATAATCCAAGTCTGTGAGAAAAATCTATTTGTCCAGTAAAGGTGCTGTAACATGCGCAAGCACTTGCAGCTTTAGCCCCAAAAGAATAGGTATTTGTGTGTGTGTGCATGGTCACTTACATATAAACCATGTGGATAACATCATACAAGGAAAAGCTGTACTCATGCAGATAAGGCAGCTACCTACTGCATATGAGAAGCTTTCAGCTTGTGATGACCAAGAGGTCATTAGAGCTTCTGTTAATTCCTTCCAACATCCATTTATTTCTGGATGAAGAATAAGACAAATAATACAATGAAGGACTCACCACAATTATTTAATTAAAACCTTAACGTTGCATTCATGCATAATTGAAGAATCCTGTGATCAAATACTTTCCCAAAACTGTGGTGTGAGTGCAGGATGTGGGTATAATGAGCCATCTGTAAGATGAAGGGCAATATCACTGCACACAACCTGATCAGAGCTCATGAATGCTGAAGATATGTTATGATCTCTTGAAGGTTAAAGTGAAAAAAAAAAAAACATCTTTAAAAACACAGAAACACATGCAGAGTGTGAGAGAGACAGGGAGAGAGAGAATGTGTTAGATTTAAAATGGGGAGGGTTATATGAGGATATTGTTGGGAGAGAGAGAGAGATAGAACAGGGATATAGGAGACTAAAGGAGACAGGTTCATCTGAATTATGCAGAGACTACCTTCATTCTAATGTCACACCTCCACACCACCTGCATGTACCTGACTGTACAAACCATTGGCACGTCCACACACACGCACCAAAACACACACATACACACTTGAGCTGGTCGGAACCATATGAATATTAATGTACATTGGTATTCTAATGTCAAGTGAGCATTCAGAAGCTGTTCACTGCGACCATATGACTCAACTACTTCTAAGGTTAAGGTTGTGGAAAGATCATCATTGTGTTTAAAAGAAAAAAAAAAGCCATTAATGTTTGGTATGAGATGTGAATTTTTGGCATGAAGGTTGCAGGGACTTCACAGCTCCATTGTCCTGACCTTGATACCCTTAGTATTTGCTTCATTACATAAAGGGCACACTCCACCCTGTGCTGGCACTGAATGTTGGCATTGGAGGTAAATCATGTGCTGCAGGATCATTGTCTAAGTACAAAGGGTACCAGATGAAAACAAGAGCTTGTGATTTGAAAAACCTAAGAAGAGCGGAGGACAAAGTTGGCTCACTGGGGATTTTATCTATCAGACTCTGTGAGCATCACTGTGCTAATGTCTGACATATAGGCATTTAATTTAATTACCTTTCTGTATCCTTCATCTTGACAGTGCAAAGTTCAGTTCAGAGGAAGTGAGATAGAACTAATTTTACATATAAGAGTCATCTTTAAATATAGGTCGTATATCATGTACCGGTTCATTGGCCTCACGTCGTTTGCCAGTCAGGTGACAGGATGCATCAGCATCCTCCTTCATATGTTGTAACAGTGCAAGACGCACGTAGGGGCCCTCGGCTGCCAGGAGAGGTCTGTTCAATCAGAGTTTCATCTTCAGAGAAATCAATGTGATGGAGCGTTGCACCCAAAGTGGATGTTAGGAGAGGCAGATGCCATCAGAAGCCTAAATCAAAAGCCGTTGGTGCTTAGTATATCCATCAAGACTGAAATGAATTTTGCACAAAAAAAAAGGTCTGCGACTTCAGTTAGAGGGAAAGGAATGGTTAGAGAAGTTGATGAGGGAGAGGCAGAAAGAATAGAGGAATATAAGCAGATAGGGGCCCATGACTTGGTGACTTTGGCTTTTTCATCAGGACAAAGAAAATGTCCTTTTGCATTCAAGTACATACAAAGATAAAATCTCATTGGATTTCAAAAAACATGCTGTAATATGAAGGACAAGGAGAAAATAAGAACTAGGAGACAATGGATAAAGCCAACAAAACCTGAGAATATTGCAGTAATTTTCCTCCCTCCTCTCCTTCTTCCCCAGCAGCAATATTCGTAAGAGCCTATGACTTTTTTTTTCCCTGGGAAGACAGGAGGCACACTCAGTATTGCACAGAGAGGATGTAAAAATAAATCCCCCTTTGGTGATTAATGCTGAAAGGAAGTGAAATCCACCACTCACAGTCACTTCCTGCTCAAACGGCAAACCATCTTCGCAGGACAAGGACAATGCCTCATCTGCCAAGACGCTGTGTCATTTTCGCAGGGATCAATTCAAACAGCTATTATGCTGCTTTATCCCCTGTCAACACTGCAGACATGATGCCAGCGCACGTCCGTCATGTCACAGTTACAGCAGATGAGGAAATTGTTTGAAAGAAACAGGAATGTAAAAGTCATTCTTTAATAAGAGGTTTCAGAGGAGGGAAAGTTGGTTATTAAAAAAGAACAGAGCTCTCTGTTGACATTTCTCAGCTTTGTATTAGCGTTCACCTGAAAAGCAACGTTCTTCTTCTCCACGAACATGAACTTTGATTATAACTACCAGTTGAGGGCAATCATACATTACCAATCTAATTTAGTCCTTTGCCTGAGATCACCGAGTGAAGCAGCAATGACTTTTTAATAACCCGAACTGTTCAGTCCCACTGAGCTGTGACGATGAAAAGTCTGATTCATTAATTGTGCCGACGGGGGGAAAATTACGATTGAAATAGGCTAATGAATCTGTTTGTACCATTGTGAGAAATGCTGTACACTCCCTTAAAGTCGACTCTGCACCTCCGCAGAATGGATTTTCATTCTGTGATCAACGGTGCTGATGATAATGGCATTGTTCATTAAACACACACGGTTTCACAAATGAGGGATTTGACTTCTATCTCTATCGCCGAGCTTTAATGTGCTTGTCTTGTAATTGGCCCGGATTAGTCAGCGGTTTGTCAAGTGTGAACACAGTCCAGTTGTGCTCGCCTCCCCTCGGGCAGATGGACCTGAGACAAAGATTTAGTCACTTGATTTCCCTCCACTCTGTTCTGCGTTACACCCACACCAGCTCAAAGTGGGCCTGTAGAGGAAAATATGCCAGAGAATGGGGCAGCGTCGAGGAGTCTCACTGTGCTTTCTCAGGTTTAACAAATCAGCATCTGTTGGCCAGTCTGCGAGCCAAAAACCCACTGACTCCAACCTAGATAACAGACAGAGAGGAAGAAAGGAGGATAAGGGCTGGGAAGTGGAGAGGAATCATCATTGTGCTGAAATATTGCTTGCTGAAATGTATACAGCATTAAAACAGGTTAGGGTACCATTTGTCTGACTGTAACTCTCTGTGCTTTGCCCGAAACACGCTCTGTGCCTTTGGCTCAGAGGATTGTTCAGACCAAACGCCACGCGAATTTTCTCAGGCGGCGCAATTACATACGAAATCAATGCAAAGACGCGATTAACCACGTGTTCGCGTCGGGCGACGCGGCTAGACGCGTACGCGAAAATATTTCAACTTCAGCGAAAACGGCACGTGAGAGAGCGTTGACATTCTCCTGACGTCACCAACAGTCGGAAATGGAGGATGAACATATTATTGTACAACTCAACTTCTGTAGTTTACTTCCGTAGTGTTGAGCCAGAATAAAAAAGGTGAGAGCTTGGAGAAAAAACAACCCAGGAAGACTGCAGGACCACCGGGTTAGTTCAGAAAAATGGTATGATTCCAGCTATGCTTTGTACTGTACTACAAACCAAGTTAGCACTAGCTACGTTCCCCAGTTAGCACAAACGTTAGCATAGCTGGCTTTCTGGTACAAGGCAGCAATAGTGGTTATTTAACTGAATTTTATTTTAAAGCACAGTTTCCCAGAGTCCAAAGTGACTACTTGTTTTCTCTGGCCAACAGCCCAAAACTCACAGAGAGGGGACTTCTCTGTCCACATAAGATGAAGACAAGCAGAAAATCTTCACAACTGAGAAGCTACAAATAGGTAATGTTTGGCATTTTTGCTTAAAATTGACTTAACCAGTTAATTGATTATGAAAATAATTGCTGATTAATGTGTTATTTATTGACTAATAGATTAATTGACTTAGCTTTTCTCTTGCTGATAAGCGGATGTTAGCATGCTAAAAGTCTAAACTTAAAGGGTCTGCTTTCTTCCAGATGTTTAAGTTTAGACTATTAGCACGGTAAACACAATACCTGCAAAACATTAGCATGTCAGTAATGTCACCTTGAGCATTTTAGCCTGCTGATATTAGCATTTAGCTCAGAGCAAAGCTACACTTAAGCCTTGGAGATCCACTAGAATGGCTGTAGATTCACAGTCCTGGTGGGATACTCAGAGTGAGTGCAGGTGAGCATGTTCAGGCTGCCAATGTCAAATGAATATAGCATTTTATCAAGAATTATATAAAGAAGAAATAGCCACATAAGGTCAACAGCAGTCACTGTAGTTTAACACCCACAAGCCCTTGCGGTTACCCCCGCAGTTCTCCCCACACCAATGTTATGTAAACCTTCACAGGAAACGTTGTTCGCCCGATCATCAAAGTGTGATAACTGAGCAACAAGCGAGTCATGCTCAGAGACAGAGAACTGAGTAAGTGTCAAACACACAGGCAGCATTTGTCTTGGTGTGAAGAGGGTGGCGTCATTTCTTTTGATGAACATGATTACTGTATGTGTTTGGCAGACAGCAGACCACTGGAGCGCAGAATCTGCAAACAAGTGACCAAAGACAATGGACTGCTCAATGTGAGTGCAAATGAAATGTTATGAAAATGTTGCTGTAAATGTGTCATCCATAACTAGTGGTAACATTAGGGTGAGGGCACCTTCTGTGTGCTAGCTGATGATTCACTTCTCAAAGTGCAGCTTCACAAAAGATAGTGCACATCCTCATCTCTCTGTCTCTCTCTAGCACACATTTCTTTCTCCTCTCGCTTGCATCTCGCTCTTTAAATCATTTGCTCTCTCTATCACCATCTTTAATACTGCGTGCGCACACACATACACACACATACAATGTTAAGGTGAGAGAGTTAAGCACTTTCATGCATCATTAGAGCAGTGATAACAGCACAGACATGAAGAGAGAGATGCCTGATTGGCCTGCAAATTACATTTACCTCAATACATTACTATTGGGGAAATGTCATTGGTGTGAAAATGTGCAGAGTATGAGCTTATTTGAGATATGAGAAATAGTGAACAAGTGTGAGTAGGGCTGTGTTAGGTAATTTGCAGGCATAAATCCCCATAGTCCTGATGGGTCAAGCATATTTTAGTTGAGAAAGTAGTAACATTTGACAGGAGTCTGTATTGGAGCAAAACTGATGACACACACTGATTTATATTTAGTCAGAAACACTGAAATGGATGAAAACACTTTAAAATGTGGTGATTTTGCAGCTTAAGTAAAGACCTTTGACTTGCCAAGCACAGGTGCAGTGAATGAAGTTTCTAACGACCACATACCTTGTGCTGTGCATGCTGCCTTACTTGCAGAGGTTACTGACACACCTAAATGGAGCTGAGCAATTGTTCAGTGGTTTCACCTGTGCTTTCCTGCCTTGATGAGTCAGCTGTTCTGTTGTCACATGTTGCTCTCCTATCCACATATTTATGAATTCAGGCTAAAAACTGTTACAGCATGACATTTGATCATTTAGAAACCTCTTTGATAAACGACATGTTGGAAGTCAGATGCAGTGTGCTGATTGTTGTACATTTTTGTAACTGCTGTTGCAGATTTAAATGATCCATTTCAATGACATTATGATTTATGACTTAAATTACTCTAACTGCGCCTAACACTGTACTTTGCACAGTCCAGCACACACACACAAGCTAAAACCTGCTGTGGACAGAAATCACCTTGTGGACAGCACCTGTGTGATCTGCTCTGATACAGAAATAGCCTTCTGTGCTGCAGCCTTGGAACATCAAGTACCATCAAATCAGTGATAAGTCCAGTTATACAGTATGAGACACTGCCACCGATGTACAGCTCATATTGTCCATAAATTTGTCATTATGTAAAAGTTTGTTTAGAGTTATTCTGGCTGGTTGGCTCGCTGGTTTAGACTTGTATCTAATGTTTGCAGCAAAACTAACGGGAGAGTCATGAAGATGTCAATCATGCAGAGTCTGTACACACCCACACATTTGTGAGAAGAGGTCTCATTAAGCAAAATAAGCGAAAACACCTGCTTCTCTCAGTTTATACAATTACATTGACATATTTAGAGCAGAGGCTCAGGAGCTATCAGGAAATTGGCTTTTCTAAGAACATAATGTGTTCCAGATTTATATCTTATATCAAAGGTGGAATCACTCTTGACAAAAGTATGGCCTTCATTTGCTTTAACAAAACCCAACTCCCCGTCACATTGGCAGGATTTAACGTCAGCCCCTCCTGACCAGAGGGGATGGCACCCTACTCAAACGCTAGTACAACACACTGACAGGAATGTAATATCTAGAAATATCAAGATAGCATTTGAAAACACTGCAAAAATTGACCCATTCAGAATCTTTGAAGGATTAATATATTCCATTAGCTTTCCATCGGCATTTCTCTGATCTTAGTACTACAGAGTGCTACAGAAAATGAGCTCTTAAAGGGCTCTGAATTCCAGACATGTGCTGTGCTTGAACCTTGTAGTTGACATGCCAGCGGGCAGTTACTTTTAAAAACAGGATTAATGTTAGTTGACTTCTATCAAGGAAGTTCAGTCCCCTTTGCTGAGTCTAAATATTCCAACACATGTGCGCAGTGCATAATTTTCCAATTTTTGTGTAAACTCATTATAAACATCAAGACCAAAATGTTCCCTGCATCATGAAGATTCAGAGAGAATGCTAAATAAGGTAATTAGGCTTGGCAACGGGCTACTAAGTGTAATCATATCACAAGAGGACTCATATTTTAAAGTAGCCAATTTACTAGATGTGTGTAGTCTGATACAGTTCCTATGACTATCATTTGCAGACAGACATCAGTGGGTTGTAAACAAACGCAAGACATTTTTCATGCTCTCTCACTTCCCCGCATTTTTTTTCAAGGGATTGAATCAGTGTTTTGTAAATTTGAAAGAGATGCACTCTGGCTTTAACTGAGCTGTCCGCGCTGCTGTCATCATCGTTTTGGCTTTAACTGATATTTGTCAGCTGTAAGCGTTCATGCAGGTACTATATACATAATTTAAAGACAATAGGCCTTCTTGGGATCCTTGCGCAACCTCCTTTCTCTGAGCCTCCCTGAGTCACCAGCACATCATAAAATGCTCAGATGTGCTGTCGGAGCCATTTGCAGTGACACATGAAATTGTCCTGAGTCATTCTCTTTTCGAAGCTTCGAGTGGCATTAGAAAAGGGACGCCAATCACTATAGAGAGAGGGAGAGAGAGGGGGAGAGAGAGAGAGCGCGGCCGACATGTTGAGCTGTCACCACGGCAACCTTCTATCACGAAAACCTTCCTGGAACAGCTGTTGTGATCTTGTGTGATTAAGCATGTGTTTTAGTCATCGTGAGCTCTCAGCCTAAGAACAAGAGGTGGAGGGAATAAAAAAAAGGAGGAGGAGAGGATGGTGAGGAGGAGGGGGAGGAGGATGGAGAGTGGAAAGAGAAAGAAAAGGAGAAACATTTTTTTGTGTTAACTGAGAGATCACTTCTCTTAGACTAGATTAGGAGAACACTTGAAAGAGATCAGGGATTTTGCCAGAGTGTGTGAGAGAGAGAAAGAGAGGGATGGGGGCGTCTGGAAGAAATGAAAAGCAAAGAAATGAAAGAAAAATATATGACAAGCCCCGCAGCTATATGAGGATTTATTACAAAGTCCAACCCCAGTGAGCAAATAAGAAACTGCAGTTAAAATAGAATGCTTGGTGTATTACCTCATATACTGAAGGTACTTTGAATATTACATTCTACTGTATTGCTGAGTTGAAGCATTCAGAAAAAGGCACAAAGCAAATATGTGTCTGCATAAAAATTGCTGGGGGGACCGGGATTCGAGATAGAGAGGTGGCATTAACAGGCCATTGTGAAAAGTCTTTTCTGGAAGGGTTAGAGGGTGAAACACAGTAAAATGAAGCCTCGCCATTATTCAGCAGCATCTCTCTCCTTTTGTTTCCCTCTTTCTGTCTGTCTCTCCATTTCCCGACAGAGCTATCACTGGCATGGTTCATCTGCTATTGAGTTTTCAGTCATAAAACAGCACAGTGTTTATTCAGACTCGACTTTCTCAC
Organism: Toxotes jaculatrix; assembly: GCF_017976425.1. Classification (NCBI taxonomy): domain Eukaryota; kingdom Metazoa; phylum Chordata; class Actinopteri; family Toxotidae; genus Toxotes; species Toxotes jaculatrix. The sequence goes on along the minus strand of NC_054415.1, from coordinate 10,053,656 downwards.
TTTTTATGTGGAGCTACCATTCTGTATAATGAACCAGCAAAAGCAAGATACACCAGTTTGCCCACACCCACCCACAAAAAAAAAGGAAATAAGTTTTATAGTATGCCATGCCTCATTGGCAAAATCTTGACTGATGAATCGGACGGGAGCGATGGTGTGAAAAGATAGATTTGTTTTGAATTTATGAAACTTTTTCAATTTCAGTCAAAAATGGCCAAGGATCCTGTGACTGCATCATCTCCACTTGCTGTCACATTTTTGAAAATAGATATTTTTTGAATGTGGATAAATGGGTAGCTGCTGTAGAATCACCAAATTTGGCATCAAAATTTTGGCCAGATTCTTGGTCTTGTTTACTTATGTTTCTTTTTTTCAACCAATAAATTTATCTTTTTTTAAACTGCAGTTTATTAGAGTCCAGTAACAAAATTAATGTGACGAGTGTAGCATAAACGAATTACTTTCACTGTTGAGTTATTTTTCCAGTAGTGTTTCAACCCCAAGTCTCCAAATTTTGTTGAAAAATATTTTATATGACCTTCTGGGTAAAGTATAATCTTGGTACTATAACTCATGTATTGTATTGGCAGAGATACAAAAAAAAAATTAAAAAAAATCAAACAATATCCAGGCGTAGTTGTATGCATTTCGGTATTGCTACCAAAACTGTGACAACTTTTCAATTTTCTACTGAGCCCCATCTTTTTCTGATTCCCCTCTGTGCTTTTTCATCTTTTCCTCTGCCCTCACCCCCTCCATCGCCCTTCATCCTAGTTTCTGCTCTCCCTCCCTGGCACCCACCCGTCTGTCCTTCTCTTCTTCTTCGCAGCCAGAAGGCCAGTGTTTGATAATGACATATCAATCTGTAATGTACTCTGGTCATGACTCACCCACAGATGGCTTGGAGAAATACACTTTTTCTCCCCCCGCAGTGCCCCAGTTACCAATAAAGAACTGTACGAGGCTGTCAAACTGTGCTCTTTCTTGTGGTGTGATATTGAAATTAGGTGATTTGGATGCTGTGGGGCAGGGCGCTGGGTTGCTGGCAATTCTCACTCATAATTTGGAACTTGGGGCCTCTGATAAGTCATTATTAAATGTAGTGCCTGGGAAAACATCATGCAGAGACATGGAGAAAGTTGGATTACCTGTTACAGTACATTAAAACTGGCATACATCAGGGCTGAAGGATGGCACTTGAGAATTTCTTTATCTGAGAGTATAGTTTGTTGTTTAAGTGTTGTACACTGAATTATCAGCTCTTACAAGGGCAATGACTACAAAAGAAGATAAGTGTGATGCAGAGGAGTGTGTGGAGGGGTTATCAGAAGGGAAATGGAGCATCGTGGGAAGTGATGAAGGGCTGAGGGGAAGATATCGTGATAGAAGGTCTGTTAAGCTCAGCTTTGACAGCAGTGAAGAAGATACAGTGTAGAAAGAAGCGGAGGCTGACAAAGGAAAAGACATTGGCTATAAATAGTTTGGCACATTTTACTTCTGGTATGATATTTTTCTTTGTTTTCAAAATTAAGATTTTTTTCTTTGGTATTACGTAAATAGTGGGGGATTAGTTTAAAGCTGGTGTTCCCTCTTACAGTTTTGAGGAGCTAGAGAACAGTAGGAACACGTGGCCAGGATGCCAGATAGAGAACTGACAACTGCTAATGGTCATCTGCTCTCTGTCACTTCTGATGTAGCTGCAGCACAGATTCACACCAGATTGTTATTGTGCTAATGGTATTATAATTATCTCCAAATGCCTGAAGATTGTTTACTCGCCTATGGGTGGGCTCACACCGTGGGAGTTTAACCAAATACAGCAAAAAATTTATGCCATCCCTTGGAACCCCCCAAGCCACCAGGCTATCACCACTACTGTACAGCTGTTGTTGCCATCACCTGTTTTTATGTTGTTCTTGCATATTTTTTCTGCAATAAATTTGCCATCTTTTACTTTATGTCTACACATTTATTAAGATTAACCACTTCCTCTCTGTGGTGTGCATGCAAACTGTGATGAATGTGAATATACCAACTGTCCCAGTGCAGATATACCAGCTGGTAGTCATAAAACAACTCACACTACTACGTAAGACAATGTTGCAAGTCAGCTACAATGCAGACGTTTGGCTCAGGAGTCATCAGTCAACATGGTAGAGTGGAGGGTATTATAAAAATTCCCAGCATTGTTAGCTGTTTGGATTCAGGGTACGTGTTTCATTCCAACTGAAAAAAATGCGGAAAGTGTTACTTTTAGAAATCAAAATTATGGAACTTTTTAAAGTACAGTAAGTTGGGTTGACTGAATTCTGAAAGTCAGATAGAATAAATAACATGATTTAGGTATATAATGTTTTGGAAAAAAGCACTTTATTGTTTTCCTCACCAGATTGTGGGAAGGCAGCCTTGTGGCACATCTGATAAGTGTGTTAGAGGGAAGCAGCCAGATAAGGGCTTGAACCTTTGGTTCATTTCCATATGCCATGATACATCTTCATTTAGGGGGAGGACAGGAAGTCCTGACTTGTTCATTAGGTGGCACTTCGAGACTTTAATGACTACATTGCACAGTGAGCCATACATTAAACATATGTAAGGAAATTAGCATTAGCATGCCATATCTAACTCATTAATCAAATTTCAAGGATACTAGCCTCACATGACATTCTGCTTTAATGTTTCTTTTGTACATGCAGGAAATGATGGCTAGCTCCAGTTCTCAGCTGTTCATTCTTAGCTTCTTGGATTCACAGAACTCACTTTATGGATGATGTACATTAAGCAGTCTTTATTGCTCTAAAAGCTGTGTGGTGCTCGTGTGTGCGCAGTGGACTAAGAAAGGCAGAAGGGAGGAGACGATAACGCTAGAGAGGAGCTGCATGCCTCAGACTGCAGAGGGCTGCATTAAGTTGGGCTCGGGGCAAGCACTTTGCAGTGATGTAGCTGGACCAGACTGTAGCAGGAAAACTAACAAATGACTCCCTGAGCGTGCAAGCCAGACCTCTCTGCTCCGATAGCCTGAAATCCTCCCATCGTGACTGGGAATCTTTCATTTAGCTTCGGGAACGATGTAGGCTGTATCACTGGAAGCTTTCCCAGGCAATGGTGTTTTGAACTGGGGAATTTGCACTGAGCACAGCTCCAGTGTGGCAGCCCCTTTCTTGTCACATTGTTTAAGCTGATATATTTTCTAGCAAACAGAACGGTTCACAGAGGGCGCAGGCTGGCAGCGTGAACTGGTGGATACCCTCTTGTTTGTTCTGGAAGCAGCCATGATAATAAAAGTAAATACAAAAGGAGGAGAAGAGGGGGTGGATGAAAAGAGAGAGAAAGTGGTAGGAGTGGTGGACGTGGGTTGTTATGAAAGCATGTGTCACAGTCTTTTCTGTCTGTTGACTGCGATAAGCATGTTCAGGTGAAAGACCTCAGAGCCAGCTGAGGAGAGCCTGGACATAAAAGATGCAGCAGTTCGTTTCTCCACCATAGTATTGTTATGTCAAGTCTTGTTTCTCATAGATGTAGAGAATTTTTTTGAAAATTTATTTTTATATTGTGCACAAAAGTATATGAGGAATAAAGTTGGCTATAATTATAAAGAATTAGGGACATTAATCGCATCTACAGTGATCTCAAGGTACAAAAAATATTTTTTAACCTGTGTGTGTCTGTTCGTCCATGCCCACAGAGGTATGCGTTCTCAGTCACATCTAGTTTTAGACTTTCTATTTGCTTTAGTGCCAGCGAGTGCCCCGGGGTTGAAGGAGAGGAAATAACTCAGGCAAAGTTCAGCAGAACAAAAAACATTTGGGTGAAAGTGACACAGTGAAATTCTGTTGGCTCTGCAGCATTGCACCACCACCAGACTACAAAACCTGCAGCTCGAAGGTCGAGGCCTGCCCTTTTTTTCTGAAAAGAAACACAAAGAGAAAGAGAGAGCAAAGAGAGGGAAAGAAAATTTTCCTTAAAAGCTTTGAATTCATTCTTTTTTTATCCCACGGCAAAGGGGTTCATGGTTCATTTCAGGAAAATCTGAATAATAGTTTTGGACAGTATCTATTGAGAGTGCACTGGAGGCCATGAGTCCACCACGTGTTGGTAATTGAGTCCACCAAACTTAATTACCGACTGTTCAGAAAATGTTCTCCATCAGTAATGGTGGTAATAGGGAAAAGGATGGAAATGGAAACAAATTTTTGTGCTGGCTTTATTTTGAATGATTTTATGTGTGTAACAAGCAGGACTGGCACTGTGTTAAGGAAGTGAAATCAAATTCTCATCACTCATTTTAACAAAAAGATTCAATTTGCAAGTGGAAAGCAAATTGCTTAATGTGGCAGCTGTGGAGAATTGTGTCAATTTCTTCCACAGTACCTTCCTGGCGCCACCTGTTTGATTTTTTTTTTTTCCCCCAAACAGAAACCATTATCGATGACTGTGCAACTGACTTTTCTGCAAATTTTCATCTGATGAGAGTTTGGATACAGACCTGCAACATATTTTGCAGAAGTGTGTGTGTTTTTGTATGTTTGTGTGTGGTGTTTCTTGCTGTTGCAAACATTTATTCCCCATTGTGCTTCTGTGTCATTAGGGAACAGCAGTGGCAGATTGTTCTGATGAGCGTAAGGATACCGTGTTATCTGCTCAAGTGCAACACCAAATGCAAATTAAGTTCAGTTGCAAGAAGCTACATGTTCATTTTGAGAAATGATCCAAAAAAGTAGGCTACATCTCTAAGAGAAAAAGAAATATGTAATGGTCAGATATAATCCTATATTGTACCATTTCAGGCTTTCAGTTTTGCCGATATTTACCTCCTCTGGTTTGGGGAATTCTGCTTCAAAAAAGAGCAATGTGTTTTTGAAAAACAAGTCATTGCCGTAAGGTATTCTAAAGGTTATGAAGTTGAACATTTGAAGTTACTTCTGACCTACTTTCAAGTTTGTTTGTTTTTTTTACCTTGGTGTTGGTGTGACTGTTTGCAGATTTTACCAAGATCTTACGGTGAATCACAGCGGTTACAGTAATTGGGACTGACATTGTTCAGAACCATTGTTTTGAATATAATTATGTTGATGATTTATGTGTCAGACAGACCCACACACATACTATATGAACACACACACAGAGCCAAACAGAGGCACATACAAACACGTATACATACACAAGATACGATACCTGAGGGAGATGCGGGAAGGCACAAAGAATCACTTTGTGACAGTTTATCCATGAATCACGTTACAGTCTGGCTCCACCTGTCACAGCATAGGAACAGCGCGGCGTTACCTCCCACCAGGCTCTGGGGAGAAGGACTTACAGCAGATGGATGGGCTGATACAGGAGGGATCTGGTTCATAGGATGGGTTTCTATATGCGGGCTGAGAATATAGGTCAGTAACACATTTACACTCTTTTATAATGTTGAGCTTTTACACCAAGCGTTCCAAATTACAACTCCCACTCTCCCATCACGATCACTTTGTTGCCAAGGTGATGAATAAGAGAAAGATGAAAAAAAAAAAAAAAAAAAATATATATATATATATATATACATATATATATATATAAAAAATCAGGGAAAACAAAAACAGCAAAACATTTTCAGAGTTTTGATTGCTTTCGTATCAAAGTTTTTCAAGACACTGGCAAGTACGGAAAAGACACATTATGTAGCTTATTGGTTATAAAACCGAAACAATAACAACCTTGTTTAGCTTCTGCTTCTTCCTCGTCTCTAAGTGCTTTAGGAAAGGATATCTTTTTTTCAGTTTTTAATTTATTGTCAACATCTCCACACAGTCACAATAAATCTGCTCCCCTTCCCCCCCCACTCCTTGCATGTGCTGCAGGAGGAGGTTGTTTTGCCGGCTACTCGCTGTGGCACTGGACTTGTTTGTGCGGTGCTGTGTGCTGTGCTCACAGCAGAGAAAGAAGGATTAGAGGGAGAAGGATGAAGAGAAAGTGACAGAGATGAGGAGGGGGTGTTAGAGGGACAGCAAGAGGGATGGAGATGGAGGGAGCCATGCTGCAGTGTTCTGGCTGCTTTCCAAGGGCAGTGTTGCTCCCAGTGAACAAACAAAATACTGGTCTCAGCTAAATATAACATTTCCCTTCGTGTGCAAGCCTTCAGAGAGGTGGTGGAGGCAAGAGAGAGAGGAGTGGAGCATGTGGGGAGGGTGTTCTGTCACTGTGCAATGCCCCCTGACCTGCAAGAGGCCACCTGAAGCTGAGTGTGGCGTTAATAACAGAGAGGTCGGGATCTGCTCCCCTGTTTGATTACCTCTTGGGTTTCCTTCCAGCATCACACCTTTCACTTCTTGTTTCCCTTCATGCTTCGTCTGTCACGCTGTCGCCTCTTCCGGTACTATCTCTGTATTATGCTGAAATGAGCAGAAGTTTCCCTCTCCTGTCCCCTGTTAGTTTATCATGCATGACAAACAGCGCAGATGACTCCCCCTTCCCTTAATCTCAGACCTCTTTTTCATTTTCTCCTCTTATGTTGCCTTCCTCTCCCTCTCTCTCTCTCTCCTTATACTTTCTTATCACACTTTGTTTCTTTTTTCATCCGACACAAATACAGAGCTTCGAAAATGAACTACCGCTGCCACCGATGGACATTAATAATTTACAGGGCAGCCAATGCGGCAGGAAAATGGAAATTAAACATAGGTTTTAGCCCGTGCAAGAGAGGCGGGAAGCCAGCCATGCATGGCCTGACTTATGCGTGTATGTGTGTGTGGAGTGTGGGATGGTGCAAAAATTAACACAGTAGCCAAACACACGCACACACACACACACACACACACACACAGAATCTGAAATGTTTCATTATCACAGCAAAAGATATTGCAATTTAACTCCCCACAGGTATTTGTTAGAGACCAGGAGCAACGCTCGCAGTGGCTGATTTCTCAATTGGTGATTATCTTCAGTGAGATAACTGTGGTCTGCAGACAAATGCACACAGAATATTTTCATTTTAACTTCCTCTGGAAAGCAAACCACTGCCAATTTTCTCACCATATGCATCTGTGTGTGTATGGACATTTTGTATACTATATGAGCACACGTGTGCCAGTCCACACATTTTTTTATTGTTTCCTCTGAGCTGTTTTTATGTGAAGCAAATACTTCTTAGTTCTTCAAACAACACAGCAACTTGAGGAGGGAGGAAGCCTAAAGTTGGTGGCTAGAAGGCTTGAAGGCTGGGTGTTGCTTGACACAGGCAGAGGCAGATGTAACAGTACATTAGGGGCTCTGCCTGGCTAAAACTCAGCACCACTCCACGTTGTACATCTCCAATCCAGCCTGACCTGTCCGGTATAGGGAAACCTTCAGGTGAGGAGCTACAAAGCCGATGAAGCTTTAACACCATCGGCAACCCAAATCAAATACAGATCCCTCTAAGAGAAGAGATCTAGAAATGGCAAACTTATTTAGCATTGCTGCCTGTCTGTTTTCACTTTACCGTCAGCTCAGCGGCAAGTCAAGTCAATATTTTCCCCCCACTTACACAGTGAAAAAGCGCCAAAAGAAAATAAACATGTTGGTTTTGAGGCGTTACCAAGCACTACACAGGGGTAATTTGTCAGAATCGAATCACCAGATGGCATTGACTGTAAACGTGCTGGTCGGAGTTAAGTTGAGCTCAGGAAATGTTCGTGGCAGGCTGCTGCCACAGGAAGGGCTAAATTAATCTCAAGGAAGAAATTCACACCTTCAGAGTATGTCAGCCACTTCCTGTCTTTGGACAAATACGCAGGGAGACAGACAGACGCTCTGCCACCCTCCGGCTGGGCATGACATGCAATGCAAATTGACATTTCTGTGTATATAACAGGCTTAATGATGAAATACTAATGGTATTTTGAGCTGCCGTCTGTCCTTTTGATGTGCTCTGAGTAGACAGTTCAGAATCTGTGACTTCCAGGTGTGAACGATGATATTTAGAGGAACAATGCTAACCTCCCTTAAGAGTCTGACATCCTTGTACCCTGGATGGAATAAACTTCTATAGAACATAAAACTCCTCTGAGCACTTTGGACATACCTCAGGCGCTATCAGGCACTCCTGTCATAAAGTGACAAAGGGGGGGGGACGCAGAGACTGATTGTTTAAGATAAAATCCCACAGATATATTTCAGTTTCGCTTAACCTGCTGTCATATGGTGGTAGTTCATGAGTCCTGATGTTTTGACCAACTGTATCATTTTTCTTCAAACAGTTATTGCAGTAAATTGGCCCCAAGGTTACTCAGCAAGGGTTGTGCATCTCATGCTGTTACCACACACTCTACCAGTCCTCACCCACGTAACCACACACTCTCTCCTGATGATGCAGCTTAACATCCTAACTATGTAACCTTTTGTACGCAGCAGTCAGGATGACTGCAAAGGGAAATCACTTCATGCTCACATCCTCAGGGATCCATTTGTGATGTGATGTGCTTTGTCTGCTCGGAGTGCCTTTCTACTGTATGACAAGCCACACTGTAAAAAATGTCTGTTTCTCAGTCCTCCCCCTGTTTTTGAAACATCTTTCTTGAAAACTGAGCATTCCTTAAACCCTTTCCCCTAAACAGCAAATTACCTGATAGTCAACAAATGTAAATCGGCACAGCAGCTCTCAAGCTGAAGTGGTGTAAGTGGTGTGCGTGTGGTGATGCTTAGTATCGCGCTAGACTTAACTTTTTTTTTTTTTTTTTAGGGCCCTTCCAAGACCAAAAATACAAGCAAATTTATAAGCAGTGGATTAAGCTGTGTGTTTATCTGATCTAACGTAAGATGGCTTATAATCAATGAGGAGAGATCAAATGGAAGTGAATAACAATTAAGCTTCATCGATGTGAAGCATCTTTGTTAAGCGTAGGCCCGTATGGTGATAGGAGGGATTCTGTTGAACCTAGATACTGGTGGTTGAGGAGTAGAACCAGCGGGTGGTTGGTGGAAAGCTTTGGATAAATTTCCCCTGACATCATGGAGGTTATGGTGGTGATGGGGAGAAGGTGGGTGGCGCAGTAGCAGGTCTGAAAGACAGAACTGCAGTGATAGTTAAAGAACGGAAAGTCTATGTGCATGTCTGGACGTATGTATATGTCTTGTTTATGCCCACATACAGGTTTGTGCCTGTCCATGTGCATACATGCATATGTGTTCATTGGCCCCTGGGGGTCAGCCAAAGAAAACATATGAATTGTTTCTTGTTTATTTGTCAATGAATAAAGGAGGACACAGCAAACCTATTTGTGTAAGGGACAGACATACTGTATGATTTACTGTAATTGTAAAGACCTTAAATATATATGGGCATGAAACTGTTTAAATAATTTAATGAAATAATCGTTTTCCCATATAATATTCAACCACATAAGGAAATTCCTGAAATAAATGAATAAATTGAAAGGATTATTTCACAGAATTGGCAGAACATTGTGCAGATCTTTAGAAGAATGTAACAACTGAATATGAGACGAGCTGCTTTCTGCGGCACAGACGGCTTGTTACTTCGTAGCTTATCAGAGTGGCATCTTGGAGCCTGACACAACGGTTGGGTGGCGTGCGTGACATCGACGGGCGCAGGTTAGCGCACGGGTGCAGTCGACAGCTGCCCACACACTGCAGTAAAAGCCAAATGCTCTCTTTCTCTGTCTCTCTCTCTTTCCTGTTTATTTCTGGAGCTGTGCTTCAGTTTTACATAAGGAGTTGCTGCCTGACGAGGTGAGGCATCTGTACAAATTAGTGAGACAGGAAATTCACAGAAATAGAAGGGTGCAGGTATGAATAGAAAATGCCAAATAAATGTATTTGCTTTTTTGCATGGACCAGATGAGAAAAGACGAGTTATCAGTCTGTTAAGAGCCAATTTGCCATTGTTGAGATTTGAGGTTTTTCCACCTGGAGCAAATTTGTTTGGAAGAATCACCGATGGTGATTCACGGATTGTGTTGTGCAGGAAGTGCACGTTGTTCACGTTCATGTTGAAGGTGTTTGTTGTGGAGAGGTGGGGGTTGGGGGTTAAAATATAATAATGCGGTACACAGCATACATGACTCATGATTTATTAATATTACAGCTCCATCTTCAATATAATGTCTACTTCATGAGTTGTCATAACATACAGTGGACTGCCTATAAACAATGAATATTTCATTAGATTTAAATGGCTTTCTCCAGCAATTTTAATTGAGTTGCATCAGTCACAAAGCGAAGCACGCAACACCAAAGTCTATTAGAATTCCATTCCACATTATAAGAGAGTCTATTAAAGTTAACAAGGACTCATAACCTTCATGCTTTCTTACTCTGGATATCTTATTGTTTAGCACTCTCCGTAATGCCAGCCTCATTCTGTCTCTCCTCAGGTCTTTGGCCTTGGCCTCTGTTGTCAGTTGTGTGGAGAACAGCACGCGCTTGGCTTCGTTTCATAATTCATTTTGGGAAAAACAGGTGTCTGGCCTCGTGTTCACCCTCCACAATGGGGTGGCTGCTGCCTCCAGGCAGAGTCACCCGCACTTCCATCATCTCTCTTACACACACACAAACACGGCCACTAGAAGATGCACGCTCACACAAATTGGGATCGCCGCCAGCGCGCACACTCATATGCAAATATGTAAACACATGCACACATATCTACACAAGTACTCGCAAACATATTTCTCCGTCTGGCACTAGGCCATATTTTTCTGGCAACAAAGGTTATTCCAGCAGATAAACACATTTTAATTACCTGGGCTCCTCTCGCATAGGAAATAAATGTATGCAATTATATTAGAGGAAAGAGATATTTTAGAATGTAATCAAGTTTTATAAATGTTAAGATGTGGCTAGAAATATTTCCCCTGAGCATATCATCTCAGTTTATGGATTTTATGGCTTCAGAATAATCCATAACTGTATATCACAGCATACAATACCACACGTCATGTTGCAAATTCCTCTAGCCACGATGGGAAGCATATTTCTGTGAGACTGTAAATAACATCCCCTGTAGAGAGACAGGCCGAGTGCACACATTTCATCTCCATCCATAATTCATCAACAGATGTTGGTTTATATTGGTTTCCAGGTATCTGCAAGGACTCTGTGGAGATTGCAACATCCCTGTGGTTTTTGGTGTCATTTACTCTGCTCCTCAGTGACGGCACAAAACCGCTTGGAGCACGATATCTATTAGCTGCCAGAGTCACCACTGAGAACATCCTTGTTCGGACAATTTATGATTTCCAGCCTTAGCAGTGCAACACTGGCGGCGTTGCTGCAATCCTCTTGATCGGTCTCTTTCTGTCCTTTTGTTAAAAACAAAGATCAGAGTGACAAATAAAGTGGTGTGCTTGTGCAGCATTGCTGGGATTAAGGAGTGCTAAGGAGAAGCATCTTGACAATATCAAAGTGTCCCTCAGCCAGCTAGACAGTGAGATACTGGCACACCGCTGACTTGTTTGAAAGATTTTTTCTCTTTGAAGGAAGGGATTGGGTGGGGGCAGGGGGCGGCGGGAGGGTGGCACTGACACTGAACATGGAACATCTGTGAAGACAAAGCTCACGGTGACAAAGTGTGTTCTTCCAAGCGAGCTTCTCCGAATCCATTTGAACGCCCACTCACACACCTACTGGCTGCCTCATCCACAGCCAGATCAGGTCCCGCGCTCAATCCATTACCCGCTGCTTGGAATGGATGGCAGCAGATTCCTGCGCTGAGGCCGCCATTATCAAAGAGAAATGGTGGGGGAGATGGACAGGGAGAGATGGAGGGATAAACAAAAGAGTGGCTGGGGTATAAAGAGTGACAGCGAGCGAGACCCAAGGATAGAGGGCAGAAAGATAAGAGGTGAGGAAAAGAGAAAGATGGATTAATAGATACTGGAACACAGGAAAAACTGCAATTAAAGGAGAGCAGCAAAAGAAATACATAAATAGAGCAATATATAACCAACATTTTCTGTGATTCAGTCTTTATCGAAATAATTCAAAGTCTTTGATCTACAATAGTGTAGCAACTTTTTTTTAAATCAAGAGCTTGGATTTGGGGTAATTATGAATTATAAATATAAAAAATGTAACCACTTTGCCACAGACAGGTGACAGGTGGGCTAAATGGAAATACTGGAAAGGATTAGAAATGATACAGTATGTGCTTATCCTAACCTGGAGCTACCATGGCTTCATCATGACGCTTTGCTATCTGAACACACTGAACCACTTTCCCAGACGTGCTAAACCAAACTCCCACGCAGCCGCCTTGACAGAGAGAAGCTCCAGTATTAGCTGTATTCCCTTGCGGTGCTCCAGTTTAATCTGTATTTGGCAAACTGTCTCTGCAAGTTCAGGTAGTAGCTTGCTGCTGCACAAAGTGGATCAAATGAAGGGAATAAATTAAATGAATTTTGAGAAGTACCAAAACAAGGGTGGTTGCGGTTGCAGCTCCCTATGACTCGGTGCATGGGGTCCCCTGCTCATCTTTTCAGTGGCTTTTTAAAGGGAGATATAAATGGGAGCATTAGCTTGAATCCAACACAAGTGTCTTTCTGCAAGGCAGGGACAGGGGAAATCTCTCTTTTCTTTTTCTGTCTTTCTCCCTCTCCCTCTCTTTCTCAGCGATGCGATCCTCTGTCTTTTTCTTCAAGCCCTCCAATCCTTTCCCCTTGACTGCCCATGTCACATGGGATCATGGCCACATACACCACTGGATGTTTTTGTCGCGGAAAGGCACTCGCAGTTGCTGAAGAAAAATACTCGGCTCATACTTTCCTTGGTTTGCATGTTGAGACAGCAGTTTTTGTTGTTCCCGTTTTAGAGCAGTGTGATGAGACGCTCCTGGAGCAATTATGTTGCATGATGAAAATTTCCACTTTGTGATTATAGCAGCAAGAAATAGGCCACCTGATTCGTGTGTTTTTGGGTTGAAATGCTTGGAGTCCTTTGCTACACTGATCTGTGTCTTAAGAGAAAAGAATGAGTAATGTGATTCGATAGATTGATACTGTAGAAACATACAGGTGACTGTAACAACAAAAATATTTTGGAGAGATCATCTGCTTCGTCACAAAGGCTGAGGCCGCAGGAATCAAGCGAACAATGAAAATATATAGCTGTAGTGCAGCTTGCGTCCTAGACTGTGAAAAGCACACTAACCATTGTTCTCAAACAGATGCTGCCCATAGAAAAAAAAGGTCTGAATACTTCATCATGCTTTCTCCTAACGAAACATTTGCTTGCTTTCCATCTGAGCAGGCATCGGCCCTACCTCTCAGTGCAACTAGAAGTACACAGGCCTCATGTAGTACCAGTGGAAAAAATAAACATTGCATGTGCTCATGACTGACATGTTAGCAAAAATCTGTGAGGGGAACGATGATGAAAAAGGTTTTTAAAAGACCTCTGTTCATTTGCCCCAAGCTCACTAATGTTCTAATGAAGTTGCTTCGTGTAAGAGCCATAGAAGATAATATTTATACAGGTGTAAAGGGTGAATCTGCTTAACGGTGTTGCAAGCAAAGGAAAACAAGAGAGATGCATGCAAGGACAGGAATAAAAGCATGTGACCATAATGTAGTGGTACAGATTACAGACTAATGTTTGATTATGGGACAAAGTGAGGTTGTATCGCTAGAGGTTTTAAGCCTGTACTGGTCCTGTGTCTTTGTAATTATGTAAATGTAAATTCTTCAATAGAGTAACCACAGTAATGGATAATGATAAATGGCAACAGATACAGAAGTTATGGAATAATGAGGCTGGAGGGGGCGGCAGACAGGGGGATATTAATGTTGTCCTAATTAGCCTCTGTGCTTTGAATGCTTTATATCAGAGTATAACTATGTGAACTGAGAGGCCCCCAAAACTCTTCATCAGCAGTCTGTTAAAAAATTCTTCATGTGCAGATTTTCTATATGAGGAAGTGCTTCTCCCCTCCTCACCCCTCTCTCTCCCTCCCTCTTTCCCTCCCTCTTTCTGTCTACAATTCTGGTTCTGTATTGAAGCCTGGCTTTGCCATTGATTGCCTTGGAGTGGATAATTAGCTTGCTTCTCTTCATTGCCACAACGACTTATTTACCTCCAAATACAAAGGAAGACACACATGTCTTATTAAATTTGACAGCCCAGAGAGCTGGAGGTCTGTTGTTTGTTTGTAATATCATTTAACACCAAAGTTATACATGTAAGAATAAAATGGTTTTGCTGTTGAGTATGCTAAGGTGCTGAAAAGGCTTATTTTTCTTGCAACATTGTTATTAAGCATCTCTGCATTTGTCTTAAGACCAAGATACCACATACCATAAGGAGACTGTGCAGTCTTCTGACAGTAAGCTAGAGTAAGTGTGGTTCTATTTGTAAGGGTCTTAACCATTACACTATCTCTACACACATAAAAATACTCGTACATTGGCTCTTGGCTGGGGTATAAAGTTATGAGACCTGAATATATGCTGTCAAAGGCGAAAAAGCGAAGGCCAAGCCCTGAGCTTGTACAGGCCAATTCAATTACTCTAGCCCGTTGTCTAATGGAGAATGAACTAACCAGGCAAGGGGTTACTTTGGGATGGCTCTGCTGACTACTGCCTCTTGTCTACATGATCTAATTTACTAAGACACACAGCTATTGATTGGCTTCTGCATGCCAACGGAGGAAAACCTTTTTAGATGCACTTTTGCAGTTCGCCATCTGGCAGAGGCTGAATAATAAGCTATAGGCGAGCAAGCATGAACATTCATAGACATGCACACATGCGAGCACGAGCACACGCACGCACATAGGTGTGCACACAGTTCAAGGTAATTTTCTTATCGCTATAAGCCCTGACGACCAAATTGGCTGGGGCTTCTGCTACATGGGTCAATATGAACAATCAATGGCCTCAACTGTGAGAAAAGAGAGGGGAAAACAGATTTGTGCATTTCTGTAACTTCTCTTATCTGTGGCTGAATAAGAGGGTCAAAGGGCGAGGACTTGCAACAACACTGTATCAACACTGCATTCACCACAACACTGTTTTGCTTACTGTCTCTCTCTCTTCTGCACCCCTCCCTCCCCTACCCATTTCTAGTTTAAAGCTGTGGACACAACAGTCTTATCTAGCGCTGCCTTGCTGTCAGCGAGAGTGGTCTATTTTGGGCTTTATCTTGAGCAGGGGCCAGGCCGGAGCCGTGGGTCTGAAGCCGAGCTGGTGCTCCAGGAGATAAGGTAGACAGGGACACTGTAACCTGCGTGTCTGCGGTCAGGGTGGGAATGGATGGAACCCGCTCCACAATCAAACGGCTTCCTCTTTGTGCTCGATGGATCGGATCAGGATCACACAGCTGTGGAGGCAGGCTTACAAGTCTGTTAAAAGGCACAGATTGTTTGAAAAGGCCAAGAGAAGGTCTTTTGGAGCCTGCATGTGTAGTATACCTATTATACTATTGTGAAGGCTTTAATACCATCACACATTTGGATGCAAGTTTAACACTCCTCAAATGTGGATATAGAATCTCAGTTAAAGTGCTATTTGTGTTTGTTTGCATGCCCTGCAAACTTGCTTACTGGCTTATTTTGTGGGGTTAGGTTATGTTTAAAAAAAAAAAAAAAAAACTCCGCTCAGGATCGAAGCCTTCACTGCTTACTGTTCCCACACTGCATTGGAGTGAGTCTTAGATGCTACTATATCAGAATTTAAGGTAACATTAGTGGCTCTGTCCTGCTCTTTATTGGATTTTGGATGTTTACACTCCAGCAACTCCAGCCAAACTCATTACTCAGGATAGCATCATTTTGCCAAACTCATCTGGTAGTTCTCATTGTCACAGCCTTTTCTCTTGTAAAAGTGACATATTCTACCTGAAAATATGAACAATGAAGTATAAATCTTATCTGTCTTGCTTGTCCTTTTGCTAAAGTAATAAAGCATTTTCCTTACATGATTCCTTACAGTACTGTACTATAATTCTAGACCTAATTTACAACCCCAGCAGTATAAGAATAACAATGCTCTCCATGACTTCCACATGGATCATCTTCTGGCAGCTCAGACATGTAGTTTTAGCCTTTTATCATATCATGAATGTAGCTGTCGAGTGCGAGTTAAAAAACCTTTTACAGCTCGATTTAAAACAAGTCAACCAGACACATCGTTATCATCCAACTCACAGAGCTGGAAGCTAATGTTAACTAGCAAGCTGGAACTGATAAAATCTGCCAGAGAAAGACTTCAGAGGGCGAAATCTGTGGATGCTGGCTAGAAATAAGAGGCCTACTTTTGTCTGCCTCTGCCTGAAATCAAGGTCCCATTGTTTCAAAAATAACCAGGAATTTGAAGTGGTAAATCTTCCACAGTTATCACTGTGCTGTGTTAGAATGGAATGGAAAGATTCACTGGTGTAGCACTAGTAATTAAGGGAGGTGGGGTTTGGCAAAAGGTCAGTTCTGAAGTCAAATATCTAAACACCAAAAGGCCAAGTGAACATTATAGACAACCACACTGATAAGACACTAGCGACATATACCAGAATACAGCAGGATCACAAGAAGCTATACTTGCATGTGCCACAAAGCATTAAAAGACCATGGAAGTCTATGAAATTGTGCTAATGAAGTACAGGTCAGCTTCTGGACCTGGTCTGACACTGGAGCAGCAGCATAGCAAGAAAAGGGAGAGAGAGGCCAAGTCAAAAGAGAAAAGTCCACGGAGGCACTCAGGCAGCCTCAGCTTACAGTTTGCAAAACACAATGCAGTGAGACTGCAGATGAGAATATGTCTTTCTGAGGAAGGGGGGGGAGGCAGGGGAGGGTGGAAGAGAGAAAGATAGAAAGGGAGAGAAACCAGATGAGACTAGTCAGAAATACTCAAGCTCTCTCCCGCTGATCGACACACTACCTCAGCCTGACAGTTTCATTTTCAAAGCCATTGTGTGCCAGTGTGCCAATACGCATTATCAGCTGCTGCCTGTTTGAGTATCAACCCCGCTCTTTTAATGAAAACCCCACCAGCAAAGAAATAGAATACCATCCCCGAGGCTTTTGAGAATCACATATTTACACTTTTCTCCTTCCTTTAATTACCCTGTCCTGAGACAGAATTGTCACAAACATAACTCAGCTCTGCTCCACATCATGTTTTTGTTAGCCAGACTTATCGCTTCGTAATTCAACATGACATCTCCCTTTGTTCATGCTCTGTGATTGCATTCACAGTACCTTGGATGATTTTTTTTTTTACTGAATTTGTAGTGTATTTCAGTCCAGATGAGTCAATTATGCATGGGTTTTATTTTCAGCGTTTACTCAGTGGGTTTGAGTAAGGACGGCTTACAGTCAGAGAGCATACAATTAACTGACAGTACTGAATCCTCATTGAACCACTTCAGTGTCCACAGTGAAATACCAAACAGAAGCGAGCAAGTGTAAACCACCAAGGGAAGAATTTCCCCCCTTTTAGCCTTGGGTTCAATATCTATGAAGCCAGTCCACAATACACAGTAAACCACAATGCTATGCACTTTCCTACTCTTACTCACCAACAACATTGTAGAAACACTACTGGGACCTGGCTTTACTATGTGGCTGAACCCAAAAGGGTCCAGTTTAAACCAATACTACAGCTGATAATGAAAAGAAAATGAAAAGTTAAAAGTTATTACGCAGAACCACCATTATAATGATCCATTTCTATGCAGCGCTCCTTTAATTAAACTAGAGCGACTCATGCTATTACCTTTTTCTTCACTTGTCTGTCTAGATGAAGCAGTGCTGCCACAGGTCCCAAGACCTGCTGTGTAAAGCAGCTGTTTAGCTGTCTGAAACCTTTCCCACAAGGTTTCATTTTAGTGACAACAATGGTGAAGAAATGCAATTCTGCTGTGAAAAACCCATCACTATTACTGCCACTTTTGCCACTGAGTGTGACAGCTAGGTTTCGTAGTTTGCATTTGGGTATTTTCTTGTGGACCTTTACTCCTTTCAACTGCTATGTAGAAGATGCAGGACACAGCAACCCGGGTTGAAATTTAGGTCAGAGTCCATAATTTTTCCTTGATTTCTTCAAAAATCCTCCTTTTTTCCCCCACAAATGTTTCTGCAATCTCATCTCAGACAAAAATGGGCAATGTTTTCAAATTTTTGGCCTGTTATATTAACAATGGGTACACAAAGAACCATGAAGTGACATTGTTATTGTACCAATAAGTGTTCCGGTGCCTTCATTTCAGGCTGCTTTACCAAGGACAAGCTTAGTTCCAGCAATGCCATAGGCCATGCTAATACATATTTAAATCTGGAAGGTTCCCAGTTGAGCTGCAGCCATCTTTTATTAGTCACTGTGCAACACCGCTGGGACAGTTAGGTTACACATCAATGAGGAACCTGTCTTTACCACACTGACCTCTTTATCTCGTGTTTGCAATGGGAGGGACGTGCTGTCGTGCATTTCCAACAGTGTGTGGTGCTTTGAAGATAAAAATATTTCAAATTTCAGCAAAAAGATGGCACGATTCAAACTGGTTTTCAATTGTTGCTTAGCAACAACAAGAGCCAAGACCATCATTCCCCTGTTTGAAGCTGTTAGCTTAAAAACAGGTCCCATGTGGACAAGAAAAATCCTGGTGTGTTGCTCAAGTGAATATTAGTTGTTAAGGGATTTAACAGGCCTGCTTCTTCACTCCAACCAGTCAGTTGTTATCTTTTTAGATCCGGTGACAACAATATGAAAAAAAAATGAATTAATACACAAGAATCAGATGTTTATCATGGTCATATTTCCACTGCAACCATGAAAGCTTTGTCTGCAGGACACTCCTGCATTATTATGCATGTACTATCCAGTCACCTCCATGTCAGGGAACAATGAGATCAGAGCTTTGGATGAGTGGGTAATCATATCAGTGATACACCATAGCCCTCAGCTGCAGAGGAAGCTGCTGATGGAGCTGATTATATTAACATTACATTCTCTCCAGTATTTTATGTAATGTTTTCCCAACTAATCTCATACATAAAACTTTCATGCTGTCTTCATTTTGGCAAATTTTCACTCATCATCATGTGTTGTTGTTTCCCTGTTGTACAAATATTAGCTGGCATACAGCTGTTTCCTACTTCTCAGTGAATAAACAAGACCATATTGTAAAGCCCTGCTAGTAACCCCCAAAGGCTGATATCAGTATACCCACTGTATGAAAGAATTAGAGGGAATCAACACAATGCTCATATTTTTGCCAATTTTAAAGCTAATGTGTGCCACAAGGTTCTTTTGGCCAACACTTTGCCATTTGCCGTGTCTTTCTAGTTCAGCAGCGAACAGTGGGTGCTGTTGCTATAGCAACCAAAAGCCACACCAAGCCAATTCCATCTTGCCAGTTAGTGAGGAAACATCTTTCTCTTGACCAAAGCTTTGGAAAGACAGATGAACCGAAGCGCTAACATTTCCATCATTAGGCTCTGCAACATAGCAGCACACTACACAACATATTGCTAAAGCCTCAGATGTATAGAGGAATATGATGTAAAACCAGAGAAAACACCAAGAAAGCATCTCCATGTTCTTTTTATGTATCCACACAAAGAACAATCTTCAGCTGTCACTGATCTCCCCCTTTTAGTTTCATCCAAATTAATGGCACATGGGTGTTTTTTTTTTTTTTTGCTTCTAGCATTGATGTGACCTAGTGTTCATGGAAGTAATTGGAGTGAGTATTCAGAATTTCTGATGTAATTTAGCCAGGGAGAGCTCCTGACCCTGGAGATGAAGAGAGGCTGCTGCACTGCTTTATAGCCATGGAGATGGCTTAGTTAACAGGCTAGGGGGAGAGCCAGGAAAGGGGGCTCTTGGAAGAAATGAAACTGCACTCGATTTTTGAAAGACTCCAGTTCTGACCACTGAAAGCTTCTACATGTCCTTAAACTGACAAATAGAGATTAATTTAATCATTAAATTTAGTTTTAGATATAGAGATAGAAAACAAATCCTGTTTCTTCAGTGGTCATTTCCAGTGGGGCTAAAGAGATATAAGAGCACAAATAAAGATAAAGCAGACCAAAGACAGTTTTAATGGCTAGAAATATGTGGAGGAGTATAAATGTGCTTGGGCCATTTATCCAGAGCTTGAAGACGTCATAGTTCTGCTTTGATCCTACTGAAGAGTCTCTGTTGCCTAAGACTGGCAAAATTTCCTGTGATCCATAATGTAAAATTTATGGACTCAAGTTGTTAATGCACCATTTTAAAGTAAGGAGAGATCTAAAGAGGCTGACACTTATTCATTGTCCAGACTCCAGCCTCCCTGACATTATGACTCTATTATGGGCTGGCACTGTGTTCTGGATGAAATTAAATTTAGTGTGTTCTCACTGGAAAAATGGCAGGTTGGCAGCCAAAAAGAAGCCTGAATATTTTCAGTTTACCTGCATGGATTTATTGTCATTTTTAGCATAGTTCGGGTGGGTGCAAGTCTTGTCTGCTCTCCAGTTAACTGACATTTAGTAGTGAAATAGCATATACTGGTCATGTTTATATCAGCTGTCGTGGTGTAACTTCATATTTATTTAATAATTTCCTTATATAGTTATATAACAATATTTATTTCGTAGTTCTGTTTTTATTCATTTAATTTTGAAGATTCTGACTTTCCCTACATTAGATGTCAAGTTGGGTTTAGTTACTGTCTAGCTGAATAAACATGGAAACCAACAGCACTGTTGTTAATAAATACAAATAAAAACTGATTGTGATACACAGATGAAACTGCTGACCTTACACCTCAGACAGTGATACTTTTTTTCCCTCAACTCTGGCCGTGTTTTATAATAACAACCATTACTGCATCTCCCTATGAGAAGAGCGAAGTACTAGATTAAATAAACACCCTACATGTTAAAATGCTAATTCAACCATTTACCAAATGGAACACATAATATCAGACTCTGTATCAGTCGCTGAGCAACAGCAGGACTGTGTGAAATCACAGTGCAAGCCTGATTTGACCTGATCTGTTAGTAATTGAGCCGTGTGTTTATTTTGTTCTTCCTGGAATAAAAAGATAACAAAAGACTTCTGCAGTGGTCAAGCATATCCACCCATCCATCCATTTTATATTCAAGTTTATTATCCGAGGTCAGGGGGTTGCAGTCTATGCCAGTATTCTGTTTCTAGTACTGTATCAGCAGCACAATAATGTGCTTTTGTTCATGCCTAACCTGGCCATGCGTGCATGGTTCTGTAACACAGGTTATATAATGCATAATTACAGACCAGCAATCTGATTGTCTAAAGATGCATTCCCACAATGTTAAGTGGTTGCTCGGCTAACTCCAGTGGTAATGAGTGAAGAGTTGTTTATGTGGTGAGTGGGGAAGAAAACCCTGGCCAGAAAACCCTTTTTAGGAGTTACTGATAAAATATCACACAAAGTTCAGAGCTGTGATACACAAGACTATGAAGAGAGAGAGGAGCTGGCTGACTGGCTGGAGAGGATTTAGCTAGAGTTGAACATTTGCTGTTTTCAGCTGCTTCCCTCCTGAGCTTGGAGGCAAAATTGTAAAGTAACATTTTCCAAGAACTAATCCTAGACTCAAGGGGCGATGAGGGAGAGTTAAGAGGAGGTCATTTCTTCAGCTCCCACGGTGTTCATAGTTCACAGCTCTGTGTCTTTGTGGAAAAGAAAAAACACACATGCAAGGTTTAACTTCCTATGTCAAGAAACCAAAAAGAACCTCTTTCCTGTTTCTAGGAGGGATGTGGATGGGGAGGGGCTCAAAGGAAATAACTTAAATTCAAGTGGATGATAGATTTGGTATAAAACAAATCACAAGGGAGGTGACTTGGCAGTCCACTGTACTTAAACCTTAACAATCATGCTGATAAATGGATGTTCATCCTGGGGCAGCATAGGTCAGAACAGATGACAGCTCACATCTGCTTTCATAGCCTGGCTGGGATTTTAAACTTTAAGCATAGGGAGCAGGGACTGTACTCTCTGTATCTTTTTATGGGCCATATTTACAAGATAATCCAATTACAGAATGACATAATTGTGAAAAATAAAGAAGCTGACGAAGTGCAAGTAGAATAACAAGTAGAATAACAAGTAGAACAATGTCACATACAAACAATATAATTTTTTGCTGAGTAACACATTTTCATGTGTCTGAGCTGTACAGGCAGACTGTAATGTCATCAGTATCAGCTGAATATTAACATTACCCTGAATTCCTGTTTACACATATGTCATGTAAACTACCAAAGCACGATCCAATACTGCTGTGATTTATTTGGGTTGCAGGTTTTCTGTTGCATTATATGAAGTGTCTGAAAGCATTTTTCCCACAAAGACCTGGGACCGAGGGAGGGAAACTTTTACAGCACTGCGCTTTGAGGGGCCATGTGCTGTTGTTGATGACTAATGATGATGGTTTTTCTGCAGCTTTGCGGCCCTTCACGGCCCTTTTCTGTTTCAAGACTGTTTCCTTGCTTTTCGAACACCACACAATAATGCAAAATGCTTCACTGTATGTTCAGTGCACAGTGAGCAGGCACACCTCATTTACAATTAACATGTACAATGCACAGTTTTTACCAGCTTAGATATCAGATATATGAATGTCAGTTTATAATGCAAATTGAAGACATATGACATCAGAGGTGACAATAAACCATGCTACATTAATGTATAGAGCTTGCACTGTGTGAACTGGAGTATGGAAAGCCTATAAATTGTGCAAATACCAACAGAGTAATCAGTATCTGAGAGGAAAGCCATTATATCTATGTGGAAAATATAATTCTTCAAGAGGAAAATTGAATCCCTTGAACACAGAAGGTAGAAAATTACTTTTTCACTGTGGTGACCATGTTTACAGTAGAAAGAGAGGTTTTCTAAGCAAACTGCTGGGCCTCTTTGTACCAACGCATCACTTTAGAGATTTGTAATTGCAATAACTGTCCCCCTCCCACAAAAAAGAAGTAGCACAGTTTTTAAGACTGCTGAATAATTTAGAGATGCTGCCTGCAGATTTGCATCTGTACAAAGTTCAAATAGAGAGTATCAAGGGGAATGGATGCTCACCTGAGCTCATTCTGTTGATCAAAATGTAACTTGCAGAGGCAAACTAAAAGACAAATAATGAACACATTCAAATGATGGTTTAACATGCAGCTCTTGCCCATAGCCAAATTAAATCCTTATCCAGCACAACAAAAGTCCATCCATATTATTATTATTTTTGTGCAGTGCAGAAAATGTTTGATTTGTTACAGCAGGTTATCTCTATAATTAGCAGAAAAAGATGAATCATTCTATTCCCACACGCAGCTAACTGATAACAGAAACATTCTTTCTGCAGATGATACGAAACACAAAACAAGCAAAAATGTCTATCTCATCAAGCCATTTAATGCTGTATTCAGAGCCCAGACTCAGCCGGTAGGATGATGTAAGTGTTGGTTGTATAATTTAGTGTTTCCAAGGCAACTTAATTTAGCAGACTTTCCTGGAAGTGATCTGCCTTATTTGCAGGAAAACTCTTCAAAGAAGTGACACTGAATTGCAAACACGGTAATTAGCTTGTCCCTTTGGAGCCACTGCTGTTCAAAAAGAATAGGAAAAGAAAAGAAAAAATATAGATACATATATACAGATAAAACAACAAATGGACAGGAAAAGTGCTGGTGACACGACTATTAGTCAAGTCAGGTATCATCAATCAACACTGCTATCAACGCTGCTCGACAAATTAAGATGGATGCCAAAAATGTGGTTGCATCATCACACTGATTTCTCTCCACAAATGGAGCATAAATACAGTGAGTTTTAAATTCACCATCTCAGTTTAGAAATTGCTGCCTGTCACCTTCTCAAGGCCCCTTCTCAGTCAGTTATTACACCACTGGTCACAAACACACCCGTCCATTACCTGTCAACTATGTAAATAACGGTGAATTAAAAATTCACATAGCACTAATTCCCTCTCTATCTTTGTCTGAGAGAGATGAAGAGTTCAGTCTCTCTGATCTGTTCTAATATCATAAACAGCAGAGACACGGGCAGAGAGGAGGAGGCGGCGAGAGCTCGCTAGACCGAGCCTTTGTGAGCATGACGGGCCTGACTCACGAGAATGAGATGTTTCCAAAAATAAAGGAGGGAGGGAGAGAGAGAAACATGGAAAGAGAGAGAGAGAGAGAGAGAGAGAGAGAGAGAGAGAGAGAGAGAGAGAGAGAGAGAGAGAATGTGCTGAACAGGCTGGAACACAAGAAAACGAGTGGATTAACTCCCCCCCACCCATACACCCTTTCCAAAAGCCCTTGGATTCACCACAAAACATGCCGAATTAGTGGGAACAAATCGCCTGTATAAACACCCCTAAACACTTTCCCCTATTGCCATGACGCAAAAATTAGATAAATAAATAAGGATGCCAACCTCAGAGCAACATTATTAAAAGCTGAAAAGGGTAAAGGATCCAAGCCTTAAAGAGATCTCTGAGTGCGTCTAAACATTCTAAATCAAATTCAGCTTCTATCTCTTTAATATTTATTTTCTTTGCTCCTTTGGGGGCAGATGTGCCCCACTGTAAGCAGATGTAAGCACTTGGTTGTGTGATGTAAATGGGCACCATATTAATGTACATGTTTGGCTTTTCATCATGACAGATTGCCCTCTGCAAATGCAACTCTACGAGAATATGGTAGTCTCAGCCTCATTGCTGTGAATCATAATTCTCTGAAAGCCCCTATAAGCCAGATAGCAGCTTCTGAATATTTTAGTTTGTTAGGAAAAGCCTGCTAGTTTTGTCAGTTTTATCCTACAAGCTTGGTCTAATTTGAGTACAACAAAAGTGGAATGAAATGACGAGCCTGCTCATTGGTGGAGAAGTGTTTCACCAGCAGCAGCAACCAAAATCATCACAACACTCTATTCAATTTTCATGTGACCCAAATATTTCTTTTCCTTTCTGCTGACTACTGGAGGTACGTCATCCACATCTCCTCATTTCAGACTCTGGGTGCATGTGTGTACGTGTATGTGTGTGTGTGTAGCGCCTGGTGGATAAGATGATTATCTCAACACACAGACAGTGTGAGACCACTTGGCTTGTGATTGGTCAGCCTCCCCCAAATCTGGACTATTGAAGAATGCCTGCACAAAGGCTGCCCAAATCACATTCATTATCAAGCAGACAACGATAACAAATGATGACAAAGATGGTGACACTGATAATTTGTCATCCACAGCATTGATTCCACATCAGGACTCGGTTGGCGCTGCAGGGTATCATGGGACCCTTTAATCTACCATGAAAGACATGGGTAATCCTTGTCGGAGGATTACTCCCAACCAGTACTCTCTCTTCGCATATTCCAACTTTGGTGTACATGTGCTTAAGTACTAACCCACAAATCGTGATCTATCCGTGGCACATCACTCATCCTAAGTCTTAGCAGCGAAGGGAACATGTTTACTCTTGACTCCCACTGCAGCCAAGAGGATTTACCAGTAAAGAAACAGAACCTATGTAAGATTACATCCTGACCTGGACTCTAAACAGACTGCAGCGGCAGTTTCTGCTGCTCAAGCCGTCCATTCAGAGCGCCATAACACAATGCTAAGACATTTAAATTTCTATGTACACTACAGTCACAGCGCAATGTACATAATACACCTACAAATATGGAAACATAAAACAATGCGGAAAACAGTTTTTTCATCTCTGTGCAGTTGCAATCACCAAGGAATAAACATAAACATGTGAGACATTGTCTAAAACTAGTAAGAAAGCAGAGTGCTCTTCACAAAATGTCAAACTCCTCCCCCTCCTTTAAACCAAACAGTGCTGTCTACAAAAGGTGCATTCTTGTTAATTCTACAGCAACACAAACACTCAGTCAGACATTTAATGTACAGAACACAAGAGCAAAACCTCGGCACAGCACATAAATACCTTCAAGTGAATACAGGTGTGATGCCAAAGATAGAACTAAGACTTAACTAAACTAAGTCCTCCTTCTAAAAATTAGCTTCTAGCAGATTTCTAGAGAAATGATCCAACCACTGAATCTCACATTACAGGAGAGGAAAAAAAATACTGTTAAAATATGCAGGACGGAACCTTTGAAGCTCCATCCGCAATTTAATCAGTTAATATTTAAAGCAAGGATATTCTTTATATAAGGCATTTGCATGATGGGCTGAAGGAGTTCGGGGGGGGGGGGGGCGGGGTTGTTGGAAGTGAAGACATGAAGACTGGAGACTTATATGGAGGAATCTTTGTCCACTTGCAAATTTTCATCAGGCACCCCGTTGATCATTGATATTCAGAGGCCTGCACTGCCTATAATAGCTTGTCTGACAATAAATCCAGCAGCAACATTTTTTTTTCCGCAGGGCCGCCCTCAACAACCCCCACCCCTGGGAATAGAAATCATCATTATGGTGTGTTTTATTGGACCTTCTCTCCTCCAGCATCTTTCCCTAATGCCATCTTATTCTTCATTATCTTGGGTACATATTGTCAGGCAACATAATGCATTTATTAAGTATGTGTTTTACACATATATAGATTCAGATTTTGTTTACATGAGCTGGGAAGCAGCTAAATTTATGTTGTTTCAGATTCATTTCATTCTGTACATGCATCTGTCCACATTTTAAATCCCTTTCAGAGAGCCAGTTTGTTTGCAGAAAGATTTGCTTACATTGTCCCAGATGTTTTATTGACATGGCATTGCCTGTTATTATATCTAACAGCTTTGGAACATGACAGGCATTTATTCAAAATCGAGACAGTGAATCATGAATGGACAGAGAGCAGGACATAATTTGACTCTAACAGCAACAAAAAAGGAAAAAAAAAAAAAAAAACGATAAAAGTAGTGAAATTTTAGGCAACACTTACAAATGTAGACACATAACGATCCTCACATTATCCTTCATTTGACCATTACCAATTTGCCGTGGCACATTAGCCATAAGGCTGCAGAGCCATTAGAGAGAAAACTACTGCAGCTCTGTGCTTTGATGACCGTTAACCATGTACTCTGTAGCTGAATAGAGGAGTTTGGCGTCACCGACTGTTCTGACACACTGGTAGTGAATTGACCTGCATGCGAGGACAAACATGAATGCATGAGAAACCCGCAGCCACAAACTCCACTCACTGTCACAGTGTCACTAACTCACTCTTTTGCAAAAACACACTTATTTACAGACAGATAGCTAAAAAACAAAAACTTCCTCCAGAAAACTCCATGAAATATGTAATATATAATCATATCATTTCACAAAACAAAGTGAATGCCCTGGAGGAATTACACAAAGCAGATTGAACCAGTGGTATTTCCAGCTCCGTTCTCAAGCGGTCACACAATCAAACAAATATGCAGAGCAGGGTGATGCCAAGACAGAAATTAATTCCTCCTTTTTCCTGAGTAGTTTGTCAGAAGATTGAGTCGTCCACTCCTTTCCATTCAAGGCCGCTTCCCATATTCGTGTGCTTCTCGGCACAGACCCTTCCTGCACTTTAATTAAGGTTTGGCGTGCATTATACAAATAGAAAATGCTTAAGAGTGCAGAAAGGCTCACATTAGATGAGCTTTTTTCCCCCCTTTTTAGAAAAAAGCCAATGTTTCTCAGTCAACAGATGGTATTTACTCAAATTATAGACAGCAAATGAGGGCTAGGGCGAGATGCTTTTTTTCAGAGCCCATTGGCAGTCCATTAAAAAATAGAAATTGTGTGCTCAAATCCGCTGAGATACAAGGAGAGTGACATGGAATTAGGGATGGTTGTTTTACTCATTGCCAGCCAAAATCCAATAGAAAAGTCTTCTGATCATTAAATGAAAAGTATCTCCAGCAAAGCATTATAATAGCTTCACAAAAATTATCCTTTTTTTTCCTTTATTCCATGATCTAAACAAGTACAAAGATCCAGTCCTAGTCAGATGGTACAGTATACTACAGCGTTCTAATTGCTTTGATTATGAACAATATGTTTCTCGATGTTTTTCAAGAGAGATGGTACCTCAGAGGAAAAAAAGAGTTCAATGTGAGAGCTTGTCTGCCAGAATGAACCGCTTTCAAGCCGACCACCTCTGCATGTCATCTTCTCTCAGACGTGGAGAGAAACAGAATTGCTGGGGCACTCAAATGAATATGCCAGGAAATGGGCCAGTGCTCAAAAGTGACACCATTTGTGATTTGCATATGCTGAATGAGGCTAAAACATACATAAGTGAGATGTTAATTCCCGCTCCAGTCTCAAGTAGCACAGTTTCAGCCCCAGATCAAAGATTAAATCCCATAAAATGTCATGTCTTTTTTCATCAGCAATTGCCTCACTCATCTACCTCTCAATCTCAAGAAGCACTGTGCAGGTTTCTAATAAAATATCTAGTAAAATCATGACAGCATAATGCACCGAAAGCAAGAAAAGAACATGATGTAAAACAACACCAGAGCATTTCCTGATCTCTAGCTCTTCCCTTAAATTTCAATAACTGCTTTCCCAACATCTAACTTAGCCCTCGTGGGTCCAAACTGGTATGATCAATGTCCAAAATAAAACAATAATTGCCAGCCTCATAATGAAAATGGATCCCTAATAGACATTTCTCATCAGCGGTACCTGCAGCCCAGCATGTAATTATCTGGAGTGTTTACAAGCCATTTCAGCATCATATTTTGTGTTTCCAGGCACCTAGGCTAAGGTCATTACTTAATTGAATCATTTTTAGGGGGAAATGGGACAGTGGAGCACATTTTTGCAAAAAGCTACAGTGATGTCTGAATCATACAAAATTGGCAGTTATGAATCTTGTATTATTCAGTTCACACTCTGTACTTGGAGATACACACGTTAGCTTTCAAACATTATTAACACACTGCAATTACAGTCTTTTACAGAGGAATACCACTCAATTTAAGAATGAAAATGTCTTAGTCTTCTGGGCTTTATTGGCCTCATTTTTTAAAGTTGATTGATTAAAGTGATGAATTGTTGCATGGAAGGTATGAGGAATTTTGAAGAGAATTTCTTGTTTGGTGAGATTTATTTCAATACTGATGCTCTTTTTCCCCAATTCCTTTTCAGCGCAGCCTCACGCCAATGTGACCTTAAAAAGGAGAGAATGGGACAAACCGCTATGTCATTTATGGCTACGGAGCTTGGAGCGAAGGTATTCATTAATCCAGAGTGGTTTTACCATTAGTCCACATGGGAGTTGCACATATTACTTCTGAAATTCAGCAGTATTCCCCTTTAACACCAAATGAAAAAGTGCATAGGTGAGTGTGCTTAGGGATATATTCATGGAGATTATTCCCATTAAATGTCAAACTCACTTCACATTCAGTAACAGTGTTTAGCATATGTTCAGTCTTGACAAGGTGTCCCAAGGACTCAAAAGACAGAAAAGAATGGGTTCCAAAAGAGACATATTTGAAAATGTTATCACCTTCTGTTATAAAACAACTGTTGCCATGAACAGAGATGACATATAAAATCCTTGTAGAAACACCATTAGGCATTTGAAAAAAAAAAAAGGACATTACAACACTTAAGCAGTGGCTTTAAATTTTTTAGCAATCATAAAGTAATAATTATACCCCAGTGTGGATTGTCGTGAGTGTTTTACAATGAGACAAGTACATTTTTAAAAATGTAAATCTTTGACCTGCAGGGGAATGAAGATGTTGGCAAATTCAACAATTTCCAAAACACTAGGGGTTTTGCAGATGTTTTCCAGCTGTTGGCCATACAGTATGATCTCCACCCAGTGAGAGTGAAAAAAAAAACAAATTTTGCAAAATGGAAACTTTTTATTTTCAAAAAGCAACAGATTACACAGTTAACTTTCAGCAAATGCAATCCTAACTGAAACTGTACTCACATTCGGGACTTCAAAATGAAAGACTCACATACTTACACACAATCTATCTATAATATACAAAAAAGAATACATAATAAATATTAAAATGGCCACAAGAGAAAAAAGTAAGTCATTGAAAACAATCAGTAGAGAGCAAATGTAGGGAAAGTAGAAACAAGACGGTGTGCCTTAAATGTCTTTTTTTTGTTTTTTTTTCTTTTACATTTTTTACAAATTGTGCAAGATTTCATACTAAGGCTCTGGTCTTGAAGTGACTGTTGTCTGATCCACACAGCACACACGCTCAGAAATGCACACACATGCACCCACTGACAAACACGCACACACACACGCACACACACACTCCCTGTGCTCTGAGCACTCTGTGGGGTGTAGCAAACCACTGCAGAATAAAAATGGGCTGCTCAGTGTATGGCCTGTAATGCTCATGGGAGTGGACCAGCTTTTAAAATGGACATGCACTTCACATTGATGTGAAAAAAGAAATAAAACTCCCCTTGCATCAAAAAAACCCAACTTTTTAGGAATGAATGAAATAAAAAACAACTAAGAAACATGACAATATCATAACCATTAAGGCAAGAACACCCGGAGTGGCATCAGCAATACTGTAACAATATGATAGTGTTTAGGTACATGGATATGATGAAACATTTAACTACTTCTTCAATGTCTTTTTTAAGCACAAGGTTGTTTGTAAAAGCAACTTTTTTTTAATCCAAACATCACTTCATCTTTTTTTCCTCTTTTTTTTGTAAAAGGTGATAAGAAAATAACAATGCCAGACACTAGGGACATATGGATCATAAAACTACAAGAAATAATTTCTAGTTTTAAGTTGCAACTTGAAAACCACACATTGTAAATCCCCATCGTTAAGCCCCCGCCCAGTAAATGAAAAAGATATCACTTACATTAAAACCATTTTATCCTCTTGTGATGGTGTATTCCAACAGTCACCAAGTTTTGCTTTACTTACAGCGATTGTGTAGTCTGTTGCAAATTAAAGCATTCATTGTTTAATTTGGAAAAAAAAGGAGGGGGGGAAGTTGTCCTTGCAATGCAACTGGCAACTGTTGACCAAAAAAAGCATCTTTACATCTTCTTTTTAGTGCAACTCTTAAAATGTAAAACATTTCCAGTGATTCCTTGAGAGGTACCATTTCTTTGTTTTATGTTCTTTTTTCTTTTTCTTTTCATATTTGTTTCACACCTCACAGAATTACGCATCTTCAAATTATCCAAAGCAAGAGGTTTTGTTTTCATTGTTCTGTCAAATCTTTTTTCTTTTTTTTTTTTTTTTCAACTTTTTGCTTCTCTGCATTGACATGGCCTTCCACAATGTCTGTTTACTAGAACATAAACACAGGAGGGGATCCAGACCTCCTGCGTATTCCCATTCACTTCAGCCTCCATGTTTGATACATTTCATATTCAATCACCCCAGCGGAGCCCTGTGATTGGCAGTCCACCTTCTACCTCTGAAAAGAAGGGTTAGGAGAAGGAGGAACAGGAGAAAAACTGGAGGATGAAGAGAAGAGAGATAGAAAGAGTGCGCTGTACAGTGGGAACAAGCCCAGATCAAGATCAATCAGGGAAATAGAGACATAGATGAGAAAAAAACCCACAGCAAAACCTTCATATAACGCAGTAGGGTTCCCTTGGTAACCTGGATTTTCTGCAGTAGAGGAGTGTGGTGCTGAAGCAGCGCCGAAGCTCCCTGTTGGAGAAGATGCAGATGAAAGGATTGACCCCAGCCTGGGCAAAACTCATCCACACGGCTGCCGTCAGGTAGCCCCCAGGGACTACGGGACCCCTTGCAAACACCCGCCAGTAGCAGGCGACCAGATAGGGCCCCCACAGTGCCAGGAAGAAAAACGTCATGATGTAGAACATCCTACTAATCCTCTTCTCTGTTTTGAATTCATCCAATACCAGGAGACGCCTGCGGCCTGCTGCGTTGCTGTTTTGCCGGATGCCCAGCAAAGTAGGCGGGGTGGGGCCTCTACCAAATCCAGCCAGCCAGTTGGCCGCCGCCTGTCCACTGGCGCCTGGCCCGTGGAAGGTCCAGTTCTGGCTGACAGCAGGCACGAACTGGACAGGCTTCATCTTTCGACGGTCGTGGACAAAAAAGATGAGCTTGAGGTAAACCAGCTGTGTGGCCAGGAGGATGAGAGCCAGAAGGAGCATGAAGCCCAGTGAATCATTCGCCCTGAAGGAACGGTGCTGGAATGTGCACTGGTCCTCCTCCCGGATAAAAGAATACGTCCCTACGTCTAGCACCGGCGGGAACGCCATAGCCACTGACAACGTCCACACCATGCAGATGACAGCAAGACAGGTCCAGAAGGTCAGCCTCTTTGTGTAGAAACGGTGATGTGCGATAGCCAGGTAGCGAGTGACACTGACACAGAACAGCATGAATGCTGTGTGGAAACAGGAGAGCACACCCAGGAAGGCGATCACTTTGCAGGTCAGCGTGCCATAGGTCCAGGCAGATCCATTCTTGACTGAGGTGAAGACAAAGGGGAAGCAGATGGCAGAACGCAGGATATCGGAGGCGCACAGGTCCAGCAGGAAATAGTAGGGCGCTCGATGCAGGCTCTTGTCTTTGACCAGCAGGATGGAGATCAGGAGGTTTCCAACCACACCGACTCCAATGATGAAACCCAGAGAGGTCAGTTTGAGGAACGTGGCGAGAGGAGAGACATTCTGCAAGATGGTGTGGTCCCCTGCATGGCTATAGTTCGCCATAGATGGAGGAGGGATCATAAAGATAGCGGAATAGCTTCAGCCAAGTATCATGATCTAGAGGTGGCAGGGGGAGGCGTTAGATCCATTTGGCGGTGTGCTTTGAAGAGGTTTCCAGGCATATAGGCAACCTCTCCTCTAAGGCATCCTTTGTTCCTTTGTCTCATCACACCTAAAAAAAATCCCTGAAAAATATTATCCACCCATCAGCATTTAGTCCTATACAACAGCTGCATTGTTTTCAACTGCACAATTTAGGATGTGATAAGTTATAAATTTTCCTCTGCCTGTCATTTATTTATATATTTATTTGTTTTCTCTACATTTTAACATTTTAGAGTGGCACTGTGCAGAGCTGTGCCTCAGCTTCAATACTTTGTCTACAGACAGAAATGCAGACAGACAGACAGACAGTCAGTCAGTCATGGAGCTCGATCAGACAAATCCATTAATCCGTCACAATCAAAGAATTTTCTTTCATGTGGCTTCGGAATTTCCTGAACAAAAAAAAAAAAAAAAGGCACAGTAAAAGGCTTCAGCAACACACGACGCATTTTTACCCGTGACTGTCGGGAAGAGGCGAACCCAAAAAACCAACCCCGAACCCATAAACAAGGACTCGGGGTTGGAAATTTCTGTGGACATTTCTCGCTTTTTTTCAGCGCACTGTGAAGAACATGAAGAGAAATGCAGTCCAAAAATAAGCTCTTCTTGATCACACCCTACACCCTGCAGAACAGAGGAAGACACTCTAAAGCAGTGGATGCCTCGAATAAACTCGCCCTGCCTTCGTGCATTGTGGAAAATCGACGGAGGAGCGCATACATAATAAAGCATTCGTGTTTTTGTCTGATTAAAGGTTAACTGGATTATGGGTCTTACGTTATTAAGCAGTGTTCTCATTAGGGCGTTTATTGAGCCAGCCTCCATTTTACAGATCATCTTTTATATTACTAATTACAAAGAGTTAAAGAGAAGAGACTATACTGTGAATTACTGAGACTATAAACAGCATTTTGACATAATTTTGCTTGTAAATGCGCGGGTGTGATTATCAGTCGGATGGATTGAAATGGATGGGTAGAAGTGACAAAAACAACCCTGCAATGGTAGCAATGTTAAAGAATGTGCTATTCACTGCCTATTGTTTTATTGTTCAGACTAATATGCAGCCTGTGGTAATATCTCATTGCATAAATATCGGCGTTTGTGTCTACTTACGCGTTAAAATGCGTCCTCCGATTGTCAGTCGAGTGTTTTACGCGCGTTTGAATCCGACAGATTTCAGCACAAAAACACAGCAGGATAAAATCATCGTCCTCGCGTCCCAGTCGGCTGGATAAAGCATGACAGTGTAGCGGATCCGCACGTCCATTAGACTAGAATAATTTCCAAGTCCCCGCTATGGATTGCCCAGAATCGCAGCCACCACACAAGACAAGGCCAAAAAAAAAAAAAAAATAGACAGAGAGAGAGAGCAAATGAGAAAGAAGAGGAGAGAAAGAAGGGGAGAGAGAGAGACAGCCGATCACAAGATCAATCAGAATCCTACCTGTTGATAATCCTATTTCGTGACCCTCCTGGAAGTTATTCACATTGCACAGGTCGGGTTTTTTGGTGTTTTAAAAAGCCTGGTTTGTTGCCTGCCCCCTTTTTTTCCTCCACGGTGAATATCCTACAGTAAACGGAGCCCAGTGCGCATGCGCCCTGCATCCCTACTTGTGATCCAAGACGCGTCTCGTCTCTTGTTGCAGCAGCAGCTCCGTCTCTCTCACGGTAACATCTGTTCAGCGGGGGCCGCTGCTGGCCGGTAACGCGTTACGACAGTACTCACCGTTTCCTCCGGTAACGTGTTGTGTAACGGATTACTTTTTTTATTTCCACTGTCAGTTTGACAGTTATATAGTCCGGATATTCCCCCTGACTATTTTAGATTGCTTTAGACCTTTTCTCTCAGTTTTTAAATCAAATACATAAACCAAACAACCTTTAAATCACAGAAAACCTCAATGTGGTTCAGTCTAGGCTGATCAGATCTTTTTTATTTCATTGATTTATTCATTGGCTTAACCTCCTTGTGTGCTGAAGCTCTCCGTCTTGCTTTCATTGTGCTCATATATGTTTCACTCCGCAAAAATGTCGACCATTATGTACAAGTGAAGGGTTAAATCAGGCAGCCTAGTTCACCTCAAGCTAGAACGACTTCCCCTGTACTGTATATGCATAATTGACAAGCACTTTGCGCACTGTTGTTCATTCTGCCCGGGGCAGCATGATAAATTCATAGGATTTGATTTCTCAACCATGTATGGAGAGCTGTGATGTTAAGAGAAGTGTAATAAGTGAACAATGATTCAATCAGCCAGTGCAGGCATGTACATAAATGTTGCACATATAGATATATATAATACAGCAGTGAGAAGGTGGCTTTGTATCTACCTGAGCCATGAAACATGAATTAATTATAATCATACATGTAGGGAATGTGTTACTCCTGGCAACTGGTACAACTTTCACATAGTAGGCAACAATGTGAACTGTACAGATTTCTAATTATTTTATGATGGGAACAGCCATGATGCTGAGATTCCTTGACAGCTTCTTTCCTGTGACAGCTCACCAAATATCACACACATGCCAACACCTCCACTGATCATAAATGTAGACCAGAGGTGTCCAAACAGTTCCACAAAGGGCCGTGTGGCTGCAGGTGTTTGTTCCAACCAATCAAGAGCACACAGTTTGACCAATCAGCTATCTGAAGACTGAGATCAGTTGATTAAATGAGTCAAGTCTGGTGTGCTGATCACACCAGACTTGGAACAAAAAGCTGCAGTCACACGGCCCTTTGAGGAACAGTTTGGACACCTCTGATGTAGACAGACACTAGATTATTAGCAAAGAATGTAGTGGAAACTTAAGGATTCAAACTATGCTGTCTTGTGACCCCTGTTTCACATCTCTGACTTTCCTCTCCAAACTTCTCCTTAATAACTGTGTGATTAGAAACCTAACCAATGTCTCACAGTAAAATACACCAGTCAGAGCAGAACTGCAGAACAAGCACTTTTATTTTTGATTCTTTAACTATATTGCTGTATTTTGTTATGTAGGATTTTGAATGCAGGAATTTAACTTGTAACAGAGTACATCACATGTGTCAGACTGCATAGAAAAGGCATGACTGCCCTAAGATGACGATCCACACTTTGTAAATGAATGAGCAGGAAATGGGATTATACAGCTCATCGTTCAACTCCCGTGACCATGAGTTATGAAGAGCAACAGACAAATCAATTTATTCTTAGCAAAGCTATAGTCACGTCTCATTAACACAAATTGCAAAGAACAGCAGCTCCACTCTTGTCATTTAACTGCACTTGTGATTTTGTGCTTCAAACAGTGGCAATGTTGTGTTGTACATTGCAAATAATAATAAACACACCAGGAAATCACAGTGATCACCTCAAGCATGGAATATATACGCAGTAAGCAATGCAAGCATCCTTTGGAGAATAAAAAGAAACTGCAGCAGTCTTTTCCTATAGAAGGCAACAGTGTTTGGTCCTTAATCTCAGCAGTGCAACAAAATACAGTTCCTGGTTGTTTCCCTCCAGCTTCTCCAACAGTTCACGTGGTTCCCGTTGATCTCGACGCATTAATTCCATTAAGGCACGTTTCTTATCAGTCGCTTCGACACAAACCTTGTGTCAGAAGGTCCGTAGGAGATCACACAGGGAGGTATTAATGCGGTGGATGGTAACAGGACAGGACCGGCGCACGATCGTAGGAGCCTCTCTCATCACAGCTGTCCGTTCCGCCTCCGTGCGTACCAGCCCAGGCAGGCGCAGAAACCCACCACGGTCAGGACGGTGCCCACGAGCAGGGCTAAAGCGTCGCCCGCGTCGTAAGCCTCCGCCGGGTGGATGAGAGAGAGAAAGATCAGCCAGACGATCGCTGCAGCGGTTGGAAGTTCAAGTTTGGGGGCCATGTTGAGATTTTGTTTCCGCTGTTGCTGTTGACTGTGGAGGAAGCTGGAGCGCCTGCGTCAAAGTCAGATGACAGATGCAGAGCGGCCGGACTTCCTGGTGCGCTCAGCCAATGGCAGAGCTGCTTTATTCTAACCCGTGCCTTCTGGACATATGTGTATTTTTTTTTTCTCTTAAAGAGTCGCTTTATATGTAAGCGGGCATTTGTCCTGTGGCATAGAAATAATTGCAAAGTCCTGCTGCTATTTGATTTGTTTTTCACAGATGGTATTAAAAAAGGCCAACTGATCCTGGGCTCTGAATTGTAATTATTCTACAGTGAGAGGATTTGCGATATCTCTCTGCTTATTAGTGACGATTCGGCTGACAGGCTGTCTGAGCTTCATGTCGCTGACCCTCAGGCCCTGCTATAAACAAATGAGACTTTTTGACATCAGTCAGGCTCATCAACAGCTCTTGTTTGAAGCTTGATACTTCCTCTGAAGACAAACGCGTGTTGACACTCATAGAATATTACAGTATGTTGAATATGACATGTTTTGGTCAAGCTCAGATCAGGGGAAAAATGCCCATAATAGACATGAGACAAGTATTTTCCACATTATATTTACAGAAGCTTTTAGCTTCAAACACATTGAAATCGCTTCAGATTGGCCGTGTTGCAATGACTAAATATGCCAATATCTCAGCTCATGCTACAAATTGTTTGGCTTGCAGAGCTGTGGTGGTGGTGCTGGTGGTAGAGGGTGGGAGGTGGGGGTTGGGTGCTGTCCTTGGGGCACTTTGCCTGTAATTTAATTAGAGCGCACAAGCCAAAGTAAAATATTGACCTTGTAAGGCTGCCATACCTCTGTACCTGCCTGCTCCGATCGGGGAGATGAATGGGCACACATTTCCTCTGCTCACTCTTCTCGCTTTCTCATCATACACTCTCTCTCTCCCCTGCTGTCTGTTTGGCAAGTTGTCTCACATACACACACACACACATATGAGTTTTCATGAGTCCTTGTCTGATCTCCGTGGCTGCATTAGACAGACCACACGGCAATTACAAGCTCCCCAGAGAGCTTCTTACTCAGAGCATAAATCAGCTAAACAAACAGCTGAATCTGATACTATTTGTTTATACATTACTTATTCTGTAACTCACA
The DNA here is from genome assembly GCF_017976425.1 of Toxotes jaculatrix. Classification (NCBI taxonomy): domain Eukaryota; kingdom Metazoa; phylum Chordata; class Actinopteri; family Toxotidae; genus Toxotes; species Toxotes jaculatrix. The sequence continues at coordinate 10,015,914 of NC_054415.1, read as the reverse complement.
AACAAAAGTACATTTAAAATCTTAATAACAATATATAAACCTGTTAAGCCATCAGTGTCCCTTAGATTCACATTTTGGTAACCTCACTGTCAAATACACAGAGCAGCAGCACCAGCAGCAGCAGCACCAGCAGCAGAAGCACCAGCAGCAGAAGCATCTCAGCGGTTTTGTAAATTGATCAGTGGGAGGATGAGAGAACATCCAGAAATGAGAGTGTTTGTCTAATAGGCCAGGACAGTGACATTAATCTTCCCTACTTATGTGTTCTGCATCGTAATATACTGCTCAGCACCTGAAGACCCCCGTCCCTAAATTTGTACACTGAAAAAGACAGGATAGGACTCATTCTGTGCAATAAGTACATAGGTACACCAGTGACAAACAATTACTTTCAAGATGTAATCAGTGAAAGTGAAATTTGAATTATTCTCTCTTTTTGTGTGAATAAATATGAACAGTAGTAATTCTGCAGCTGTTGTGCAGATATGTTTAATTTTCCGAAAACTTTTTTTGGACACGTTTGTGGAAACAGCCAGAGTTGCGGGGAGGTGTGCAGTCCAGCCTCTGTTTCACTAGTTCCTGTAAGTCAGTCCAGTCTCTCATTCAGCATTTACTTTGTGATTGCAGAAAAAACTACAGCTCTCAGGAAAAAGCTACAATTGCTGCAGTGTCAGTACTTAGTCATCTTAATGATGCTCTCTTCTAACGTCATTTTTTTTTAACTTTGATTCATTGACTCGCCTCTGATGTTGAACTGTGACCTATAACCTGCAAACATCTAGCATGGGAAACGATGTTCATTAAAGGCAGCTAAAAATATATTGAATAACCAGCAATAGATTTTTTTTTTAACTACCATCTTACTTAAAAATATGAAGCAAACCACACAGCATAATGCTGAGAAAGGTTCTGTACAAAGATTTGTAGCTATTAGCACAGTTACAAATGTTAATGGGCATTTGAATGGGACCAATCAGTTTACACTCTCTCGAACCACAATTGTCATTTTTTTAAGAAAAACAAACACTAATGGTATATATACTGATTCAGTGGCAAAAATCTACTGCAATTTATTTTCTGTGTATGTGTGTAGTGTGTGTGTATTTCCAGTTACCCTGCTTTTTATTTATACCTTCCCTTCTGACTTTAAGAGACGTTTCTTCCCCTCAGTTGAGTTAAAGTGCCACCGGCTGCCAGGAAACCGAGATTTACCTGGCAAGGAAGGCGCTCTATAAAGATGTCCATCTCAAGTTGTATTTCAATTTAGCATCAAGATGTAAACTCTTGCATATGTGTGAATGTGAGTGTTCAGTATCTACACATACATATATTTCCATGCTGCTTCAGTTTTGTTTTTGTATCTTAGTCATTTTGGCCAAGGACACCATGCTCAGGTTATCTGTCCTTGAATGTTTTCGGAGGGAAGGTGAACTGAACTGAAAGGCCTGTTTTCTGACTCCTTTCCGTTTTGTGAGCATCATCCATTCTCAATTACTTCCCACAACAATGAAGACGGAGTTCCACCTTTACCAAACAGCACAAAACATCACTCCCTGAAGATTAATTATGTTCTGAAATTGGTTTCTCAGAAAACACTGAAAAGCTGACCCTTTAAAGCAATTGCTCCTTTTGTAGTGGTTCAGAGCACCATCTATAATGAATTGTACTGTGAGGGACATGACAAATGGATTTTGCTGTGTCTTTTGTGGCAGTGTTCGAGACGTAAAAATACTTAAAATGGCCTGAATCAACTCTACCAAAAAAAAACAAAGAAAGGGCAGCTTGTTTCTGCATAACATAGTGTTGGACCATACTGACTCACACACTGTTGGGAATGTGGGATGAGCTGAAACACATCAGAAACCTGTAAAAAGACAAATGACGCAGTCTAATTATCTATTCATATTGGAAGCTGAGAGGGAGTCTGAGGGTGGATGCTTGACAATCACGCATCTGAGTGTTACGCTGACAGTTGTATAATGCTTTAAAGGGTAATCAATTCATCTTTTCATGGTTGCTTTGTTTTTGCAGAGACTGAAAATTAGCTTGAGATAAGTTGCCAAAGTGAATATTTAGTCATATTTTTTTTGTCAGCGTAACATCATCGCCACGTGGTGCACAGTTGCAACCTTCCTTCTTCAAGTTAAATTTGAGACCTGCCAAACAGAAATGCTTTCATAGGCTAGCTGTCAGAAAATCAAGCCCAGAATAAGCCATGATGTTGTAAGAAAGGTTTATGTAAATATGATTTTTTTCTTTTCTTTGTTTTTTTTTTTTTGCTGTATAATGTTACTGTTCAGCGGCTGAGCACCAAGTGTTAGGGTGTCAGTTACCAAGCAGCACTTGAATGAAGGAAGAAAGAGAAAACAGTACCTGCAACCAGGGAAAGATAAAATGATGTGACAAAACAATTTAATATGTCCACCAAAATTTATTTCCTACCTCCAGAAGGTTCCAGTGTCTGCAAGTTTATGAACTAACTCTCTTTTATATTTTTAAAATAGTCCGTGCAGTAATGTTTATATTACAATTCACTCACTTATTCTGCTCTGTTTTGCACTTCTCCAACCTGTGAGAAGAATGTGTGGCTCTAAACGCTCCTCCATGCTCACCAGCTAGTCACTAACCTTGTCTGCCTCTTGTTTGGCAAACAGTGTGTTCATGAGAGCTAACAGCTGCCCATTAGCTGGAAATGGGGTTAATGAGAGTGGCGAGAGTGATCCAAAACAATTAAGTTGCCAGCCATAAAACCAAAACAATAAGCTGAAAGACATTGAAGCGCTCTTTAGATCTGAACAGAGCTGATTTGAATCACATTTCGCTTAATATAAAAACACTGTAATAAAATTAGTGCAGCTTTAAATAAAAAATCATCATCCCCTGTAAGACCTGCAAACACATTCTTGAAATTTTACTCTCGAGTTCCCTGTCTAGTTTTTTATCACTCCACCACATGCTTCATTTAGTGTGGCATATTAGTAAAATGCAATCAAATAAAGCTCAAAGCATCATCATATTATTGCAGAGCTTCGAGAGAGTTAGTTAATGGATAGTCATAATTGTACAACCACTACATCTGACTGTGATTTTTCCCACAGAGTTTCTTACGGAAATGAGTAGAAACAGAATTGGTCCCTGAGGGTTGTAGCAGAGGGCTGGAGTGTCTGCTTCAAGCATAACAGAGAGACATGACAATATGTTTTAAGAAGAAAATAGCCCAAAATTAATGATTCCCAGCCTATCAAAATGATTTATTACACAATGTTTAAAGCTAATCATAAAAACAAATCACCTTAGGAGGAAACCTCAGTTATAGTTTACAAATTGATCACACTTTAACAGGCTGGGTCTTTTATATTTTTCACACATCAGGTGATGAGTCTCTGGTAAGGTATTTTCTTTTTTTCTCTGTAATGGATTTGTAGCCATTTTGAAGAACTATTTAAATGGTTTCATTTCATTAGCATCTGTTTTACTGATGAGCTTCTGTAAAAAAACAAAACAAAATAGAAAAACGCTTGTGAATAAATAATGAGGCTAGCTCAGTACAGATTTATTCAAGGTGATCATGTTTTCTTCACCTGCACACTAATGTGCTAGCCTGCGCCAAATATGGCTGACAGCTGAGTACATCAGAGTTATTCCTAGCATGTGTGTGTGTGCACATGTATATGCATGGGAGATTGATAGCGCATCACATTTCCTGTCATGGTGTAAATGTCACCTCTGCAGCTCGCAATGATGAACGCAATCATGTGGTTGGTTCATCATCTGCGGTTCATCATCTGCAGTGTTCATTTCCATGGAAATGTTCGTCGAAGCACACACACACACACACACGTACATATGAACAGGATTTTCTGCTAGAGAAAGACAGTACGTGCACACACACATACGCACACAAAAACAGAAAAGACACAAAAGGCATACCGACATTATTAGTACAGCAGTTTGCATGGTGCAATGCAGCCTCTTAACTCGGCATATCTGTCGGATTTCTTCTCTAATTAGCAAGCTTACACTTGTGACTGTGACTGTTGATTGTCTCAGAAAACAGGCCATGAAAATTCCAGGAGACAGGATGTATGAGCAGGTCTGAGGAAACGAATTAAAGTTGTTCCACTTTCTGCTCGATCAGAAAGAGGTCGATAAAGGTCACATTGATGCTGCTTCTCCAAGGCCGGGGGCGGGGGGATCTGATTTCACATGATTCATTTGGCATCTCTAAAACACATTTAACCTTAAAAATAAATCAGAGAAGTTGTCACAGTTAAGACAGACATTTATTCCCACTGTGGGCATTATTTGGCTGAAATTCAAGAGCAATAACAATAAAATAATGCGAATTAATTTTATATATGCAAATTAATTGCGAATTAATTCATAAAGAATAAATGTTTCTGATCATCTGATCATGTGCTTTGTTTTACACAGTCTGTGCTAAATGAAAATGGCACGTATGAGTGCAGTGAAACAATGGTACTAGTGAATGCACTTTTCTTATCCATTTTAACTTCATGGCTGTTGATAAGCACATTATCTGCATAAGCAGGCTCATGCATTGCGTAGCACACCTTGGCTGTTGCCTCTCGACAGCTGACAGAGGGAAGAGGAAACTTGCTCAGCACTTTATTATGTTGTTATTTTCTAGGCATGCTGTCTATATGCAAAATATTAGCTTACCTGTAAAAGTCTCTTCATCATTTCCAAATATTGGACATATCATTATATTTTTAGTCACGCTAGCAGTGTGGCTCTGGGGACGGCAATCTGTCCATCCACCACTTTCATCCTGACTGAAATATCTCAACAATTATTAAACAGACGGCCATGAAATTTTCATAGACCTCAGAGGATGAATCCTGCTGATTTTGGTGACCTCCTGTTTTTTTCAACCAACTCAATTATTAGGCCAACATTTTAATTTGTCCAGTGCTTTTTTTGTGTATGACCAAATAGCTTTGTGTTTAGTATTCATTAATGCAAATGCAAATGTTACAGCACTAACACGCTAAACTAAAGCAGTGAACGTGGCACACAATATACCTGTGTAACATCTGCATGTTCATTGTTAGCATTGTCATTGTGAACATGTTAGCTTGTAGAATTTATTGCACAGAGTTGCTGTGCTGACAATAAGTGCGAGAGCGGCTGTAGACTCTTAGTCTTGTTACAGAACAGCATCAAAAGAATGACATGACATTTATACAGCATGTCTCAAAAAGTGTGGTTACATTTGTAATTTGTGCTTACGTTCTTTCATTTCATTTCACTTCGTTTGTTTGCTGCCACAAAAAAGAGGCTGCAGTGAAAAGCCTCAGAAGATCACTTTGACATCAGGTCAGAATGAAAGAGGAGAAAAGAAATAAATAACCAAGATGGAACAGCAATATGAGGAAATTATTATCACACAGTGAATAGATACCGTGGCATTCATTATGATTCTACAGCATTTCTAAAGGTGCTCCCATGTTGGGCACAGCCTGGTTCTGCCAAAAATACAAGGCTTATAGATTTATAAATAAATTATTCCACTTGAGCTTTTTTCTCTCTTATTCTCTATTTTAGTGGTTGCACCTGTGCCACAGTGTGGCTCGAGCTGGACCCCTTCACCGCCTGTTCTCTCATGCATCATGTCAAACTGCCGCCGTAAACAACCTATTAGGTGACCTATTTATCTGGGACAATTCTGCTGGCTCACTTACCCCAATTACTTTGCCGGTGGAATGTCTATTCTGGACTGCTTCACATTGCCTTGCGCTAAGATCAATACTTCTGCAGAACCAGAAAGTGCTTCCATGTGTTAGCCCTCTCAGCAGCACCTCTCACGGCACCTTAAACATGTTACGTAAGACGAGGGCTTTGCAGGGAGACGCTGTAGCTACAAATGCATCTGCTGTTCTTAAGGGGCAGGAAGAGGAATTCATATTATCCGTTTTGTCAGTTTCTTTTTCACTTTGTTGTTTTAATGAGGCATGTCAAAGATAGTCATTTGTTAGGAAGCTGTATCTTAATAGCTGCCAGACGGAGCAGAATCTTGTCTGGAACTGTATGTCGTCATGTGTTCATAATAATATGCACTTTTCTGAGTGCAGCCTCCCAGGCTGAAGAATGCTTCAGGACGTCAGTTCCATTTACTTATGAAGCTGTACCAGTGCATTTTCTGCAATTGAGCCGTCAGCGTCTGTCAGTCAGGGGAAATTAACAAGTCTGCTGATTGCACTGCTGGTAATTACAGAGTGCAGCTGGAGCAGTGCTGTGTCAAGCCTGGGAGATATTTTAAGCTTACGTCTGTCCTTTCTCCCAACAGCCAGGTCAAGTAATTCTCTACAGAGGATCAGCAAAGGGCTCTTAAGTGACTGCAGACAATGTATGTAACCAAGACAAGTGCCTAGTGGTTAGAGACGTGGGGCCATAATCAAAAAGCAGCAGCTAATGTGTCTGTCACTGTCCCTCAGCAAGACACTAAACCTTTACCTGCTTGCCTACTGCAAGTCATCCTGGATAACTTGAGTAATGCTTGCAATGATGCATAGCTAATAATAGTGTGACACTGCAACTGTGAGATTTATTGATCCCTGAAGGTGAAGCTCTTTTTCCTAGCCCCTCTGCTCAGGAATTTTTTCTTTTAACTAGCAGTAACTAGCCTGAGTAGCAGAGAAATGAGGTGGAGGGATGTATTAGTGGAATATATTTTTTGGTCATTTTATTTTGGTGACTCAGCTGTCCATGCATTAGTCATAGCTCTCAAAGCACTAGCCGTCTGACGCTCTCTGGCCAAGGCTTAGTAAACAACATTATAAAGAAACAAATAACATTTTATAAAGGGCCCCAGTGGTTCTTGTCTTTTGTTGGTGTGTGAGGCAAAATCTGAGAATTTTGTGCTTTCTAGATTATCTTAATGAATACTGGGAATTTGGGATTTTGGTTTATTAGGGAGTGTTTTAGTATCATTTTAATAATATAAAAGACAAAGACACAATTGTAAAGCAGCTATCAAGATTAACATTGGTTGAAATAGAAAAGCATTGCTATTTGCTACAACTTGCTATTTATCCATAATGAGCATTTTTTATGGCATTTCTGAGAAAAAGTCAAGTTTGAACACATTGAACTTTTGCATAAGCAGCTTTCCTCAAATAATATCGGTATTTGTCATCAATAATTGGTAAAAAAAAAAAAAGAAATGAACAACCATAATTTTCAAGACTCATTTCATGCTGCAGTTATAAACCAAAATGTTAGAGCCTTTCTTGGAAAAAGACCCGTTGGCTGAGGGTCACTGATTCAGTTTAGCTTAAACCTGTCATCCGGAGGCAAAGTATTACATAATTAATTCCTCCTCTATCCTCTGCTTCAGGTTGGACAGGCCAGGGTCGCCCAGCTGTCTGTTTCTGCATTTTGTGTTACACTCATGTGGTGCTAGCATGTCGGGTGTGTGCGTGCGTGTTTGTGTGTCCGACAAGGCTACACAAGGTTCCCTAAGATGATGCCAGAAACACAGAGAGAGAGAGAGAGAGAGAGAGAGAGAGAGAGAGAGAGAGAGAGAGAGAGAGAACAATGTCAGGGATTTAATAACATAATCCCTACAACTTCACAACAGCAGGGGAGATGTCTTCAGAGTCTAATTTAAAAACAACATAAAAATGAAGCCACACTGTTCTTTTCCTCACTTTCTTCTGTTAATTAATTTTCCCCTGCCGTTGCTGTGCCTTCATTTGTATGGTGTTGCCATCTCTGCCTGGAAGAAATATTTACAATGCAAAGAAATAATGGCTCTAACTTTGCTTTGTCTGGTTTCTTTGTAAGCTCTTTTGCTCCAGTCCATAAAAACATGATTTTGCACACAAGGCTTACATAGATTTAGTTGAGTCCTGGCATTGATTGGAGCTGCAAATTGCCAACCTGTGAAATCCTTCAGGCCAATTTCCACTTCTTGCTCGAATAACAAACAATAAAAACAAGGAGTGGGGCGCAGAATAATATATTTTAACAATGCAGAGTTGGAGAGAACAGTTTGTGGACAGAAATGAAATCTACTGCATTAACCTCCCCTTAAATTAAAGGCCATAACAAAGCTGCTGTAGTTTCACTCTTCTTGTAGAGTTTTATGACTGTACAGCTGCATTGAAGCAAATGTTATCATTTGTCTACAATGACTTCTCTATAATAATGATACAGAGGCAACTTGTGATCTTTAATCATTGGAATGCTATGATTAAAAGTGAAAGCAAACCTTATTAAATGTTGTCAAGCTTCAGGGAATTATGCAGGCGTACACAGACTTATTGTCATTATACAGCCTGAAGTCGTGCAACCTTTCGATGGCGAGTGTTTGTGTTATGTAAAACCACAAAGCAGACGTGCATTCACAGAGTGGCATTTTCCTTCCAAGAGTCATCCATTTTACGCAGAACAATAACAGTGTCATGCATTTCATTCTTCTCACATGCCCGGGTCTCGCTCGCGTGCCAGGCAAAATGAACACAGGGAACGTTCTTAGCCAACAGCTGTTGACCCTCGATCTGACCTGGGAGACTTGTGGGAACCTCTGGCACTTGGCCGAGTCAGCACACGCTCACACACACACATACACACAGCAGTGGTTTGCACTTCTTTTTTTTTTCTATGTGGGGAGAGATATCAGCCTGTCTGAACATTATGGAGACCCAGAGGACTACATGCACTCAGGCATGCACACACACACACACACACACACACACAGAGGTAGCTAGTAGAGTAGGACGCAACCTTGAAAAAGCTCTGCTCCCCGGGGTATTTCCCTGAATGGCCTGTTTGCAAGAGCAGAACAATTGCTCGTTCACTCCTTCTTTTCATCCCTTCCTCCATCCTTCCATCTATCCAGGGAAAAGAAAGAGTGAAACCTTGATTCATGAGCCAGGAGCTCTGTGACAGATGTTTTCCTGGGACACTTCACTGGGACACTGGGACATATAATGTTTGACAAACAAAGAAGTCAGGAAGCCAAGGAGGCACAAATGGTACCACTGAGATTAATCTTCTGTATATAATTCTAAAATGAATATTAACTATTCCATAATGTAATATTGTTTTTGAGCATAAGCTCAATATGCTGGGAGGTTATGACACACATGGGCATTCATGCTGATTTTACAGATTCCACCCAACCCCATACACATCTCCACACCAACAAACAGGAGTTGCTATTGGGTAATGCAGTGTTAGATCAGTCTTTTATTATTATATCATGGAGTGTTTTTGTATAGGTAGTATATTACAGACTTAACAACATGATTGCATAATACACTAACTCAGACTCAAGCACCTAAACTTTCTGTTTTATAAACCTTAATCACAAAACCTGGCAAGGAGAAAACCTGTGAGACGGATTTTACGACACCTGTGCTACTTTAGGTGATGCTGACGCCCACCAGCATCGATATCATCGCTCCATTCACTTTCCTAAGCTCCTTTGTAAAAGGTTCATCTCAAGAAGTCATGTAAGGTTATCTCCACCAAGGTACAATACCAACCATAATGAGGCTCAAGCACTGAGTGGAATAATAAGGGGTGGAATGCTAAGCTGTGCCCTTAGTTGGCAGCAAATCAGCTCTTACTCTCACATTTGCCATGTTAAGAGATGTCTTGCTTAAGCAGCCTGTTGACAATCCTCATATCATGCAGTAAGACATTTGAAGGAGATAATATAGCTGCTGTGATTCTATATCACAATGTAATATATATCTACTGTAAGCCTTTAAAGTAATGAAGGGTTCTATTCTGGATTTGCCTCTTTGTTAGCTTTTGTATGTCCTGCATGATTTTCCTGTTCTGCCTTTTCTCCGCTGCCATGTTGATTTAGAACACATTCATGCTTCAGTTGTACTGGACCACAGCAGAATGACTAGGCACCCAGACCCGTTCCCTGATCTGTTTCTTCTCCCTCTACTCTTTCTCCCTCTCTTTTGCTGGCTAGGTTCTGTCCTTGGCTCAACCTGCCCCCAAAACGAGTATACATTTGCATGCATTAGCGCTCTCCCGTGGCTTGCCTGCTACCCGCTGTGCCGTCGAGTCTGATTAATGATCCGAGTGTGCCACTTCTCACAGCAGCCGAGCAGGCCGCCCGCCTGCGCTCACATCAAATATCCGAATGCAGGAAAAAATTTCAGAATTTCATTTGCTATAACAAAAACAAAAACATATGCATGTTGCCTACATGCATTCACATGCGGATACCTACTGTATATAAAAGCATGTATGCATTTATATCTGGACACACTCTTGTGCATAATTATGAATGAGCACACACCGCTGCATGTCATGCAGTTACCAATATTTTCTGTATGAATGAACACACACTCACCTACAGAGAGCGCTGCCTCAGGCCATCACATTTTAAATATGATCACATAACTTTTTCAAAGACACCATTGCTCAGTGGTGGCGAGATCGTATTCTACCTATCAGCTCAGCTTACCTCTATAACACAGCGATAAGGACACAGAGAAGTTGAATATTACATTTCGTGGAAAGTTTTCTGAATCATAACCAGAGACACTTTATTCACTATATACAATAATTGCACATGAATTTGTCCTGGTGATGCTGCTTAAGTCGTATACGCATGATAAAAGGCAACGCAACATTAAATGCGCCGCAGGAGAAAAGTACTGGACATATTGTACACTGGACAGAGGCCTGCGGTCCACATGTAATTTTATAAAAACTCACTGAGCATTAAATCTCTTTGATTCAGGATGCTTGGCATAGAGAGTGGATGCAGCTGGAGAGTGAGGGGGTGGCGACTGTCCAACAGTGCACTGGACTAGTGTGCCATGACACAGCGTAACTGAGTAGATTGACATTTAAAGGACCTTTTTAGCCTCCACTATGTAAATTGAAAACCTATTTTATTAGATACACACACCGTAGATCATTTTTTACTGCTTCTGCGTGAAGATTATCACTTGATGTCAAGATTATATAGGGTTTAGTCTGTGATAGATCCACATTGTGCATTTAAAATTTTGAACAACATAAGTACATTGCAGGATCAGTTAATACAGTGTTATTTATATAATAGCTTCAGGATGTTGAAGCTACCAGAGCATCATTTTCCAGTGTGAACAAAACAAATACAAGAAAGAATACTCCACAGATCTGACATCAGTCACGGGGAGTGTGTTTGTGCATGTGTGTTTGCCTTATGTCTGTAGCTGCGTGGGTAAATCCAGACAAATTGACCAACTATGGCGGTCATTTGGAACAGCCACGCACACTGCTGTGTTTATTAGCCATTTGACATTTATTCCAAGGCAGAGGAGAGGAGGACAGAAAGGAGGAGAGAGGGAGGGAGATGGAAAGGACTGATGGGAAGGAAGGTTGGGGGTAGCCGTGGAAACCCTCCATGCGTCGGCCAATGCGTGAGCTGCTATTGGCGGAACGCTCGCCGTGTTCCTGCTAAAAACACATCATCTGATGCATGGAAGACACCTCTTACGCTCTCTCCCTCCTTTCTCTCCTTCTCTCTCTCTCTTTTTTTTTTGGCTCTCTTACTCAAGCTGTCTCCCACGAGCAATGCAGAGGCTTGCTTTTTCAAATGGAATCCCCACCCCCCTCCCCCGTTTTCAAAATGAGGGCAGAGAGAAAAAGAGAACAAGAGAGTGAGGGAGGAAGACAGATTTGAGAACAGGAGTCATACAGACACATTTAATTTTTACTATCTCACATGCCACTCGTGTGTGTGTGTGCGTGTGTGTGTTTGTCGGCCAGTCACGGAGGTAAATGAGTGTTCTGTTATTGTCACCACCACAGTGGTGACATCTCATTTCCCCTGTGTTTACATACAGTGCCCTCAGCCTGCCAGGCTTGAGATCACTCTCCCCCATCTCCAGTGTCACAGATGCTGCCTGCTGAGCTTGGACTGAATTGAACCCTTTGTACTGGCAGTAAAGGTCCCGCCTGTGAATTTTTATGTCAACAAATATGACTTTGGTGGATGTGTGTAAATGTTTTATGTGTTTATGTCGAGACAAAACAACCTACTGTTGCATCCTCTCCACCTCTATTTGTGTTAATAGAGCAAAAAATATGCACATGCAGTATTTCAGTCACTGTATAAAAGGGCTGGAGCTGATAATAGAGAGGGGAAAAAAGGAATTGCAGAGACTAAAATGGTCACTTAGCTGGCACTCTTTAGGTGGTGACTGTAGAATGTTACACAACGTTGTCATGGAAATAGGTACAGGTACAGTGCATGAGACTCTAAAACTGATCTGTTACCATGGTGAAGGCTACATTTAACCAAACATTGGATTTGTAGTTGCATTAATCATGAAGCTCCCTGAAACATATATCTCATTATACACTGTAACACTGTTTGCGCGTAAAACACAAACATTCCCACTGTTCAAGCATCTGCTACAGAATAATCACCACGATCCCGCACTGAGGATCCTTTCCATCCGCTCTAATTCTATGATATGAACCTGCTAATCTTCCACACTCTGTCTTATTTTGCATCAAAGGCATATTTGATCAAAGGATAATTGGAATGACACATCATACAAGACCTTTCACTTTTATCATTATCTACTCATCAAGAAGGGATGAAAAAACAGAGGTGTTTGTAGTACAGTGAATGAAAGGGAACCTGGCGTCTGTTGGTTCTGATGCAAGGCTTTGAGACACGTCCTGTCAGTCATCAAAGACGACCTCAAGCTGTGTCAAAAGTCGCTGCTGGCTTGACATTCCAGCATCAACATTTTGTCTAAATCAGCTGCCTTAAACCATTCCAGGAATATTATTTTATTCCAGCAGAACAGGGGATGCTAAGTAGCCTTTCCTTTGGTCTCATAAAGAAAAGTGGACGGTGAAAGGGCGAGGAAAAAGGTTGCCCGTTTTTATATCTATGTGTGTGACCTTGTGGGGAGGGGGAGTGTGTTTGGTGTGTGGTTAAATTTGTGAGTTGTTGTTTTTACTAATACTTAACATGTGTGTGTGTGTGTGTGTGTGTGTGTGTGTGTGTACAGGCAGCGAGACAGAAAGCAACAAAGCCAGGAGGAGGAAAGAAATAAAGTATAACTGGGAGAAAGAAAGACGGGGAAGAGTGTAAAATCCAAGCATCTCTTTTCTATTGATTCAATGCAAAGACAGTCGCCATGGCAACACAGCAGTCCCATTCTAAGTGGCTTTCACTCTCCGCCCCCTCTTGCTCTGCTCGCCGACAAGGTATACAGGCACCCGCCGACGCCGAGCGATTATGATATGTTTTCTCTGATGGAGTGTTGACAGGCGGCTCCTCAGCTTCCCATTCATTTATTTAACTTTGTCTGCATTCTGATGCAGCTTTTAATACACCGCTGCTTTGCTCTGATCTGAGAAAAGAAAGTCTGTCTTCTTATTAAAGTGACCTTTTTCCAAACCTGATACCTGGTGGGACAGGAGAAAAGAAGAAGTATGACTGGGCCTCTCAGTTGTGTGTTTGTATGTTTGTGTGTTGGTAAAGAAGATGGAGCTTGTGAGTGTGTGTGTATGTGTGTGTGTAGGGGCAGGAAGAGGAAGGAGGGCATGTCAAAGAGAGAGAGAGAGAGAGAGAGAGAGAGAGAAGGAGTGGAGAGGCAGTTATTCACATAAGCTGACAGCAGCAGGCTGAGGTGCTGTTTCCTCTCGCCTGTCACTCAAACTATAATCAATTGCTGTAAAAAGCAATGAGGGAAACTGGACTCAGGCAGCCTGCTCTCTCTGACACACACACACATGCACACACACGCCATTCACTTCCAAGTCTCTCTCTCTCTCTCCATTCTTTCTTTCGTCTACTGTACACCACACACACCCATCCTCTCACATTTCACTAGCCTTGTAGCTAGTGAACCATAACAGGCCTGTCTCTCCTTCCTCTCTCCTTGTTAGCTGCGAGAGAGAGGGAGAGATAGTTAAAGAGAGAAAGAGAGAGGAAGGGAGCGAGAAATAACTACTATACATTTTTTGAAAGAGGAAGACACTGAAGAAGGGGCTATATGCTTATGTGTGCATGTGAGTTCATGCTCCCTTAGAAGAGGGATAATAGCTGCTTGGCTGGGATGTAATTTCAGCTCAGTGAAGAGAGACTTGAAGCACTTTATGTGATAACCAGGAGATGCCTGATGCGTTCTAGGCACTGCATCTTCTTCTCCTCCTATGCCTGCCTTTACGACCCTGATTTTACAATGCAGACACTGCTCGTGGAACCTGTGTTACCATGGTAACTTTAGGGTTATACTATAGTGAAACTGTTGTCAGCCTACAATACTAAATAATTGCAGAACCATTTCTGACATTAAGACTTTTTCGCATTTGAGGAATAGTCAAAAAATTTCAAAAAGTACAATGACAACATAAATAAAGAAATTATTATGAAATCACTTTCTATACTATCAGGTCATCCTCACTGTCCACCCCAGTGCGGGAATTCAGCTTCTCTGTGCTGCATATAGGCAAGTGTTGTTGTCTCAGACCAGTCTCCTGACAGGAGCTGAATCAACCAGTAAGCTTGCCTGACCCACAGGTCCTGCATGACACATTGTTGACACTTCATTAGCTTTTCTTATGGTCCATACTGTCAAAGTAAAATGTCAACTTCCCGCACAAGGTATCCCACAAGATTGTCGAGCAAATTGCTCCTTATATTAATCATAATATTTTAATATTAATGGCCACATGACCTTTCCTCTGTATCACTACAAACTTTACATTTCTCACCTTTTCCTGTTCATAATTCCAATCTTTCTGTTCCTTTTATGCATAAGTATAGGAAAACTATCAGTATGTTGCTTATTGTGTTCAGCACTTTCATATAGAGTGTAATGCCCATACAACATGTGCATGTGGGACATCTAACCTCTCTAAATCCAACATCTCCAACAATTTGAGACATTTTAAAATGCCAGAGAAGCAAATATTTGCTTTTTAGGAAACAGCCGTGAAAATGTATTCACAACATCCATCCAAAATACTAAAAGACTAGTGTTAAGCCCCTTCCATTATCCAGACATAAAGAGAATATCATTTTGAGTGGGATTGTTCCTGGGTGAGATAATTATGCATCACTCTGTGAGATGAACCATTCTTAGATGAGTTTTAAAAAATGAACACAATGACGAGGTTACCAGAATCTGGCTTCTCACAGTGCACTGAAGCACTTTAGAAAATGTGGTTTATATCTTGAGTGGCTGTGTGCAGTTGTACAGTAAACCATTTTCACATAACTGAAATACAAACTTTCTTCCACAACATCCAGTGAACTGTGATGAACCCCGTTAAAAGTAGTAGCAGAGAAATTGCTTTTTGAAGAATATAATTTTGAGAAAACCAGTAACTTTATTACTTATTGGTCTGTTATAGGACACCATATTCTTTTTATGCGCTGTGAAAGTATAGTTCAATCTCTGGTTCTCACACACACACTCACTCACTGATGGGATAACATATTACTGTGTAAAAAATGTCCTCTCCTATTGCCCTGTTAGCACTGGAGGCAAATACATTGTTAGCAGCTCCCATGCTGTACCCTCAGTATGTGGCAGCATACACGTGTGTGTGTCTATGTGTGTGCGTGTGTGTAAACCAAAGCAGAGCAGCGCAGCACATACATGAGTGTGCGTGCTGTGTGTGTGACTCCCATTGGGAGTCCTGCAGAGAGAGCATTAATCAGGCTCAGGGGACCCCTGGGTTCAGACTGGGCCTTCTACAAGATGTGTGTGTGTGCATGTGTGTGTGATGCGGGATGGGGTGGCAGTGTTCAAATTGCTGGAAAGGGATGTGTGTGAAGTGGATACCAATACAGTCACATAAGGGTCATAGAGTTGGTTTTTTTTTAAAGTGTGACTAAGTGAGTGAATGAGTTGTGTATAAGAAACAAGGATTTTTTATTGGGTGAGTTTTTAGTACCCAATACTTGTAAGAGATTTGTGTCACCATTAATCAACATTTCCACTCTTCCTGACAGCAGTGAAGTAGGGGTGAGTGCTTACGTGCACAGTGTGTATCTTCCTTCTCATTCTTCTTTCCTTCATGCGTTTTCCAATACCTGCGTTTTCTTTACCTCATGTTTCCACATGGCTTACAGCTCCTCATAAATTATGTCTTTTTCTTGCCTCCTTCTGGCATAATCCTCTATCTCCTGCCCTCTTAATCCTTCTCCTCAACCCCTGGCAGCCTGTTCCATCTGTGTCTTACTCTCATCCATTGTATGTCATTAACCTCACATTGCATGTGTTTGTGTGTGTGTGTGTGTGTGTGTGTGTGTGTGTGTGTGTGTGTGTGTGTGTGTGCATTTACAGTAGGTATAGTAGCCTTGTGTGACAAGTCAAGAGGATTATTCCTGAGAATATCAGTGGGAGGAAAGAAAAAGGTTAAAGGGAGAAATAGTGTGGTCGAGAGGAGCGAGATGAAAGGGGAGGTGAGGTAGGGACACAGGATGAAAAAGTGAGAGAGATGAGATGAGAAAGTGGTTGGCAACAAGAGCATTAAAGAAAGGATGGTTGTTAAGAAAGTAAATAGGAGTGGATAACTGGATATAACTGGATGCGCCTTACACTGAAAGAGAGAAATTCTGAGATGAAATGCAATTTGATATTTTATTACGTCAATATCATGACGTGAGTGAGTCCTACAAAAATTGCCTGTGCAGGGTGAAATGCAAAGGTAAAATTGTGAAAAAGAAAAAAAGTATTTGCAACAGAGAGAAAAAAAAAACACAAGTTGAAATGAAAAGAAAAAAGATTAAAGCCGAATCAAAACAGAAAGACAGATCTTGCTCCATGTGTGACCTTTTCCTCAAAAAGAGAGATACATAGAGCGAGAGAGGGAGAAGGCTCCACGATGAAACCCATTTGTGTGAGTCTGGCTGCCAACAATATGTTGGTTCTCAATATGGTGCACTCTTTGTGTAACTGCCCACACACGGCCATATAATACAGTACACAGGCACACATTCGTATGCATCCGAGGCACACGTATTCCACACATTCTGCAGCATTTCACACGCCCATACCCTCACACGCCTACACATGTGAAGCCATCGTTATGGGCACAGATACGCATGCGAAAGCAAAGCTTCGTGTATATACACACACAGAGATGCACAGAAACACACACACGCGCATACGGTACGCAGGCACGAAACATGACACAGTTTACCTTGGCTCCAGACTCACTGAATGAATCACCCAGAAATCTGTCCCTTCTGTCCAAAACTCTTAGCCTCAAAATCCAGTTCTGCTGTAAAGAGCAGGCAACAATATCACTGGATAATGTTGCTCTGTCTCTATGACTTGTCATACAAAGGACAACGTTGTTATATAACAAATGTGAATAAAATCTTGTTTTTTTCAAAAATGACAAATGCATTGTACAGTGAATTAGGAACCAAAATGAATACTGTTAGTGTTGTTTTGATACCCTCCACAGCAAGGTTTAGCAACGTACAAAGGAATGTTGCAGGCACTCCCCCGTTCAATTCCCATTTTGCTAGTCTTATGGGAGCCTCAGGGCCATCGAAATGAACAGACACCGTGAGCTGTGTCTGAGTGATTTAACCCTTTTGTTAGACCAACATCACAGAGGGAATGAGAAGGGATCCAAGGAGGGAGAGACAGGGAGAGTGAAAGAGAGTTATATGGTTCTGTCAAATGTTGCTCTGACATTTAGGTCAGGCCAGAGCTCTAAATGGCATGCAGACAGATTTACTGAGGGCTTTCAGAGAGGCCAACTGCTTGTCTTCGGACTGTCACACACTCAGGGCCTGCCTGGTCATCACTAAAGCTTTTCTTAACCCTTTGCTACCTTTGCCTACATGCCAGTGTAAACCTTAAAGATTATGCTTTTTTTGTCCTTGATTTATCTGAGTGCACCATTACCATAAAAAAGTAGTTTCTAAACTTAACTTTTATTTACGTTTATGCATTTACGTCTTTTAACAAAGTGATTTTGTTGCTCAGACAGTGCAATCCATTTGGCCCTCTTTGCTCCAGTGCAACAGCAGGAGACTCTCTTGGGATGTACAGGTTTTGAATTCAAGTTAGAAGGTTCTGATGAGGCTCAGATTGTTTAGTGATAAATTTGCACATGCTTATTTTAGCTTGAACTGAACCCAACGAATATTTCAAAGAGAGAAAACTGTCTTTGAGGTTTTGCTGTTTCTTGGAATAAACTTCAGTTCGTCTGACACTACATTAGTGTTAAGTCATCAGTCAAAATGCTGGTGACTGCAGGCCTTTTTATTGGAAATGCATTGCTATGGAAACAGCTTTGGTATAATTTACTCACTGCCAGCTGTGAAACACTGCAACTGGAAAACGAACTTAGACTCATTTACTGCGTAATGTCTGTGGGAGCCGGGACTGGTAGTAGATGAGAGAGTGTTTTGTGTGTCTGTTTGTGTCTGAACACTTCTACTGAGTACACATGATGTCGGCTGCATTAGTTAATGCAGAAATCTCTCACAAACTAAAACAAACAGAATCACAGTTTTCGTTTTTGCATAATAATGGGAAAATTTCAATGATGCCGAACTTGAATGTAACGCAGTGTGTTTGAGGATGTCCCGGGGAATTTTTACATTTACAGAATGAGTCTGGTACTTTAAGAAGCTGATGCATTATGGGTTGTTTGTAGCCTTAGTGTTGCTAGGCTAGATAGTTTATACCATGTCTGTCTAAAGTGCATCTAGTACAGAAGATATCTGTGAACTCATGTTCTGTGCTTTTCTGCCATTACTGCACATAGAGACCAGACAGGGTCATTTGTGAAGTGCTAATGTTAGAAGTTAAAGACAATTTTTCTGTGAGCCCCAAAGGTCCTCCTTCCAAGAGCTTGTCAGGACAGCCACACCACTTAAAGGTAAGATTTATGCTGTGTTGGAGGGACTTTCAAACCATATGTTCAGCTTTTACCAGAGAAAAAGCGTCAATAATGTAGACTTATTGACTGGTACCAACAGAGGTAGTCTAAACACATTTTGACATGTCTAAATAATTAATGATGGCTGAATTCCATTTAACAGCTTTGGTTTCACACTGTAGGGCTTACATGGCCATTCTACATTACCATCTTAACACATTACTAACAGTAAACTACAGTATGCATAGGTTTCTAATGCCAAAATGAAATAAGATGCCATTAATGAATGATGCATTGTTGATGCAGGCAGAGGTAGCTGAATGATCTCTACATATGTTTGTGTTATTGACTGCATTTTTTCATATTGTTTGCTTTTGAGAGAAAGAAAGTAAAAAGTGGATTTCTGGCCTTGAAAATATTGTTGAACAAAAGCCAGTGGCAGGGATGCTTGCTTTCGTTGCAAAGAACAAAGAGCTGCCTGGTGCCATGTTTTTTTTCTCCAAGGTTCAGAAAGGGCCGCCAAAGGGAAATTTTCTCAGGAATGGCATGTCTCCTTGTATTAGGTGGCAGAGTCGCAGGACAGCACAGAGAAATAGCTCATCGTGATTCACTCTGCACTGCAAAAAATGTCCATCTTAGCAAGCTTCTTCATCGAGCGCTTGTGCTACTTTTCAAGTAAAATGGGGTGTGATTTTTTTAGGCTGAAAAACAAAACCGATCGCAGAGCATTTGTCATCCACTGCTGCCATCCGGAAACCTTGCAGAGAACATAGCGTGCACACACTTTTTTACCACCTTTTTATCTGCCTCAGTGGGATGCACTTTGTAACTCTGTTTTGAAAAGTGTTACGTAAATAGGGTTTAATATTAGATTATTCACTTTCATCGTGACTCCTTAGCTTTTTAGGGGTACCAAAACGCACCTATGCGCTCGCAACCTCTCCCTCCTTGTCGGTCTCTTCTCACCATTCCATATTTTGTGCAAAAAGCGTGACTAAACCTAAGGCTCGTGTGAACGCAGCGTTCCTTATGAGTGAAATATCTGCCCCTCCTCCACCTCCCATGCTCATCTTTCTCCTCATTCTTTTCTCACACCTCCTCGTTGCGATGAAAGAAACCCAGCCGACAGCACTAAAGATGACAAACAACTCTGTCATCTCACAGCATTGGTGCAAATGAAAGCACAGGAAGTAGGAGCACTGTAATGAGCGCTATAAAAGCATTAGATATATCGTGCAATGTGTTGTCTAAAAGTGGAACATATGTGTAGAAAATGCAAAAAAAGAAACTGATTTCAAATATTAGATTGAGAAAAGTTATCAAATCTGTTTAAAGAGGTAAATGATTTCACTGGGAAACAAATTTATTATGTTTATGAATACATAGTTGATGTTAATTGTACTGGCTGATAGTATGTGGCTGCCATCAATCAGTTGCACCTTCTCTCTTTAATCTGACAACAAACGCATTAAAATGTTAAGAACACAACCTGCAGCCTCATGGTACCACTCCACTGCTTTAATCTCAGACGAATCCTCTAGCAGTCAGTATACTGCAATTAGTGTTGAATGGGAGGTGACTGTGCCCCGTGCACGCACAGCTTTCAAATGCCAAGTGGCAACAGCAGAAAGCCTGGCTGTCTCAGTGATGCAAGAGCCAGCGGACATCTGGGAATGTCGAGTCACTTAAGGGTAGTCAGAGACGGAGGCAAGGCTGAGGCGAGGGGGAAGAGCAGGCATATAGATTTGTTGGGAGAGAGGGAGGCAGAGATGGCAAGGGGAGGAGGTCTAGGGGAGATGAAGCTGGCAAGGTTGAAGGTCGCAGGAGAGGAGCACAGGGTGCCGACAGGGAGACCGCGAAGGCAGAATGGAGAGATGGATGAATAAAAAGTGGTTCCCTAGACCGGGGGAGAGTGTGGACGATGCATTCTGTCAGGTCTCCAATCTGTCAGCAGAGTGCCTCTGGTCCCCTCAGGCCGCATAACATGGCCCTGCCTCATTTTGCGCTCTCATCCACTCGCATACCATGTCCTCATGCACCCTCTTGTCCCCAGCAGTGCACTTCACTGCACAGTGCTGTTGCCACGGGGATAAAACATAGATTATTATGCGGTTGTCACCTTCTGTGTCAAACTACTTATCATGCAAAATTACATCTAAGTTTGGGATTATGCAGATGGTGTCAAAGGTTTGCTTGAGGTGATCACACGATCCCTATATTGTTTTAGAACAAACAAAAACCATTAGCCATGATTTTGGTTTCAGAGCTACTGAACATGCAGTGGATTCTTTGAAATGTGGAGCTACATTGTCATCTGCTGGAAGAAATGTAGCATTGCAACTATATCTTTGGAAAAATAGTTATTTTTCCACTCAATCCTGTTAGCATACACTTAAATCCAAAGTGTCTAACAATATCATGACAAGATGTTTTTTTTTAAATCATGGGTAGGAGTGGTAGTAGTATTCTCTGAGCGTAAACAAGAGTTTTTTTATCTGCCTTAAAGCCATTATGTATAATTTATTCCTCATTTTCTCTTTGTTGTAAAATTAAAACCCCCATATTATCACAAGACATCTGTAGGAAGACGCAGTAAATGCTTTAATCTCCTAAAGCTTTGATGACTGACATTGGAGAACCGGAAGATTGTGTCTAATATAGGAATGCACTCCTGAGAATCTCTCTCACATGATGAGTGCCATCCTTATTATAGTTTGCCTCTCTATCCTCACATATGCACGTACACAGAAACACATTCCAACAGACAAAATCCTGTATACACACTGTAATGTGAGAGGGCGAATGATGAGAGCTTCAACTCAGTGTGTGATGATAGGCTCTCGTTTTAGTCAAGGCGCAAGGTTCAAGTGTGATCCAGTGAGTCAATTAACTTGTCTTCCTCTGCCACCTCAGTGACCCTCAGCGACCTGATATAAACCACTCTAAAAGCTATCACAGTGTTTTCACTGCTGAAAATTACTGTTTTAAAAAGTCAAGTCTTGAGTTTTATGACACGTTTTTTCCTTATAATGTAATTTTAATTTAGAATTAAAGTATTTCTGTTCTTTTTTAAGGTACCATGTTACAGTTTGTATAAAGAAAATCAACATTGTGTTTCACGTAATCTGCAGTTTTATACTGAAATCTTTTCGTGTTAATATTTTTTAATATGACCAGCCAGGGAATAAGGCAGACAGATTAAATAGCACATCACTGTAATCACATGAATTTTGGACTCTAAAGTTACTGTACCTCTCAGTGCCATGTGGATTTATAAAACCTGCAACCCTATCCCTTTTCCTAGTGCAGTTAAAAATAAATTAAAAAAAGAAAAAAGTAAAAAAAGAAAAATCTGTATATGTATATGTATATATTTATAATCCTTACATGTTGGCATGTGAGCTAGTCTGTAATACAACAAGTAGCCTTGCACCTCAGCATAACTTCAGCTCATCAGCATTCTGTCCTTGTGTCTCACTTTCTTCCCGTCACCGCTACTTTTTGTCTTTACACACTACAGAAGCTGTGCCAGGTTTGTACTGTGCCTCCTCAGAGCAATGCCCAGTGAAGAGCAGCCTTCTGCTGTGCCAACACTGGCTTTTGGCCAGTTTGCTAAAGGTGCCAGCATGGGATTGGAGCCAGCTTACAAAAGGTCAACATACCCCAGACGGGATCAAGTGACTTCTACTGAACTGCAGTGTCACTCAAACTGCCACTTTATCGCACACAGTGTCACACGGTGAGACCGCTCTGCTTGTGGTGCTCCAGCAGATAATATGTAGAGTGATACAACAGGCTTAACAGTGCTGAGGCAGATCTGAGACAATGTCTGTTGACATTATTAGTTGTTCAGTGTATTATATTATAAAACTCCATTTCTGAATATAAGTGTTAAGTGCCATGTAAATATATTTTGTGTGTTTTTATGTTTTTTTAGGTCTGGACATGGCTACATCTGGCACATTGCCATACATCAAATGCTTGCAGGGCTGTTCAGTACATGCAGATGGAAGCATACACAGAAGTGAGTGCACACAACTGACAGAAACATTATCATATATAAGGTGTAATATATATTCTATTTTTGTTTCTAATAAAAGACTGACTGCATGAAACACTATTTATATGACAGGGTATAGAGGTATCAAAAAATTGAATGAATGCTATTGATTTTGCTCAATAACTGTAAAAATTATAATAATTTACCATCACAAAAATTCCCTTATATAGAGGGAATACCATTCCCTATTACTTGTTCACACTGGTTGAACTTGCATGATATATCTGGTCATTTGAGTTTCACTGGATGGATTTAGTATATTCAACATACTGTGTCAAAACTGTAACTATAAAGGGTTTCCCCAGTGGTGTATATCTGTTTTATAGAGGCATCTGTTAAGAGCCATAAAGTGGACATTACAATGTCAAATGGCTGAATTTTAACCTGTTGTGTTATTAACCTTGTAAAAAAAAGTATGCCTTTAGTAAGTCAAATGAGCAGCGGGATGAAATGAACTGTTTGCTATATGAAATTGACTGAAATCCAACTCCTGTCAGCAGGCACTAAAATTGAAACGATAAATGACTCCTTAGATACAGAGGCGAGGATGAGGGCGTGCTCACTTTCAAGACCTACTGCTAAGGTTCAAACAGTTTTAATCATTTTATAATCAAAGCGTAATTCTGCTGATAAAAATATAACATCACAGAGAACCACAGAAATGTTTGATTTGTACCTTCCTAAGATTTTTTCCTTTTTCTTAACGTTACAAGTTCCTCTACTAAACGACTAAATCACCTTTACAGAAATCTTCAAATCCAAGAAGAATGAACTGCTGACTGTTCCTCTGGTCTTTGAACATCATCAACTCAGGGTCAGTGAGTTATCACATGAGTAATACTGAGAGAGTCAGTGGCAGTTACAGCACAGTTTATCTGTGAACGACTGCCAACAAGGATTATGACTTTTTCCTATCACACTGCATGTGAGGAAACTGTAGATGAATACTGACCATTCATATGAGGTATGAACTCTTAAAACTGCACAAATCCACCATGACTGCACAGGTAGGAGTTGTTTTTTTGCAGATAAAAAAAATATTGTTATCTGGACATATGGTTAGATACAGAGCAAATCAAAGTTTAATAAAATATAAAATATTGAATGTAAAAGAAATTAGATTAACCGACAATTTATGTTGTGTGTAAAAGACCAAAAAATTAAACACTGTGTCTTTAGTCACATGTATTTTATTTTACTGAAGACTTTGTTCCATTTGGTACATTGTAAAGTAATGTTGGGCCCATAAAACACAGCAAATATACACACATCATTCTGCATTCATGAATCTGCATGAACTAAGACAACCACAGAGGGTCACAAGACAAATTTAAAGGGCCATGAGACGTAACAGGAGATGAATTAAGTGAAGAAAGAAAAAAACCAATATTTTTTTGCTGCACCAAATGATGTTATACTTTCCTCTAATCATTTAAATGAACCAAGAAAACAAAAACGAATCACTCTTTGCTTGAACTGGTTGTAACCAGTAGACAAATACAATGAAAGTCGGGAACCACTACACTAAATTCATTTAGAGTTAGAAAAGACACAACCAAATATAAAAACACACAACCAAACACACGCTGCTCTTGCTGATTTGTTTAGTTGCACCCATTTTTGTAGCTTACAATCACAATGGTCTCACCAGTCTGAACGTGTAATGAAAGTATGAAGATGTGGAAGACATTACAGTTCCTTTGACATCGATGTACTGTTGTTTGAAAAGTGCTACGCACTGCACTCTTTAACGCCTTCTCTTCTCTCTGCGAACTCTTGGCTTATCCCCTTGTTCATCGCCAGCCGATGTCTCCTCCACTTATAAAACCACCAGCACAGTGAAAATGTGTAGAGCGCAAAGAATGCTGGGAAATCATAGAAGAAAACGATGACAAAGAATCCAGCAACTAAAAGGGCGCAGATTAGAAGTCTGGTGATGTGACTGAGCGTGTATAATACACTCCACCACACGAGAACATCAGACTCTTTTAATTTCTCAGAGGAGGAGCTCGGGCGTTTGTGAGATGGGTGTTCTGATCGATTAAAGTTCTCCTTGTGGGCGACTACACTGCCTTCTATTTGTCTACCTGTCTCCTGACGGTTGACTGATCTTTCTTTTATTTGAGAGTAGTTTTCCTGATCCTTTGGAGAGCTGAGAGTTTGGGCTGATTCAGTCAATGACTGCCTATTCAGAGCAGCTAAAGTGGCAGCGAGATCTTGACTGAGATCAGCACTTGAATTCAAATCTGTGTGTAATTCAGAGAGAAAGTGGGTTTGCTCTATTGTGCCGAGCGATTGATTTCTTTCTTTTGGGGAGTATTCATCGCTATTAGTCACTGTGGTGTGCTCCAGGCCTTGACAGGGACTTATATTTGGATCCGTTGGTAATTCTGACAAGGAAAATACACCCGAATCAAAAGTGTCACTGAAGTCTTTCTCACAAAGAAGATGGCAATCACGTGTAATATCAGGTATATCTGTCAGCCTGCCCCCCATTCCATCAACATTAGTTGTGTCTCTTATAGAGGCCTGCACTTTCCCAGCACCAAACACCTCTTCCCAGATCCCCCTGACCAAATCTTCTCCAAATCTTTCTATGAACATCGCCTCCAGTCTCGACTCTATCACTTCAAGTGCTACAGTATTTTCTGCCGTAATAAGTTCTTTTGTTCCCTCTGACAATTTTTTAGATTCAACACGTGGAGAGCTCTCAGCTTCTACTGACAACTCTTGTTCTTTCAATTCAGCGGGTGCGTTCTTCCTCTCCCTCTGAGGGTCCTCCACGTTGCCCATCAACACCCCCATTGCTTCTATTTTCAGCTCTCCAATACTCTCTCTCTCATCTTTGTCTGTCTGACTCATATCTTCCTCTATTCTTTCTATTGTCTCAGGTTGGTGTTGAAGTTCTTTTGAAGTGTCTTTCTTTGCAACATTCTCCTTCGCCTTAACTTCTTCTGGTCTTATTTCACTGCCTACATCCTCCTTCTGACCCTTCGTAACGTCCTGTGATGATATCCATCTCAGTTCTACCAGCTCAGTGGGGTCTGGGTTGCATTTATCTTTTGGAAAAGGTCTGAATGTATCACGGTCACTTTGGAAGACTTTCATCCCTTCCCTTGATTCCACAGTGTGTCTTTTCTGTGATGATGGGTTTATTTCCTGTTGCTCCACATTTATTCCACTACAACTCAAGCTTTTACCTTCTTCTGTCTGATTTGAGACTAATACATGTTCCCCTGGTTCAGATGTCTCTACATTTTCCTCTGCTTGTTTCAGTGTTGAGTCCTCCTCCTCTTTCTGAACATCCAATTCCTCCCCTTCTAGGACTGGCCGCAAGTGTTCATTATTTACTTCTGAAATTATTGATGTGTTTCCCCTCTGCCAGGCTGATGCTTCCTCATCTAATACAGCAATAATTTCAGCTTCTGCTCCAATTTGTCTCTTTGGTTCTTTTCTTTTTTTCCAATAGTAATTTTCCACCTGTGTCTCTCTGAATCCCTCCAAGTCTTTGTTATTTGATGCCATATCCTTGTTTTCTGATTCATCCAATTTGAATTCACTTTCCATTACTAGGCATGGTCTGAAATTTTCCTCACATGTTTGGTTTGGATTGAATTCATGTGCACGTGACTGTGCAGGTCTTATTTCATTTTCATCTCCCTCATTATCGTGTAATGGATTTTCACTCTTTTGGTTCAGCCTGAATTCCTCACGTTGCTTTTCATCTGCACACCTCTGGGAGATTTCACACTCTTGTGTTTTATGTGGCCTAAATATCTCATCCTCCGCTGATACTTTATTTTCCATGCAGTTCGTCATGAGCCTTTCCTCTGCTCTTTGTCTGGATGTGGAAAAGACAAACCTCTCCCCATTCTTTGTCCCCTGTCTGATTGTCTCACTAAATGCCAGCGTGTCATCCGTTGCATTGTGTGCTGTACCTGTAACCTCCCCTTCCCCGCTGGAAGAAAGACCCTCATCCAGCCCTGCTCCCTGTGAGATCCTATCAACAGTGTTGGCATTCTGAGACTCTGGCATTGCTGTCATGTCTGTTGTCTTCGATTCCCCTGAGCTTGTTACTAAGTCAGCTGTGTGCGGTGTGAAGGGCTCGTCTCCTCCTATTCCTTCTGCTTCTCCTATTATTTCTTCTCTTTCTCGCTCACAGATTGCATACTTGTGACACTCAGCTGTGCTGTCAACAGAGCCCTTGGACACAGGCGTTGCCCCCTTGAGGCTAAATTCCTGCGAAGTGTCTGTTACAGAGTTTGTCTGTGACCTTTGGGATGCATCTTGTGTCGCTGTGTTGTCATCTCTTGGACTGCTGACACATGCCTCTGCTGGCTGGTGGTCTTCGGCGTTCAAGGTGACATTAGCCAACGGTGTTTCGCGTTTGCCTGACAGCAGCTGACATGCAGCTGAGGTGTGTGCGTGTAGGGTGGCGGGTGTATCCGTGCCCACCTGAAATTCTTGACTGCTTGCTGCATATTGGGTCTGAGGCTCCTTATCATTTGAGGGAGACACTGACGCTGCTGTCTGCAGCCACTCTGACTCTGGAACACCAGAATGGTCCTTACAGCTCGGCCCATTAAGAAATTCCTGCCATACATCACTCACTGAGGTTTCTTTATCTGTGGTATCATCTGTGCCATTAAGAAAGGTCTCCCACATATCATTAACAGAAGGTTTGTCTTCTACGTTTTCCTCTGACGCTTTTGACAAGGTCAGTTTTGCTCTTCCAGTCCAAATGTCATCCATATCAGCAGCCCCCCACCGCTGCGGTTTGTCATTGTTCCAGTCCAGTGTAAGCAGAGGAATCTGATGGTAGGTGAGGACCTGTGGACTCTCATTGAGTTGTTTCTTTTGGTTACAGAGAAATCTGGCAGAGCCACCCCACAGGGCTGGAACGGGCTGAGAAATCTTCTGGCCGTTGGCTGAGTCATGTGGATAAGCTTTCGGTACTTGTTGTCTCCTCCGGGAGAGGCACTCCTGCACACGTGCCAAACGTGTTGCTCTGTGCCGGCTTTTTACGCTATCCACCTGTCAGAGAGGCCAAAGGTCAAGCCAAGTGTTTATGCCTGGATGACTTGAACCGTAACCAGAGGCTACCAGCACAGTGTATTGTTAGTCTGTAAATCCTAATATTGTATACTTCATGATAAAAAATTTGTGTCACGGCCCAATCAACGAGTATTCTTTGATTTTTTAACATCACTGTTATGATGCAATGATTGGCAACAGGGCTGCAACCTAAGCACATAAGCCTATTTTTGTTTACACCATCAATTTTACTGCAAGTTTACAAGTTGCAGGTTGCATTTATTATTAATAGTTTGCACGAGTAATTGCAGACATGTTCTCGAGTGTCAGGTTAGCTGAAGTTCCATATCCTTTTGGGACTCACTCAGCACTGTGCAGTATGACATGCATCTCTGGCTCAGTTGTCATTCATACCTTTGAAAGAGCTCACTGATTTTTCTCATTTAATATCCACAGCTTACATCTATCTGGAGACAAATAAGAGCAGTGTTTGTGTGGCGCACGACATCGGACTAGCACTGATCACTAGTTTGGTGAGCAGTGTGTGCTTCTGCGCGACGTGGACTTCAAGAAGAGTCTGCGACTCCAAAAGGTAATAAATGAAGCTCACCAAAGGTTTGTGTTCTTCACGGTATAAAAATGATTGTATCTCTGCACTGTCCACTGTCTTTCTGTCAGCCTCCTCTGCTTTATGAGTGGCCTGTGCTTCTGCAAAATAAATGACAAACGCAAGGGATCAAAGTTTGCCTGCACACTTAGATAAATACGCACAGTTATGTACATGCACACATGCACACACATTGAGATAGTAAGTATACACACCTGCACAAACTGTTGCTGTGTTAACGGTCTCCTTGGTCCTCTCCTCTGCGCTTCCCCTCCTGTGGTTCAAAATAAGTAACAGTAGCAAGCTCACAGATACTTTTACAGATAATACACAACTATTAAACGGCTGTTCAGGTGTATTTTCTTCTGTTAAGTGGATATAAAAAAAGAGTGGTGGCGGTGGAGACGGCTAAACCACACCAACTTTTCAGATTAAAAGGGTCACCCTTACTGGCACACTCTCTCCACTAACCACCATGCCCCATAATGCCTCATAATTGTTTCTATAACTTTCCCATTTCTCCTTTAACTATAGTACATCTCGTCTTTATGACCATAGTTTAGTGAAATGGCAGAGTAAAGAGGGGGTCAGTGCTTTCATCTAGTCTGTGTATTTTATCAAAGAGACATCCTTAGTACCTTTTATACTGTTGTTCTTCTTCATCTCTCCTGTACTATACCTGCATCACTGTGATACACTTTAATAGGCATCCACAAAATAGGCATTGTACTTGTTTCAGCGCAGTCAGCATGTACTTGTGCCAGCACCCTTTGAAACGTGTTTGTCTGCTGCATTATCATATTTCCATATCTTTTAAACTGCAGCAAATCAGAACCAAACATGCATAAATACAGAAAAAAAGAACTACTATGCCTAAAGCAGGAAAAAGGTGTTATGTAAACTGCTGTCAAAGAGGATAAAATACGCATATGTGTCTCTCTCTTCCACACTGTGACGCCATGGAAATCTGGACAGACATCTGACCTTAAATGGGGAATATGTGTTCCACAGTCCAAACCATCCATTGCTGAAAAGTTACATAACAGCTTACTGTAAACACACAAAGGCCCAGCCAGAAAGCAATATTAGCTTGTGCTTCCACTTAATGAGAAGAACAGCACAGTTCAAAGACTGACATAGTATTCCTACTACGGCAAAAGACAATTATTTTGAGTCTTTTCCTCTTTCTGGTTGATGTTTGCCAGGCAGTGACAGTAAGATATTGTAATAATTTTGTGTCTATGAAAAGTTTCCCCCTGATTGATCCTGGCTCCCAACCTACATTTCATTTGAATATTGATCACCATGCAGCGACATCTATTGTTGACGTACGAGGGGGTGACGTGACTTCCTTCAGCAGTGGCATGTTTAAAAAAAGATTCAGCATCAGATTCTCTCACCTGTTAGCTTTGAGACAGCTCCTCTTGCTCTTGTAGCTGGTACTCTCCTCTTGCATTTGAGGCCCCGGCTCCTTCGCTTGTCCTTTCTGGTGGCAGAACAGCACATAGTTCATTTCCTGGTTGTTTGCCCAGAAAGTTCCCACCGATGTTTCATACCGCAGGCAGAAATCCACCCTGGTCCCGTCTCGTTCAAAGGAAGGAATCAGAGTATACTTGAAAGTAAACCTGTCTGTTTTCCTGTCACTCGATCCAGGCACATATTCCGCCAACAGGTCGAAGTAGCTGTTCCAGCAATCCAGAGAGATCCGGGCATAAACGGACTTACTGTAGCTGAGGTTGACCACCCTGACGATGCCGCGGAGCGTGGTGGTTCCTGGGAGAAGCTCGATGCTCTCCAGCTCAACCTTCTGCACCTGTAGCCTCTGGTCCAGCTCCTCTGGGGACAAAGGGACCGTAAACAGACAGGACAAGTAGACTTCCTCTAAAGGATGGGTTACTTCCCTCTCAGGAGACTGGCTGACCTCTGACTCTGTCCCTTCAACATTGTCAAACTCCTTCACTGATACCAGGTTGAGGCCAAATGCATCAGCGAATGACACTTTCCTGCGAACAACTGGAGGGGGCTCAGGTTCAGAGTCCTCGTCTGTTTCCTCGTCTGTGGTGGAGCCCATGGGAGACGAGGCCTCAGTTCCTCCCTCTTCCTGATCCCTGCTTTTTTCCTGCTCCTCCTCCTCCACCATCACCCCATCCTTTTCCAAGGGCTGGAGATACAGAGCCTCCATAATGTGCTATGGTCTGAGAGGCAGCTGTCTGCCTGTCCTGCCGTCTGTCTGGCTTGGAGGGTGGCACAGACCAGAGTGCCCCTAGCCTGGCTGCGGTGATACTGTAGAAGGGAGAGCAGGGAGAGGACGTGACTTGACAGATGGAGTTCGGTTACAGCTGAACATTGTGAGTCTGAGCCAGGTCTATTAATAGGACACATATAACTAGACCATGGCAGGCCGGTTATCCTCTCAGTTATCCTCTCACAATGTGTTTGCTAGTTACAAAATAAATATGTGAAAATAGAGTTTTGACAAGGCACTGTAAAGTAAAACTAATGTACTTTAATGTATTGCATCATCATCTTTGTTTTGTGACTTCAAATGTGAAAAAATTCCAAAATCCAAACTAACAATTTGCATTTTGACTTCACTATGTTTGTGGCTGGGACATGAATTTTGAACTAAGTGTAATGGTATGATACAGACCAGTGATAACACAGACTATCATATAACCAAAAGTTTGTTCCTTTATTTTACATTATTTTATTAAATTGTGATCTATCCTGTGTGTGTTCATATACAGCCTGGCAGCTATAAGCTTGATGAAGATGGAGCTTCTTTCATGACACTGAAATACAACTTTCTATTTTTATTCATTAGCTTGAACAATATTTTTTATTTGATTTTATTGCATATTGAATAACAATGCAGCAGTGATTCTAAAGTGACAAAGAATGTCAAAAATTAAACTTCATGTTCATGTACATTTCTAAAATACATATATAAAAAAAAAAATTGGTTTCAGTTTCCTGGTCCATCGAAAGCCCTTACATGAAGCCGGAGCACGAGGACACTGTAGTGAACAGGTCTGCAATTGGAGGACCACAGTTCAAGCACTTGTGTTGTCAAGGGTCTGCTCTGCTCATGTGCAAGACAGTGTCACCCTCTGTGCTGCAGGGGAGCTGATGCTGACCACTGACTTCCACATGCAGAGTGCAACAAAAGAGAGAATTTCCCCATTGAGATCAATAATGTATCAAATGATTGTGTGTTGGCATTTTCAGTATGAGTATCTACGGGTCCTCTCGCATCATTGCCATTAGAGACAGCCTTCATTTTTTAGGTTCACTGCATCTTGGAACAGAAGACTGAACATTATTGTGTTCTTCCTAGCAGACTGGACTCTGTGTGTGGGTGTGTGTATGTGTGTGTGTGCACCGGTGTTTCAGATAGGAAGTTCAATTAAACTAATCCGTGATTTGCAGTGTAACTATACCCCTGAAAATCCATTATATCTTGTAAATAGACTTTAGTGCTGGATATACAATCCTTCACAGGTAGGTTTTGTCCTGAAAAGACCTTTTGTTTTGCTTTTTGAAGCCAAAGAGTTTCCTCTTAGGACTTTTAACTGCAGCTTTTAGTCTTTAAATAGTATCAGAAGTTTTTCAAACAAACCAGTGTTAAAAAACAAAACACAAAATATGTTTGTTTTTTCCCTTTTTGAGGGTAACTTTATTCACATTTATCAGGAACACAACAAACAAAAACAATCAAAGCGCTGAATCCACGCCTTTTCAGTGGTCTTAACAAAAATGTTTTTGTTTCTGTTATTGTGTCGACCTCTTGAATCATCCAAAGGACAACTTGCATGTCTGTAGTTTATCAGTAGATGGCACTATGTGATCAGAATTAAATACATCAGACTTCCACATTTGAGCCCAGTGAATCTGCATTTTCAGTTTGCACTTTCTGTGTGATAATGAGCTGCAAGTGGTGCAGATAATGTTAGAAAAAAAATCAGTCAGTCAACATGGAGGGAAAAATGAAGAATAAGAAAATTTCCATTCCATTTACTGTCCTTTGTCTAAACTGTTCTCTCGGACAGGGTCCATTACCAGCGTTGATCAGTAGGTGGCAGCAAACGACCACAATTCCTTTATGCCTACTTTCCCTTCCCATCCTCATCATTTCCCAGATGCTGTTTCCTCCTGCTTCTATTCCTGATGGATTTTTTTAAACAACAATTACGATTTGTAATACAAAAAATGCAAAAATCTAAAAGACTAACTACAGTGGACATAGGGTAATCTGACTGACCTGTCCTTCCAAAAATTTTTAAATTGTCCAATCAAATAGAAAACAATTCTTTTGCAAACCTTGGTGAATTTGAAGACATTTTGGAAATAAGGTAATGGTTCAGGAATATCCAGCCTGTCCAACAATGTGAGGAAACACTTTTACAAGCAGTGCTGGGGAAGGATTAACCTATAATAATAATAATAACTAATAAGAAGAATTTTATGTTTTTAGTGTCTCCAAAATGTTTGGCCTTATTAACGTATTTAATTCTTACTGACACACAGAGTAATACATCCCGGCTGCAAACTGTGTTTCTTTCATTTAAAGAACCAACTAAAAGCGTCTAATCCACACAGAAACCACATATCTCACAATTAGTCATAAGCATAAGGCACAAATAACAAATTAAATATGATATTTTAAAATGTTGACCGATGAGAGGATGAGTCCAGACACTTCTCGCGTTTCTTACATTTTTAAAAACTTGACACCCCCCCCCCCCCCCCCCCCCCAACACACACACACACACACACCCTCTCCTCAGCTGATAATAATCTGATCATTCATTTCTTGACCGTGAACGTCTCAACGATTTGAAAAAAAAAAGATGAAAGAAAAGAAAGACGAGATAGAAGAAAGCAAACCATTTTAACCACAGCTCAGGCTCAGTGTATGACTGGCTTCGGATCTACTATTAAATGAATAAACAGGCTTAATTACCTTGTGAGGGTAGAATGACAGAAAGGGTAAGAAAAATTCCTTCAGTCAAACTGTGCATCTTGTTATATCTTCTTTTTTTTCCTTTTAACAAAGTCTGTGTTTGGCTGTGATTTTATTTGACGAAATTTAGAATAAATTCTGTGTAGCCTAAACTTACACACGTTTACATCAAAATACGTAATTGCGAATTTTAATACTATTAATCATAATATCATTTTTCTGTATGCACACACTTCTAAACGACTGTTAATAAGAATATTTTTCTCTGCAAAGCTACAAATAAGTAAGGTCCATGTAAAATGGTATTTAAAAATTAAGTCTAATTTAATATGTCACAAAAAAAGAAAAAAAAAGCCATTGCTGGTGCTGAACGTACGGTTTACAGTCTGACCTGAAGGATGCTGAAGCTATAGTCTGTTCAGCTTCCTGGTGATGATATTTACAGTTTACACACATTTGATCTTCATTTTTACATCGATGTCATTTCCACGATTACACATTTTCTATATGCAGGATTATGAAAGTCTTAGAAGAATATTTGAAAGTAGTTTCCTGTACGAATATGACAAGAAAAACACAACTTTTTTTAATAAGAATATTTTATAAGAATATTAAAGAGTAAAATAACGTTTGATGTCAGACTGTGTGTGGTCGCTATGGAGAAGGCTACCGCGGAAAAAATAGAAGTTCTCGTAGAAATATTACAGGCACATTAAGGAAATATATATATAGAGAGAGATTTTTTAAATATATAGTTCCCAATAGCGAATGTCTTTGCAATAAAGCGACTTCTTGGCGGCTTCCATCATATGAAGCCAAGTTTCTCGGATGCAGCACCGAGCGTGCTGATCACTGAGGTCGGAGGGACCGTCCCGTTACTGGAAGGTGACCGGTTCAATCCCCGTTAATAACAAATACGCGAATATCTCTCTACGAGACGCTTAACACTCCGACGTGCGCGGCCGCCAAGAGAGTAAATACTAAAGCCCGTGAAACGTTTGAGGTGGGGACAAAAAAAAGGAAAAAACAAACTTTTAAAAAATACTTTTGTTTACATAGTAGGTGGCCCTGACGTCACACGGGGTCGCAGTACGCCCAAAAATAACAACACCTCCGCGCACAAGCAAGTGCCTCCCCTGGGGGGGTGGGGTGGGTTGAGGGGGGGGGGTTTCTAGTCCCAAATATACTTGCTTGCTGGGATACGGCTTGATGTGTGTTTGAATCGTAACGAAAAGAAAAAAGAGAGAAAAAAAAACAAGCCGCTTCTTCCTCGCATTGCGCGTCATTCAAACAGGACTAAGTGTACTGCTTTTCCCTCTGTTGCATTAGTAATAACAGCGGCGTTGACGGGAGACAGCAGGAGAGAGAGAGAGTGTGTGTGTGTGTGTGTCTCCGACAGCGGTGCCCAGCGGAGGAATATTTGAGCTTTTTATTTACTCTGCAGCTTGTTGTTCATTTTCCCTGCGTTATGGTGAACTTGGACAGTCACGTGCGAAGATCTCTGCAAGTATAGAGGACGACGACTTCTCACCTGGTGTGTCCCTTTGACTTTTACCGTGAGGGAAATATACCTGCCATTTTTTTGCGGTAAGTTTTTCAGCCCAAGAGCTTATTTCTCTCCGCACTCTTTGACTTTACTTGTCTGTCCACTGCACTTGAATTAGGAAGTGGGACCGCCGGCCACAAGTTTGTCCTGTGTTGTCCTGCGCGTTGCAACTTGGTCTTGCAACATTATTATATTACATTATAGGTTGCGTTGTGGACTTCCTGTGCTTTTTAATTACCGAGCAGCTGTTAACGTATTTCACCTGGCAGAGTGTTCGCCTGTGGGTTTTTTTTTTTTTATGTCAGGAGCCTCAGACCAGCACTGTCCAAGCTTTGCCTGGTCTGGACGCTGAACACTGACTTTGAGGGGGGAAAAAGCCGTCTTATTGTCTCCTGCATATTGTGACCTTTAATTCAGTTTATAATTGCGGTTTGCAAATTGTAGCCCGCAAGCGATTGTTTATTATTTACCACCAAGTGCTTAATGATTTGTTTGAAAACAAATGTTTAAAGCGTGTTCTGTACAGATATGGGCTAAATTAGGTCATATTATTGATAATTGACCAGTTAGATTTTTATTTGAACTCAACGCGCCTTTAACAACATATAATGCCAGATTACGTCTATATTAATGTTACTTAAAGTTATTTTACAACCTATTTAGTGTTTGCTGTAATTCATTGCTATGTTGCAATAATGGTTAAAACCAAAAGTAAAATGGGAATAAATTACATGTAGTATATATCGTTATATATATCTTTATATATATATATATATATATATAGACAGATAGATATTAAATCTAAGTGGCATCCTAATTTTCTTATTTATCAAGTAAGCAAAGATGAATGCAGTTTTTTAAAAAATCCTTTAGTGTTTTATCCATGATGCTATCACCTTTGACACACTGGGGTTGAATATACTTTTTTCTGTTAATGCTCCTAGTTTTAAAAACCACTGTCTCGGTTTCTTGTGCTCAAGTTTATACACTAAAAAAAAAATGCAATTAGATTTCAAAAGCGTAGGCTGTAGTTGTTTAAAACGATCAGTTTTCAATGTTTTATCTGCATCATCACAGTATCTGCACGATCAGTAGCTATGGTTATCAGCAGTCAACACCTTACCGTGCTTGCTTGCTCCATTTTTATATCCCATCTTTTTTCGTTGTCCAGAAACAAACAGAGTTGCTGGTAGCATATCGGTTTTCATGATGATGATTAACCTAAAATTCTGCCTAATTAAGCGTAACACCAAAAGCTCATAAAAGCTTCTGCTGAGTTCCTCAATTTCACTCTCTGTGTCTTGCCACTGTTCTCTTGCAATCACTGTGGCCCCCAAAAAATCAATAGATGTAACTTCTTTTTTTTTTTTTTTGCAAAGAAAGGCTAACAAGGTAGTGGGAGCTGCTGAACTCTTCGGGCCTGTCCTCTGATCAGCTTTCACCCCTGGATTAGCTGGATCGACCCTCCTTGTTCAAGCCGCAGGGTGCACAGGTGTTCCCTCCTCGGTTATGCAGGTGTGGGCCAGTTCCCCCCTCACTCAGTAGCTCTCACTCTTCAAAGGCCAGGCGGCAATAAATGCCCCTAGTGAAATATGTCAGCGACAGTGCACAATCAGCCCCTTTGTTGAAGTTCCCCAGTAATCATTTCTTAAAGCGTGTTTGAAACAGTCCATACCTTCTTGTTTACTTGTTGTCAGGGTGGCGTGTGCGGTAAGTAAGGTCACTTGATTTTGTAAAACAGGATGCATTCTTTTTTCCTCCCAAGGCAATGAGAGAGATGGAGAGAGACTTGCCATTAGTCTCCCTCCAAGACTGACCGTTGTTGGGAGCAGTGCACTTATTACCCCGACTCTCCCCACTCTGCGTCCATTTTTTGATTGCTGCATTCATCATCGGGCGGTCGTGCTCTACATTATGGTAATAGGAAAATGAATGTCCTCCACAGGATTAATGTGTATACCCTGTCATACGTTTCAATCATTTATCAAAATTAAGATTCAGCTTTCAGCTCAGTGAACACTGGTTGATGCATGATTTTTATCTAAGATGTGGAAATTGTTGCTTGCAGCAGAGCTGAGGCAGAAAATGCTTTGTGTTTGGAATTCTCAGGGTCTCGTGAAAACTTTGCTTGCGTTTGCTGTGAATGCAGAAACTCGCCCGAACTGACAGTACAGGCTGCCTGCAAGATGACAAGGTGCAGTTAAGGAAAAAGTCCAGAAAGTGGATTTTATGCACAGATCACATCAATTCTGTTTTCAGTCCTACTACTTCTAAGGCAATGAAACACTTGCTCACTTTTGGATTAGCTTTTGAATTGCACCATCACCCATCCCCCAACACCTCTGTAATGAAACAGACTGCTCGCTCAACCCTTGAGGTGTTGCTGCTTTTGGGTGGGTGGGGGGAATATGGGAATGGGTAAGAAAATCAGGGGAGTGGTGCACCAGCGTCACTTTTCTAAACATCTCGCTGAGCCCATCCACATAACCTACACAGTGTACTTTCACATATTGCTAACTTGGCCCTGTTACTAAGCTTAAGGCAATTAGATGGCAAATGTTCAGGTTTTATCCCCGTCAACTTCATAGAAATGTTTCCATGACAACCTCCATGCAAGTTAAAGCAACCAGAAGTGATCAAGTCCTTTCTTTTTTTTTTTTCCTCCTCCCCTTCTCCCCCTCCCTCCCACTTCAGTTCCCTCCCCCACGTAAGAATGGAATCTGTGTTGACAGTTTTGGCCTTTAATGGCACTTTTGTGCCGCGCAAAAGTATTTGTTTACCAGGATCATATGCTGCAAGCTGTCAGCCTCGGAAAGATTGACTTCTCAAGATAAAAGAGTGTATTACATGCTTAAGAGGCCACCCTTTTGCACTGTAATTATCCACATCACAGTAATGATGTTTTGTGTGCCCCAGTTACTAAGAGTCTTGAGACAGCTCAGACTTTTTTAGTTACGCTCTGGGTCACTTCTTAAGCCCGACTTCGACACTGTTGTCGAGCAAG
Organism: Toxotes jaculatrix; assembly: GCF_017976425.1. Lineage (NCBI taxonomy): Eukaryota > Metazoa > Chordata > Actinopteri > Toxotidae > Toxotes > Toxotes jaculatrix. The sequence goes on along the minus strand of NC_054415.1, from coordinate 9,977,836 downwards.
AGACGTTGTGACTGTTTGGCCGGAGAAAGCTGTGCAGGGTGGGGTCAGGGGATGAGGATTAGAAAGGAGATTGCAGACTGCCCACACAGGGGTGAGTTAAGACCTATCTGAGGAAAGAGTCAGTCTGTTCCTTTTTCACACTGGCCATTTGTTTCATCTCAGTTCATAGCCACATGTAGAATTTGTTTGAGTTCATCCTTATGGGTTTCATGTTTACTTGTCCTAGTTTAAAAAAAGACCGTGTGGTTATATGTTTACCTAGAGCAAAACAATCAAGTGTCAAAATATCCTGCAAATATCTGATGATTCTAAAGCTGCAAACAAATGACCCGACTCACACAAGCCAAAGAGTGTAGCTTTTGGCTTGTGCGTGTGTCAGATTCTGAAATGGAGAGAGGGATATTCATGCAGAGTTATAAAACAAACTTTTGGTTTGCGTGAACAATATTTCTTTAAAGCTATGTAAAATAATTCATGCCTTCTCTGAAGGTTTAGAGTTCACCTCTTGGCACCACAGTCTTGACCGTGACCTTGTACTTAATAGTCTCCCGTTGAGCTGACACTCCAAACTGCCATAAGCTTGGCCTGTAACACTAGCTGACCTATGAGTCTGTTTATCCAAATAAACTATGTACTCATTTGAATCACAGTACACCGACAGCAGCCGCAGACCTTGCATCGTTTTTTGTTATTTTTTTTTTTAATTTTTTTTGCCATCATATTTTTTTTTTTTTTTTTTTATCCTTCCTTGCTGAGTTAACAATTGCATGTTTACTTGCTGGTCAGTGTGGTGTGAAGGCATGGCAGCTTTTATTCAAGTCACGGTCAGATGGACAGTGTTCTGCTGTGAAAAAATGTGTTGGTTTTGGGGTCTTGCCCTGAATTAAAGATAGAAGGTCACTCATGGTAAAAGGCAAGGTCACTGTGGCTCAGACTGCATTCAGCCATCAGCCTGTCACTTGTAAACACCTCATGTGAGACAGCGCTGAGGCTCACAGTGGCAGCCGTCTCAAGCAGCATTTAAAGGGCCTTTTTATTAAGACATCTCGTGCATCTTTTAGCAATGACAACATCATTTGACTCTTAGTGGTGTGATAGATATGTCGCACGTTTGACAATACAAGTGAGGAAAAAGTAAATGATGTTTCCAACCTGGTTAATGTCTCAAATTGACAACCACAGTAAAATGATCTAGAAAAATGATAAGTTTTTAATGTACGCATGACCCTGACAGCTGAGCTTCGGCCACAGAGCATCGATTGACGAGTTGTATCCTGGTTAGAAACTCAGTTAGTGTGTTCACTGTGCCTCACATCTCCAAGGACCTTTCCTCTTTACAAAGAGAGACACAGAGAGAAAAGGAGGAAAAAAATGTTTATTTCAAACATGTTGTGTAAGGAAAAAAAAAAAACATGTTGGGGGGGGGGGGGGGTCGTGACAGTAACAGTTTTTGACAGGCACATTAGGCTGCAGAAAGAGCATCCAGCTCGGGGCTGAGGGCATATGGTGCTGCCTTCTGCTGGCGTAGCTCTAGACCAGGTTACAACACTCACGCAGGGTCACGACTGTCTCAGGTTTGTTCCTTCTGTCTCGCTCACCTAAATAAAAACAGGAGATAAACTGGGGGGTTGGGTGGTGGTGGTGGTGGTGGCAGTGGTGTTGAATGGGCTCGGCGGGCAGGGGTGTCGTACAGTAGCTTTGTCTTTCAGCAAAGGACAAAAGGAATGTTTCCAGTAAAACCCTGTGGGTCAGGACATCATTTGGTCAAAATGTGGAGGGGAGACATTTGACATTTTCAGGAACGCATCATTTTATGTTTGGGTTGCTTCAGAGCCACGTGCTCCACTCCGCAGTTTTTGTGTCTGGCATGGAAATATACATTTGCATAAATCATAATTGCAGTTATCTAGTTACAGGCAAGTATAGTGTAGTGATTTTATCTTCTTTCACCATCTGAACACCTAGCTCGTGCTCTTGGATGGCAACCCATAATCCTACTCTAAACAATGGCCATGTTTTCACCACATTGGCTCTACTAGGTTTTCTCGTCTGTAATGTGGAGAGGATGGACTTGGATAATGTGTAGGATGACGCAGGGCTCTGGTCTCAAGACAGCGGATCGGTGGGAGGGTAATTACAGGCTACTGTGCGGCTCTCTGGATTTTCCCTGGATCACAGCTATGGGCCTTGAAGCTCAGCCTCCAATGCTGCTCTCTGAGAACGAAATAAAATGGCCACAACATATGGACCCAGCAAAACAATGGTTTATTTTTATTATATTTGATGAGTGGTTTTTAATTTAGATTGTCACTTCTGGCAAGCAGCGGGGCAGATGGTGCAGTCTTGAGTGCTCATCAGAGCCTAAATACCTCCAGGCAGCTGTTGGTCATAAACTTTTTCTTTTCCTGCATATTTTTTTTTTCTCTCTCTGCATTTTGTCTCTTTAACGCGGCTTGGGTCAAAAGGAGTCAAACCTGTTACAACACCTGTTTCTGCATATGCAAATCTGTTGTTTTGTCATTTCATTAGGCAAGGCAAAAAGACAAGGGTCCCTTGTGGTTGCAAATGCGACTGGCACTGGGCCCAGTTGGCATGCTACAAAGCAGAAAGATGCTCGAGGCGGGGTGAGGGGAGGGACGAGGAGTGTCTGTAGCAAAGCGACTCAGCCATCGGATGCCTTCACATTACAGCTCAATCTGGATGGGCTCCTAAAATTCGGAGTCAGAGTTGTCTTGGATCTGAGGAGGCAGTAACTCCTCCCATTATCTGTCTTTATCTTCTCTGTGAAGAGTATGTGCAAGTGAATGACAAAGGACGTGCCCAGTAGCCAAAAACTGGCACACGCGTGTCTGGCACACGCCGCACGCCTCCCTCCCTCCCTCCCTCCCTCTCTCCCTCCCTCCCTCCCTCTCTCCCTCCCTCCCTCCCTCCCTCTCTCCCTCAGTGTCCTCTCCTCTCTCCCCCTCCTCCTCCTTCTCCCATCCTCATCCCTTCATCATCTGGCGCTCTCCCGCAGCGCACGCCTCTTAACCACATGTGCCAGTGCCGGGCGCGCTCTTGCTCCGGGGCTAATTGTTCACTGGTAAACTGCATGCTCGTTGGTGGGGGTCTCCCCTTCATCCAGACACACTGCTACAAAGCTGGATGGTGGCAGTGATGATGGCGGTGGGAGGGTGGGGGGTACAGATCATGATCTCTCCATGCAGTTTATTTTCTCCGTATAAGTCTAAAGATTGTCGGTTGTAATCCGGCCTGTGCGCTGAATGCAACAAATACACCATGAAATTAAAGGTTATTGCAGGAGCGTAATGCAAAAGCTCTGTTTGAGATTACCAAAGCTGTTTCCAGACCTGGGGAAAATGAGAAGGGGAGTCAGCAGAATAAGTTTTTTTCCCTATTTAACAGTCCAAGAATCTCTCTCTTCCTTTGATTACCGGATTGATTTGCCATTTTTAACACACACTTATTAATACTCTTTGATTTCCTCACAGTACAGTTGAATAAAAAGCCTTAAGGACACTGCATTTAGACTTAACTTTGAAGGTGTTCCCTTAAAGTTGAAATGATATGTTGAATTTTTGGCTCCGTTTGGTTTTCTTTTCTAGTTTAATAGTAGAACTAACCTGTGGCCGAATCCAGTTTAATCCATTGTAACTTGTTCTAATCTAGTGCTATTGTGGTCTTTTTATGAGTGCTTTCCTCCACCTAGACTTAGGAGATAGATGGATGAATGGAAAGACCTAAGACTAGTCCCTGTGCTGAGCTAATCTCATCTGATAACTGAGGCCTTCCTCCTCCTCCTCCTCCTCCTCCTCCTCCTCCTGTTTCTCCTTTCTTTTCTCCCCCTCTCCGTCCTCCTCCTCCCTTCTCTGCTGTGGCTTGGTGAGTCTGATTTGTAGGCCTGCTCCTCTCTCACCACACAGACGGCATTAAAGCCAGGCCCCACAAGCCCCCTCTGATATAGGAGAGTTCATTAGAGATGTGCCTTTGATGGGCAGCCTTTTCATGTGACTACCGGTTTTTCAAATACCTTGATGTAGAAGCTTAAGAAGGCATTGTGCAGTAAGCCCTCCTTTTGATGCGACTTATTTAGATCTGCATAGTAAATCAGGGGGGAGTAAATAACCAGCCAGCAGATGGAAGCAAGGAGATAAGGCACCAGCGAACAATCGCATTTGTATTTTGTTATGATGTTGACAGCAGCTAAAATTCACTAATCTAGAGCCACTGATCTGCATTTCAAAGAAATCTCATTTAGCAGCGGGGAGGATAAAGTTCCTCTCATTGTGTCTATTTTATTGCATTCTTCACTAATTTATCTGCCCACAGATTTAACGTGCAGGGCTTGGTGGTAGGAGCCGGCGTCCGCGCGTTGCATAGGGGGTCTTAAATACTGTGAAAGCGGTTACGTCTAGACTGTGAGCTGAGGGTAATTACACGTCTGACCATGAATAGAATGAGTTTGAAGACTCATCTTTCTTCGGGCGGGCCTGAATTGCTCGACTAACACTGATAAGGAGCATTTGGTCCCTACAGAAATATTGCCAGTGACTTTCCATAATGCCCCCCCCCTTTTTTCCAACACCAGGGATGGTATTTACTTTTAAGATAAAGTTATTGTGTACAGTAATCTGACTTGTTAGCATAATGTCCTCTTTCATCGCAGGACCCTCCTTTTTCTGCAGTGTGGAGGTATTTGTGGTCCGGGTCTTAAATAGTTTATCTTGACTTAGTGCGCGAGCGCTTTATGTAAATATCAGCCTATAGCATTATTAGGCCTTCATGAATACTTGAATGCCTTTGCCATATTTATAAGTTGATAGAATTTACCAATGGTTTTATATTTGGCATAAAGGTATGTGTGGTATTTGTAAATCCCCACGAATTGGAGGTCATACAGACTAATAGCATTCCTAATGCTTTTCCAGTGAATAAAATATGACATGTGCACAGCCCAGAGGTGCTGTGATATTGAAGTCTACTCACCAGCAAATGATTTGAAGTAAAATGGCATTAACTTGAAATAATGTTTTATATCTAAATTGTTTTTAAAACTATTTGTTTTGAGGCTTTTTGCAAAATCTCATTTCATTTTTTTTAGACTTTTATCCTTAGAACACTTTACATAAATATATACTTTATTTCTATGATGTGCAGTATGTATATGTGCACAATATAAATGAATCATATGATTTCATAAAGCCCTATTTGGTTCTAAACTTGTCAAACCTTTTCATGTCTGTTTTTCCTCAACATACAGTTCATTGGTTGGTGCCCACCCCCACTCCTCAAACCCTCTCACCCCACTCTGAGTAAATGTTGCACGGCAATCTGTGCAACATTTTCCACAAACTCAAAACAGTGAAAAATTATAGCAGTTGGCATGTTTTGTTTTCAGCTGTGCTCTTTGAGCTGAGGGCTTTTTGTACAGTTCAGAGAGCACATTCCTTAGGATTCAGCAGTCGCTGGTTGCCTGTAGGGGTCATTGGAATTCTGGGAGAATAAAAGGGAGGGGGGAAAAAAAAAAATCTCAGAGAGGAACATCCAGGCCATTTTGTGCCCCTCATGCCCCCGGCAGCAGAAATGTGCCTCCACCACCCTCCTCTGTGAGGCGAATTAAATTTATTTTGCCTAATGCTCTAAATGTGATGCATGTGCAATAAAAATGTCCAAGGTAATCTGTAGCTGCATTTGTGGTATTGTACGTTCTTGCTGTAGTTGTGTGATTAACACAAAAAATCATCAATACTAATGGTCTGTAAATTATACGCATGCCATAGGATGTGTACTCAGATGCAGACAGCTCAGTGGAAGTACATGAGAAATCAATTGTGTCAGGTTAACAGTGTGATTTACTTGGCGTTGAGAGCTTGAGCCTTCCAGGCACTGCACCTTTTCAACTTGAGAGTGTGTGTGTGTGTGTAGCTTGTACTGTACTGTACTTGCCTGTTTGTGCATGCACTCACACACACACTTATGCTTCACAGCAAAATCCAGGTGCACTTTGTTGTTCCAAAGTTTATTGCTTTCACCTACAAGCCATACAGAAAATAGTTATGCAAGACACAGTCTAGCCCACACATGTCCACACCAGCACTGAATGTGCCTAGGAAACATTAAAAAAAAAAAAAAGATCAGAGTGTCATGAAACAGATTTGGACTAATGGTATACTTCACTGTTTTGTCTTATCTCAGATAGCTGACATCGCTGGACTCCTTCCATTCCTCTGACGGACAACAACAGCAAGTTCTCTCCCTTAGGGTGAGTATTTGAACATGGTTTCTTCATGTCCATCTGTCAAAGAATCCTTAACCTTGAGAAAGCTTAGAGTAGCATTAACAGTGTCTCTTCAAGGATCAGTGTTAAAATTAACAGTGACCTACAATATATTCTGAAGCTCATTCAGCTTTCAAAGTAAAAGTCTTACAAGAAGTAGTCTTTCTGGTTTGAATAAAATTATAAACGGTAATTTAATTTTTTTTTTCATCAAGACACCAACTGTGTCTCTGGTTGTGGTATTACAGTACTGTTAGCCCGACTGTGTGTTGGGTTATTGTAGTAGCTAGTGGAGGTCAAGGGGGCTCCATTCCCCCTCAAATGTAACAAATCTTCATCTTGTCCACCTTGATAGAATTCCCCCTCCACTGGGCAAGCTTTCAGTTGTGCCTGTTTGGTTTTCACACCCCAAGGATTTTCAATCTACTCCAGCTTAGAAGTTATGATATGCATTATGGCCGACAAATGTGGGCAAGCTTGGATAACAGGTTTTTTATTTATTTTGTTGATGTCTTGATTGAGATTTGTAGCAGAACATAACAGGATAAAGTGAAGAGGGTTTATATTAGCTTTAACCTGATGTTATTGTGCCTTGTGTGTGTGTGTGTTGCTTTATGCTGGTTATACAGAAACTAGAGGAGGCAGATATGCAGCTTTCTTCAGTGTCCTGCTGTTACATTTGGTCCAAATGTCTATTTTTCCTCTTAGGATGAAATATGCACATGCACACACTGCGCCCGTAGAAAAAAGCAGACGACACACACTGTAAAGTCTAAAGTGGTAAGTGAAAGTAGTTTTCATTGTCCTTGCATGCCTGGTGTTATGTTTTCTCCCAGATTATTGTATAAACTCTAATGAGCCACATCAGTCATAACTGTTGGTGGGGTTTGGCTTTAGAGCAACACAGTCCTGGGTGCTGAAATGACAAAACAGCAGAGCCAGGTACTAAAAAAAAAACATTGATTATATGGTCTGGAAGGTATTAATCTGACTCTGAGAGGAAGAGAAGAAGGTGTATACAAGACGTTGCACATAATTTACCATTTTGCATAATATAATGTGTTTTTATTCAACTCACATTTCAACTAGAAAGGGTTGTGTTAGGACCTAGACATGTATTTCTCAAGCACACTGTTGTTTTATCTGAATATTAAACTATGGACACACATGAGTGAAGTTAAAGATGATACCAAATAATAATATCTTTTAAATATTAATTATTTGGTTGATCTTGCATCTTTGTAGATCTGCAAAACCTGGACATGATCAAAGACAGCTCCCTTTATAAAGCTAATCATACAACATGGTGTTTGCCACCAGGTCACTCTGCAAATGAGTGTGAAGAATCTCAGGTCACATAATGAGAATCACCAATTATATCCAATGAGTGAAACCTTTCATTTGAATGGTTAACATGGAGGTGAAGAATGTGTGTGTTTGAATGGAATGATTTTCCACAGGTATATTTCATGTACTGTTGGTCAATAATCAAACATTACAGCAAGAGTGATTTCAATTTGTTTGTCTAAATATTCAAACGTAACTTTGTTTGCATAGGTTATTTTGGGTTTCGGTCTGAAAATTGCTGTCCACTTGCTTCGAATCCATAGGTTTATTTAGATAACCTGCCTCCAACCTGAAGGAGAAAATCAATTTGTCTTACCCCACTGTCGTGAATTAGTGCCTTTGAGGTAAAGATATGATTAAAGTGTTTGGGCAGGAGCAAAGATGCTGAGTAGCTTGGCTGTAGAACCAGGTCCACCTCCCCTAGAGTCCTATGTTTCCAGAGCGAGTCCAGATTTCCTTTTCCACCTAAAAGAGATTTAAATATTAGTTCTTAATTTGTCTAGTATTCAGTTAAATCTTCAAAGATGAACTCTTACTGCATATCTGCTGGCCTAAAAAAAAAAGTCCTTCTAATCATTACAAAAAAGTGTAATTGCCCCAACAGTGCAAGCTGTACTTCCAGTGTAGACATATATAAAAATCTACAGCAATTAAGGGTATCTCTGGCTGCTTTAAAGAAGCTGCAGTTCGGACTGAACAGCCCTCTGCTCACATTTCCAGTTTGAAATTGATTTCTTGTCATAGATCAGAGACCTCTTGTCATTCCATTTCCAATCCTCAAATGGTTTCCCTGAGCCTGCCAACCGTCGTCCCTGTGAGTGGGCAAACAGGAGGAACCTCAACGGGTCTTTACCCTGGGCACTCAGAGCAGTCGAGGGGGTAGAGGCAGAAATCAAAGGGACTTGGATCATTCCCCATTGGCAACCTCCATTGTCTAGCTGATTTGGGATTGGTGGAGAAGGTGAAAACTGCGGGGTGGGGGACGTGGGGGTGGATGGAGATCAGGCAAAGCAACCCCCGTTTTTTTTTTCCTAATCTTTATCCACCATTAACCCCAGTGCCCCAGTGTGTGGCTGAGATCAGGGCCATTGGTCAATCCCCCATTCACTGCCACCCAGAATATTTTAAAGTTAAGCCCCCTCGCTTAACAAAAAAAGTCTTACTCATCAAAGGTTTACTTTTCCCTCTTTCCCTCTCTTCCTTCCTTTTGCTCTCAGTCCTAAGGATCTGCTGCTGTTCTTCATGCACTCTTCTCTCTATGGTCCGCTGTTTTGTCTTCACACTTAGGCGAGGGGGAGGGAGAGAAGTTGGAAGTTTTGGAAGTTCCCCAAGTTTCCATATTTCAGTTTAATGAGGTTTGGTTTGGGGTCTGATAGTGTCGTGCTGTGAGCAAATTGGAGCAAAAGTGGATGGACGAATGACGTCCTGCCCTTTCCTGATCTCTTGGATTAGGAGCTGTCCCGTTTTTAAATAGACTCCGGAATTGTACTTACATTATTTCCACTAAGGAAATATTTTTCACACCTGATACGTATATTCTAAGCTTTTTTTTTTTTTTTTCCTTTGGCCCTTCTTTGCTACCCCATGTGAAACCCATCGCACCTCCAAAATAAAACCATAACTAGCCTGAATTCAGTCCAGATTTCCCACTTCAAATGAACATTTCAGATTCTCAGTCTTTCTCTACGCTATATCTTTTCTCAGCAGTTGTCAGGTATTTATATTGCACAAATCTGATGTGAAGGAGAAATGACTGAGGGACAGAACAGAAAAAAAAACAGAGTATGTGGAGATGCAGGGTGGACGACGAGGAGTGAAGAAAAGAGATTGCATGAAGAGTGTTTGTCCAGAGTGCACAGTTGCCATGAGAATGGAGGTAGAAGGAGGGGAGGTGAGGAGGCTCAGAATGAGTGCTGCCATCATTCCTTAAGGAGAATATAAAGAGGCTCAATGAGTCTATTGATCCTCATGGCTGTCTGTGCTATTCCTCTTTACCCCGCGCTGTCTTTCTTTCTCTGTCCAGTTGTTTCTATAATGCCTGAGCTTCATATTTTGCAGACGAATGTGTGATTTTGGAAATTATCATCAGAGCAAAAATGTAAATTTGCCCTCAGCAGAGGTGGCCTCAGTATACATTGGGGCCCCTCCAGTGTTTGTGTATATGTACACCTCATATTAGAGATGACTGATACTCTGGAAATGACTGATTGCAAATACTGCATGCACCAGCTTAATTTCTATAAACCAGTGGGGATCTAGTGTTTCACATGTTATTCTTTCCCTGCAATTTAATTGGAGAATTCTTGGGTGCAGAAGCTGGACTCGATGGCATCTCTCCAAGAGCCTGAGATTATTGTGAAACCCAACCTGAGGCAGGCATGACATCAGAGCGGCCTGACATTAGTTTGAACTCCCTATTTCAGGTGGGAAGAATTATGAGTGGCTTCATTCGCAGGTGATCGTGTCCAATGAATCAGTCGCACACAGTCGTGCATTCTTCTCCCGAGGTCTAAATGCTGGTTGTCTTGACAGATTGAACTCGTGTGTTATCACCAAACTGTCATGCAGCCTAATTTTTCAGCCTGCACACACAGCGCTACGTTTATGTTAGCCCCTTACAGTCAAGTGTGTTTTTTTAGGGATATTGTCATTATGGCATAAAATAAGTCTTGACCATTTTAACCTACTGATGAGCACTGGTGAGTTCTGTTTATCTCGAGGACTGTGTGTTAGGTTACGGGGTATATCCATCCGGAGTTGCCAACGTATCAGTGCTAAATTATTAAAATCTGGGACATTTTCAAAACCAAACGTTAAGTTAATATTGTCACATAGCTTCAGAGCAAATTTGGACAATGGGATTTTGGCTTCCAGTGATGAAATAAGACTCACATGGTTTAACTAATCAGATACAAATAAGGTTTGCATGAGTGTAAATGCTTCTTTACTCTTTTCCATGTTATGTATTTAATGAGATTTTGTTTCATGTGCCTTTAAATGGAATGACAACAGCATGCAAGATGGAATACATTTCTTTGCACATTAACTTTTAATATATTTTATGTTTTAGTTATGGAAACAACACATTTTATTATTTTTTACATTAAACTGCTAGATGAGATGGAGCCCTCCTCCACTGTAGCACATGCTTTTACTCTTTGTCTCTCTATTTTTTCGTCTTTTTTTTTTTTAAGTAAAAGTTTCAAATCAAGCCACACGGTCACAGCCACTGAAAAAGCTTTTACTCCAGAGGCAACGAGCCAAGTCCTTTGTTCATAATGATCATTTGATCACGGCATGAAAAGGGATACAGAAGGCAGCGAAACCCTACAAGAGCTTGGAATCTGACTTCCTCATCACAAACCGCAAGCCTAGACAGTGCAACTGTTACTACCTGGTTGGAGGCGAAATGGGCAGAAAGCATCCGTGTGTGGGGAAAAACACACACACTCACACAACATGCTCGATTTGGGTCATAGAGCTGACAGACAGTGGAATGTGAATGTGTGTATGTTGACAAACTCCACTGCACTCTGAATGGGGTTTGTGATTACACCTCATCATGCGTGCTGCATCGGTCCTGTCCCCGGCCCCCCCGATCCTTCTCCCTCTCTCTCTCTCTCTCTCTCTCTCTTTTTCTTCCTTTCTCTCTGCCATTCTCTTCCCTTTCACTCCCTCTCTCTCCCCATTTCTCCCTCTCTCACCGCAGTGCCTCTTGGGCAATCATGTGGTCACACTACCTGACTCCTTGCTGCTCAAGAGTGCAGTTGACAAAAACAGCCCGAGGCCCGTCATGTGGAAAAGATTCAGTCGGCACACAGCATACATTCTACCCCCCACCCTACAACTCCTCACTTTCTCCCACTAAGTAAGTGAAGCACCGGGGTGTTTCCTTCTTCTGCTCACCTGTGAAGGGAAATGGCCTGTCTTTCCTCCTGTCTGGGTGTGTGTGTGCGTGTGAGAAAGTGGATATTTTTGTGTTTGTAACGCTCTGGCCACAGAGCGTGGATGCCGCTTTAAAGCGCTGTGTGTGCACAAGTGTGTAGGGGTGTATGTGTGTGTGTGTGTGTGTGTGCTTTCGCCAACCCCTCTCCCTCCCACACTGTGAGAGGTGCAGGCAGTTTCTCTTTGTCAGTTGAGTTGCACTCCTCATGTCATGTAACATAAAGCTGGAGGTCAGTGAGAGCTCTCAGCTGTCAGTCAGCTTGGTGGTCCTGGCCTGTCGAGCTGCTCACCTGTGTTTATTGGACAAGACCTGCTCCGTGCTACCCAGGGAGAGCACCCTGTCTCCCTTCCTTTTCTTTTTCTCTTTCCCTCTCCCGTGTTTTCTCATTCACTTTGTTTTTGTCTGTTTCTATCATCCCCTTTGTCTGTCTTTCTCACCCTTTCTCCCTGTCTCTCAACACAATATCGCTTTTCATTTAGCTTTTCTCTTTTATTTTCTAAATCCATCGCTACTTTTCCCCCCAGTTCTTCTCCCCGCTGTCCTGTATAGTTTATTTTTTCTGGCTTTCTTGCCTGCTTCTCTTTTTCTACTATCCTTTTGTTTCCCTTCTCCCTCTTCTCCTGCTGTCCGTTTTTATTTTGTATTATTTTGGGACCTCTTTGTCAGTCCTTCGGTTTAAAGCCGCTCCGTCTCTTTGGCGGCGGTGTTCATCTTTTCTCTGCACCTCGCTGAGCACACGCACGAGCATGCACTCAACGCAGCTAGACCACTGATTGAAACTTGTGTCTCAAAGTTGCTAATGTTCACTGAAGCATTATATTGTAGATAAAGTAAATAAACTAGGTTACTTTGGGAGAAATCTCTGGAATAGACTGCAGTGATTGGGCAGATGGCACACATGTAGCCAGGCACAGAGGCTTTCTCTCCATCTCTCTCACACACACACACACACACACACACACACACACACACACACACACACACACACACACACACACACACATATAAACAGACACACGTGCATCAAGTGAATGGCTGAGAAGGTGTCAGTGATGTTGAGGTGTGAGGGGAGCACAGGGTGGGGAGATATTTTCTATGGCTCAGGAATTTCACAAGTTTAATGTTTTTTGAGGAGCTCTCTAGAAAAGCAACAGTTTGCAGTGGAGTGGCTGCTTATACAGTCAATATACAGTCTATATATAAGCTTATAATGCAAAGGGCATTTATTTTTTGCCACACTTAACCAGATAGCTTTCACAGATCAAAAAGTTATTAATGCACCCTCAGCCCAAAGTCCTGATCATTTAAACTTCTTTTATTCACACTCTCTTCACTCTGAACTCTGTAATTCTGCTTTTCTTCTCATAAGTTCCTTCGAACCATTGTCCGTCAGTTTAATTCAAGTGAGGCAGGTAAAAACTTATTAGCCGGGCTAGTTAGCATACTGGTTAAATGCGAGGGCTGGCTCTTTGTGGTGACGGAGTTTTAAACCAGTGTCCACTGAATGATCCCTCAGTTTAGAGTTCTAGCGAGGCAGTAAAGCCACACATCGAAAAGAACCCCGCATTCATATTTCCATCTGCTGTTATATAAAACTCCCTTGTATTCACCGTGCTTCCATTCTGTGCCCTAAAGTGGTATAGGTGACATGGTAATACATTTGCATTGTGCCCAGTGATAAATACTCTACCAGGTCTTACTCACTCTGCTGCTTCCGAATGTGTCCGGACAGCGCCTGTATTGTCAAAGGCACGGGGGTCATTCAAAACTCAGTCTCCCTCCCTTCAGCTTTTTGTCCAATATTTCTGCGCGGGTGATAGTTTTCTCATTTATTTAGTGAATAGTCGGCGGGTGAAGAAGAAAGAGAGTTTTACATTATGGAAATGATGGAATGGGTTATAATCTCCCACATATTCATCACGGCAGACATTGGACCCTTGTGATACCGTCCTCCATTTGGCTATTGTTCCCGTTCTCTTTCCGCGTACTGTTCCCCTCAATGGGCAAAGCAGGCTTTAATCCTGTCTCTCTTTTGGAATGACAATGTTTACTAGCTATCTTTCAATAAGGAGCTAGGAGCATGACACACATCCCTCTGTCAGTAAATGCTGCCTGAATGTGCGAGGTCTAGCTACAAAGGAAAGGTATTGTTAGTTGTCTGAGGGTAGGATGGGAAGGAGAGGACAGTCCGACAAAGTGACTGGACATTTGCGTGTATGTTTTTTAACCCCTAAACCTTCTAAAACTTTTACACCTGGCCTCCCTGTCTCGTACTTACTGTACACATTATATTACAGTTAAAAAATAAGCCCTGCACAGGCCTGTCCGTAAGACAACGCACTGACATGGCAATGTTGGGTAATTATTGTATGTAAGTAGGGATTAGGGTTGTGGATGTTGACAGTGAAGTGGCTCTCAGAGCGTGTGTTAAACACACCTTTGTGTGGATCAGGCACATTCTTGCAAAGCAGGAAGATGTCTGTACATAAACCCCCTCCTCTTCTTCTTTCACATTGCCCTTGTCATATATTTACAGTTCACCAGTTAATATGGGCTTATTTTTCTCACTTATTTGTCTGTTATTGGGAAAAGGAAGTACAAGCTAATGAGATTTCTAAATCTATTGTGTGTGTATATATATGTATGTGGTTGTGTATATATACATATATATATGTCTGTGCTTGTACATCTGCATGTGTGTACATACATATATGTGTGTGTGTGCATGTGTGTCCGTGTGCACATACACATACGTGTCTATATAAGGTGTTTGTCTTGCTTTATTTTCCTCCATTTCCTTGACAGCATTAGGGATTAGTGCCATAGCTGCTAACAGTCATTAGTGTGTTTTCTCTATTGTGTCATGCACTGTTTTCTACCACCACCACCACCACCCCTCCCCAGCCGTACCTCCTGCATGTCTCCTCCTTTCATGCCGAGCGAGAAATGAAAAACAATCGTTATGACCTCCAGCGACCCCCCCTGACGCACAGTCAGTTAAATGGTTTGTAAGACGTTTAATTACCAAATGGTATAATCGTTATTCATCTCATCATTAGATGTATGATATTAAGTGAATTGCCTCCCCTGGGTCTCTGTGTTTCACAGATCAATAGATTTAGATGGAGCTTGAAGGGGGTGGGGGGCTGGGTGGGCAGTTAAAACACTTCTGAGGCCCCTGATATGAACACATGCATTGTTTCTGTGATGCACGGTGGTGACATTCACTCATTTATTTATGCAATTAGCTTTTATATAGGTTTAATTATGCTAATTTCTATGTCTGCACCCAGGAATGGCAGTACGTCACTTTTTAAAATGGATTTACGGCTCCTGGGTTTATTTTGATGGTGAAAGGACTTGAAACAATGGACAAGGTTATGGCACCACCGACTTCCCATCGGCAGAGTGCTTGCGTTTGCACTTTGGGACACTTTGTTGGTATCACACATTGTTTGAAGGCTTTGTGGAGATTGCTAATGCAATGTATACACCTCTGAGGCCCAGTAGCCTGCAGCTTGATATCGCCCCTATTCCCTGTGTGAATATGGCTGAGTGGTGATCAGGGAGTTGCTGCACCACAAGCTGCTATTCACTGCAGCCGGCACTACTAGCCTGAGTTAATTGTCCATTATCTACTATTATCTAAGCTTTCTCTCTCTCTCTCTCTCTCTCTCTTTCATTCTCTCTCACTCATGATTCTAGCCGTCACCACCAGTTTCACTCGCTCCGTATGCTGTATCCTCTGCTTTTTTTTTCTTTTTTTTTTTTTACCTACTCTAGCAGCCTTATATCAGTGTTGTAGCCAAGTCCTGAGTTCAAATAGTAATAATGATTCCCTTTGTTCCTGTGGTACCTCGAACAGGATTCTGAACATGAAGTCAGTAATGCACCATGTTCACTCCTTGTCTTATCATCTAACTACTTGAGTGGGTGGTGCTCTTGTGTCTAATATTCCCATACGCAGATGTACAGAATACATTTGGATTACACCTTTTAAAAAGTATATTTAATAAGTGTTGGGTAACAGTGATGAGGTGACTCTTTGACAAGAAAAATGTTCTCTTATTGTGGATAAATAAATGCTATTAATCGAAGTTTAACCAAAGACGACCTTCTTCTTCTGCTGCCTTCAGTTTGATAAGGTGATAGATCTATCTGCTGAGGTGTTTGAGGAATCCTCAGAAATTTCACTTGATGGCACTGTTTTCCTTTTTGCTCCAGCTGAAGCAACAGGGCATGTTTTATGTATGCTGGGCACAATGTGAAAAGCCTGGCTGTGCCACAGATATGTGTGTCTTCCTTTCTCTTCCTGTCCCTGGGCACCAGGAAACAGGCAGGAACCCTGACAAACAATAAAATCATGTGCTATATTATTTTTTTTAAAACATTTGTTATAGTTCAGATAAAATTGTTGAAAAGCAAGTTCATGCTGGCACAGTTACTTTACAGTGCGTTCATTTTCTGTGTGTTTTGGAGCACTTTTGTTTTTTACTTTTGTCTTTTCTTTGAAAAAAGTTGGAGGGCTTCTTTAATCTTGTCTGCTTGGAAAATATAATGTATATTTTAATGTAAATCTAAACTTAAAAAAAAAAACAGGAATTCTGTCACTGTTCAGGTGTGTAAATTGATTAAATTGTATTTCTCCTGTGCTGCCAGGCGTTGCTTTAATAATTGCATCAACAAGATGATACATACTATAAGGCCTGGAGTGTTTCTGCAGTTGATTTAAATCTACACCTCCCTTGAACTACTGCTTGATATAGTTGGATCTGTTCCCCCCAAACACACACATGCACTTACACTCAGAGTCATTCATGCATTTTAAAGGGCTTTCATTTTGTTATAGTTTATAGTTTAGAAATAAATTAAAAGTATTAAAGCATAAAACAGTAGTTGAAAGGGACAAATGGCTGCCCTTTGTCCATTACTCTCACTGCTGTCTAACAGGGAGGCGGGATTAAACTGAGTTTAAATAGGGATTGGATGGATGGATTGGGGGTGTGTAGGGTGGTGGGGGTCAAGATCATATTAAGTGCTCACAAAGCAAATGGTTCAGCATTAGGAAGTGTTGTTCTGGTGGCCCTGCCTCATGAGCAGCCTGTAAAGACGCAATACATCACAGTGAAAAATAACCCGAGCTTGTATTTCAGCATCGTGCGCATCATAAATAAAGGTGTGCCTTGTATAATTGAGGCTTGTGCATGGGGAACTCGGCTGGAGATGAGAAATGGAAATCTGTGTACTGGTAAATAGATAATCACACAAAAGTAATTGAGGTTTTCAAACCCCAATCTAGTCTGCCAGCATGAGCTCGTTTGCATGTTAATCACGTCAGTGATTTCCCTTCATCACAGGGAAGTCCGCGCACACTTCCATAACCAGCTTTTAATTGCATTTAAAATGTCACAGAGGTGGAACACATGTAATTTAGCCAGAACTGTGTCCAAATTAATGGGTACTACTGAGACGCTCCATTGGACAGGGTTGGAAATGAGAGAGGCTGTCCATTGTTTGGGTCTTTATTAGAGATGCCTCCAGTCTTCCAGGCTCTCCATGATAACATCTCTACAGTACCTTTTGAAGTTTATATCAAGACCTCAAAATGAAATCTGACAAGCATTTTGTGAACGACTTAACACTACAATAGATGCCAACTTCTTGCAAAATAAGCCAAATGGATGGACATTAAAAAGGTGGAAAAAGAAACATCAAAGGGAGAGACCGCAAAGTCAAAGTGTTGGGTTTTAAATGGGGAAAGAAAGGGAGGAATAGTTTATTTTCTTTCATCACCAGGTGTTCTTTGGCGTATAAATTACCGAGATGATGTTTCCATAACACAGCTTAGGGCACTCTAGAGAGGGGAAACCTGCAAAACAGACCTATTTAATTTTTCATAGAGGTGGACCATCAGGAGCAATAAGCCAATATTCCTCTTCCCCTTTTCCAGATGCCTTCTACACCACTGTATCTTACCAAAACCCAAACCCCTCTTACTTTTTTCTCTTTTTTTTTTCAAATAAGAAAAAGTTCTGCCGAGACCTACATGAAAGGCAGGAACTGTTGAAATGTTAATTTTACCATCTGCTGTCGAGGCCTGCTACCTTTTTGTGTGTGTGTGTGTGTGAATGTGTGTGTGTGTGTATTTTCTTTTTTTTCCCTGCCTTCTTTAATTCCCAGTAGTTCTGTTCTGTTTCATGAATGTGCTGCTATTTTGGCTGTTTGAAGTCATGGGGTCTCTGCGAGCATGGCTTTGACTGGCTGGAAAATACAATGCCACATGGTGGATGGCGGAGACTGTCCCATTAGTTTCCTGTTTAGAGCCCGGTCCCTCCTAGTAACCCTGTTTCGTATACCAGTCCCAAGGTTCCAGTTACGCTCCCATGCCCACCTCCAGTACACAGAGTGTCAGTCTCTCTTTCTGGGTTGAGCTTGCCCTCTCTCTCTCTCCTCCCTGAGTCTGTACGTCTTTGGGGACCTATTTAGTCTGTTTATCTTAATGCTGAGGATTTTAATCACTCGTTTACAAGACCTCTAGCACCTTTATTTAATAAAAGTTTTTTTCCTCTCAGCACACATTATTGCTAGTTTTTCTGTAAGCTCAATAAACCCCAGCAAATCCGAGCTAGAAATGAAATTCTCGACAATTGTGTTTCTCCATCTTTTCTCGTCCTTTCTTCTCATCACAAAAGTTGACACTTTTAAAAGCAAAAGTATATTGCCAAGTTTGCTGTGAAAATTTTGCCAAATGGATAGATTCCATTGTGAGATTTGATAGTTGGCAATTAGGGTGAGACATCCTGTGTGCAGAGTTGCTTAGCATTTTCCTTGGCCGGGACCAGATTGTTTAGTCTGCTCTCATTGTGAGCTGTTTCTGAGCTGCAGTTGACGGTTGTTTGCAGAGCGCTGGGGGAAAATGTGAGAGGGGCCAGTGCCTTTCTCTATTTATTTATTTTCCCCGTCCTTGGAGCTGGAATCTGATTTGTGTTCATGTTTCTCTATTCTCTCTGAGCGGTTTTTAAGTGTGGCTGCTGAAATCTAGACTCTGTATGACCTCACTGCGCGGCCTGTGTTTCATTAATGACCAGCCCTGTGGTTTGGGGAGAGGAATATTTTTCATATGACACCGCCTTGCATTAGCGTGGAGCGGCAGCTGCACAACCACAAAACCATCCAATTTTGTGGCTTTGAAAGGTGTGAAAAGTTCAGCTCCCTATAGCAAGCCTTGCATTTATAATTATATTCAGCGTATGCAAGAGTGCGCGTATATGTGTCAAGGAGCGGAACTACTGAAGACTTGTAAAAGAAACAAAAAAAAAAAAAAAGTCACCTGCTAATGAAACATTTGTCTTTCATTCTCCTTGGCAACTTGTAAAGTAAATAGTGGAGATATATTTCAGAGTAAGACATTTACACACTTACAGATTTGACATGCTACGCCGTGGAGAAGCCACCTAAAATAACAAGCAGAAATTCAAAGTGAAATAGGTAGCATTTTGACAGCTTGATTCATTTGTAATAAATATTTCATTTCAGCGTGGTTTTATGCTTGTTTGGACCCTTAGAGTCTCTAATACAAGCAAGTCTTTTTAAGTCTTTTTTTTTTTTTTTTCAAGTGCCACATCTGGCATAAGAGGTATTTCTTCACAGATTGATTGATTTCCCAGGCTTTGTTGGGAGGGACTCACGCAAGCCACACAGCAATTGACTAAGAAGCATGCAACAATTCACAGACACACGTAGCAAGCCTCTGCACCCTCCCCTCTAAAAAAAAAAAAAAGAAAAGAAAAAGCCCAGACACTAGACTACTGTAACTGTTTGGTACCTTGCAGGATATTGAATATCCAAAAGGAAACCTCAGATTTGTCCCGTCCCAAAACAAAGAGCCCTTGTGCTGCCGCTCTCCTCTTCTCTCTCCCTCTCTCTGTAAAACCATAATGGTACTGTCATCATAACACAACAAACACAACTTCTCTGAATATACAAGATAGCTTGTGTATATTTCCAGATAATTCCTAGCCATTCATCATGGCACTTCTCTTATAGCCCTGGCAGCGTTAAGTGTTGTGTTTGTCAGCTTGAAGGCTAGAGGTGGAACAGGGAGAGATTGAGGTTAGTCACCAAGGCTCAGGGAGAGTGAACAAAGGAGAAGATTACCTAATAGTCCTGCTATGTATTTGAAGTGGAGCCTGCTGTTTGTTTGGGGAGGTTTTGGGGCTGGATGTGCAGGGAGATGTCTCACAGGCAGCTGATGGGTACTTTTAAGCTGTCAGAATCATCCCCTTTGCCATTTGTCTTCCTGAATAGATGGCAACCGGCTACGACAGAGGAAAAAGGCAACGCAGAGAGAAAGTTAATGATGTTTCCTAAGTTCGCAAAGTGTTGAAAATGTTGCCTGTAAGTATAATTGTGTGCCTTTGTGTAAATTAAGAGTCACCCGTGATGATGGCTTGACAAGCGTTTTAAGCTACTGATGCACGCTCCACACACTATTTTTGGGGTCTAGTATTATGAGATCTTTAATGAGTCTGCTCTCTACTTGTGTATGTTTGTAAACAACAGTCTTGCAGATTGTCACTGGGAAAAATGTTCTGTCTCATGCTCGCACCAGAAACTAATTCATAGTCACAGCACAAAAATCATCAGCTTGGTGTAAACCACTTAATTACATGCCAAGACTGCATAAAACAAACTGAAACAGGGATACTTGTGTGCATCTGTGAGTAATTTATTTAATTTGTTGTATAATTTTCTTAGATTAACCTCATTAAGAGAACGCATTAAAACATAGCGTCAGAAAGGTACACCAATTTCTTGATAAAGCAACATACTGTGAATGTCTCACAAGACGAGTCAATTTTGTGAGCAATACACTTTTCTTATTTAAATTTCTTAAAGCCAATTTTTGGACAGTATAACACAAACTGTATTCTGTAAATTGCAGTCTTCCTTTCTCCTGTGATTCTGAACAAACAGTTACAACCCTTGATTCTCTGAAATCCCTGCCAGCCGTGTCTGTTTTGATAAATTGTACATCTAGTCCTATTTTCAAAGTCATCAGCGATTGCTTTTTTGCCACTCAGAGCACTGAACATGGACAGCTTTTAAAGGTAGTGAGTACGTCTGATAAGTGGCTCAATCCTTGTAATAAACCATTTTTACTGGAGGTTTAATAGCTACTGTATAATGAATTATAATGTATTCTCTCCAATTGCAAATTTCCTCTAATATTGTCCTTCTGCCGTAGCAAAAAAGTCCATCTGAATATTATTGTGACCAGCTTTTTAAGAATACAAATCAATTGCATGATTTTAAGTAGTTAGATTCATACTTTTGTTGTAAATTCCCCCCAATGCCAAATGGAATGGTGCTTGTATAACTGGAATAGCTAACCAATTTCAAAGTAGAGACATTTTTCATCCCAAAGATGATTCACTGTGTTTGTGGTACATCATGGTCAGTTCCAAGTCAACTGTATGTGTTAGTATAAAATACAACTGTTCATCCGAACATTTCAGCCTAGTTTGAACTCATTGAAAAGCAATAGGCTTATGAATCATCTTGCTGTTCCAATTTAATGGAACATACCTTTCAGTGACAGCATGTACCAGCACATCATCAAAGTGAAACTTCCAAAGTTCCGCTTAACTTGTTGCTGAAATAGTTTCTCGTTTTCAAGAAAATTGCAGTGCGCCAAGTCTCAAGAAGTGTATCAGGGAATCTTCCCTGAAGGAAAAATTGCCACTTGCATACTTGTCTTTGACCAAAGTGAAGCCCTCACCCACTCCAGGGGAACATCTGCTGTTTAGGAAGATATAAAGGAGTAATTTTATTACTCGGTACATCTCCCCTCAGAAGCCATTTCATTTCTCCTTTCAGCCTCCACAGAAGCCATTATTTGATCTCATATTCCAGAGTATGACTGCCTCAAACTGGTTGGACTCCGTTTATTTTCATTTGGAAAACACATTTAGTGTTGGAGGGGTGGCACAGGATGGAAGTGGAGAGCAGGGGGCTCTGGTGTGGAAGGGACTGAGGCAAGTTTCTCTATCACATGTTAATGTCCTCCTGTGGGGATTTTTCACTGTGCCTGATTGTCGGAAGCCAAGCTTTATATTTCGTTCTCTCAGTTTAATCAGCGTAATCAAGAAAAATCATTCAAATATGTCGACTTCTGCTCCTCTCCTCCTTACAAATACTTCCTTGCAAGGAACTGTTAAGTTTGCATCCATACAGTGAAACTGATACAGCTGGATACCCTTTACTTTAGTGCTTTGAAACTGCAGATCATTGGAAAACTGTGCCATTTATTAGGGAGCCCACTTAGGCAGCCCAGATGTAGCTGGTCACTTGAGAGGGAGACGTCCTCATAAACTCTGAGCCTTTAGAGCGGGCACAACACCTAACTGCAGAGTCTAAAAAAAAAAAAAAACCTACCCTACCGCCCCCACCCACCCACGCACTTCCTTAACTTCCACATCTTTGGCTATTTGCTAAATCCTGAACCAGTGCAGCTGTCTGGAGGAGCCCGAACCTTATAAGAGGTCCCCTCATTTCCTGAAAATCCTTCTCCCTCTTTTATTTATCAGCGTCTGTGTCTGTCTCTAGGCCTGCGCCTGCAACACCTATATCCTCTCCAGCCTGTGCCTGGTGACAGCACAATGAAAACATTTTTGTGAAAAGTGTTGTTTCAGTGCTCCGGAAGTCCCGCTCACCTAAGTAGTTCCTTCTCCATGTCTGTCTGTCTCAATTTTTTTTTTCTTTTTAAACAGGGGGACGGAGGGGAATCATAACCTCCACTGGGCTCAGTTCCACACAATGAATTACCTCCAGATGTAATTCCTATCCCCCGCCCTTCGCCCTCAAATTAGTGGCTAGTAAAAATTAGGTTTGAATTAGCCGCGGTGTGGAGAATAGAAGAGTTTGAAATTTCCATATAATGAGTTTATTATTCTTTGCTGGAATGCCATTTTCCTGAATTAATTTGATCAGGGTTTTTTAGGTGTAATTGGTGTCTAGCTGAATGGTGTTTTAGTCATGAATGGATAGCCACTGTGTCAGCAGTAAGTCAGAAGGCCGAGGTAATCGGAGGACTCTGAAGTCCGCTGTCCAGAGTTAAGAACAGAACGCTCCACGTCTCAGTTGCTTCTGGAGATGATTCCCAAACTTTCCCCCATTATCTAATTCATGGTCAGTGTTTACTATTCCTCTCATCCTGAATGGAAGTATTTTTCATTGCTACTTGCAGATGCATTGACAGGATCCCTTGGACCTTAGATAGTGGTTGTTGCATAGCATATACAGGTGTTGTGCGCTTTTGACTGCCAGTGGAGCTTGTCTTGCTGCCATTCAACTGTGTAGCCATGGTTCTGGGAATGATAATCTCTTTGGCAGAGCTGGAGCTGTGGGATCCTCAGACACTACAGATCACTGTCATAAACGGGTCTCAGATTCATCCCAAACAGGAAATCTGAATGCATGGGACGACTATTGTTTCTCACATTTCTTTTTTTTAGCTGTTTCTTCATCTTAATGACATCTCACTGGCCAGGAACATTAAAAAAAACAACAACTGAGTAGCATGTGCTTTTCTCTAAGTAGGAATCTAATTTAAAGTGCAGCCGCCTTAACTGTATGATAATATCTACTACTGTGAAAAAAGGGAAGTTGTCCGCCATGCTCTGCTCTTTCATCTAATTCCAATCTGCTGTATAACAGGTAAACTGCTGTGAGCCGCACTTGCTTGTTTAAATTTACCCGTCTCAGCCGAGCCTTTGATTTCAGCAACTCGTTTAATTCAAATACGCTTTTGAAGAAAGGCTATTTTTCTTTTTTTTCTTCTTCTTCTTCTTTTTTTTTTTTTTTTTTTTTAGGAAGGGGGGTTGGGCACTGGAGGCAGCTGTGGTGTTGGGAAAATAAGAGGCGGCACAGGAGGGCCAATTTAACCTGGAGTGTCTGTCGCTAGTCTACAAGCTCCTTCGTTTCAAGAGGCCCGGTCAGCTTGAACTGTCTGACTTCTGTCATTTCGATCTCTTTTTATTTTTCTGCTGTAATGTATACTTTAATTCCCGCCCGCCTGCCGTCTGTGTGTAGCGGCGGTGTCGGCAGAAGCAGCTGGAGGGGAGGTGCAGGTATCATTAAGCCTTGGAGAGGCACCAGCGGAACACTGCTGAGTGCTATACGTGGCTCCTCGCAGCGCGTGTTGATATTTCTGGGCCCAGTGAATGTACAGCCTGGTTTATTTTCAATAGGAACCCGAGGCCGGGCTTGGCCGGAGAGGGCTCCGGAGCCCCCCCCCCCCCCCCCACTGCTTACTCGGGCTGTTGATATTGAGTCAAGCAAACACTCTCTCAGGGATGTCCTGTTGGGCTCTGAGCCAAAGTCGCAAATGGAAGTCACATGTGGAGACTCCCAGAGGAAGGCAGTGAGGCCTCAATTCACACCCATTGCAACTACTTTTTTTTTTTTTTTCTTGTATAAGTTTTATTAAAAGCAATACTTGTACACATATTAATAATTTTTTACACCAGATTACTAAGCCTTACATTTATGTCTTATTCACTGATTTCGAAATTGAATATTTCTTAAGATAGCTATAATTTTACAAACAACAAACATAATAAAATCAACATATTTATTAATTTGATCGAAATCAGCCCCCCCCCCCTTCATTCACTGTTCAAATTTTTTTTTTTTTCCCCCAGCAGTGAAATACATATGCAAATATATTTGGACACTGTCATTATCAGCCACTTAATAGGCATTTCATTAGGGATTTTCTGAATGCACGGTGCAAGGCAAGTTGCCATGGATACCCTGGTGCTTAAGTACAGTATATTAAAATGGTGCTGCCTTCCAACCACTTATATAATCACCGGTCCATAATGGTCTCTGCTCTCTGGCCATAAGCAACATATCGTGTGATCAGCATTGCCCAGGACTAAAAAGAGCCCTACCCCCTCATTATGCCTTATTTGGCTCTTTAATTAATTTATTTATTTGTAGTGGCTCGTGAATTGTGCTTGTGGAACATTTGTGTGACGACTAATGAATGGTGCTGACGTGTGTGCTCTGTTTCATATGTGTGGTGCTTTGCTCTTTGGAAACACCGGTTATCACTGTGTGGGAGTTGTTAGGGGGGGGAGTTGAGCATATTTTAGCGGACGGTAAAATCACTTCATTTTTTTTTTTTTTCCCCGACTGGCACTTAAATGTGAGAATGGACGAAAGAGGAGGGAAGTCAAATGGATAACCTCCCAGTGCAGAGTGAACATCACTGATGTACTTGGCCTCCAATAAATACAGACCTCGCGGTCACAGGAAAGCCACAGAGTCTTCTCCTCTGTGTGCTGTTCTCTTTGTCTTTTGTGCTGATTCCACATGTGTATGTTAACAGGTCATACATGTTTACTTAACTCATTCTAGATTACACTCATTTATATCATGAGTGTGCACCTTTTGTTGACTGGTTGTGAAAGGGTTAATTTGGAGTGATTCACACTGCTGAAGGCTGGGCTGACACTGACTGACAGATGTTATGGCAGTGCTTGTACTTTGTGGTGGCTTGGTAGCACTGGAGTGATGGTGGCAGGAGTGACGAGGGAAACCGCTGCGATGGTCGCTTGACTTTGTCTGATGCCCCAGAGGCAATGCACTTCATGGTGGTTTTAATTGAAAATTAATAGTTAGCTGTAGTGTGTGTGTGTGTGTGTGTGTGTGTGTATATGTGTGTGTGTATGTGTGTGTGTGAGTGCATGTGTATAGACTCTGGAAGTGATAGCAGTGCCGGGAGATGGGAAACAACATCCGTCGCCAACGTTGTCATGGCGTTGCACTGCATCTCAGATCACTGCTCCCCCCACTGCTGCTGCTCCTGCCAGGGTTGGTAACCAGCTGCTGCCACCATCACCCCTCCCCACTGTACCCACTACACATGTCTAACCCCCCCCCGACTCCCTCTCCCTTTCTCCTCTCACTGTTCTGTTGCCACCACATCAAGACGCTGGTGGGCCTGTTTGTCTCCGTTGACCTTGGCAGCAGAAAGCACTGGAAGAAGAGACATAGGGAATAAATACCTGAAGGGAGGAGGCACACAATTGTCACAGATGTGTAGAAATAGGCATAGCATTCCCCCTAGTGAAGCGAATGTTTCTAAGGCCAGGGGCCTCTTGTTTGTCTTTTCCAGTGAGGCGCTCTGAGTAGTTTATTAAAGGGGCTGAAGGAGCTTTCTAGCCTGAAGCCCTTTGCGCTGAAAGAGAAATGGGAGAAATTACTGGCATAATGTGGATGCTTAGAGCAATTAACAGCAGTTGTTTAATGTTAGCCTCCTTTGCCTCTCTCTCTCTCTGTCGCTGTTTTTTCACTCTTGCTTTTGCGCTCTTGTCATCTCCCTCTCCCTCTCCCTCTCTCTCTTTCTCTCTCTCTCTCTCTCTCTTTCTCCCGCTTGTTTCAACTCCCACTGTCTCTCTCACTCTGCCATGATTGTTTAGTGTTTACCCTCTCTGCCTCAGAGCTCAGACAGTTGACAGTAATGAAAATGCTACATCTTTTGGTCTGTGTTGGTCTCTTAATAATGATATCATACGGCTGAAATATGCTCCAGCGGAGCCGGGGAGATAATGTACTATTCAGAGCCTGTTAAATCATGCCAGCGCACCACTCAGAGCTGCAAGTTCAAGTGGTCTTTACCCTGCGCTAGGGGCTACATCTTTTCCTAAATAAATCTGTCATAGTTGCCCTGGGCGCCTCTCTTTAAAACATAAAAGTTCTTGCACTCCCTATAACCTCGTGCTGTGGATGCCTGCACATGTGTGTGTCTGTTAGTGTGAATTTAATTTTAGAGTTGCATCTCTGCCAGATTTAGATGTGTGTTTGCATTTGATTCTGTTGTGGATATGGCACAAACTTATGTAGGCAGATGTTAAAAAAAAAAAAAAAAAAAAACATAAAAAAATAGTCCCTTCTTGTACTAAATCTCTCAGGCCCATGTGGCACATCGAGTTGGTGGCAGATGGACTGGCTTTCTGCATCTGCTGTGTGCAGACTGGGGGCTTTGTACTCCTCTCTCCTGGGGAAGACCGAGCCTTTCTTCTTGCCAGTAGATTCCTGTCTGTTGGAGCGACTAAGAAAAACATCTGTGGCATGCAAGGGAGAGAGAGGGAGAGAGAGAGAGAGGGAGAGAAAGGAAAGGAGAGAGAAAGAGGAGGGAATTTAAAAAAATGACTAAAGGATTGGCAAACACCATTAGCCCTAAATGTTTCATCTCATTGCCTGTTGTGCATTGTTTACAGTAGGGGAAACATGTCGATACATCGCATTCAGCACATCTGAGCCCAGCCCAGCTTAATTCAGCTCGCTTCAGCTTTCATCGGCTTCTTTAGCAGGCGGTGGGGACTGGTGGTTTTTGCGGTTCTTGTTAGAGATACTGAATTCATTAGGAGAGACTTGTTCAAATATCTGAATCTTCATGTAAGACATCTGTACAGACACGTTTGCCTTTTATCCAAGCTTTGAAAAACTGTGACTGTGGGGGAAAGCTGCGAAATGTTTGTCAGCTTGTGTTTCACTTTTTAATTTTTTTTTCTTTAAATTTAATACCTTCCTTTTCCATAGAGAATGAATTTTTAGTTTGGACAGGCAGATTGTTTCAAGCTTAAAAATGTAGAATTGACAGCTGTGTAGACAGTGGCGATAACACAGTAGCAAAAGAGAGTGGAAAAGCATCATCTTAGCATTTTGTCTAAGAAAAAGTGAGGGAGCATTCGGCATGTGGAGGTCTCCCCGGTTCTGAACCTTTGTGGTCCCCCTCCCCTCTCAGATTCCTCTACAAAACGCCTCTCCTGACCCCCCCCCCATACACACACGTACACACACACAGATACACACCCCCCAACACATACACACACACACACACACACACACCAGTCCTTTGCCAACTCTCACCACCCTCCGCCCCCTCCACTCTCCACTCCCCACGACCAGCCCCCCTACCCCACCGATCAAGCCACTGGTTTTTGTGTACTATTGGTCCTCGGGCGTCAAAACAATCCAGCGGGGCTGCCTGACTTGTTTTAATTAGGCAGCACTGAAACGGCAACTGTCTCTCAGACGTGACCAGGCAGAGGTGCTCTCCCCTCTCACTACTGTAAATACCGCTGTAAATACTTCTCTGGTGATGTCTTTGACAGTAAGCGTCAGCTAGTTTCTCTCTACTTTTTTTTTCTTTTCCCCTTTTTTTCCACTTTTGATGCTCTTTTCTACTAGTGGCATTTCCCCCCCTCTCTTCATTTTTGATACACACTAATGCTTCCAGTCTTCTGAGAATATTTCTTCAAATGCTTCTTACGGGGGAGAGTGGATTTCTCTCTCATTGTTTAAAAGGTAGGTCATTTTATCTGTCACTCTCTCCTTCTCTCCTTTTGCAGTACTTGTGGTATCGTGGCAGTGCTTTGTGATAGCGTGTTACTTGGTAATGCATGGATGTGATACGGCTAATTGTTTTTAAGAGCCCTATACACTCTGCCAGAGCACAGTGTGGAGGCTACCGACTGCCGCTCAACCCTTTACTAATCCCATTCAGACGCTTTACATCTACACACACAGACACACACACACACACACACTCTTTGACATGCTCACAATCGGAGCTGAAAAGAAAAGCAGTGAACTGCACTAAAATAAAGCCAGGCACACATACCTTTGTGGCAAATGCACCTCTCGTCGCGGCATCCTCCAGCTCTGCTTCTGTCTCCGTTTCCCTCCCGTCTCAGCGATGCCGGCTGCATAGAGCAAAGCAGAGAGCTGGTCCGGCAGGTTGTGTGTAAGAGTGTGTGTGCGTGCGGTGCTTGTGTGTGTATGTGTGTGCACTTGCACAGGAGAGAGAGAGAAACAGAGAGAGAGCGTTCAGAGAAGCAGATGTGCGATTAGAGTGAGAGCAGCGCGAGCAGCCTGGTAAGCATGCAGGCGAGGTACAAGGGGAGAGGCGGCGAGCATCCTGCGAGGAGTCACGGTACTCCCCGTGTGAAGATCCCCTCGCACTCTCTCTCACATACACACACTCTCTCTTTCACACACAGGACCCACCCACACACACACACACACTCACAGAGTACTTACACTCAGTCCCTCTTAAAAATTTGCACCCAAATATACAGATAAACATTTTGTTTTCTTTATACTTAACTTTTAAAAAGTAACTGATCTAGATTTGTGGAATCAGATTTAAAGACAGTAAAATTGAGATCTAACAAGTAATTGCCATGTGTCTCGTCCTCAGTAAAGTGGGGAAGGAAATAATAAGTAGTGTTTTCCAGTAATTGTGATATATTTCATCAGTGGCAGGCATAAGAAATGATGGTCTAATTATTTCCAGTGTTGAGAGAGAAAGAAGCTACCGTGTCTCTGTCATAAATTTCCATTTTGTACACTACCCCCCCCCCCACACACACACACACGTACTCCCTCCACTATAACCTCTCCCACTCTTTTCCTTCTCTCCCCCAACTCAAGCCTCTCCTATTGGGCCTGCATGTCCGACCCACACAGGGGGCCCCGGTCGGTAATTGCCCCGGTGACAACTGGAAATGATAGAATAATTGTCAGGAGAGGCGTCTGGGCTTTCTTTTTTTTTAATGGGACGAGGGTGATTTAAGTATGCATGAATGGCACGGTGGTAGTGAGGCGGCGAGAGAGGGAAAGAAGAGGAGAGGAGAGAGAGAGGGAGCGGGGGGAGCTGGGGCGGGGGCTGGGTGGTGGGTGGCGGGTGTCGGATGAGGGGGGGGGGGGGCTGGCTTGTTTATGATGCCATCCCCCATAAACACGGCTGAAGTGATGACACAGATAGTGTTGCCTCTCCACGCGGTGACACCAGTCGACTTGTGGCCGTTGCTGCTACACACCCTCGGCTGTGGCAGAGGCAAGCACTCTGTTCTCTGGTCAAGCTCTCTGGCACTCCTCACTTCCAGGTAAAAAAAAAAAAAAAAAAAGTCAGGCAGACTCTGTCCATCCATCCATCTCTCCATCCATCATCCATCCATCCAGCCATCCACCCATCAATCCTCTGTCATCCGTAGTCGACTCCAGGCTCATGGCTGTGTTTAATGGTTGTGTTTTATTGCCGGGCTGTGTCTCCTGCCTTCCCCGCTGGTCGTCCCACTGTGTAACCGTGCAGCCTTGGTCTGCGGGCTCTGTTAATCTGCTGCTTAATTAGTGCTGATGAATGGCTCAGTGTGTGTGCCCGTATGCGTGTGTGTGTGTGCGTGCGTGTGTGCGTGCATGCGTACAAGTAAGGGTGTGCGTCCGTGCACAGATGTGGCTTTGCGTTTGTGTGTGTCTGTACGAGTGAGTGCATGCGCGTGTGAACTCACTTACTGTGGTATTTCTGTTCTTGTAGTAGTTGGTCCGAGTGTTTTTTAGATGTTTCTGCTTGCTCGCTAAGCTAATCATTGATCATTAAAATCAAGAGGGCAGAGATTCACCACTATGGTTAAACAGAATAAAAGGGCACAGCCACTGCATAACCTCTCATAAGCTAATAACAATCAAATATTAATCAGCTGCAGATGTGTGTTTTGAGAGGGCAAAGCTTTTACTTGAAGTTTGACTTATTTGTTTTTCTCCTGTCTCTTGGTTTGAGAAAAAAAAAAAAAAATCCCAAACTCTTTGGAGCAGATGTTTAGTTTGAAGAGGAGAGAGGTCACAAGACTGATAATCGGTGAAGCACTAATTATCTTTATCAAAGGCGAGTGGGATAATTTGTTTACTTAAATATTGATGAGGGTGAGCAAGGCATGGTATTGGGCTATTGTGGGCATATTATTAACATTTCATAGGGCTTTGTGCAGGAATGCGAAAGGGACTCCTCTTCATAATTTAATACCCTAATGCATAATGAGCTATGTGATTAGTTCACATGGAGAATTGGCCAAACTCCATTTTGAAGGCAGATAATTTACATTGTTCTCTAGAGTCTGGCATATAATAGGTTCTTTAGCGCAATAAAATTAAATGCTACACATTTTATATTTCAGCTTACAAATCCCCCTGGCAATATTCAGTTTTGAGTCTTCTTTTTCTTCTTCATTTTTTTTTCATCTGTCTTTTTTGGTTTAAAAAAAAAGAGGAGAAAATGAATTTTGAAATTGTTTAACTAAAACACATGTTTACCTACATGTTTTATTTAGAATGCACACTGGCCAATTAACACTGTTCATTAGCAGAGCTGCGTTATTTGTTTTGAAAGTTTAACCAATCACTTTGTTATGCTAATTGTGATGTAATTTAATTTGAGTTCCCGTAATGATGATGC
Source organism: Toxotes jaculatrix (assembly GCF_017976425.1). Classification (NCBI taxonomy): domain Eukaryota; kingdom Metazoa; phylum Chordata; class Actinopteri; family Toxotidae; genus Toxotes; species Toxotes jaculatrix. Next base: position 9,946,960 of record NC_054415.1, on the reverse strand, counting down.
CGCTATTATCCACATAAATGATGCAGTTAAGCAGCACGGCCTCATTTGCATGTGCTTGAAGGGAGAGAGGCTGAAAGGAGTCGGCTCCCGTATCACTCTGCTTTAATTTTCCACCTCTGTTCACTCCTGCCCTATGGGTCTTCCTGGCCTGTCGCTGGCTATTGATGATCAGCACTTTTATCTGAATTTTTTTTTTTTAATGACAAAGAGGCCTTTATTTGTCTGCTAACATATTCCTAGAACTGCAGTGTAGGGAAATTAAATAATGGAAATATGAGACTATTAAAAAATGCAAATGATTATTTTATTTATTTACATTTTTTTCAGTCGATGTATCACATGTTAAGAGGACAATTGATTTGTATGCCCCCACCACACAGCTACACACAGATGCGAGCCCCTTCTCATTTTTATTGGTTCTGTTTTGGATGGTTGTGGGGGGAAGAGTGGCTTCTTGAATTTAACATTTCCATATCAAAGTGGTGCTTTGTTGGCGAGGGCTTAATTTTTAATCTGTTGATTCCATCATCATCTTTGGTTTGGACGTTATTCAGATGTGGGTTGAATAGTCATGTGTGTTTTTTGAAATGGAAAGGTGCAGTCAAGCAGTCAGGCACTCCACACTCTCAACCAGTCTCTGTATATTTTTGTGAAATCAATTTCTTAATCCTACGAGGAGCAGGAGGGATCCTTTCTTCCGAGCAGTTTTAAAGTCCCCAACCGGGCATGGACAAAGTGTGACTAAGCCGGTGGTAAAGGCTGCCCATTATCTATTTTGTCGTGGGTTAGACTTTGGTAATTTTCCTGTGGAAAGATTATTTTTTCTCCTGACCAGTCCCCCCTCCTGTTATGCTCCTAATTGGTTACATAAATCTTGTCTGGTATGAATGAGGAATGTTGCGGTGTTGTCAACTGCAATCTTCACCCTTATTTACCAATTCATTAAGATCTATCGATGCAGGACTGCTGAGGGGGAATGACAACATAAATCAGAGCTGGAGACATAATGGCCCTAATCAACCAGAAATAACTGGAAACGTCACAATGAGCTATGTCTCTGTAGCTGTGCCGGCCGCGGCTGGCTCCCCTGCGCCTGTCCGCTGGATGTGCCGTGCTGTGGAGAGGACCGGAGAGTCAGGCCAGCAACTGTCATTAGCTCCTCTGATTTTTCTCTTCTCCCTTTTCTCTTCTCGACACCAGACTGGTGTAAAGAATTTGTCCGTTTTCTTCTTTTTGTTTTACAGCTCGCACGCTCAGTCCTGATCGCTTACAGAATAAACGTCTTTTCTAAGTGGAATACTTCCACACATGAGGTCTATAAATACAGTTAGGTCGGAAGTACCCTGCATTCACCGGCGCACCTCCTCTACACTTGGTAAAGATGATTGGATGAGACAATGAGGCCTCCCCTCTTTATAGGTCAATTAGCCCTGATTAGGTGGGCCGAGTTAATTAATGGAATTGGCAAATATGCAAATGAGAGCCGACTGATCGGCTTTCGTCACTGTCTCCTGCTTCAGCGGAGTGAGGTGCCTGATGGGTAACATGTAAATGATATGGGACGAGCCTAAATGCTGGAGAAAACTAGTTTCTCTCCTCCTCTCCTTCTCCTCCTGTGAGGGGTGTGCTGTGCTACAGTAATGTTTTTAAGAAGTGTGTATTTATTGCTGCAGCAGTGGTTTTGTTCAGTTTTTTTTTGTCAGGCAAAGGCAATTGGGCAAACTCTTAATTAATCTTATATTAAATTTTATCCTAAAATATTTTCTCCCATTTTTTACTGAATGGGTCCTTGTTGGTTTTAATTTAATATTTTATTGTTAGCCTAACCCCCCCCCCCCCTTTTTTTTTTTTATTAGTAATCGGATAGTTCGTGTACAGTAACTGTTGTGCCATTGTCATATTTCAGAGCTGGTTGTATTCATATTAAAAAATGAATTTGTATTAACATAGTATCATGAGCACTATTCATGAGTGCCTCTTGCAGTTGATTCTGAGGAGACATTGTGCAGACCGCACAATTGAACATGCACTTTACACTCTTTCCTCTGGTTTTCTTTGTCATTCCCCCCCCCCCCCCCCCCCCCCCCCCCCTTTCTGTACTCCACAAACACTGACTCTTGACACACACTCACACTCCATTCAGGGACACTTACACACTGTGGCAAATAGTCTGTCTTTTATCTTATTCTGTCTCATCTCCTTATTGTAAATAGAAGAGAATTAAGTTCTGAACGTTCTTGACTGAATGTCTCCTATCACAGAACTACAATTTATTGTCAGCTCAAATGAAGAATTGAAATATGACTGAGGTTTTGTCAATGTAGGGCTCATTGGACAGGAGATAACCACATTTGATTCTGTTGCTTTGAATAATGTTAATCCTGAAAAAAAGCAAAGTCCATTATTCATATTCATCTCTTTTCATTTGTCCCCACTCCTGATTTTGTAAATATGATTTCTTCAGCCCCCTCTTTTCCAAAGCAATCTTTATTCACCGGTGAAGCACTTTTGAAATTCCTATATCTGAGAGCAGAAACCATTACCATACACGGGTTTATAAGAAGTAGTCATTAATGCTCTTTTATGGTGGCCCTTTAGTGCCAAAAAGGAAGCTTTTAATTCTAAGGCACGACAGTCTGGCTTGCCTTACTTAATCCGGGGGACTGGGTTTTGTCGAACATAGCTTTCCAAGTGGTCGTTTTTCCATCACCGACTCCAAACTCACTGCTTGAAGCAGAAGGCTGTAATAAACTGTGTGTGGTGTCCCTATGCTGTGACAACTCACTACCAGAAGAAATTACAGTACACACCCAAGTACAAACAAACATATGATCATAATCAAAGATTTGTTGCAGGCATAAATTTATGGTGCCCCGTGCGTAAATGTATGCAAGGCTCCTGATAAAGTTATTTAAAACTTTTTTTTTCTTGCTCTTTATTATTTAGTCTTAGATTAAATTTATCACTTTAAAATGCAGTGGTTTTAAGCACCATTTTTATAGTCAGCACATATGTGGCATTTTGATTTATTAAGCAATCTGAAGTATTGAATATGTGAGCCCTTGCCCTTGCCCAGTTACTTCTTTATTTTGTATGCATAGCAACTTATGGCAATGATGAATTAATTTCACTCAAGCACAGAATCTGTGATTATTTTAAATGGTAACCATATCTTGACTTGATCAGAGAGCTGTGAGGAGTCAGCAGACTGTGAAATGTAATTTCTATTATTATTATTTTTTTTTTATTTTGATCTCACAAACCAAAAGAATTCCAGCCAGCCACCTGAAATGTGAGCTGATAATGAATGGACGTCTGGGATCACAGATTTACCGGTCACTTCTTTCTTTTCTTTTTCTTATCCCCCCTTTCTTTTTTGTCGTCCTAATGAAAATATTTTTTGCAACTCATGCATATAAGATGAGGGAATGGATCAGTGTTCTAGATAGAGACACAGCGGAGAACATCCTCATACTGAAAATGGATAGCCCAGAGAGTCTGAACGAAACCAGTGTCAAGCCTGTTGTGTGTTAACAACGTATCGTGTGTGTGTGAGAGTAAGTGTGAGTGTGTGTTAAATTCCCCAGTGTTCCCTAGACAGTGTTGGAGCACAGCAGACAGCTGTGTATTCCCACTAGATGGATGGCCAGTGTCATAGTGTGTGTTTACTGCACATGATAGAGCGGGAGACAGGCCAGGTAATGAGGCTACATTAAGGGCTTTTAGAGCTCGCAAACAAAGATGGAGGGCTGCTTCTTTCCCCTTTAATGATAGGTGTGTGTTTGGTGTGTATATGTGTGTGCGAGAAAGAGAGAGAGTGTGTGTATGTGTGTGTGAGGCAATGAAAGGCTCAATTCTCCTTACACCTTTGTTGTGTCATTTCTCGGAAGAAAGAGGAGAAATTCTCCCAATCTCTGGGCCAAATGCGTCGTCAGGACCCTTTCTCAGATTCCGTACCTGATGGAGGAGACAGATTTGCGTAGTGTAAGATTGAAGTGTAAATATTTGCTCAAGCTGAAGAGGAATAGCAAGCAAGGGTATGGTTGCACAAGGAATGAGACAAAAGCTGGAGTTGGTCTGAAGCTTTGCAAATAAAGTGTCTGTGTCTGTCCTTGCTTCATCAGGAAATACCTTTCTTTCTACTGTGCCTCCACCTTAGTAGAAATGTTGGAGCCATCAGCGATCGTTGTCAACAGTAAATTTCGAGAGCGCGGAGTTATCTCCGTCTCTCGCTATCTTTCCTCCACCCCACTACCTAAACACTTAGTATCACTATCATCTTCCATCCCAAAGCTATACATCTACAGAATTACCAGCGTATTACCAGGGCAATGACAGCCTTCCTCTCTGTTTCCGATCATGATAATAAGTAGTTTAGGTTCTCCCTCATTGGAAGATTGTGGCTTGAGGAAATGGCATCAAATAGCGGGTGTGTTGAAATGCAGGACACCGGCAATTTATGGGATGTCAAACACACGTGCGGGCAAGCCGGCAGCCTCACTCATGCACCGACTCAGATCAGAGCCAGGGCCCCAGTCGATATTGTAGCTCGGGGTGGCGTGGCTCCTTCCGACCCAATTGGTTTAGGACAGGGCTGAGCCGGGGTCAGGGCTGGTAGCCCTCAGGGAGAGAGGGTACGGGGCATGGAGAACCTGTGGTAGGAACACACATACACAAATGTAGATACACACCGGCATACAGTCACACCCTCAGGTGCTGAATATTGTCACTATCTGTCTCTCTTGAGTATTGAGTGTGCGTCTACGTATATGTGTGTGTGTCTCTGTCTGTGACAGTTCCATCACCCCCACAGTCAGATCCGCAGCTCGGTAGCCCGCTCATCATTGCAGCCTGGCTGTGTTTCTAATTGACATTCTAATTGGCAGATTTGAATGCCGCCTTTAGATGGCTAATTAATTTATCTCACCGCTGTCATTAAGGTTAAAGCACCATCTGATCTCTGCGAATATACTTTGCATATATCTGCATTATCATTATGCTGCAGTTAGACGTATTGCACAGATTTTATTTTGGAGGAGGGAGTGAAGATTATAGCGCAGAGACTATTGTTTGTGTATGAAATTCAAATTATGCCTCTCATTTTTTTTTTTTTTTTTGACTCAAGCTATATTGTCTAATTTCTTTAATTTAAAAAAAAAAAAACTATTTCTTTAAATGATATTAATGTTTTATACATCGGTAATCACATAAAAACACATTAAAAGCAAATTTCATTGGTTTGTTAATATCAAAGTAGCAATTTTCCTCGGACTTCCACGGTAGTTTGCATTGCATTCAGATATTATTAAAAATCCTTATTTCCTTGTCTCATATATCTTCAAGTTTTCTGAACATCCATCGCCGGTCTAAGAAAGAAAGCACAAAAAAAAAAAAAAGGGAGAGATCCAGGCTCCATTAGAATGTTCATAAAATCGTAGTAAAGGCAATCAGACAGTCTTTCTCTGAATATTTTAAACATTGGGCATGTAAAATTTATGCCTAATTTGAATACTTATTAGCCGGCTGATCTCGGCTGCAGCCTTGAGTTTCTTATGCTGAGATTCATCACCGGATTGGATGTCACATTGTGCCAGTCTCTCTCTCTCTCTCTCTCTCCCCCCCCACCTCCACGCACACACAACTACCTTCCTCCCTCCCTCCCACTCACTCTCCTTTTCTCTCTCTTTCACTCTCTTATTCTTTTCCTCTGTCTCCCTCCGTCAACCTCTACCCTCTCCTTTCTCTCCCTCTCTCTGTCTTTTTTTTTTTTTTCTGTGTCTCTCTCCATCAGTAGTGAGCGGTGTGGTGTTAAACAGGGGCCTGTTTGTTCACAAGCACGCCTTGTCCTGGCCTCTTCCCTATTTACTTGTGTCCCGGGCAGCTGTCGCCCTGCTCTGTGTAACTGCTCAGCCCTGTTTGTTCTCCCTGCCTGGATCCTGTTTATCCTGGCTGTAGACATCCTTTAAGGCCTGTCCTGTATCTGCCCCTCGTCAAACACACACACACACACACAAGCGAGCACACAAACACAATGAAGGACATGTACACACTTCTATTAAAACTGGTCAAAGAATACACATGATACCCATGTGGGCTGGGCACAAATGCACACAAACACACACACACACACTGTCTTAATCATCTGTCCCCTCTTTTGTTGCGTATGTGTGGATTATCTTGCGTTAAGTTGCTCTTGCACATAAAAAAAAGAAGCTGTAAAAAAACATTGTTAATGTGAAAGTGGCAAAACTGCTGTTGAAATTGGGGATGAAAATAATGACGTGCCTCACAGCTTTTGAAACTTCCTCCATAAGGTAGCGATAGTTACTGTATTTTTTTTTTTTAATCATTTGAATTTTTTATTTTAAACATTAAAAATAATTATTTTCATAACAGAGAAAAGCACAAAATGCATAATTTTGGGGTGCATTTTGAAAAGCCGTTTGTTGGGTCTGAGTGTCTTTTATTTATTGTGAAAGTGTCGACTGATGTTGGTGGGGCTCCTCTCTGCCCCGATGAAGGTACAGAGCATTAAATGCAGGGGAAAATGATAAAACATTTATTACTGGAGAGAGAGGAGGTAATATGCATAATTTATGCTGTTTTTAGCACAATCATTAGTGATATTTGTGATAGATTTTTTTCCCCTTTCTTCCCTTTTTCTCTATCTCGCATCAGTTTTCCATATCTAATAAAATATCTTGTATTTATTTACTGTTGTTTAAAAAAACATTTTTGTCTTGGATTCTAAATTTCTCACCCCAAACTTTGACTGCAGCTCAACATCTGGTTTAATTGTGTCCTGTTGAGAGCAGCAATTAATTTTTTTTTTTAATGTCACAAAATAAATGAATATATGAGGTTTGATTAAAGAAAAGGGGGGAACAAAAAGGAGTCGAGCCAATAAATGACACATGAGCATCCTGCCTCTATGGAAGCCTGCGAGGCAGATTTTATTTAGCCACAGCAAAGATGACAAACCCATTATGGTGTTCATCACCAGCCTTGCACCATGTGATTTGGTGCCTCCTCCTCCTCCCCCTCTTCCTCCTCTTTCTCCTCACCCCCTCCCCATCACCAAATTTTAATTTTGCATGATTAGCTTTGCGTCATTAAGCAACTTCATTCAGATGCGACACTAAAAATCTGACAGCTTGAAGACGTCAGATATTTTAGGATAACCCACGCTTCTGTTTTTCTGTCTGTGGTGCCTGGCTGTCTGAAAGTGTAATGGAGATATTAAGAAAGCATATGCTTATTTATGAATCACATATTTGATCAAGCATATTTTTTTTTCTTAGAAATGTATTTTTATTTTTAAAAAAATAGTAATGACAGCAATAAGAAAACTTTATTTCATAAAGCCATATGCTTTGATGATTCATGCCCAAATTTTAGTGGATAAAAACATTTGCCATGTTTAGGAACCCCTCCCATTTCAAATAGCACCAGGACGTGCATCTCTTTGTATTGCTTCATTTACACAATGAATGCATAATTGCTCCTCCTGCATCCCCCCTTCTCCTTTCCCCCCTCCCTCTTCTTTAAATGCTTTAATTTGCAGAGGGGGACTGAGGGCTTGATAATGGAAGCGTAAAAAAAAAAAAAAAATAGGAGGGAAGAAGGGGGGAATTGTAACAAGAAGAGCCCTAACCGGTGCCTCTTAATCACTTCTAGGTTTTAAATCATGATGATGCAGGAGTCGGCCACAGAGACAATAAGCAACAGTTCAATGAGTCAAAATGGAATGAGCACCCTAAGCAGCAGCCAATTAGAGGCTGGCAGTAGAGATGGGAGATCAAGCGCTGGTGACACGAGCAGCGAAGTAAGCACAGTCGAGCTGCTGCATCTGCAACAACAGCAGGTAAGTTGTGTTTCTCCCCCGTCTCGTCTCTGTGCCGCTCTCTCTCTCTCTCTCTCTCACTCTGTTTTCCCCTCGCTCTCCCACTCTGCTCTGCTCTGCTCTCTTCTCAGGCAGCGCTGGGGTTTTCTACATAGGCCGGTGGCACAATGAGATATTGTGTTTTTTAGTCTTGGTTTTTTTTTGTGTGTGTGTTGTTTAGTAGATGGAAAAAAAAACATTGTTTGTATAATCGGCTGTTTGTGTTGTTGGTAAATTCTCTCGTTAGTTTGTAGTGCTGTCGGCACGTTTTGCCTGAAGCTGTTGCCTGCAGAGTGATGAAAATGTGTTTTGCAGTGACAGTTTTAGTTGGCTGTGGATTTTGTTGTGTTTTTTTTTTTTGTGCTGGCATTTCAGTTTGTATTTATAGAGAACTCGTTGCAGCCATGTGAGGCCATGTGAGAGAGATAGTGTGTGTGTGTGTGTGTGTGTGTGTGTGTGCATTCAAGTGTGTGTTTGTGTGAGCGTGCACAAGAAAGAGAGTGAGATAGACAGAGAAAGGAAAAGAATGTATGTGTTGGATCGTTGTATGGACCTGTTTTGGTAGTGTGTGTGTGTGTGTGCGTGTGTGTGTGTCTGTCATGGCAGGGCTGTATCCACCAGAGGGCCTCCTAATTCGGCACTAGTTGGAGGCTCACACACACACACAGATACAGATGCTCTAACCACAGACCCACCAGTGACAGACTGTTTCACTTTGACCGCTTGACTTTTGAAAGACTAATTTGCACGCAGTCTCTACATCTCACTCTGCTCATCTAGAAAATCATTTAGTTTTTTTTTCACCCCACTTTGAGATCATTTCTTCTCTGACTGACTTGATTATATCCTTCCCTCCTTGTTGTTTATTTATTGTATTGATTTTTGTGAATTGTCGGTTGGAGGCTGATCCCAAACATCTGATGCTCTGTTCTCAATATATCTTTAACATTTCCTTCTTTAATATCATGCTTTGTTATAGTGACTCTATTCTTCTCTGTCAGAGCAAGTTGAGGATGAATGAACTACCGTGGGGGGGAGTGGGAGGTGGTAGTTGGGGGGCAGGAGTTGTGAAAGTCAGTCGCCAGCAGAGTAAAGGAGTCAAGTGTCTCTCGTGTCTTTTCACGGTGAATGATGGCTTTGACAGTTCGCCAAAAGAGCAGTGGGAGATGAGGTCGGAGGGCTGTGCTTTGGGGTGGATGGGGGACAGCGCCGCGGGTTTGTAATGATGTGTGCTGTCCTTTTGGCTGGATGGGAATTTTCATGCAAGCGTATATATTTGTGTGTGTTTATGCTTGTGTGTATTTTCGGCAGCAGCTGAAGCCCCGTGGTCAGCTGGTGGCCGGGGCAATACAATAGATGCCGATGTGTTTCTGTGTGTGTGTGCAACTCTGTGTGTGTGTGTGTGTGCGTTTGCAGAGGTGGGGGTATTCAGTGTAGCAAAATGAAGCATGTCCTGCAGGCCCACCACCACCACCTCTTCCATCCCCCATGCCCTGATCCCCTCCCAACACCCACCCTCCATCCACAGCACAACACCAGTATGTCCTGCTGGTGGCTGCATCGGCATCATAGTGCTGTGGCCTCAGCCCCCCCCCCAATTTATCACCACTCTGCCACTCTTCCCACACACACACTCACACACACCTGATTGGGGTCAATTCTCTCCTTCTCTCAGTCATCAGTCTTTCACATTTGAAGGTGTTGGATAGAGGACTGCTTTCTATCTACACTGATACTCCTCAGATAAAGGGTAAAATAGGAAGAGATAGAGAGCAGGACAGAAAGATACTGTCAAAGTGTTTTACCGTAGAACAACACTGCGGGTTGCATTACAGAACATGTACATGTTGTTATGGAAAGGGCTGTAGAAGGACTTTGTTAAAAAAAAAAAAAAATCTCTTGGGCATTTTTTAATTTTAGATTTATTTGAGTAATCTTCAACACAATTCATTTGAACTATTCTAAATTAAAATACATGTATAAATGAGAAATAGCTTTGAGACAACTGAGAAATGTTTGTGACCTTCATTTTTATTGAAAATTGTCTAGATCTGAGCAATAGATTTATTGATCTAATTATGAGACTAAATTACTAAGATCAGTCTATTTGAAATAAGTACAGAAAACTGTGTGTGTGTGTGTGTGTGTAAATGTAAACTCTGAAAGTCTAAAAACAATGAACGCAGCACAGTTAAAGATAAAAAAAAAAAGAAAAAAAAAATGCCACAGCACTGAGAGAGAAAGCGATGTAAGCATAAAGCGTCTAGTTAAGTCTCTGAGATGGACGTATGGTGAAGAGCCCATGGTAGTGGGTGGGTGGGGTTTGTGTGTGTTGGGGGGGGAGTATGACAGTGTGCACCTTGTAAAGAGGCCAGCCCAAGCCTTCTCCCAATCCAGAGACAGACACATTGAAATGAGCAGTCCAGCTAACAGGTCTCTGGAGGCTTTTTAAAACAGGGGCCCTGTGCTGTTAACTTCACACACACTTCCTGTGGCGCGTTCACGCTGCATCCCTTTGGAGAAAGAGCGTGGTCCGAGGAAGAAGACGAAAGCATTTGCTAGCGTGTTCATCTGAAGAAGGTGATTGTGATGTAGGGAGGTGTGTGTAAGTGACTGACAGCTTGCATGTGTGTGTATGAAGCGTAGATATGATGTGGTCATATATGCACGTGTCCATCCATGCTTGTAAATTTTTTTTTTTCTTCCTTTGCGCCTGCGTGCAGTAAAAATTTCCAGTCCATGTCTGCTCTGAGTGCATTTTGAAGGAAGGCTGTTGGGTTTAATTTTCCACCCATATTTGGAATGACATTGAGTGGTCCGGTGGGTATAGAAGCTCCAGTCTCTCATCACGCTGCTGGGGGGATGATTAATAATAAGCACTGATGAATTCTCCACTGTCCCTGTGGGTTGTGCCATTACCTAGCAGCTCCAAAATACCACCTGCAGCTATAATTAGAAAAGCAGCATCTTAAGGTCTCGTCGCCTTAGATTCGACCAAAGGCTTATAGGACACAGACAACAGACTAAGTTACACAGGAGCAATTTTTTTCAATTTAAAATATTGATAGTTGAGTTTTTACCTCTAACTAAACAAATAATGCCCTTGCTGTTGTTATTGAATCGCAAATCCTGTTTATAATCCGGACGAATTTCCAAGTGAAATTCACACACACTGTTATCCCATGTATCTGAATAATAACCATTGTGTCACAATTGAATTTCCAGCCCCTAATTTCTGTCAGGGTTTCATCACCCCATCCCCAAGGTTGTCTAAATAGACCTAATTTGATTTGAGATCACAGATTAGATACTCACTGTATCTGATTGCAATTTGCCAGCTGCAGATATGTATCAGAGCAAATGATGAATGTTGCACAACCCTAATTACTATGCTAAAATGATCACTATAAAAGCTCCCTTGTTTAAAAAAAAAAAAAAAAAAAAAAAAAAAAGGAGCAAAAAAAAAGTGTGCTGGGCTTATATTACCAATCAATTTATCATTGGCCCTAGTCAGTTCTGTGTTTTAATATTATATGCTGCTATGTACCTACGTGAGAGCCATGGATTGATCTTTTGGATCTATACCATAATGTCCATAATGAGCCTGTTAGTTGATTACAGTGGTCTGTAGACTTAATCCTGCCAGGGTTATCAGTTGGATTGATGAGCCAATACTCAGGACCGCTGGCCCCTCTAAATGGGCTCACCACTGTAGGAAGCGTATTGATATTCAGAGCAAGACGGAGGCCCCGGCTTACGTATTGTGGTCAGGTCAGTCGTTTTAACCGAAGACCTTTGGATGGCTGTGGGGACAACCTTCTGTTACTGGAGCCTACGACTCATCCAGATCACTCACTCATTAAATTCAAAAATAGTTGGAAAATGTTGGCTTCAAAGATTAAAAATATTGTTGTGCATGTTATTTAACAAACAACAACAAAAAAAATATTGTTTGCTTTTCATTTATTTATTTATTTTTTAAGTGAAATGAGTTCTTTCCTTGTTTGTGAGGGACAGATATTTCTTTACTCTTGCACAAAAACGCAGTTTATAAGTGACTCTAGCAGAGGTGTACATGTTGGTAAACTGGTTAGGTATGCATTTTAGTGTTTTTTTTTTTTCTGAGGCACATGATGCAGCAAAATGCAAACTATCCAACCCCATTTAAATGACTGCAACATCTTGACAGAAATTACAATAAGTGCGCCAAGGTGCCATCTTTCTTCTAGGCTACCCCTGTCGCTACACGAGAGCTAGGCAGTGGTCCAACTTGAGAGTGACAGCAATTAACCTGCCTTCCTAGCTGTTTAGCTGGAGGAAATAGAAGGGATGAGAAATCTGACAGCAAGTGATGGGAAATATTTAGGGTTTAGGGGCAAATGAAATTTTCCCCAAAATGAAAGTCATTAGGGAGAAAGTTACCCCACAGACAAAGGACAAAATGACAGTGTGTGTATTTGTGGGTGTGCGTGTGTGTGTGTGTGTGCGTGCACACTCATTTGACAGAGCTCACCTCCTTCTTATAACAGCTCAGGTTTGTTGTTTAGTGTGGATAAATACTCGCAGTCTCAAAAATACTGACACACAGTCTTCACCCATCGTCACCTCCCACAAACAAGCCTAAAGCATCTTTCACTCTCTGCCCTTCACCTGCCTCGCTGTCTTTCTCACTACCGGGTTTGAGAAGACACACACACACACACACACACCTAAGATGCAAATCTGGGCTTTGCCCTTGAGCATAATTTAAAGGCCTAATCACCCAGACTGTCCCTTTGGATGGAAAAGGGAAGGAGGGAGGGAGGATGGTGTCTCTCATTTGCACCCTTACACAAAGAAGCTCATTAGGTTTATCTTTCAGGCCTGAGATTGCCCCACTCAACTGTGTAAATAAGACACTGGCCCTGGCCTGATGCATCAATCACCTCTCAGGACAGGAGAAAGGCCTCCGCTGAAATATGAACGATTTCATAAAGGAGCCTTTTGTTAACCATCATCATCTGTGTGAAGATAAGGTTTTTTTTCTGTAAAGGCTGGAGAAGCATTAGGGAAGCAGCATGTGCTGTATGTCTTTGTAAAATTATTTCCCTTTTCATTGAAAAGAGCTCTTTCCTGGCAATCCTTGTGTCTGACTTATTTACAATGAAAGGCTTCCCTTTTTTTTATTTCAAGCCTGGCTATCGGCAGACAGTCCCTACAGAATAGTACATACAGGCCTGTGACATATAGGCCTGTAGTTTCCCCCTTTGCGATGACACTAAAGATATAGGGTGTGAATGACAGCATAGCTACTGTTTGCTCACCCTTCCCCAGACAAAACACAGTATTATTCTATTATCTATCTAGACACCACCTCTTCCTCCTCCTCTCCCTCTGTCTCCCCTTCTCCCCCTTTTTTTCTCCTCTGTCTCATTCTTCAGCTCCTTGAAACCTGGACTGTCCATCTATGTTTAAGACACATTACATGTGGCCTCCTGGAATTTACAGTGGCGCTCTCCCAGTAACTCCATTTCGTGCGGGAGTCCCCCGAGAGCACGGCGAAATGTCAAGCTGCAAGGCTTGAAAAGAGAGACGAGGAGAAAGGGACAGCAAGCGAGGGGGAGAGCGAGTGATGAAGGAATTAAGAAGAGAGGATGAGAGAGATAGACAGTGAAATCTGCTGGAAATAAACGCTTATGGGTATTTTATGCTCAAGCAGTTGGGAGCTGTGGTGAAGGCAGAGCGGTCTGCAGGTCGAGTGAAGCACAGGTAGAAAAACAGATCATACTATGAGTGTGTGTGTGCCTCTGTGTGCATACTTGTGTTTGTACACAGGGAATCAGATCAGGGCTACAGAGGTCACTTGCTGCGACAAGCTTTTTTGCTCCTTAGAAATCAAATATAGAGAAACACAGAAACCACATGTACATGAACATTTTCATATATTTTAATGGCAACAGTTAATGCATTAAATGGAAGTCAGTTGATGTTCAGAATAGATCAGGCCTTTTGTTTGACCTGACACATTTCTTTTTCTTTTTCCTTTTTTTTTTTCCAGTGTAGCACATTAGCTCGGTGATAAAAGAACTGGGCCAGGGTTAACCACCTCAGTGTAAATAAGAGGCAGTCATTCAGTAGCACATACTGCGGCCAATAGTCCTGCAGTCTCTAGCCATCCTAGCGCAGGCCAGGATCAATGGCCACTTCACAACTCATTTCCTTTTACGCCTCCCTAACTGCCCCGCTCCAGCTCTGGGAAATAAATGGCACTGGATCTATAAGTCCACTCACACAAGCACAAACACATATACAGGCACGCGTACACACTCATACAAACACACACTCTGAAGGAACTGAGCAAGTGCCTCAGCTCAATACCCTCCACAATAATTTATTTGCAAACTGCCTTGGTGGTGAATGGCGGATCATCTTTCGTGGCCTCACAATCGAAAACAAGCATTCTGTCATTGTTTGTTGCCACTCCCCTGTCGTTGGCTTAAACAGAGTACCAGTCATTAATATGGCTGGGTGGAGTTTTACTGTCACACACAGCCTGAATACATACATGTAAATGGCTCTGTTTGGCTCTAATGTGGAGTTAACAGGAGGATGGAGAAAACACGTGTGGCGGGGTGCTTTCCGATGCATGCAAGGTAACGCATTGCTGCCTGCTTCTTTCTCTAAATGGTTCCCTTCCCCCCCAAAAAAGGCAAGTAGCTTATAGTCATTTGATAGGCCACGACACCGCTATCCATTTAACAGAGCTTAAAAATCCTACATATGCATATGCCGGGGTGTCTTAAGCTGACAACCAAAAGACAGGATTTGCTAGAAGGCAGCTTTGGAGTGTTGTGAATTTAACAAGCATGTCTAGTATTACAGTTCCTCTCCGCTTTAGCCATGAATAGTAACAAATCAGACTCTGAAACGCATGCCTGATGGTTTGTTGTGTATATCCCCCCCCTCCCTTCTCTTCTCTAACTAATATTAAAACGACTTCAAATCTGGTTAAGAAGATGACTAGCAAGAAGTAGTAGCATCTTTAATGTCTCTGGTGCTCTCCTTCTCTAATGCGGGCCCAGAATCTCTGCTAAGAGATTCCAGGTATCATCTTTTTTTATGTTGCACTTGTTAACACTCTCTGCTGCTCCGATTACCTTCATCCCTGACCCATTTTTGAATATATAAATGGCTCTATCCTTCTCCCATGTTGTTTGTAGTTGTAATGCTACCAGGCTGCAAGGGGAGATGCTCTTTACGCATTGCCTCCAAACACTGTATACATATGTAAGAGAGCCAGCCGGGCTCTCAGCCCCTCTCCTCTTCACAGCTTTTCATACAAATGCAGTAAATAAGCTCAGGCCGTGGGGAATTGAAGGCTCCAAACAGACAAACTGACTGACATGTCACTTAGCGCTGGCTTTGGCTCTCTTCACTGCAGGCTTTAGAGCTGAAGCTGCTGGATTTTGTAGTGTATGAGTCAAGGTCAGGTCCTCCATTTGCTGTCAAGGTGGACTGACATCTGTATCATGGACAAGTTTACAGTAATGTCACACATATTATTTGCTATATTTTTGTATGTGTGGAGTTAGAATAAACAGTTTAGCATATAGTGAAATCCTTTGGGAGGAAAAGCTGAGTATTTGTTTCGGGCAGGTGCAGAGAATAAGATGTACTCTAGTCTGAGGCTAATGATGGAAGTCACACTAGGAATCCATTGCAGCAGAGATAGACAGGCCCTCCTCTCTGCAGCCTATGTTCCCACTCAAACAGCCTGCCATTCCTCATCAGGACCTAACCACTGCTTATTTACCCACACTCTGGGACTTAACTCGCACGAACTGATCAGTGATAGCAGTGGAAAGCTGCTTGTTCCACCCTGATAAAAGTGACGCCCATGAGCATATGCAGAACATGCTTTGTGGGCAAGGCGCAGCACTTCAAGCTTGACTAGACACTAAGCTGATACTGGTTTCACGCTTGAGTCCATGGTGCAGAATCTTCCAATGGAAACCCAGAGATTTGATTGTTTCTGCATATGCATTTATCAGAAGTTTACAAGATAAATATACATTAGCCAGGTGGCTTGACCATGCGTGGTATTATTTCAGCGATGCTATTCTTCATGCATTCCTTTTCACCTGTTTGGACTTCATCATCCAATTCAGCGTGAACCCGATAATCATAATTTGCTCAAAACTTCAAATGGATTTGGAGTTTTTTATACCGTTAGTCTTTCCCAGAAACTCTCTCACAGCGAGGAAATACTTCTTTGTTGGCAGAAGTTTGAAATGTGTGAGGAGAGAATCCCTCTCCAATTCACTGGAAACTGCTTGGGGTTTTTTTGGGGGGGGGGGTTGTTTTTTTTCTTTGTGCTCCTTCCATATTCTTTGTGTCAGCTATCAGTGTGTCTACCCGCTTGTGTCGGTACAATGACATAATTGTCAGACTCAGAAGTTGCGGTCTCTACAAAATGTGTAAAATAACCCCCATCCCCCTCTTGGCTTAGTTCTTGCTTAATTTAGTAATGCCTTCACCACAGTCCTAAATGATATGTCATTTATCTTTCATACAAATTTCAACTAGAGGTTTTATTTTTTTTAATAGCCACTGTAATTGTTCTGTCCTTGTATGGAGTGCTATGAAGGGAGTGATCATGCTTTTGGCACATTTATCAAAGCCCAAGAAAAAAAAAAAAATTACAGAAAGGAGGCCCTTTCCTCACATAGCCGGACTAAGTGTGCAACAGAGTGATAAATTTTCTTGTTAGGAGAAATTACATCCACTAACTTGAGCTACTTCAGCATGAAATTGAAAAAGAAGCATTTCTTGTGAATTTCCATTCTTGATTCAATGAAAGATGTAGATTAGCCCTTTGGAAAAGGCGGTGAATAAGAATGAAACTAAAGAAGTATGACTCTGCTCACGCTTGCTTGTTCTTAGAAGCGTGATATAGGATGCTGTTGGAAAAGGCTTTGTTTATGGAAGTAAGGCTCAGTCAGGCTTGTTGCAGATTAAAGAAAAAAATGTTTAACATCTCTCTCTCTTCTTCTGTGTGTGTGTGTGTGTGTGTGTGTGTGGTTTATGTATTCCCACAAAAACCTTATGCATTTTTACATTCTTATCACTGGGACCCTCCAAGCTTCTTTGCCCACCTTACCCAAGTCTCTGTCTGTGCCTGTGATAGCTCCCTCCCTCCACTTCTTTCTCATGTTTCACACACACATATAAAATGACAAACACACAAACACATTTCACCAGACCCAGCTCAGTCTAGCATCCTATTCTGGTGAGGGTGGTGTTGGTGGTGGTGGTGGTGTGGAACACTGATTGATAGACACCGGGTGTCACAGTGGAAGGCAGATAACTATATCTTCTACAGCTCACTTAAAGGTCAAACACACATCGCTGTAATTGGAATATTCACAAGACAACCACCAAGGTACAATGAGGTGAGGAAGAAAGGAGGAGGAGCAGAGGAGAAGATAGGTGTTACATGCAAAGCAAAGAGAATGAAAGAGGAGAGGGAGAGTGAATGTGATCCATGGCCCTTCCACAGGCAGATGTAGTGGCTATTCATTGAGTTGATCTTTGGGGGAAGTGTGGTATTCATTGAAAGATCTATCACCCTAAATGGAGCGCAACCTCACTGAGGAGACTGGAGGCTAATGGCAAGATAGAGTAGTCACATAAACTTGTATAAAACTATGTAACGGCCACTAGAAGTCCCGACTCGCTTCAGTGGCTGGAAACAAGAATTGATCTCCTTTTATTTCATATAAGAAAGGTTGAAAAAAAAAACCCACATCAAATTAAAAATGGTCTGAAAAATGCTCACAATTAAAAATGTGCTGTTTATAGTATGTAGAAATACGTGTTTTGTGAAGTGTATGTCACTAAAGCTGCAGGGAAAATTCAGGGCTGGCCATGCAGTGGACGAGGGGAGGTCTTTTACAGCTAAGGTCAGGGCGATCTCTCATCGACCCCAGAACAGGGGAACACTTAGACTCAGCACTTAACCTCAGCTCTGCAGGAAGAGACAGACAGACACTCATACTATTGACCTGCAACTGCAGATCTCCCAAGACGGGGTCTCATACACATGCACTAAACAGGCATACAGGCTTGGGTTGCTTGTGTCAGTGCACAGGCAGATCCAAACAGTGTGGATTATAAATGACATCAGCTCCTTTTTAGCCAGTTTTGGGTGTCAGAAAGATGGATGACAGTGCCACTCACGAGCTTTCCTGTTTTTCCTAATCACTGTTTTGTGTTCCTGTGTAGGTTTTGAGTGTATATGTGCCTGGTACCTGTTTTGTGTGTGTTTATCAGTGGTTTAATGAAGGGTAAATGCACTTAAATGCAGTTTACCTACCCAGAGTGCAGCAGCTGACATGAGCCTATGCTTTCCCCCAACCTTTTATTTGCCTGTCTTTGTTTGTGCATGTGTCTTATGTACAGTGCACACATGCACATATTAGCGTCTGCGCGTTCATCTTTTCAACAGCGTCTGTTGGTATTTGGCATTCTGCACAAAACCGACTCTTCCGCGGCAGCTGCTCGCTCTCTGGTGCCACAGTCAGATTACTAGTCGCCCCTGGCCATGTTTTTGGAGTGAGAGCCTCTTAATAAGGCCTTGTCAACAAAGACAGACACAAGCTCCATGAAAAATAGTTTCATTCTGTGTCTGATCCTCTGACAAGAGTGATGAGAAAGCTGTGTTTAAGTTCACTCGACAGCTACAGCAATATGGTTATTTTTTTTATACTTAGTGTCATAGTGTCATAAGTTACTTGAGCATATTAACCTTACTCAGTTTGTAAGTGTTCAGATAATTAGTGTACTACTTATAAGAAAGTAGGTCTAAGCAGCTGAGGCCTTCTTCCAATCCCACAATCCCAGTTTTTCCACTGGGCTCAGCCTCTCTTCCAAATGAACTATGGCTGGCCTGAATGCAGCATTTCATATCAGATATTCATCCAGCTGTGTGACCTCCACTCGCCTGGAACTGTGAAAAGGAGAGGGATCATAATCACTTGAAGAGGAAATCAAGCGCTTCAGTAGAGAGAAAGAGTGTGTAATACAGAGAGAATGTGTGTGTTTGTGTTTTTTGTGTGGCTGCAGGGTTGGTGGGGGGGCTGCACAGTTGAACACTCATACCTCATGCCAGCTTTGCTTTTGCAAAGAGAACACTTGACCTCATACACACACACACGCACACACACACACACTGTCCGCCTCACACAAACACACACACACACCTTCCACCCACACAAATACCTTCCCCCGGTCTCTTCTCTCTCTGTCTGTCTCTATTTTTCTTCCTCTCCGTCTCTTTGTGATAGTATATTGTGCAGGTTCTCAGTTGTCGGGCTCTAAAGGACTTCCCTAAGAGCAGCAGTAGATAAAGAGCATTGCTGAATGGGGCCTGCTGTCACCTTATCTAAACGTAGCAATACAGCACAGGTCAAAGTAAAGACTTGCTAAAGCCACCAGCAGAGACAGGGAGTGAGGGAAGCAGGTGCATTGTTGGGGCAAATTGGATTTCATAGGTAATGAAGCATGGAAGAGGTGCACTGAGACAATGGACATAAGAATGTCTGAAAACAGAACCAGTTATGACTTTTGTAAGACTAAGAGCTAATAAGGATTTATATAGTCATACCACTTCATGGTCAGTTTTATCCTCCAGCTTTCAAACTTGATAAAAAATAGTCAAAGTACACTTTTTTTTTCAATATGAAAAGGCGGTCTTGTTTTAAATTCCATTCCAGTTTTTGTGCTCCGTGTCAAAGTTCAGCTTGAAGGTTGCTGAAAATGTTCACTCTCTCTCACTAGAACAGATATATCTTTGTATTTGCACAGAATATTCATGGCGATAACAGCAGGAGGCAGGATGTTAGCGAGTGTTAGCGGCTGCAGTGAACAACACCGGGCCGTGCTCTCTGTTATTGCTGGCACGGCCTCCCAGCGTCTCAGCAGACACATACGTATTGGTGTGTACGCACTCTTCAACTCTCTCTCTCTCGCTCTCTCTCACACAGACATAAACACACACACTTTATCTGTGATGGGCAAAACAGACCCGTGTTTTGTCTTCGTTAGTGGAAAAATAAGTGCGAGGTTACACAATAGAGCTAGACACCCCCGAGCCCCCTCCTACTACCACCACTCTCCTCTCCTATACAAGCTTTCTTCCTGGGGTAGGAGCGAGCAAATTCATCTTGTCAATCCTCCCGGGAGGGTGTAGCTATGCAGCTCTGTTTACTGTGGCAGAAAGTTAATATAAATTTTCATCAGTGGGGGAAGTTTACACATATGATTCTATTTGTCCTTCATTATTAGCACCTGAGTCTGGGGCTGGGTAGGCATAATTGTCTACAGACACAGGCCAAATAGATGCAAGGGAAAGGCAAATAAGCACACCCCAAAATAATTTGATGCTTGTGTGTTACAATCCTCCACCCTAGGAATTTTTAATCTAGAGAATCAATAAACAAGGGGCGAGAGACGTGGGAGAGATGGAGGTGGTGGTGTTGGTGGTTGGGGGGGGGGGGGGGGGGGGGGTGGAAACTGAGTGGAAGAAATGAATAATGTGATATGAGCGTGTGGAGAGCGGGCGGGAGGGGAGAGAGGTGAGAGAGAACGAAGTTGAGTTGAATTCAAAGTGCAGCAAAAAGGTGGAAAGGAGTTGAAGAGAGCAAGTGATCAGTATGCAAGGTTTAGGGAAAAAAAAAAGACACCAAGACAACAGAAATGAGCGCAAGACTGAGCCTGATTTTCATTTTTGGATGAAGCACCTTATATGTAGTTACAGAGGAAGCTGAAGTAGCTGAAAATACCGAGATAGAGATAGCAGAGCGGGACACAGAAGTCCATTGTTCTGCTGGATAGTTTTACCTCCGTCCTGAGGTCCAAGCAGATTCTCCATGGACCTCCACCTCCCTTTCCCTCCCTCCCTTGTTCACTGCAGACTGTTGATTTATTGAGTCATACATTAAAATGCTCATTACTCCTACATACTTTCCAAATTCTCTTTTTCTCCCTTCTTTCTTTCTTTCTCTTTAGTTTCTCTTTTTCTTTCTAGTTTCTCGTGGAAGCACCATATGAGAAATCACCCAGAGGCTTCTGCTGGGACTTTTGGTTGCCCACTTACCACCATCCTATCAGTCATTGGATCTAGATGATCAAATGGGGAGGGAGCTTGGGTAGAGCTGAGGAGTGGCAAAATGACACCCACCATGCATCATTTTGATTTGCTTACGCACTTGTCAGTCAAGAAAATGTAGCTTCTTTAAGCCATAATATTTTTAAGTGCACCATAAGGCATTTTCACTTGCATTTGACCAAAAAAAAAAGACTGCACTGAGCAAAGGTGACTGAATCCACATGTGTATTATGCTCTGTGGAGGCTTTTGTGGAGGCAGTAAGGGAACTGAATCTGCAGCCATTGTTGAGGCACCAGCACGTCATCACCAGCTCTGACCTTTATGAAAGGATAGGAGTCTTTCTGCTCCTTTGGCTGAGTTACTCAAATTGAATGGAATCAGTAGGAGCGACAGAAGCCAACACACATCAAGCACTGGCCTGATCACAAACCAGTTGTAGTAACAGCTTTAATTTACCAGTGAATATCCAAAAGATAGAATCATCACATATATTTCTTTTCCATGCGCCTTTTTTTCCAGTGCCTACCTGTGCTGGAGGAGTCATTGTTGCCCTTTGCTCCACAGCCATCTCCAACAGTGTTTACAAAACAAAGAAAGATGTGGAACAAAACTCATCTCACATTTTAGCTCTTATAGACACATGCTCTATTATCAGTAGTGCAATAACACTTCTGTTTCTGGACGGTTTCTATGATCTCAGCACCACCCAGCTGCATCCCTTCTGTTCCTGCATGAAGACTGTTTAGAGCCTCTGCTGTTCAGACGATGTTCCCTGGTCGCACTTTGCTTGTTTTCACAAACTCAGGACCCACTTTTGTATTCAGACATTGTATGGGACGTCTTATCCTTCTCCCCTTCTCTTCTCATTTGTCTATCCTCTCCAGCCAGCCCCTCCAAATCCGTATCCATCCATCCATCTGCCCTGAATCCACTTATATAAGAAGATAGGGTGTAAATATTTTGGTGTGGAGTGTCAGCGCATATCTCCCCTGCCAGCGGGCCAGCAGACTCAGTCCAATCAGCCATGTTTGTTTGTTCAGCTTAAACTGTTTGTGCCTTGTTTTTCATGGCGTGCAACCCCCCCACCCCCCACCCGGCTTGATAAAGTGTCACACTTTTTCTTTTCTGCCTCTCGTTTTTCCTCCACCCCCCCACTCCCTCTTTGTCTGTGTTTCCTGGAAGCAAAGATAGATAAGCCTGGTGGTGCAGTGCTGTGTATGTATGTGTGTGCACTTATGCACACACCAGTGTGTGTGTGTGTGTGTGTGTGTGAGTGTGTGTGTGTGGGAGTTGTCAAAGCTGTCAGCATGACTGGAGTTGTTCTGGCCGACAGCCTAGTGTTGAACAGCAGCCCTTTACTCCCTGTAACAAACACACAGATGTGTACACACGAAACATCTGTTCTGCACACCACAGAAAGACTGTGTCATCACGATGCCACCCATTTCTTATTGATCAGCAATTGATATGCCATGTTTACGGCTGCTTTCTGGAGCATGGGATCATCCTGTTGAGGCCACGGTGCTGTGGAGATGTACCTGTTGAGGGCAGCTTATTTCACACCTGTGTCATCATTCCAATATGTGCTACAGCCCCTAATAACGACAACTCCCAACGTGACCTGAGCCAGGAAGTGATCTGCACTGTCCAAACATAATGTCACAGCCCCTCAGATATATCCAATCCCGATGTCATGGCTGCATATCGTTCTGTCTCCAGGTGGATTTGAAAGAGTGACATTCTTCGTGGATGGTTTATTTCTTGCTCGCACCCCACCTCCACCACACACAATAAGCAATCTGGAGATTCGTAATGGTTGGGCCCAGTATTGCGGGGTCTGCTAATGTATTTCATGCTTGTTTAAGATCTTTGCATGCTCCTTACAAAGGTGCATTGTGATATGCGTTCCTTATTACCCTGCTCTGTATAGACTCCAAACACTGGGACATGGGAGAGTGGAGGATAGAGGGAGGGATGAATGGGTGGCTGATATGTTTTTTTTTTTTTTCCAGTTTCCTCTCTCGTCCCCTCTCTGTCAGTCTCCTCTCACTCTCTCCTTTTCTCCCTCTCCAGTGATCTCTGCATGCCTATTAATGTAGCAGAGGAATGCCTGTGTAAACATTCTTGTTTCTCAGTCCGTTTCGCATAATAGTTGCCTGTATCGCCTTTCTCCTGACCTCACTATCTGAAACCAATTACACCAGATCCATTTGGGCTGAATCTTATTTTCATAAGGATCCCCGTGTTGCGGTCTCGGTCGCTCTGTGTGTTATTTTCCCTCGTCTTATTTTTTTCCTCTTTTCCAACCTCAGTGATGGATATCAACATCAAATATGCCTCTGAGTGCCTTGTTATTTATATAGCAGGGCCTGGCTCTTTTTCTCTTTCTCTCTCTCTTTCTGTCTGGCTTGCTCTCTCATTCTGAAGAATGTGTCACATTGTGCTGTTTATACAATGTGTGCATTAATAGACTGGGGATGTCATTTTTCCGTGCATAGCAACCCAGGTTAAATAGACGCTGCTTCTGCACTCATCTGTGTTTTTGTCCGCTCCAGCAGCTCTTCAGCAAACTTTTGATGACTTTCCTTGGCATTTGGTGCTTTTTGTGCTTTGAGATGGGCTTCAGCTTGCCATCTCTGTGGAGTGGGAAGTGGGTGGCACAAATTGGTGCTTTTTACTGTAATGGCTGAATACTCAGAGCCACTGAAAGTGAGGGGACAGGACTTTTTTTTTTTTTTCCTCCCTTACCTTTCACACTGTCACAGACTCTCAGAAAAATGGCTAACCCCACTTCCACAGGAGAGGTGACAGACAGTTTCAGGCATGACAAACCACTCTGGAAAAGTTTGCCCGGTGTTGATAAGGTCTGTGTTATGTTTGGAGAAGTACTCTTTATGCAGTCTGAGCAGACTTCTTTTCTAATAAGCCTGGTGTAGTTGATCTCTCAGCTTCACCCCTCTGCGTCACCTCTCATACCTTCACCTCCCTCCATATTTACCTGGCATGGACATTGGAAGTGCAGTTAAAAACATCTCTTTCTTTGTACTCCTGCCTGTGTGTAATATATTGAGTGGCTCTTTTGACTTTGGGTATAACACAGCGAGTCATTATTGATTCACACATGGATAAACATTTCCTCCAGACAGCTACCTTGGGCTGCTCTCATCAAGCAGCCTTCCCTTCTAACTACAGTGTGCAGGACTCAATAAGCCTTATAATTACTTTGATTCACCAATCATGGTGAGATTAATTAGGCCCTGTGTTTTAATTAGCAAAGTGATTGGCTGCATTCAAGGAATTTGTTTTGTCTTTTGTGTTCAGTTAAAGGAAGCGAAAGTCAAGCAATGTTTGATTTTTAAAAAGTCCACAAACAGCAACGCTTCACGCCTGTGTGTGTCTGCGTGCTGCAGGTGCTCGGGTGTCATTTAGTGTGTGCTACAAGCAACTTTTTCTATCTGTGTGTGTGTGTGTGTGTGTGTTCTGAAGAAAGGCCATGTCTCAGCTTACAGATGTGACAGTACACACACACACACACATATAAACCAATGGCGACTAGGCTCCTCTTACCAAGGAGACAGATCAATGCAGTTAGGACCCAGTGCCAGTGTAATGTTTGTTTACTTTAGTTCAGAAAGTCTGGCTCCTCCTGAGCAGCCAGACAGACAGACCCCCCACCACCCTCAGCACCACCACCACCTCTCCAAGCACCTACCCCCCCAGCTCTGTCTTTTCATAATTGATCAGGGGGGTGGCTATGTTCCCTGAGGGGTTAAGACGTGGCAACTTTTTTTTCTCTCTCCCCTCTCTCTCATTTTTTTACTGCCTCCCTCTCGCTCCCTCTCTCTCCTGTCTTCTCTTCCTGTTTGCTCAGGATCTCAATGTACTAGTTCAAACATTGTTCCCACCAGCTGGCAGAGCTGCGCCATATGCACGCCCTGTCAAGGCAGCTGTTGTCATGGATACTGGCAAGCACCAGAAAATAAAATGAGCACCCCTGATTCCTGAGGAAGTGTCACTCTCCATCTGAGTTTTATTTTTTTTTTCTTATTTCTTGCTTCTCCTCCTACTCGTCCTCTTCTTTTTTCATCAAAAACAGAAACACCTGTGAAGTTGTTGTGTTGTGTGTGTGTGTGCATATGTGTGTTTTTTTTTTTTTTTTTTGTACCCCTCCTCTCCCACTTGATGCTCGTGGGCCTGAAGAATACAAGGTATACGGCTGTGTGGAGCCGCAGCAGTAGTGCACAATGTTCTTTTCTGCCAGACTCTTTCATCCATCTGCTCTTGAAGAATTGGAGTGAAGCTGCTAGCCCAGCTGCCACCGTACCTGTGAAGCTGGAGCTCGCTCGTCACACGCATTCAGTACACACAGCCAGGCAGGAGGAGATCTGTAATCCCATCAAACCCTAGAGAAATAAATTACGCCACATCGCAGCCTCTCTGATTCTTATCGTCTCCATGTCTGGCAAACACATCAAAGGGTGTTGATGACAAATTTTACAATTTACAAATATGATTTTTCTCTTCGTGCCATGAGTAAACAGCTGTGAACTAATTTCATCAAGGCAGGGAAAGGTCTCTCTTTCTCTATCTACCTACCTACCCATCTCTCTCTATCTATCTATCACCCATCCTCTGCTCATAAGCACCCTTAATGCATAGTGTAAAACCTGGGCTGCTAGTTAATTCACTCTAAATGTAATCTGATGTTGATTTTGTCAACTTTAATTACACCTCCCAGAGACACTTCACATGGTGCTGCCTCTACTTCAAATTGATATTATGAATATGCAAATGTGGAAGTAATTTGCAGAGAGAAGTGGGTATTTCAGTTGAGCACACACTAGACAGGTCAATTCTACTGACGCTCTGCCATTTTTTTTTTTTTTTTAGCCCAGCAACCCTCCACCCTCTTCTTCAGGGGTGCTCTAGACAAATTGTATTTATCCTTGATCACAGCTCTGTGAATTGTTACTAAAACGTATCCTCATCGTGGTGTTAACCACACCAGAACATGTGGCGGAAAATACCAGGTGATATTTGACAGGGTTTTCAGTCAGAGATGACTGTTTTGTCCCAGAAAAATTTGAACCATCTCTGCTGTCAGTTTCAGGAAATCTAATAGTTTATTTTCAGTGTCTCTTTTCCTCCCTCCCTTCTTCCCCATCTCTCTTTCTCTCTACTTTTTTTCACACTGTCTTTTGTCTTGTGCTCTTTTCTTCCCAGGCCCTACAAGCAGCGAGGCAATTACTCTTGCAGCAGCCAGGCAGTGGCCTGAAATCTCCAAAGAGCCAGGACAAGCAGCGTCCACTGCAGGTAAAGCAGCTCCCCGTCTAATCTCTTAAGTCCATCCATAATACATGCTCCTCCGAAAAGAAGATTTCCTCTGTTCCACAAGTGTGTTTGATTTGCCAACGCAATCCTCGGACCTGTCATTGGAATCCTAAAGCTGGACAAGCCAGTCCCCGGGAAACTAAGCGTCACATAGACACAAGAAAAACACAACAGAGACAGATCAAATCAGAGAGCAGGGTTTTTATCCATAGGGCGTCTGTCCATTTTCAAGTATTCATTTTATGGTCTAAAAATACTAGATGTATATTGTCCATCAACCTGGACAATAGTTAAGACTTCAACTATGTCCAAAGGTTATATGGTGGGATGACAAATTGGTGGACATTTTTGATCCATATACCTTTCTAACTAGATCCATAGTGCTGTTGACACGGAATATCCAGAGGTTAGTTATTATTTGCAAAGACATGTCAGCTTGACTAGTGGGTTACACAGACAGCTAATTTTAACTGCCTGTCAATTTCACTCTTCGACGCTAATTTACCTTATTGATTCGTAGAGCTGTCTATTTCTGTTGTCAGTGATTTGAAAAAGGTCACACTTGTACACATATGCACACACACACACACAAGCAGTTGCACGCGGAGTACACACTCTCACATATATACACATTAACACATAGCCTGCGATCCTCCTTTCTTCCTGGTGTTAAGACTTTTTTCACACCAGCAAGGCTTTCCATTCTGCTCGTTTAAGTCAACAAGACAGTTAGTTGGTTTTCCTGCCTCAAATTATGTAAGGCCCCTTGACATCTGCTCTGTGTTTTTATTATTAGTATTTTTTTATTTAATTTATTTTTAGCCATTTGAAATTGAAGTGTGGGGAGTTTGTGCCCTCCACTCGGCTAATAAGTAATATCAAGGAGCAATGGTTTACCTCATTAGAAGCTCTGTGCATTTCATTAATGATGGGAAATTGGCGTTAACCTCACCCGTTGATATTTTCACAGTCTAACAATGGCGACACCTTCAATTGGAGTCACACCCCTGTGTACCTAATTACGCACTGGCGAAGAGATAAGGTTGGCAAAGACTCAGTCATGCTTTTGCATTTAAATAATTCAACCTCATCAAGCGTTGATATTATCAGTATATTCCCACAAAATGGAAACGGAATTATGAACATATTTTTAAAGACTGTTTATTAGAGTATATATATATATATATATATTTTATTATTGATTTAGCTGTGGGAAAAAAAAAAGAAGTGTTCATTAAACAAGCGCTCTCTGCAGCCTCTGTTTGAGGTTCTGTATGCCAAAGTGAATCGATTCAAACAAATGGGATCCTGATCTACAAATGCCTCCATAGTCACCAAGTACAATACATACATGGTAGGAAGAACAATATTGAATGAGAGCAGTGTGGGTGCATGATAACCGTCAGCCCATGTCCAAGCCCCAGCCTCTAATAACACCAGCAGATGGTAAATATTGAATATTTACATTGCTTACTCCATCCTTGCCTCGTGTTGGTGATATGAATCAGTATGAATCAGAGGGGCCTGCTGATCGGCCTGTCCTCAGCTCCCAACTAATCCATCTGTTGATCCAGCCTTTATTAACATCCTCACCTCTTTGTTCCAAAAAGTCTCCATGCACAGCATCATTGGAGAGGCGCTGCTGACTCTCTCTGTGATACACACCAGCACAAACAGGGCTTGATGCATTCTGGTTCGAGATCATTTCTACAGTGGGAATGTGCTACTGCGTGCCCTTGAATCCACTCATTTCAAATGACATTTTAGCTGTAATACTTCATTGTGCAAATATCAGTATAAAGCGGTAGAAACTCTTACTTGATTAAAAACCCTTGTTTTGCTATTCTTATTGTTCTATTTCTTCCTTCTTGTCAGTACCACTTTTTTTTTCTTTTATTCTTGTCTTGAGGGAGTTTACCCAATAAAGCTGCATTATTTACCTGGATTATGAGGCCACAATGGCTGCTATAGTGCAATATTTTATTAGCTTCATGGCTTGATAAGAGTCAGCGGCAATCAAGCTGCATGTTTTCCACTGGAGAAATCACGCGGATTGATCCCCTTGTATGATTAGCATAGTAGAAAGTGTGAAAGGGATTAATATTACCATGACATCCTGCTTATGGCAGAGACACTGATAAATCCTCTGCCAGTCTTTTTTCTCTCTTCTTGTTCTCCCATCTTTGGTATTTAAGTGCAGGAAATGATCCATAGATCATGGCATGTAAATTATTTAGTACACAAGCATCTAAGTGCCTCAGCTTGCAGTTTTAATTACGCGTATTAGCGGCTAAAGGCTCTCGCCTGACTAATTCTATCCGCTTGCTCATCGCTGCTTCTCAGGAGTTGATGATGCGGAGGCAGGCAGCTCTGGCATCCACATGCACGCACACACACATGTAAAAAAAAAAAAAAAAAAGAAAAAAAAAAAAACAGTCCCACAAACACACATACAAACACACACACAAGCTGCTTCTCCACATTTGCGTAATGTGACAGGTCTATTATTACACAGTAAGCCCACGGGAGCACTCAATAAACACCTATTTCTCCCTGTAAATCCCCGTGCCTCCGCCATGCTGCTTACACGGCTCTCCCAAGGCACACAACACCCTCTCTTCCCTGCTCCATTCTCCTCTGCTCCTCTCTCCCCTCACTCTCCTCCTCTCTGTGGCAATATCCCCCCTCTGAAAGGCATTTATACACTGACATTTGGAATACAAATAAAGAAACGCGGACAAGGAGAGGCGGAGAGGATTACAGAGGCCTATGAATCTGACAGTTGTTTCGCTCGCACACACACACACGTGCATAATGCATCTACACACAGCCTGCACTCATACACAAACACAAGCACAATGACTCTTGCTTAAAGTTCTTACACTGCCAGAAGTGACTTAGTGCAAGTCGTTTGTTAGTGGCTCTATTGATCATTATTGATAAGGAACAGGGCAGAGTTGGACTTCAAGCAGCTTAACACTTGGTGGGCTGGAGGAAGATTCACTAGAACTCACTTGAACTGCAGCGAGGGCTAAGGCAACCCAGACACCACCCGGCCACCTTACCACATCTCCTCCTCCTAACATGTCACCCTGAGGCTCTCATTGTGACGCAGCCACCACATCTATATGTCAGGCAGCACATATAAAACAGGTGGAGTGACCCCCTAACCCTGTCTCATGAGGGCTTGACAGTGTGAAGGTTCTCCCTGACCCTTCTTTCTGTTTGCAGTTATTGTCCATCTGATCTTACCCCAAGTTAGTATTGCGACTGCTGCTTTGCCCCTTTCACACTATCAAGCTGTGAATACCTTTTTACGAGACTAATAACCTCCATCCCATCTGTGCAACACTCGACTTTAAGTATGAATGAAAATATTTAAGGTTTTGTGGTTGGTTTATGGATAGGAAGAGATTTAGCCCTGTTTTCTGTGAATTCTACAGCTTCCTGCCCAGGCCAGTCACATTGGCTGTGGGCACTGGGCCATCCTAGGAAGTGTCACACTTTTAAAGGTCAGGTCTACACGTCTCACCACTGAGCCAATATTATCTCCATAGCAGCTCTCATCTGCTTATTGCCGTTCATCCGGAACACACACACACACTCACACACAGATGCAGGGAAAAGGGCTGCGACGCTAGGTTTCAGTATAGCTTAGCTGACGCCAGCTCGCATGGCTAAAGGATGGTAGTTCACATTTACATTTATGAATATATCTTTCCACTGCATCCCCTCTGGTTGGATCTGAAAATAGAGAAAAATTATCACAGCGAAGGGAAAAAAGAGAGGGGGAAAATATTATGTTATTCATGAGGAAAACTTCTGTTGACTCTGAGAGAGAAAAAGAAAAAAAAAAACGTCAGCACATTTTAAGTCAAACACCCTTGGTTACTGCTTTTGTAACCAGAAAACAAGATTTTTTTTTTTTCACTCCCCATCTCCCTCCCTACCTCTCTTTTTTTCCTGCATTTACAACACCTACAGGACAAGATTGCTAAATTGCGAGGACAGAGCAGGTTCATCATTGTGATGCAAAAGAAGTTGAAATGCAACCCCAAGGCGAGGTAGCTGAGTTTGGGGGATCAAGAGAAAGTGAGAGGGAGGGAGGGATAAAAAAAAAAAAAGTAGCTCAGACCTTTGATGTAGCAGCAACAAATTTACCTTGTGACAGAAGATACATGGGTGCAATAAACGAGTTATACCAGCCCTTACACATGCAATCTGATGATTCTGGCCAGGGTGTTAATTGGATCCTAACCGGCAGATCTGATACGCCTGGGCCCCGGTGGTGAGGGGGAAAGCCTTTCCAAGTGATGAACTATAATTCACTGAGCTGCTTGAAGCACTTGTAATTTACTGTGTGTCACTGATGAAGAGGCTGATCCAGTGGAGGCCATATTACCTGCAACATCAGAGGGAAGTGCCCCCCCCCCCCCCTTACTTGTGCTCTCTCTCTCACTTTCTTTCTATTTCAGCACTCTCCTCTCTCTGCACTTTCTTTTTTAATTCTCTCCCTCTCACACTCCCCCTCCAACCGTCGCCCCCATTTACTCTTGAAATATGTACACCTGCAGGGAGGCATCAGTCGGGAGTGAATTGTGCCAGTTTAATGATAAAGGTGTGACAATTTGTACTGATAATGACACAAACAATGTGCACAAGCTATGTCGCCCAGCTACACTGGTGTACACCACATTCGAGAGGCTTAATCAATGACTATCTGCATGTAGGGATAAATCAATATGGAAATTGTCCTAAGCCCATCTCAGTCTCCTCAGGCTTTTTATTAAAGGCTTTTACATGATGGGTCTTTATGTTATGATAAATTGCACTTCCCATGCACTGTTGCCACACAGCTATGGAAATTGATTTAGGAAAACATTTAGTAATCTACTTAGCTTCAGTCCTGACAATCCAGAGTATTGATCTCCCTAAGCTGAAAACATGACATGCATTTGAGTGAGTGTAGCTTGCACGCATACATGTGTGTGTGTGTGATTTGTACATAGTAAGCACATGTACTTCTTGCGTACCGCACACTTGAACTTAAGAGTGAGACACTTGCCAGGCCAGCTGCCCTGTAGCCTTGGTGGTCCTCCACTGGAGAGTCCAAGCTATCAATAATCGTGTGGCAGTAATTGGCTAGTAAATGAGCAGTGTCAGCTGAAAGGGAGCTGAGAGGTCAGAAGTCCACAAGCTACAAGGGGTAGGGTTGGGGGGAGTCTGAGTTTGGGCCCTGCGCCCCCTGGGATGCTCAGGAGACTGAGATGAAATAGGGAACGGTGGGTGGCTGTGGCGAGGTTTCTCCCTTTTTTTCCCCATGGTTTCTTTCTCTCTCTTTCCGTGTGTAAAATGAAGCTAGTGGCTTAATTAGCAGTGACTCACCCTGCCAAGGATCCACAGTAATTACCGACTAGGACCCTTCCATTTTTCATTGCATTTATCTTAGCTGTGTCTGTAGCGCAGCTCAGTCCCTTGTCCAGTGCTACAGGAACAACTTCTGCTGTTGATAACCGCCCCGTGTTCGCTGCCCCCATAATGTTTATGGCCGACGCGTAATCAGCAGTTTCCCCACGTGCTTATTGCTGCTAAGTGAATTGTACAGAAGGAAATCGAATAAAAGGAATTCCTCAGTGCTGGACTTTAATTGTTTAAGTTTGAACTCTGATACACCACTTATCTCCTGCTTTAGGTAATTTGTGTTCACTCATAAAAACTCTTTGCTCTAAAGATAAAGCACCACACAGCGGAATGCTTGTAATTGCTGGAAGTTTGTCCATTGGTCCGGACAGTTGGAGGCAGGCGGCTGTGTTAGCCAGCCAGCGAGCACCGTGCAGTAGAGATGTGATGTTTTGCATTTAATGCCAGAATGCCCAGTTTAATCAAACATAACAAGGAACTTGGGTGCCAGCTTTGCCTGGAAGAGATACCTGAGCTCTCTGCAGAAGAGCTTGACCTTTTGCGAGCCTTTGGAGAGGCTGGTTACAGGCTGCGGGTGTGACAAGAGTGGTGTAATGATCTGCTTGTTCTAGTGAGGGTCCCACCAGTGTTTTCACATCAGGAGCCAATTTAAAGGTCCTTTGTTTTGCTCTCCAACTCTGAGGGCAAACCACATGACTTCAAAGTTCATGTCAATACAGCTCATCCTTCACTTTAAGACAAGGGACATAAACAAATAAGGGTTCAAATGGTGAGCACAGTTTAAAACGACCATGTTTCTTACAAATGTCCTTTTATGCAAGGGGTGGCATTCAAATGACTTGTCCAAAGCTCATGTGGAGGCAACTCTTTTCTCTCCAAATTTGCACTATTAAAAACAGGAGAAGCACCTTTTCTATTATTAAGGTTCCCAGTGGCCACATCAGCTGCAGTTAATTTCAAACAATTTAATAAATCACATTAATATTTTTTGTGCACCAGCACTGGAAATATATCCTTTTTGACTACAGAGAAACAGAGCCATAGCCCAATTGGATATCATGGCTCCTCTTCTATGAAAAAGAGTCTATTCACGGTGTGTGGATGTTTATGCCATTGCCATCGTCTAGTAAATGCTCATTAATTTTATCCCTTCGTGGCAAAATCATTTCTAGGAGAGGCAATTCAGCCTCCTGTTCCTTTCAATTCACCGCTCACGTCAATCAAGCCCTCGTGCAGTATCCCGCAGAATGGAGGTGTTATATTCCTGCAATTATCATGTCATATACTCGAAAATGTAAATGAACGTGTGTGTAAAATTAAATTTATGGGTTGTCAGTGAAGAATAAGAACCAGGAGAGCAATTACTTATCTGCTTTCATCTTGGAGCCTCTGATACGTCAAGCAGAAAAGCATGCAGTTAAATGCTGGAATTAGCATTATGCTGCACTTCACAATGGACGTGGGCCAGTGCCTTTTCTCCCCTCTCTTTCTTCCTCCTGCCTTTTCTCCCTTATTCTTCCCCTCTTTTTGTTTGGAGCAGTCATGAAATGAAGATGATTATCACCCATTACATCTCTAAAAAGCTAATGAAAGTGTAAGAGGAACTTCCCACTTTCAGAACCTAGTTGTTTGCTGTGTTGATTTTTTTTTTCCCCTCCTCTTCTTTGTTGAAGTCTTGTTTGGTTTTTATTCATTGTTGCTGAAATGCTGCATTATTAATTTACAGGTATCTGACTACGAATGCTCACATTTCACCACTTAGACAAAGAAGAAGCTGTTTGTGAAATTTATTTTTAATTCCACTCTATATATGGATGTGCATACATTTGTGTTAAATCCAGCATGTCTTAAGCGTGCATCCCTTTTGTGAACCAAAACATCTTTGAGCCAGCATCCAATTAATAGTCTTAATGAGTGCATCTCTCATGTTGTTTCTCAGCTGCACTCGTCCCATTGTCATGGCATGCAACACAAAACGAGGAGTGACTGCAGGGGTAATTACTTACCTAGCAAATGTACCTTCAAGGGTTAATAACATTGAAGGTGTAAGCACAGCATTTGCATAATTACACACAGACTGTTTAATTTGCAACTTTTGACGGCTTTTGTTCAGCACCTCGCTTATTGTGAATGCATTTTCTTTTTTGCGCTCTCGCATTGAGGAGTCCAGAGAAGAAAAGAGATGTACCACAACATCCTCCTCCTCCTCCACCTCTTCCACCTTAGATGGAGTCCCTTCTCTCTAAGACCCTAATGAACAATGGAGGCAGGATTTGTTTGAATATGAATATGAATGTGCAGCGGGGCCGGCTGGAAGTTGACCTTCAGCTGTGATTTTCAGTTCATCAGGATTAGTCAAGGCGGGCGATCAGGAGCCACTAATGCATAATGACTTCTAAAATGAAAAATGTGTAGTGACCATGCAAATGTCTCGGCTAATCAAAGAGGGGGGAAAACCTGGGGTGGGGGGTAGGCGTTGAGGAGAGGAGAGCTAAACAAGGACGTGTCAAGGCCTGACAGAGAGAGAGAGAGAGGGAGAGAGGGAGAGAGAGGAGGAGAGAGAAGGAGGGAGGGAGAAAAGACATGCATGGAAAGTAATCAAGGCAGCTTGATTAGATGGCGATGAGGACAGGGATGTTTTATTGGCCCCTTGACACACCATATAGGCTAGTTACTGTCATGGCAGCTCTGTGCCAAACACTGTTGCAATTAGCGTCAGTGAAGGTGTTACTACATGTTGACATTTTAATTGTCTTATAGTAGCATAAAACTTGTCTGTCAAGATTTTTTTGTTGACAAGATGCAGAATCCAGGCCTAAGAAATGTTACATTAGTCCACTGTTAGAAACATCAAACCAGCAGGGTATTGGATGCTAAATCATTCACTCAGTGTTGATTTTATTTTCTTTAACTCAAAAATAAACACAAATCAAAAGTACTGTTTTCAAAGTTCAAAAGTTGTTCAATTTTTAAGCAGCCACAAGGAGCTGAAACTGTGCAATACGACTGTTAGCCCGCACTCCCCTGTTAAAATGTGTGCTCACAATCAAAGACCGTGGAGAAACGTGTCTTTTTCGATTGATCTAAAGCCTCAGAAGTCGCTTTCGCTGCCTTCTTAGAAGAATTTAGCAGAAATATAGTATATGTATATATCTTTGTTTTGTTTTGGTGAAGTTCTTCTACTGCGATTTGACAGCTCGTATTTTAATGATTATCACATACATTTTTTTGAAAACGGCACGTCAGCAGAAAGGAAGAAACAACTGTGCTTTTGACTGCTTTTGTGAGAAAGTAAAAACTTGACAAACTTCACTGCAGAGGGCATCTAGTAAAAAAAAAAAAAAAAAAAAACGCATTAAAAAAAACTCCCTACTACTTAAGTAGAATTGTTCATGTCTTTTTTTTCCATATTTCTGTCCCTTCCAACATAAAAATATTGCTTAGGGTGAACCCCCAACCTCCCAGCCACGACCCACCACATCACGCTGATTGTGCCTGCCATGTGTCCACTTCATCAGTGTAGTTTTAATCAACTTTAGAGTTGTGCATTTTCACGCTGTTTTACAATAGCAGCACTAATAGGCATGCTAAAGTGGGGGAGTTCAAGGGTCCTGCTAATTAAGGTCTACGTCTATTTAAATCCCTTACTTTTCCCAGCGGGGTGGAGGCAGGAAAATAAGATGAGCAACACAAAGGCACAGCACCCATCTGTCCTTCAGCATCTCCTCTAGGCTGCCAAGCGTCACGGCCAATGGAGGCCTGCTCTCCCTACCTCTCAGTCACCAATTACCACACTCCCAGTAGATCCATGCCAGTAGGCCTGACGCACTTCTCTGATGCT
Source organism: Toxotes jaculatrix (assembly GCF_017976425.1). NCBI lineage: Eukaryota > Metazoa > Chordata > Actinopteri > Toxotidae > Toxotes > Toxotes jaculatrix. The sequence continues at coordinate 9,911,337 of NC_054415.1, read as the reverse complement.
CTATTTTTCTCACTTTCTCCCTTTTTGCTCATCTCTCCATCCGTCTCACTCCTGTGCTCTCATTGTTTACTCATCTCTCCTGCCCTTTGTCACTTTTCTCACCCATTTTACCTCTCCATTGTACCCAATCCTGTTTATCACCCCCTTACTGTCTGTTTCTGTCTCTCATTCCACCCTTTCCTCCCTCATCCTCCCTGTCCAGGTTCCAGTGTCGGTGGCCATGATGAGTCCCCAGGTGATCACGCCGCAACAGATGCAGCAGATCCTCCAGCAGCAGGTGCTTTCCCCCCAGCAGCTCCAGGCCCTGCTCCAGCAGCAGCAAGCTGTTATGCTACAGCAGGTACACACACATTTACACACACACAAACACACTCACACCTAAATGCATACACACCTAGACAAATATTTAGGCACAAACCCTCTGGCGCATGCAGATGCACACATGCCTAAATGCAAGCCGTGCCCCATGAGCAGTTTCTGAAATGCAGCTGATGCAGACAAACACGTAGTGATGTGGGTGCACAAACAGAAACTTAGAATTGGACATGATTAACCACACCTGCACACACATACACAACCATGTACAACAGTAACAACACACACATCCAAATCTAGTCTTACAATCACACTTTATTATTTTATTACCTCTTTATTTCACCCTTAAAACACCCTCATTTGGTGTCACTGTTTGGTTTGTGTGCAAACATGTACGAAAACACACACATACACACATACACCCCACACATCCCTGAGTCACTGCTGTGCCTGCGTGTGTGTGTTGCAGCCACCAGTCGCTCATGCCAACTCACCGCAGCCCAGTGTCCTTGACACGCTTACCGAGAGGAATCTGAAATTGACGCACTTGTTCATGTCACCTCTAATTAACTGTCTCTAGTGTGTTGCTGGTTCAATTCCCTGACAAGCATCCATCGGGGACTGAGAGAGTAGGGCAGAGTTGGATTGAACAGCAGAAGCTGAATGATAGGTGATGGATGATGTAATATTTGGAATCAGCTTGAGAAAGCACACACTTGGCACAGTCTCGTGTCAGAGTTGAAATACATTTCTCATTCATAGATTTGATTAAGGGAAAGAGAATTGTTTAATTAAGAATGTCAGTCATCCTGATTATTCCTCTTCATTAAGAGTGCTCAGACTCTACATTTGGTTTCGGTACAATGCCGTGGCTTTGTGCTCCTTTTTTCGCAGACACGTCAACGCACTTCAGATTTTACACTTGAATTTTTAAACATGGTCAGTCTCAGCATAGAAAAGTTTATTATATTGAATTAAGTTTGTCATATGGAACAACCAACGGGTGGTTGATTGATGTTGATTAACTGACTACAGCAAGCGTCACAAAACATTTTTCATTTGCTCCTGGGGCTCCTGTTCATTTTTAATATTAGTGTCTGTTAAATCTTCTGGATATTTCTGTGGCAGCTAGCCGAGAACTGGACCGTGCATTCCAGGGTCCTGCTTCGTGAACTTCTCCTTCAGGCCAAACAGCCATGTGAAGTTTACATGAAATAAAACTAAAACCATCTTTTAAATAGCTGCCACAGCCTGTGTGTTAAAGGAATCAGTTCAGTGTTGCGAACCTGTTCCTGAGAGGGTTTATTCTGTTTGTTTCAGCCACTCCAAAGGAAGTCAAAGCACTCTGGCAGCCAAATGTGTAGTTAATATGATGAATTGTTGCCCCCTACAGAACTGTGGGACTATTAAAAGCCCATATGGAGAAGACTGTGAAAGACAGCAGAGTTACAAATGCCAGAAGCAGTAGAAGATATAATTTATAATGTGCAACAGTTTCTGCATAACTAACATGTGAAGTACATCTGGAGCTGAAGCAGTGCAGGCAAGATTAAGAGAAAATGTCTTGTTAATTGTAGGGGATCTACTTTAAGGGTTTTTGCATGTGAATCTAAATCAATTAGATTTAGTTATACAGGCCCAGAATGACTTAAAGTCTGACTCATATCATTTTGAAGCCAGGGTCTGTAAATGCTCTCGAGTTATTTAGGGTTATATTAAAAAGAAAACAGGGATGTGCACTTAGGTAAATATGTGCATGTGCATTTCCTTAATCTTGTCTTGGTCCTCTGTCTGTGGGGTGTGTGTGAATGTGTGTCCACAGCAACACCTGCAGGAGTTTTATAAGAAACAACAGGAGCAGCTTCATCTGCAGCTTCTCCAGCAGCAACACCCTGGCAAGCAGGCTAAAGAGGTACGTGCACCACATGTACAGATTTACACCACCTTTAGTTTCCACACCCAATCAAAGATGTTAACAACTCAGAGGAGACAGACTGTGAATGTAGGGTGTGTGCATGTTGAAAATCAAACCCTCTCCCATAGAGCATGTATGCCTAATTCTCTCTTCATTTCAGATTTCTTGTTTTGGAATTAAGTTAATTAAGCTGGTTATTGTTTAGTAATGATATTAGTTTGTCACCAGTAACTAACCCCTTAGCACAATGCCATCTGTACTCTTGCAACTCTTCTTGGGAATGACTCCATTAATGAACTGTTCCAAGGGACGATGACAAACACTATGCATATGCACATGCTCACACATACTCACTGATTTATTGAAAGGAGACCAGAGACAAAGGGTCCTGGGTCCAACTCGTTAATGAACTGTTTCTGTGGGCGTGCAAACACACACAAACACATGCACCCCCCGCTAAAGTTACAGTATACCATAACGCTCATAAATCACGGTGACAGGCAGACGGTCGACAGACATGGCTCCGTCTCGTTCTCTTTGGCTATCAGAGAAGAGGAGACAGGCATGACAACCTTAGCCACATTTACGTAACCGTGCTGCTGCTGAACCCTGAGAGCCAGTCTAGAGACACATCCAGACAACACTGTACGTGTAGAAGCAGTTAAATTGATCAGAAAAAATAGAAAGGTATCACATAAACACGCACGCTTTGTCCTTTTTCCTCCCTCTCTGCGTTGCACCTCTCAGTGTCTCTTCAAGCAGCCCATTATGCTGCCCCTACAGGAAGCCGCAACTGACCTCCCGGCGGCTTTGTTTCTGTTTGGATTTGTGAATAGAGTTTTTCAGGGCCCCCGCCATCAAATATGGAATAGAAATTGCTCCCTTATTTCTCTTGAGGCAGGGTGGAGGAGTAGGGAGGGCAAACTGCCTCCCTCCATCACTCCATTATGCAGCCTGTTTTCCAGTGAGCGCATCACAAGTTTTGCCCCCCCCCCCCCCACACTCTACCCCCTGCCTCCACCTCCATGCTTTCCCAGGTCCACACTAATATAAACATACAGAAACACTTGAGTGTGACATGCTGTATGCATGTACACATGTATGTGAAGAGGAGAGGAAAAACATTGAAATTAGAGTTAAAAATTTACCCATATGCATCCACCCCCTTTTGACCTGAAAGACAAAAAAGATTGAATAAATTCACTTATTACCTGAGTTTTCTGTTTAAAATAGACATTTGTCACATGGCACTGTGTTACAGCTGAGAGCCAAAGCTTTTGTTTCTTCCTAAATTTCACTCCTCCTCTGACTTGTTTTGCTGCGGTGACTGAGCTTGATGTTTTTCATTTTGTTGTTGTTTTTGTTGTTGTTTTGCACTAAGCTTATGCAATTGCCTGTCTGGCCCAGCGATAAACAACTCTGTGAGGCAGCGAGGAGAACAGAGAGGGGGGGGGGGGTGTGGACGCTGTGCATGTGTGTGTGTTTATATTTGCGTGTGTGCATTCACACGCACATGATGCTGTAAATCTCTCACTCTGCCAGCTCCCTCTGGCCACATAAGCTGTAACAGACCATCAGTGAAGGCGAGACAATTAACTATCAGTGGTGGAGGGGTGGGGTGTGGGATGGAGGATTATACCGGAGGCTTAGTATCATACACAATCACAAGCCACATACACTGACAGGCTTGAGAGCTGGTATATCAGCGCGGCTTTGTGCCTGTTTGTGTATGTGTTCTCATGGACGCACGCAAAGAGACAAGAAGGCAACAGCGCTGTGGTACAGCCCAAAAAACAGGAGGGTAGACTAAGTGAGCACAGACAGAGAGGGAGAGCGTGCAGAGAGGCAGAAGAAGAGGCAGAGAGGTATAGCTAAGGTCACGGCAGAGGCGAGTGAGTGCAGACTCTCCACACACACACACAGAGCACAAACACCGCTCCGTCTTCTCACTCCTCTCCCTCTCTCTCAGTTGTTAATTCGTCTGTAATTTTCCCTCCCTCCTCTCCTCTCCGCTCCTCTCTTGCTCCTCTCCTCCTCCTCCTCCTCCTCCTCTCTATAGCAACAGCAGCAGCAGCAGCAGCTGGCCGCCCAGCAGCTCGTCTTCCAGCAGCAGCTCCTGCAGATGCAGCAGCTCCAGCAGCAGCAGCACCTGCTCAACATGCAGCGGCAGGGCCTGCTCTCGCTGCCCGGGCCCGCTCCCGGCCAAGCCGCCCTGCCCGGACAGACCCTGCCCCCGCCAGGTAAGAGGAGGGGGAGGAGGAGGAGGAGGAGGAGGAGGAGAACCGGAGGAGGGGAAGGGATGAAAGGGGGTGGGAGGGGGAGGGAGAAGGGAAGTGTTGGATTTGGTCGTGTTGATCCTGAGCACGTGACTTGCAACAGAAGTGGTCACATGCTTCCTGTGTTTTGTCTGCAGGTGTGTTTGTCACTGTCTGGACGTCTTTCACTGTCCCTTCGCGCTGTCAGTCTTTCATCTTGTGTCTCCAAGTCTGTCTGTCCCACTCCTCCTCTGTCTTTCTGTCCTGGCTGTCTTTGTCTTTTCTCATTGGTATGCACCTATGTCCCCTCTAAGTATGTTCATCTCTAATTATGTTTGTCTGTCTGCCTTCCCCTCATTGGTATGCTCTTCTACCTTCCACTTTTTCCTCTAACTCTCCACATGATCATTTTGTTTAGTCTTCCATTCTTCCTCTCTCACTCTCCCTCTCTCCTCTTGTCTGATTATGGCTTTCTTTGTCTACTGCCGTTTCTCTCTCAGCTCTGCCCTGCCTGTGTTTGTGTTTGTTGTTTTTCCATCTGTTCCTATTCCCCCGCTCCCCAGCCCCCTCCTTTCTTCCCCGGTTGTTGTTGTTGTTGTTGTTGTTTACTGCCTTCACTGAGAGCCAGGGAGAGAAGAGTAAAAGGACAGAGAGAGAGAAAGGAAAGCAGGCTCCATTTTCTCCTCCTGAGCCAAGTAAACACCTATGTTTGTTGTTTACCACCAAAATGGCGGAGACAGAAAACAACAGCCAGGGAGATGTTAGAAGGAAATCAAAGGAGTGAGTATTGCCTAATTAGTTGCCAGGCTGAAAACAACCAGTGGACAAAGCTTGTTTATCTCAGATGCAACATGCACACGTTCACTGTAATCAATGTTTTATAGCTCTTGCTCGTTGAAAACACCCAAATGTTTGAGACTGAGGACTACCTGAGTAATCTGTTAACAGGTAGCATCAGTATCTAACTGGACAGAGTAGACGAAGAACAGTTTTATTGATCAGCACTGTATGAGTTTAAATTCAGGTCTGCAGTGTTGTAGCAGAGGATGATTTTCGCTTAGTGAGGGTAAGGCCTTCAGTCATGCAGCTTTATAAAACTTTTCAAGGTGCTGAATAAAGTTTGGGATTCAGCTTTTGCCTCACACTGGATACTAGGATTTGCATTTAGTTGAGCAGCCTTATTGATACTGTGTACACGAAGTTTAATTGTCTCATTCTTCTTCTCTTTCTTCCTCTCATCCTCTCCCTACTCAACCCACTTTTGCTTCCCACTCTCTGCTCTCTTCTCTGCCTTTGTTTCTCTGTTTCTTTTTCTTATTTTTCTCTAACCTCTTCATTTCTGTAGCTGGCCTGAGCCCCGCGGAGCTCCAGCAGTTGTGGAAGGACGTGACCGGAGGCGGCGGTCACAGCATGGAGGACAACGGCATCAAGCACAGCAGCAGTGGCACTGGCACCGGCGGAGGTGGCGGCGGTTTAGACCTCTCCACCAACAACACTTCTTCAACTACCTCCTCCTCCAATCCCGCCAAAGCATCACCGCCTATCTCTCACCATTCCATTGCCAACGGACAGTCCCCTGCCCTCAACCACAGAAGAGAGAGGGAAAGGGAACGGGAAAGGGAGCGAGAGAGGTACAATAACTGAAATGTCATCTGCCCACCTTTTTCGATACAGCACCACAGAAAAAAAGCAGAGGAGATGAAAAGTTTACAGAGGCATGTTTGTTACCCATCACACAAGCTTGTTGTTTTTGTGCCACGAATAGATGTAAGAACATATTAGAACACCGCCCTCCCATCCAGAGTATTTGTCCTCGTTTAAAATAACAGCATTGCTACTACAGGGAAGACATGATGTTTTGTTTATTTGTTCAATAGTTTATTAGTGTCTTGGTAATATTAAAAAAAAAAAATTGCCTTGTACTCCCAGGGGACCGTGTGTGCCATTGAACGCACTTAGCTTGCACACAGATATCAAAAGCAGGCAAAGGAAGCCATGCAGGCAGGCGTACTTACAACAAGCCTCTCTGGCAGGCAAGACAAGGTAACCTGCTTGTACATTAAGTATTTAGTGCTTTCTCTCTTTTCTTTTCCCCCCCTTTTGAAAATTACCTTCCTTGCTTACTTGTCATGTAAACAGAATACGTGATGCCTTGAGTGGCGTTTCCAGGATGTTTATCCTTGTGATGGCGTCTTTTATAAATGCACCCCGCACCAAAACACTGAGTGTTCACATATCTGCCTATCTGGCCCATGCATTATTCAAAGGCTTTTCTTGGGCGATATTATAATAAGGACTTAGGGTAGCGGTGTGTGCGTATGTGTCTGTGTGGATGCTTGGTAGAGACTCACACTGGAGGTGGAAGTGCTGTGTAATTGGTTTAAAGTAGATGCTATCTCTCCACTACCACTAAAAGGAGGCTTGAAAAAGATATCTTTAGAAGGAAGACAGAAGGAAAGAGAGAAGTAGGGAGGGAATGAGAAGAGAAGGAAGAAAGGCGGGGAAAAAAAAAGACTTTTTATCTGCCTGTGTCCCGAGGGGTGTGTGGTGTCTCATAATGATCGAACAAGGAGTATTGTCAGGAGCACTGCTTACTAACATGCCACAGATCGATGTGGGGGGAAGCCCCACTGTAAAACACAGTGTGAGCTGTGCCAGTGCTAACACACACACACACACATATTCATGGGCCACACACACAGACATGCATGCACATCGTCATCAACCATACACAAACGTGCACAGACATAACCTATAAGTAGACAAACATGCACACACACATCACGCAACACACTCTTATTCGCATTTTCACACACAGACAGACGCGCACAGCAGTGCCAAGACGAAAGGTTAAACTGTCATCTTTAATAGGATGTGCTGTCTAGGCAGGGTCGTAACTTATTTGGGTGCCATTTGAAAAACGCCAAGCACCCCTGCTCCCCTCGTCCTCAAAGAACATAAGTTACACACAGTATTAATCTCCTGATGAAAATTATATGGCTGTCTGGATTTTTAATGTTTACTTGAAAGCCTCCACCCCTCCTCCCCATAATAGCTTTACAAGATGGGATGGTGGCTGTGGTGGAGACAAAGCTACAGTTCACTGTACTGTAGATTTCCACTGGGGATGTTAGCTGAACTTATGTTCAGCTAAGATGTCATAATGTGGTTGCATATAATGATTATTTAGTTCGACTGGACATGAATAGTTAGAAATGGGAGCACACGGAATTATTTCTCTCACCCAAGTTTTCAAAGCATTTCTGTTTCAGTCAGCCGTTGTCAACGTATATGTACAGTTCTCTTTCATTCTGTTTCTCCTATAGAGCCTCAGCTATTGAGCGGTTCACCTGAACTGACCTGGTTTCGCCTCTTTCTTGCTGATAGTAACGTCACACAAACTCACAAACCCCCTGCTTCTCTTTGCTTTTTTGTTTGTTCATTTCTCTCTCTCTCTCTCTCTCTCTCTTTTTCATTTTTTTGTTGCTCTGTCTCCAGTTCACTACATGAAGAAAGTGGAGGGACCCACCCACTGTACGGTCACGGTGTGTGTAAGTGGCCCGGCTGTGAGAACATCTGTGAGGACTTCGGACAGTTTCTGAAGTAAGAATGACCCAGATGTTATACTGCTGGAGATGATGTCTGCTCACCTGTCCTTGTTAATGTCGGGTTTTTCTTTTTTTGTGTGTGTGTGTGTGTCTGTGTACAAGAAGCCAGTGTGTATTTTATTGTGAGACACACAAAAGTTATCCCTTACACTACAGCACCTCCTCTCTGTGGGTACAGAGGAGCCTAACAAAGAAAACATCACTGCCTTTCAAAGAGCACATTTTGACCTTCCAGACAGGCAGTTGACAGAGTTCAGCTCTAGCAGCGCAGGATTCAGACCAACTCTGATCCATAACAAATCTCCTTCCTGGCGTGGAAGGGCCTGATAGGTTTGTGAAAAAGCGTCAAAAGCTAATGGCAACTCGCACGGCCGCACACTTACCTCCACAACAAAGGCCCCCATTCACTGTTGTCATGGTGCAGGCGCCAGAGCGAATGAACTCTTCATGCTCCATCAACAATTTAGTTAATTAGCTCATTTGTAATTGGCCGGCTTTGTTGCCAGGATGTTAGTGGGGGGACATCAAAGGAAGAAGGTGTTTGCAGCGCTGCCGATTACAGGTTATCACATTGCCACTCACTGAGAGTCTCTCTCTCTCCCCTCTCTCTCTCTCTCTCTCTCTCTCTCTCTCCTCACTATCACTCTTTCCCTGGTTCCCTGCTCTCACACAGAGAAGAAAAGAGAGGGAAAGCTTTAATTTGAATATTCTAATTAGATTTGTAATTAACTGTGAAATAATGATCTGGCGAGTGTTTTTCATGGGCTGTAAATGTCCATGTGAATTCGCATAAACTCTTGAAATCAGGACATTGTTCCGGCATATTTTCCAAATTATGCATTTTTCTACAGTAGCGATTGTAATAACTTGCAGAAAGCTAAAAAAAAAAAAAAAAATTACTGATACAAGAAACTAGTCCACCCATGGGGATGTGCTGCACGATTTAGGTCAGGCATTTGCTAATACTACAGCAGCAGCTTGTGAATTAAAACTAAAAGGTGTATCTGTGAAATGAAATGACTCCAGTAAACATAGTGTTTACCAGTCTTTCTAAGGCACAGCCAGACAGGACATTAGGCTGCATTTTCCCACTCTGTCAAGGTGTACAATACACTCCACGCAATCATAACTGACAGCGATGGATTTAAATGAATCCGAGGTGAATGTAGATTACAACTATAGCCTGACAAGTGTGTTTGCTCATCCCCTGTGGAAAGCGTGCCACATACATGTTAATGTCAATATCAGTTTTCCAGTGCGGGGCCCAGCACATCCATAGGCATCATCCTGTGTAAGTTTAGGACTCATTCTTATGAAAAGCCACTTTGCTGTGTGCGATCCATTGTCCGACCTGGTCTACATGTATACTAGTCCAGGTAGAAGAGTTTGCCTTGCAGCTCGGGAACAGATGTGTGTGTGAGAAGGCAAGTCTGTATCGGATTAGCAGGTTTTCTGATATCTTGTCCTATCACCTTGGTGCACTTACTTAAAGAAGACATCAGTCTATCCGTCTGCACTATACGCTCTGTTCACACACAAACACACATAAGTCTGTGTGCTCTTAGGATACTGTGTCTTGGTAGCTTAGCTGGTTATTTAGGTGAGGCACAGAGATACGCCGTATAAAGCGATGTGCCTGTGAATCCGGTAAGCTGGTAAACCAGTGCAAAAGGACACATGGTTGTAAAGACAAACTGAAAGAGCGAGAAAGACAGACGGAGGGAAAACAGGTAGATTTCATACTTGAAAGCAAAAGCACAGGTTGGCAGACGGTTTTGTAAGAACGCTTGCCAGAACATTGGCTGCTACAAAACAGAGCAGTTTCTTGGTTCAGCTTCCCCCAACACATCCCTGCAAGTCAGAGGCTGGCTCTGTACTGTAACCCAGCCAGCACATGAAAACAGACACCAACAAAGAAGGCAGACTCGTCATCAGAACAAAGATGGCTGCTCTGTGGCGTGCCTTGGAGCAGTGATTGTCGGTGTCAGAGGGAGTCCTTTTATGTTTCAGGAGATGCCAGTCGACTACACACACACCGACGCGCACATGCACACACACACAGGCACAGTTTAAACGGGGTTACATAAAGCGGGTGTCAGATTTAGATGACAGTTTAGATGTTGGTAGTTGGGTGTGGGTTACGTTTGCGGGGGGAGGCGGGGGGACCCAAGTCAAGCTGGCGTCTCGTAGCTCGCTGTAGGAGCTCAGCTCAGCGGCAGTGACACGTTTAGTCACCTATTGTTTTGTTGCATGAAGAAACTTGTCAAGATCAGCATTTAATAGCTCTTCAGTGTGCTTTTAAGTGTTCTCACCTGGAAAAGGTAGCCGCAAGGTGGCTGGCACCCTGAATTAGCTCTCTGAAGTTCAAAAATGAAATAATATTGCTGGGAATGTTTCTTGAGTGGTGGGTGTTGGAGTTTGTGTGTGTGTGTGTGTGTGTGTGTGTGTGTGTGTGTGTGGTAGTTACACAAGATGAGAGGGAAAAACATTAACGCTATTAGTCTATGTGCTAGAGCTATTATTGTGCTGTGAGCCTTTATGGTAAACATAAAAAACAGAAAATGCAATAAATGCTTGAACATTTAACTTCTTCATAAGGATAATTTTCAAAGCTTTATGAAGCCATGGTTTTTATAGAGCACTACACTTATTAATTTAAATTATTCCCGATTTCAGGAATGAGTATAATGATTATATAAAAAAAGATTATACGAGACCAGTATATACAAGTCTTCTTCCCCATACTTTGGCCTTTTACCTCATACGCCCTCTTTTAATTTGATGTCCTCCCACATCAAAAACATACAGTCAGTCTACACATAAACAGATATTTGCTCTCACACACACACACACACTTAACTCTTCCACTCTCTGTCACCACTCCGCTTTCCTTATTACTGGCAGGAAGGCAGGCTCCATGTTAAAATGGCAAGCTCAGCCGCTAACCTGAACGCTGGTGTCTGTAACCCACTGCTAATTAAACCCACAAGGCACCAGCCAAGTGTCTTCGTCTCTATATAATGTACACATACACACATGCACACACTGTGGAGGCAGACAGGCAGGCAGTCAGGCAGGCCCCTGGCCCCTGGATAGCTGAGTTTCCCTCTACCCCTCCACATGTCTACTGCTCTGTGACAAGACCTTTAAAACGGAGGGCATTACTTATGCACCACCACCATTGGGAGAGTGTCTGTGTGTGTGTGTGTGAGTGTATATGTGCTGATGCCGTACGTGTGTAGCTACATATGGCTGTATGCTTCTTCAGTTTCTCATCTGACTGAACTGGTGTTGGTGTGTGTGTTTGCGTGTCACGCGTAGACAGTTAGAGGGCCTAACTTGCTGTTCTCTGCTGGGCGTTCGTAGCCCCTGATAATACACACAGACAATTAGCAGAAGAGCATCATCCATATATGCTGGCTTGAGTAGATTTATTATTGGGCCCTTAGTGGACGTTGATGGCCTATACATATTCATACACACAGCTGCAGGGAAAAACCTTTGAGATGTTTTGCTCCCTTCTCTTAAAGAGAACTGAGAAACTGCAGCATCCAGTGAAAAGAAATCTTTATCTGGTGGTTGGAAAAACAACGTCTGTGTGTCTCACCCGTCCATTCCTGTCAGTCTTTATTTATCAGTCTCTTTGCCTCTTTATTTGCTGTTATTTGCTTTGATTTCTCTACCTTTGCTACGTCTCTCGATCACCATCCTTTCTTCCACGTTCTCACTTGGCCTTCATCACATGGGTATTTCCCTCTTCAGCGCAGAAATCAATGGGCCTCTAAAGCGAGATTTGAACAGTAAACATAAACAGTAGACGGGCCTGACTGTGAAACAATCATCCTCCACCTCTAAGTTTAAATGGTTGCACCTGGATGCTACAGTTAAGATGAATCTCTTTGACTCCTTCTTCTTTTTGTCTCTATTTCTTCTTTCTCTTTTTTGCCTCTATAATTAGAGGCAACCAAAAGGTAGCAAAGATCAGAGCTTTGGTGTAATGACAATTTTCTCACATGGATGAAAAAAAAAATCATATAAGAGCAAAGGGCTTATAAGGAAAGCAGTTGTGTAATTAGAGATGACAGTTTTGTACTTCAGAGAGGAGAGACATACTTAGTATGTTTGTGCCCACATCTCAGTAAATAATATGTTCTTTATTATTGTTTTCTGTCTGCCCGTCTGTGTCTATGTCCCCCCCTCCTCCCTCTTCTGTCTTTGTGTGGCATTATTAATGCACAGTAGGACATGCTGCCATTTGAATATTTCATAAATGCATGTAGTAATCTGCCTGTAATCACCTTGCTAACTGGCCAGCGGTGGAACGTGTGTGTATGAAAATAGCTGGCTGGAGGACTGTCGAGAGGCCTTCATGGACAAACACACACACGCACACATACATTGACAAAATATAAGAAAAACAAGCTGCTTGTCGATGAGAGGCAAACTTAATAAAGATTTTTCCCCCCCTCTCTTTTTTTTGTAATGAGGTATCTTCAGGGACAGCGAGCAGCCCGCTCTGTGCTTTTGAAGCAGCTGTAATTCATGACACACGCCATACATCAAGTGCATAAGATAGCATTATGGGCAGTGAAATGAAAAGGGTATTTGCAACATTAGTTCCCTCATCCTTCGAGGGACGTGATTAAATGATTAATGAAATGCCCCCTTTTTGCATGCGCATTCTGAAACAGCAATTAGGCACAGGGCTGGAGAAATCCACCCCGTTCGTCCCTCCCCTCTCCGCCGCTATCCCTCATCCATTCCACTCCCCCATCTCTCCTTTTTTTAATGCTACCTCATTCTTGATTTATAATGAAACATTTCTGAGCATTAGAGCTGAAATGGTTACAAAAGTATAAGCAGGGATGAGATGGAATGGTTTTAAATGTGTGCAGTGTAATTGAAAGGTACAGAGCTATTGTGATTACAAATGTTCTATTCAGCCTTTTGATTGGCAGGCCAAGAGAAGCCGGCTCAATGAGTTGTCTTGTTTTGCACATTGCAGATAAACAAGAAGTGAGGGGTTTGGAAGAGAATTGGGGAATATGTGGTGGGAGTGTGTATTTCTGTGTCTGCCTGCACGCTTTTTTGTGTGCCAATCAGTGTTTGTTCATGAAAATGTAAGCGAGTGTGTGTTCTTAGATAAAGTGAAAGCCAGGGAGAGAGAGTGAGATTTTGTACTCCCTCTAATGCACTGGAGGCAGCGCTGTAAATGATCATTGAAGGGTCTGCAAGCTAACCTATAATTACTGGAGATAAAGTGGCAGCTCTGGCATTTCATAAGCATGCCTCCTCAAAGCTTGCTTTGTGAGTTTGTCACCAATGATCATTTAGATAGAGGCTCATTACCCAGCATCACAACACTTTAGAAACCCCTTTTTGCCCCATATTTGTGTACTGCCTTTTTGTGTGTGTGTGTGTCTATGTGTGCGTTATGTGTGCTTTACCGGGAGTAAAGGTCTATCTTAATGGTGAGGCTCTTTTGTGTCCTACAGACGAAATCCAATCAAGACAAAAACCCTCATTGACTATTATGGCTGTCTGGCTGCCTTTTTCTTCTAATGAGGCGAACACACCAGATACATTTAATATGTCTGCTGCAGGATAATGCACCTTCAGTGGAAGAGCAGCTTTTGTGTGTCAAATGTTGCTGGTGTTAAATTGCGTGTATTGTTTTCGGTAAACGAAGGAGACAAAGCCGTTCTGCTGGGCTAGCATCTTTTATTCTCTATAGAAAGCAGTGCTCGGGGTGGCACTGAAGTTAGCCATCAGAACTGGCACAGGCCTATTGTCATGTTAAACATGGCACCACACACCGTCATGTTACTTCTAATTACCTCATTTCAGAGTGGAACAATGGTTCCTAACAGGATCCTATAGATAATTGTCCCAGTATAGAAATATTATCATAAAAATAAAACAGTGGTGAAGTTGATACTGTAATTATCATCCTCTACAATTTTGATCATAGTGAAAATAAAAATAAATTTGCTGTCTTCTGCTAGCTGTGACATATTTGATCGATTTTTTTTCTAAGTGGTATGTAATATCTCTCTCTCTCTCTCTCTCTCTCTCTCTCTCTCTCTCTCTCTCTCTCTCTCTCTCTCTCTCTCTCTCTCTCTCTCTGTCCCTCCACCTGCAGGCATTTAAACAATGAACATGCCCTCGATGATCGGAGCACAGCTCAGTGTAGAGTCCAGATGCAAGTCGTACAGCAGCTGGAAATACAAGTAAGTTTTCTTTGAGGTAACAAAGAGCTCCTCAGTGCGTAGTTTGAACAAAGCTATGTGTGCTGTTACATTTTTACCATTGTCACATATTATGAGAGTGAACTCATTTCTCGTTTAAGTCACCAATCACCCAGTCAAAACTTTATTTTTTGAAAGTTGTGTGAGCGAGAGAAAGGCCACACTGTGGTCTGCTTAATATTTCCAGACAAGCAGGACCTGCTGAATTCAACAAAGCCACTAAACAAAGGAATCCTCAGGCCTTACAACGAAAGCCATTATGGCTGTTTTAATTGAATTAAGCGTGTGCTTTATTTTCTCTGCTTTCTTTTTTTTTCTCCTCTTTTTCTTTCCAATTAATAGCGAGTGCATCTCTCCCAGTCTGCTGTGTTAATTAACTGCACTTTGCACCTGAAGAAAGCTCAAAAGGAGGGAACTATTTTCAGTAGGTGGAGCGTGACCTTATTAAGAAGTCATGCTGGCTAGATAATGAGAGCGCTGATTGAGCGCTCTCATTATTACTCAGCACTGCTGACAACCGCTCCTCTTCCTTTAGAAACAAATAGATATGTATGTTTTAAACTGGGCTCCAACAGAGTGACAGCTGGAAATACTCAGTCTGCCAGTTGAAACCAGGCCCCAGCTTCTTCAGGCTTTGCACAGTATCACATTTTGGCTCACAGCTGACCAGTTCCTCACAATGAAGTTATTATTATTATTATTAAAACTGGATCACAATACTACTAGAAACATTGAGAATATGAAGTGTGGTGTACAGTATAAAGAGCTCCAGCTGCAAACTTGTGTTCTTTCCATTTCTTGTCCTGTTCTCACACACTGTTTTTATCTGGTCCGATAAATAGTTTGTATAAGGCATCTGGAGTGTGTGTGTGTGTGTGTGGTGGTGGGGGGGGGGGGTTAAAAGTAAATAAATGCTGATGCATGGAAAAAAATAAATAAACTATATGAAATAATGCAAGTCATTTATTTAATTTTATCTCATTTCCCGTGTTTTGTTTTCCATTGCAAAACAAAGTTGTTGAAGCTTGCTCTTTACAGTGTGACCAATTACAGTGGTGCACTTGTGTTGTCGGCCCTGTCTCTTCTCTTCTCTCCTTTCTTTCATTCCTTACTCCCACCATCCCTCTCGTCCACTTTTTTTTTTTCCACAAGAGCCGTCACTCGTAATGAGGCCCAGCTCTGTGTATGTGTGCACCTCTGTGTGTGCATGTGTGTGTGTATACGCCTACTTGCTTGTCTGTTTCTCTCTGTGTGTTTGGTCCTTGTGTGTGTGTGTGTATTAAGGGTGTGGGGGGGGTTGATCCTTTCACATGGTCCAGTCCCTGTCACTCCCTGTGAATTAGATTGATGATAGGCGATGGCTGGGGCCACTAACTGGACCAGGGAGGCGGGGCCGCCTGGCACCCTGTTTGGAAGACCCCTTCACCTCTCAGCAGCTGCTGGCTGCGCTCCATCCCCCTAACAGTGTCCACAGGACTTTGAGCAGACACTCAGGACCACCTAATTTATGGCCCAAGTAGCTTGTTACTGTCAGAGCCTCGCTGACCTAAATTCTGCTATTGACAAAAAGATGAAATGCTATTTGTTTTGCCTGACCTGTCTGCACCCTCTCCCCTCTTCTCCCCCAGCCTCTCATATTCTCCTTACATCATGAGCAGAACTGCTGTCCCTTCTTCACTTGGTTTATATCAAACCTTTTCTTTCTCTCTTCTGTTTTCTTTCCTTCATTCTTTTTACTCTGCCACCCAAACCTTATGTCTCATATTTTATTGTCATTCTTTTGTCTATTCCTCTCCTCTCTTCTCCTCTCCTCTCCTCTCCTCTGCTCTAATCTACTCTAATGTACTCTCTTCTTCTTCTTCTCTCTTAACAGCTTTCTAAAGAACGTGAGCGTCTTCAGGCGATGATGACCCACTTGCACATGCGGCCCTCGGAACCTAAGTCATCTCCCAAACCAGTGAGTGCATATTGCTCTGGCTACCGTAAACAGGCTTGGCTATGAATGAGGCCCCAACACAGAAAATGAAACAGTTTAACTGCCATGCAGTTGTTTGAGTGAGTGACAGAAGATGAAGCGGGTGGGGGGAGGGGGGGGGCGTACGATTTGTAATACCAAGTTACATCTGCTTCTTATCAGGTATTGTGCACCGTGAGAGGACAATAGAGTTTGGAAGTGTATTAGATGGCAGAGCGGTGGAGTCCTTGGCTAAAACGCAGGGTTATTTCTTTGTGATAGATATAATAGCCAAAACAACCTGTTGGCTGCTGATGACTGTTTGGCTCGGTGGCCGCAGCGGCACTCAGAAGTGGAATGAAAGAGGAGAAGATATGTCATTTTAACAACAAACACCTGAAAATTACAGCTGAGTGGTGAAGACGGTGTGGTGTTGACATAAATACCCACAGTGCTGCTGAAATTGGTTACAGAAAAAAAAAAAAAGAAAATCCAAAATTGTGAAAGGGGTCATTGAAGAAGGAAAATGATGTCACTCTCCATCTTCTTTCTCTTGCCTTTTACTTTTAGATTGAATGATTATAAATGCATTTCTCCCAACCAGTATTTGAATTTAATATTAAGATGATACATTTTTGCAAATATTATTTTCTCCCAATTTTAGACGTTTTGAAATATTTGAGAGCAAAACATTGTTAGCGTGTTTCTGCTGCTTAGTAAGTGCCTACTTTCAATAGAATAATTTTCCTCATCACCTCTCATCATGGAATGTAGATAATCACAAGATAGCATAATTATCCCATAATTCCATCAGGAATCAAACTCGCTTTTATTATTCAATCTCTCTCTCTCTCTGTAGCGTTTTTTTTTTTTTTTTTTTTAATCTTCAAAACTCCAGAAGCTTGGTTCCATCTCGTCCAATAAAGAATTTGCAGCCTATAATCCATTCCTGAATATGAATGAATGATGCTAATGAAGTATTGCATTACATAAAGCACACTTGAAAGAGCAGCTAATTGCATTTGATGGTGGGGGCAATTCAGACAGAATTCTTAAATGAACAGTTAAGTCTTCAGTTTTAAGGCTCCCCCGGTTTTTCAGGGGAGGTAGGATGA
Source organism: Toxotes jaculatrix (assembly GCF_017976425.1). Taxonomy (NCBI): domain Eukaryota; kingdom Metazoa; phylum Chordata; class Actinopteri; family Toxotidae; genus Toxotes; species Toxotes jaculatrix. Next base: position 9,893,927 of record NC_054415.1, on the reverse strand, counting down.
AGATTTGGTGCAGGGAAGAACATGCGGGCTTGTGTATCCACTCCGCCAAAGTGAATAGACATAACCAAAGAGAAATGGTTGGTGGATTTAAAATGGCAGCATGGTTTTACACCTGGTAGAATCACAGGTGCAGGATAGAAACAGCCCAGCCATTTGATAAATATGAGTTATCTGTGTTAGCCTATCAGGGCTGAAAATAAGTCTTATTTTTTTCATTAGTGAAAATCACGTACAACCAATGCCAGGGAAATACAAGACACAGGCTCCAGTATGACACCATTTGTTCTCTGAAACTCACTTCATTAAATGCTACCTTTTGGCCATGCCATGGATGGATGACAATCAAAGTTAGCAAGGCTTTAAGTTCTGAATAATAAGATCTCTCTCTCTCTTTCTCTGTCTGTCTCTCTCCTCTAAATCTTGAGTGTGTATTCAGATGAGCGAGAGGTGGCAAAGTGCTCACTCCCCTCTCCATCCGTTTGACTGTAATCAATTCTATTCTACCAAAATGGGATTGCATGCCTGCAAACATGTCACGCTTGTTGCTGTGTCTTGTAGGTGAAAAGGCGGCAAAAAGGACAGGAAATTATGTTTTAACATTATAAATATACATGCCCATACACACATGAAGGCATGCCTTTTGAATTTGATTAGCATATATTGAGGTGTTTTCTGCTGTTCAGTATGTGAGCGTTTATCAAATTCTCCTTCTGTGGAGTCTTCAGTTCGTATTCCACAGTTCAATTTCGGGTTTGTGTACATGCGGCAGGATCCATAACACAGAGATTTTTCCCATTAGATGTGATGTGCCCAAAGCTGCACAATTAAAGTACATGGCTTTATATACATTCATGTTTTGGGTAGATATTTCTGAGTATTAGTTGTGTATAGTCAATCAGACATACATATACAGATGAATAGGTGTGTACACGTGTACTTTCCATAACCCGCTCCAATTGTCTTTGCAACCAGCCCTCGTCCCAGCCCATAACTGTAGCAGCTCATTATAGCCAAGTGGGCATATAATTATCATCTGAAAACCCCTACATCCACCGGAGTCTCTCAAACTTGACATTTTATCCTATTTATCAACACATGCCACAAATGACCGCTGATACCTCCTCCTCACCCTCAGCCCACCATCTCTCACTGCCTTTGGGCCCACCCCTCCCGTTCCCTTCCATCTTTCAAGTCGGTTTTAATTCAAACTCTCACAACGGATGCATTCCACTTGTAGACTCACAATTAAGGCAATTTGGTTTGAATATGTAACGATGTCATTACCATTCCAAGTAAATTAGTGCTGAGACTAAAAGGTCAGTTAAGAATTTTCCAGTCGGTTAGAGCCTCTCACATGAGATTTGGGTAGCAAACGCAAAAGTGGTGGAAAAGCCGGACGATTAGTAGGCGAGGTTGGCATTCGTGCCATACGCAGCTAACATTCTCTGGTCCCTAATGTTGAAGGAGTGGAGATGAAGACTGAGTGTGTGTGTGGACTCACCATAAATGTCCATGCAGATTATTTTAAGTTGAAGTGTCTTTTCAACCTTACCCTGGGAAAAGAACTGAACTCCTACTTTCAGTACTTCCTCTTGCACTGGAGATCTCACTGGATTAGGGGCAATAATGTGTAGCTGATTTGATGAAGTGTCATCCATGAAGTCATTACACTGCCATCCTGACTACAGTCTCAAACTCTACCTATAAAATGAGGCTTTTAAAGTTAACAAATTAATACTTGCTTCTCATGTTTAACAAATTAGTTTGCATGGATAATTATCTACAGTGGCTTTTTGCATAGCTGGCTGTCCTAACCAGGTGCCCACTGTCTTTCACACTAAAATAGTGACCTTGGAATTTTGCTGTTGCTGTGAATGAGGATAAATCTAACCCAAGTCTGTTAAAGGTGGCTATGACGAAGGCTTTAAATTGGCTGAATACTGCTGAGCTTTGGTATGAAATGGGGGCCATGAGTTTCTATAGTAACTACAGGGTTAGTTCAGTATTAAGGATTTTAATAACTGATAGTATAGCAGCTCTGTTACAGTACATATTCTCACTTCTCATACTCACTGACTGTAATAGCAGGATTTTTGGCTATAGCCCAAGTCACTATAGTAACCCTAGGGTACTATAGTGACTTGGGCTCAACCCTTTCAAAGTGGAACATAATGTCACAAGTAGGGTTGTGGTTCTGGACCAGGGTCGTATAACCCATAACTCAAGCAATTCACACCAACAGCAAACAAGGCTGTACCTTCAGTTTGAAAGGATTATGGGCGGTTGTAGTGGGGGAGTTAGAGAAGGAGGGAGGGAGCGAGTGAGGGAGGGAGGGAGTGATAAATAGAGAGATAAAGAGAGATGGGGCCGGGATAACACGGAGGCTGATCGTTGGATAATCTTGAACAGCGTGCTCTAATTAGAATTCTTATGATACAATTTGGTGGTTGTAATTAGTGGAGATGGGCTGGCTCCTCTCCACGAGCCTTGTTAGTGGAAACACAGCTGTGTTAGAGAAGAGGAGAGCAGACACTCGGCTCTGTCAGAGAAACCACAAAATAATGCCTTCCTCTCTCTCTCTCCCTCTCTCTCTCTCTCTCTCTCTCTCTCTCTCTCTCGCTCTCTCTCGCTCTCTCCCTCCCTCTCCCTGTTTCTTGTATCTGCCTCCCACTCTCCACCCACGCTCCTTTTTCCCCTCACCCCAGCTCAACTTGGTGTCCAGCGTCACCATGTCCAAGAACTTGCCCTCAGCATCGCCCCCCAACTTACCTCAGACACCCACCACGCCCACAGCACCTATCACACCCATGGCCGCCATGCCCCAGGTGCCGTCAGTACTGGGAGGAGCAAACGTCCCCAGCATGGGAGCCATGCGCAGGCGTCACTCGGACAAATACTCCATGCCTCTGTCGTCAGGTAGGACCAACTACTCAGCATTATACATATGACAGACACACAGATATATTCAGTCAGTGCACACAATTCACTTTCAAACAAACAAACAAAAAAGACAGCATAAGTGATATTTGGATTTTGAGGAAAACTAAGTTCACACACACACACATTTAGAGGTTGGCGTATTTAATGATTCTGAATTATGTCACTTAGATTGACTTGAATTATGACTTAGATTAAAATCAAATTCAGATATTGCTGACTTTTTTTTCTTCATTTAAACTGAATTTCCCTTTTAAGTTTAAGGAAAAAATAAAAAATAATGTTGAAATTGCAAATTACATGTGATACATCAACCCTGAGCACTGCACCATAAATAGTGCTCAACCCATAATGGTGTCCCAGTTTTTTTTTTTTTTTCTTTTCTTTTCCTTAGCACAAACACAAATGTGAAAGTGCACACACACAGTGCACATACATATGCACTAATGTACTCTAACATAAACACACACACACAACCACAGAGTCTTGTTGGTCTTACCAATGTGAAATGTCTGGTGGGTTTATAAAAGCAAGCCTGTGTTTAATCACTCTATATGTAAATAGACAAGAACTTCCTTTGTGCATAAATATTACATGAATGTTAATTAAGTTCAAATAATGGTAAAAAAAAATACAATATTTATTACATTAAGACATTCCATGTATTAAGCTTTGCATTTTAAACGGTCTGTCTTTGATGTTTATATTTACTCTCTCTGTGTTTAGTGTGAAGACACATAAATTATTCAACTTCACCCTAACTAACTACACGGATCTCATTTTATGGATGTATTAGTGTTTAAGATCTCTCACGAGAGAGATTAATTAAAAATGCATTTTGTTAGACATGGAAAATGCTGATTTGATGTGCCCCCTTTAACCCCACCCCCACCCTCTTCTTTACCCCACCCCCCCACCCCCACCCTTCTCTCTCCCCCCTTTTTAATTTGATGAAACCTTGAGTAAATTCAATACCTAAAGGAATAAAATTTACCAATTATTTCAGGTGGTGACACAGTATTTATTTTTCCAGAGATTGCCCCAAACTACGAGTTTTATAAGAACGCAGATGTCAGACCACCATTTACTTATGCAACCCTCATAAGACAGGTGAGTGTGAAATAAATTAACTTTGCCTGATTAGATTAAAATTAATTGCTGCATGAATCATGGCAGCTCTCTCTCCCCTCTCTCAATCCATTGGTGTGTGTGTGTATGTGTGTATGTGTCATTTACGTGGTCTCGTTAGTAAACCATTATTTGATGTCATCTCATTTCAGGCTATCATGGACTCTGCCGACATGCAGTTAACGCTTAATGAAATCTACAGCTGGTTCACACGCACGTTCGCCTACTTCAGACGCAATGCTGCGACTTGGAAGGTAACTTTGATGGAACCTCACCCCCCCCCACACACAACCTCCACTGTCTGCACCCTTTCTCCTCTTACAGTTAAGACTACTCCTTCCTCTCCCTGAAGTCAATAACAAAACCTCAAGAAAGCATATATTTACTCCGCACCAAGCGATTGGAACTCATCTCCTATTCTTTCTAACCTTTCTCCTGAATAGAGCCCATTCTGTCTCTTATTTATTTTTTCCGCCATTCCGCCTTTTCTGTTTGGAAATGACAGTTGAAAGAATTATTCTGCCTCAGATATCGTTTTCTAATTTGGTGCAATTAATAGCGGAGGCTTGGCGTGGAGAGAAGAGGGCTCTGACGCACTAATTATACAGCAGCCACTCCATCATCAGCACCTTTTGTTAAGAGAGACACCCCTCCTCCTACTCCTGAAACCACCTTCTCTCGCATATCATTGGTTAATTAGGAAGAAAGATGGCTGTTTGCCTGTTAACCAGCTCTCAGCCGTGTGAACGGGCTAGGCCAAAGATGCATGCACACAGGAGCTCCCATGCACACACACACACTCACACTCACACACACACACACAAACACAAACACTGTCTAAGAGAGAGAGGTTAAGGGTGTGTTCATGTGGAACTAAAGCAGGGAGGAAAGTGAGGATTGGCCTGTCATGGAGGGAGCACTCTTTATTTATCCACACAAAAGGCCCCATTTGTATATCTGCCCCTACAACTTCATTGTCCTGTCTGCCTCCACAAAGATGGTAAAAAATGTCTTTCCCGCAGCACATGTTTTAACCAGAAGTGTGTCTGCCCGCTGATAAAGAAAGCCTTCAGTGTTTTATCCCGTGGCCCCTGCACGTCATTCGTTAGCCGCCTTTAGCCTTTGTGGCTGCACAGAGGACTGGAGGGAAAACTCAACCAGCCGCTCATCAGCATGCAAGACGTGGCGCGGCACTAGATTTAGCAAAGTGAATTAATTTGGATTTGGGATGCAAATGAGCACATGGGCGTGTGATCACCAATTCAGGAGGGCATGCAAAAAGATCGGTGCCCTTTTCCAGTTTGTTAGGTACAGTACGCAGCATGTTTTGCTGTGTAATAATGTAATGACATGATATGTTCTCAGAGGTTTTGTAGCAGTTGTTACCTTTGGCCACACAACCACACAACCACATGCATATGTACCTTTTCATACTTTCTTTTTTCTTTCTTGGTTTCCTGAGAAAAGTTTCTCCGTTCCTGTGATACAATAGCAATGCTATCACAGTGACATTAGAAATGTCTTGTCTCAGTGTCTCCCACCCTGCACAATAACCAAGGTGATCTATTTACATCTGCAGCTCCACAATTCCCTTTGTAAGCATTAGTGGGATGATCAGTGATGGGATTGTCATTTGATTAACACAGAGAATTTGTGTTTAAAAAAAAAAGGAAGAAGAAAAGAAAGAAAGAAATGAAAGGTAGTTTAATATCTCAGCTTGGTCTCATCAGCTCAAAAGAGGGATCTACCCCCCCAACCCCACCCCCCCCACTTTCCTCTCTCTCTTTTTCTCTCACCCAGAAGCTTATTAGTTCTAACTATATAGCATGCATAATAAAACTGCTCATTTGCTCATTAATATTAAAATTATCATATTCAGAGCCATGGGCATTAAGATCAATCAAATCCTGGGATTTTCAGGTCAGATGCGAGATCTGCTTATGAGTTTTTTTTTCTTTTTTTTCTGAATCCCTTTTTCTTGAAGAAAGAGCAGTACACACCAAGCAAGGGGAGACGATAAATATGAGAAGCAGGGATATTAAAGCCAAGGTTATTATTTGTAGAGTCTGATGCATGTTTTAATTATGGTCATATAGTCATATTAATATGAGACTTTCTTTTTTCTATAAGTTTTCCTTTATTTTGTAATCAATGAAAACACCTCACTGGTTTATTGTATGAAAGATGCATCCTGTTTTAATTTAAATGCAGCTTTGATAATAAATGTAAAACACAACATATGACATGAAAGCACGTATTCAACACTACACTGAGAATATTTGGACATATAGATGTCAGATACAGTTCAGCTTAATCCTCCTTACTTTTGCACACACACACACACTCACTCTCTCTCTCTCTCTCTCTCTCTCTCTCTCTCTCTCTCTCTCTCTCCAACAAACTCACACTGACACAAGGGCCTCCTGACGACTGTCTTTTTTTTCTTGCAATACTGTCATCTTTAAAACGATGTGTCCATTAAGAGACATGCTTTTCTGGAGCGGAAAGGGTTACTGACATCACCATTATCAAGGCCGGCATTACCACTTCTGTCACCACCATAAGCCATTCGCTATGCTGATTACCTCCTTTTAGCCTACTTACTCTGATTGATATGTACTGTGTGCAGGACTTGTAAGAGCATTCGCTCTCACTCAATTTTTACTAATTAAATCAATGGTGTGTGAATGTTAAGAATTTCTTCAAAATGCAAGAAAAAAAATCAATTTTCTAGCCTTCTTCTTCTTCTTCTTTTTTCTTGATGGATAATGAATGAATATGACTCATTTTACCTCATCCCTCTGACCTGTGTGTCATGTCTCTCTGCAGAACGCTGTTCGCCACAACCTCAGTCTGCACAAGTGCTTTGTGCGCGTGGAGAACGTGAAGGGGGCAGTGTGGACGGTAGATGAGGTGGAGTACCAGAAACGCAGGTCGCAGAAGATCACAGGGTACGAGTCCTGTCACTTCTCCTTTGATCCAGAACTGAAGGTCAATGACATCTAGAAGATCACAGAAAATCAGAGGAACCAAATTCTGTCCTCTTCACTGGAACATACCTCTCTCTGTCTCTTTCTCCATCCGCTTTCTTTTTCTCTTCTTGTTCATATAGACTTTGTATTCACACTGTGAGACAGTTAGCTCTTTCATTGCTAATATTTGATATATTGTCTGTCCACAGCAACTAATTCCTTTTCTTGTTTGTGTGTTTTTTTTATTTACAATATATCCAGAAGCCCATCACTTGTCAAGAACTTGCCCTCCAGTCTTGGCTATGGAACTGCACTAAACGCAAGCTTACAGGTACGAACCACGAGCCTCAGAGAACCTCTGACTCATCGGCTGCCTGTTTATTTGACTGACAGGCAGTGCGGCTGCCTGACTGATTGAACAGTTGAGTGGCTGAGCGAGTGTGGTTGCTGTGGTAATTGGACTCCATATCAGTACTCGCACTCATAAGAACAAGGGAGTTTTTATTTTTTCGAACTCAGGTTTCTGCCTCTTTCTCCTTTTGTGTGTTTCCCTGTCTCTCCTCTCACACCTTCTCGCACTCCCTCTCTCCTTCCTGTACACCGTCAGACTCAGAAGGCCACCCTGTGGTCGATTCAGGAAGCAGCTCTCCCTCTTTCTTTCCGTTCTTTTTCCCTTCTTTCAGCCGTGGCAGCCACCCTAGATTGATAGCGGCATGTGCAAATGCAAGGGCATGTGCATTAATATTTATCTAAGCTGTCATAAATGATTTGGCTTCATAGTGTACGCCGGCGAGGTGCTCATGGCAAAAACTTTAAAAATTTAATCACTGTATATAACTTTAATGCGCAGCAGGCGAAAGTGTCAGGAGTTTTTATTATTTTGAGGTAAAGTTTTTGGGGGACTTTTTTTAATAGCCACGCTACACAAGGGCATGTGAATGGCAGCTGGGGGGGAGGTAGTTGTCAGCAAGATGTCACTGGGGGAAAAATAGCCTGCAACAGAATAGAAAACTTAGGACTGAGACAATGTGTTTTAGTAATTACTATGTTAAATCTTTGAATGTCATTTTCACACCTGCCTCTGTTTCCAGTTCTCCTCCTCCTATGTGTGTTACCTGCTTCCTTCCCTTTAAACAAACCCTTTTGTCTCCTTTAATATAGTCATGCTATCTTATTATTCCCACATCTTCCTTCAGCCCTCATGAAAAACTCACACATTGCCAATATTCCTCATATTCAGTGTCCCATTTTCCTTTTTTCCCCACCTGCCCTCTCACCTCTAACTCCCAGTATTCATCCTCTGTGTCCCTCTCCTGCAGGCTGCCCTGGCAGAGACTTCCCTGCCTTTGCTGGGGACCCCCGGCCTCATGAACAGCGGCTCCACGGGCCCGATGGGAGGCAGCTGCCACGGCCTCCTGGGCGGAGACCCGTCCGGACTGACGGGCGGAAGTCCACCTGGACTGTTGGGCGGGAGCCCACCAGGACTGCTGGGTGGCAGCCCTCCGGGTACGCTGAGCGGCAGTCCCCCCACCCTGTTGCAGTCCGCCCACGAGGAGCTCAACGGCTCGCTCGACCACCTGGACACTAACGGACACAGCAGCCCTGGATACTCCCCACCAGTACATATGTAAGTTCCTGCGGGCAGAGGAATTACTCCTATGGCTGCATCATACTGCATCTGTGTGTGTGTGTGTGCTGCATACAACACAGCTGCACACAAGCATGCACATATATGATAAATACATGGTAATTAGGGCAGTTGTTATTATAAAACATGATGATTTTGTTGATGTTTATTTTTTATTTATTATTATTGGTTATTCAAAAAAATATTATTTCTCATTGAGGGCTGTAAAATCTGGTGAACAGGTTCTTCTCGAAACAACTGTTGGATGCAGGGTTAAATAAAATCTGGTTTCAAATTCTTTAAACCAACCTGCTCCTTAGGCAAAAAATTCACTTTTGATGGATATCAGTAAAAAATAGAGAAACACTGCCTTAATTATACAGTACACCTTAAAGGATCTACTTCCTCATCACAGTATAGTATTTGATGCATCAGAGTGCCTCTTTAAAGCCTAGAAAGGTTAAATGCGATGGACATACACTGAATCACATATCACACATTTTAATGTGTGATGAGTACTTATCTGAAAATGCAAGCGCCCCCTCCACCACCACCTCCACTCCTACACCGAATTCACTGGCTGTCCTTATGCCCTTTGTTAGATTAATTGCCTGATATTTAACCCACAGTACCAGTATTTTCTTCAGTTTGCCGTGACCGGGGAGCAAGGTTCAATTTCCAGCATGTATTGTATCATAAGCAGACGTTTCTTTGCCTGTCTCTGCTGTGGTAATTCCAGTGGCACTGTGCTTATACCTGACATTTTGGATAATAGTTAACTCTAGGTCTATAAATAGGCTCTATTACACATTCGTCTGTAATTACACCAGTGTCTGCATTATAGGGGTTTAGCTGCTATATTTTATGCAAGACTGTTCCCATTAATATTTAGCAAGTGTAGCATTAATTACTTTAAAAATCTCTCTCCTTTCCCCATCTCTGTTTTAATGGAACTGAGAGAGAAAGAGAGTGTTTTTAAAAATTGATCTCATGTGGGTTTCAGGAATGTCTGAAACAACCTGAGCCAGTGATGTCACACAGGTTGGCGTGAGCCCTCACTGTGGTGAAGGCCCCGCATGCAGGGAAACACACACACACACACACACACACACAAAAGGCCACATTCTGAGACAGATACACAGACATTACACTTTAATGATTCTTATCCTCTGTCCATCAAAGCTCATGTTGCAAAGTCAGCCGACATTAGCTAACCGCTCCTGTAATGGATAAAGGATGCACTCCAGCTCCATGCCTCTCTCTGAGTGTGTCTGAGAGAACAGAAGCATGTTTGGTTAGCCCTACCAGACGTCTATATATTAATCTATTTGGACGTGTTTACCCCTCTCTGAAATGGGGTGTTAAGTGGAGCAAATCTGCCCAGCTCTAGACAGAATCCCAGTGTTACCACTCCCTCAGGTCATCCAACTTTTAGTAACAGGACAGCACTGACTTTCTCTTTCTTGCTTGCTTCCTCTTCTCTCTGGCCACACTGCCCTGACACTGACATGAGTGGCTACGGAGGATGAGATGCATCCATCCATCCCTCTCTCCCTCCCTCCTTCTATCCCCGCCTGCCTTTACACAGCCACGACAACCTCAAAATGGAAGAAATGTGTTTTTCATGACTGGCTTTTCCAGGATGTGTTTAAATAATGGAGAGGCTTGTAGCACAGAACTAAAGTGTACATCACCTTGAAGGCCTTTCTCAGGAGAGGACTCCTCAGCACAACCAAGTCAATCCAACAATTAGACAAACCTCTCACTCCCCTCAACATCTAAAGGTTAATGCTATCTGCTTAACCGCAAACCAGATCGCCCCAGGCCACGATGGGCGTGTGTGTGTGTGCATGCGTTTACACGTGTGTATGTATGTGCAACACACTCATGTACACCCTAAGGGGTGTTCGTAAAGGAGTTAGCACTGTATACCAGGAACATCTGCAACTGTAGAATTTGGGTTTCCAACTAGAGCAAATTAGGAACTTCACCTGAGAATATTTATCCTAGTGACCAACTTCATCATGCACTCAGATAAAAGCAAATACAGTCTTTATAATGTCACTTTATTTTCTCATCTGTGTCTTGTACTGTCACATCTAATTGTTTGGTGACCGCCCCTCTTTGGTGTTAGCTAATGAATCATAGTGAGATGTTACGCATGTCTTTGATTGCCTTCGCCTCTCCTTCCTGCTCTGGCCCCTCTCCCTTCCTCACCACACCACCTCTCCTGTCCCCCAGCCTACCATTAGGCCCGTGGACTAATGACCTTATTTGCATCCCTGACATACCTCTGCATGATTGCTGGTGCTAATCTCCAGCTGATGCGAGAGTAGGCATCTCGAGAACACACACACACATACACGCGGAGCATCACGTATTTATTACACCGCAAAGTCCAGCGTTTTACTCCTGAGTGACTCAATAATGGCAGCTAGCCATTAAGTACTAAATGGCTCATCCACATATTTTAATAAAGTGTCAGAAAGCTCAGGCCAGTGAATGTGGTGCTGCATATTTTTCTTCAAAGCCACACAAACACCTAATGAGCTGCATATTAAAAGCACGTGAGCACACAGGAGACCTTTGGTTTATGAAACCGCACACATTCAGGTCTGTCAATGGATCGATGTGCTGAATTCACTCTTTGTCGTGTTTTAAGTAATGCTGACGAAAAGATGATCAGGATCTTTTTAATAAAAAACAGACGTGACAACATCGTCCAAATTTGGGTTATATTTCCCCAAATGAGGCTTGAATTCTGGTTGTGTAACCTGCTTTTCAAACAGACACAGAGAGGGTTCGGTTTTCTGCTGTTTTTATTTATCGGTTTGCTTATTGAAAGCTCCTAAGATTTAATGATTATTTATCTGCTCCAGTAGGGAATGTCAAGGGCGGCTACAAAAAAAAACGATATGTACCTGGTAACACTTTACTTTAAGTCCCCCTATTTAACATTTATCAGCAATCTATAAACATTCAAGATGTGGTTTACAACACACCATAATAGGTTGTTAGCAAATTATTGTTTATTAATGCAGTTGTCAGCTCCTCCTGTGCCTCCATTTATTAGTGGAGGCTGGAGTATAAACAGTTCAGTCAAATGATTTATTTACCAAAGTGGGGTCTTGATTTTGTCCAAAATCTAAAACTCAATCATATTTTAAATTTACAGTAACAAAAAAATAGCACATACATTCATTTGAGCTGCTGGAAACAGAATGTTTGGTATTTTTGCCTCATAAATTATATAACTGCTATAAAGCTGTTGTAAGTAAATTTTACTTTATTTTTTCAAATATACATTTTAATAAATCAGCTTATCAGTTTATCAGCCAGTTTTTTTTAGCATTGGTTGGATTCTCTTAAAGAATCTCAGAGTGGATCCCAGCACCTCTAAGTAATTAACTAACATTAAAGAATAAAAATCAGATTCGTATGATTTCTAATGTATTTCCCAAAACAACAACAGAAAATAATTAACTTGTACATAAAAAGCCTGTGCGTTGTCAGTTCAGAGGGAGTAGAGTTGGTGTTTTTCTGTTTCTCTAACCTCTGGCTGAGGGTTTTTTCTTTTGCCTCTGGTTGCCTCCATAAATCTGAGGGCCAGAAACAGAAATATTCATCGCTTCACTTGCATCCTGCGAAGATCAGCCTCCTCTCTTTATCCCACCACATCAGAATATTAATTTACAGTATTTGGCTCTGAATATTAAAGTCATCTGTACCTTTTAAAATGCTTTTCAAATTCAAAGCACCCCCCCCCCTTCCAATGATGAAGGCAGCCCAGGAGAGAGGCTATGAGGCGCGTCCCAACGTACTACCACTTGATAAGTCTCCCCCTCTCTCCCCATCCTCCTCTTTAAAGTCTAGGGGGATTTTCTGATGCATCCGATGTGTCAGGAATAATTAGGTTTTGTCAGATTTATCATCGTGGCACAAAACCCTCTCCCCGACTAGGGCCCCGGATCATGTTATGCCTTGTTTGTGTGTGACAGCATTATTATTCTTGTTAGTCGCCCCAACACTTTTTTGTTGGGCTCCTCTGTTGTTGTGAAGGGAGAGGTGTCCTGCTCACAGCGCCGCTGCTGCTTCCTGCCCAGCGCTTATTGACAGTGGCTAAAGATATTCATCCATTTAGAGTTAAAAACATGTATCATGGTGTCCGAGCGAACTGCCGGGGCTGAAGTTGATTAATGGCAGAACCTAGCTGCCGGTTTTTCCTCTTGAGGAGCGACATGCACAGCCCCTGCATATTAACTAGTGGCTGCGCTTTCTATTAACTAGATAAAAAAGCCTCTCCTCTGCCTTTGCTCCAGGGGGCTCAGGGATGAGAAATTCTCCATTATTTATCATGTGGCCTGTTTTTTTTCCCTTTTTCCTTTTTCATGTATTTCAACCTGGTGTCATCAGTAAACTTTTAAATGCCAAACATGTCTGGAACATCACAGCTTATCGGCCTTACAGGGGCCATGTTTTTCATGCAATTTTTATGCGCTTACTTACAGTAGACGTGAGGCATCATGTCAAATTAGCGTCTCGCAAACAACATGGTTGTTACGTCCAACTAGATAATGCATGTAATGGCTGTTATATGCTTGTTTTTTTGATGCAACAAAATATTTATCAGTTAGCTGAACACCACATTGTGTATTCCGTGTGCAGAAAAAGAAATTTGTGACCAGAAACCGTTGCCTTGTTTTACATATTATTCTATAGTGTGATGTAGTGATAATTTGCATTATTACATTTTACTTTCTGTCTTTATACTCTAGGTGTTTTCCAGTTACTTTAAGTTTTTCACATGACAAACTTAAGTGGTGAGTTCTTGATCAAACAAGTGAAGTGCTATTGGCTGCAGAAATTTCTTACAAAACCGTAAAACCCTAAAATTTATTGCCAATGTGACTGTGTCGTAGGCCACCCGTTCACGTGAAGGAGGAGCCACTCAACATGGATGATGACGACTGTCCGATGTCACTGGTGACGACAGCCAATCACAGTCCAGAGCTGGAGGAGGACCGGGAGCTGGAGGAAGGGAACTTATCAGAAGACCTTGAGTGACTAGGATACAGTTTTTGGTCGATGTATCCCTTCACCCAGCCGCACTGTTTCTCTCACACAGACCTCCTGCAAGACTAGAAACCACTCCACAGTCCAAGCAACCACAGCTGACTCTCTCTTTGTCTCTCTCACCACTGGGACTATTTATTGAGCATGCATCCGGATGGAGACCGGTCCAAAGGAACTCTTTGTTGCAGCCCTTTGGGATCCCCAAACATGACAGGCATGAGATGTCTGATTAAAAAAATTAACTCTCTGAGACCTGTTTCATTAGAGATGGCGTGGCCACATACAGTACCAGGATGATGGACTCATGGATGGGGAAAAAAACATGAAACAAATGAGCAAATCATGTTCCGTTGAAAGCTAGCGGCCTCATATACTGCCAAAAAGGAAGACGTTTTATGTTTGTGAATAATCCAACCCACAGTAGTTGTTAATGTCTAGAGACAATTGCTGGTTCAATTCAAGTTGTTGCTCTGTTATCATTTGCACAGGAGTAGTCTCAGAAATTTGTGTCACTGCCTGTATGTTGCTACTATTATAAAAACCAGTATATTATTTTCAGCTTTTTTTTTAACCATCATTAATTTCCAAATATGATTTTAGACACCACCAACTGTAAATGCCATTCCCTGAATTACACCAGTAACAGAACTGCGGTACCAAGACTGTTGTTGCAGCTGTCCAAAAAAAAAAAAGCAAAAAAAGGAAAAAAAATAGAAAAAAGTTGGCTTCCAGTCTAGTATCTGTTTGTGATTAAAAGTAAAAAAAAAACTGGAAATTAAGTTGGGGAAAGAAATAATAGTTTGTGTAAAGCACCATTTACAAAACAAATGCATTTCTGCATAATTTTCTTCTTGCTGTTCTCCTTACCTCCTCGTTCTAAAGCTTTGTCTACCTGCAAACAGTCACAGGCAACAGCTAGAAACCAAAGCCAACACTAGCAATGGCCAATAGCTTATAGACAGAAGCCACCAAACTCCTCTTGGTCCGCCTTCTGTGACTTTAAACTAGTACAAAGAGAAGCTTTTGTTCCGCAAACTACCTTCGAATAACCTCTGGGATTGTTTCATTTTGCCCTATACAAAGATGATCACGGGAAAGAGAGACGGGAACTAAATGCTGATTTTGATGTGTAATTTGAGAACTCATAGAGCGTCCACTTTGGAGATTTTCTGCCAGACGTACTGTAGGTAAAAGGTGACGTGATATTTGAACTGCAGGCATTTCGTGCTGGTGATTTGACTCGTAGAGAGCAGCTAACTGTAAAAGTGGATCATGACCAAAACAAAACATTTGTGTATTCAATGGAAGTGCAGAAACATTGTGTTGTTGTGAAGATTATTTTATTTTTTACTTTTTTTTTACTGCATTACACATCAAAAGTCATTAGGATTTTTTTTGTTTTTATTTTTATTTTTTCCTAATTATTTTTTTTCTAACCTGGTGAATATGTAACGTTCTAAGTGGGACTGTCAAAATAATGTCACGTCTTATTTCCGTGGCGGTTTTGTTCCGAGCCGCGCCGAAACCGAAACTGAAAACATCGCTAACCAAACATGAAAAATATCTAGTGAAGCCAAATAAGTCATAATTTCAAGTTGATATGAAATGATGTGGCTTGGTTACCATGTAAAAGCAAATAATAATAGCCATTGCAGAAGAGGATATCTAAGGTGAAAGGTAACCTTTTCTAGGTGATATTTGCTTTAACTTCATCGAACATCAAATACTCATTGTGTGGTTCATAGCTTCTAAACTATATAGATACACCTGGTGTTAGCACTGATGTACTCTGTATAGGTAGCCAGCTTTTTATAACACACTTGGTATTTATAGAGACTAAAGAGAAGTAGTAATTGTGGAGACTCCGTCCCATCATTTCCCGCACAGCCAATGTCATCTAGAAAAGTGTTGTTGCTTTAATGGTCATTTCTGTTTTCAGTAAACCAAAGTTACACAAAATTCTGCCTCCTCTTGTATGGGATAAAGAAACGCTAAAACAACCACACACCACCTGTCAGAGACTAACATACATGCGTGTGAACACACACACACGTACACACTCAGACCCCGAGCTTTTGGTCTGCCAACCTTCTTGTTTCGGTTAAATCTCCAGCTGCAGAAAATGTATGCTGTCAAAGAACCGACGAGCGGCTTTGTATCGTGCTGTAATGAGCAACGCGTCTGCCTGCTTTGACCAAAATGGAAACACACTGTGCATATGTTGTTTTCAAGTGTTGTGCCAAGTCGAGAAATTGGCTGTAAGAGCTTAACACGCAGACACGTGCAACACTGTACAAACGCACAGCATGTAAAGCACATACACACATACACACACACACACACACGTGCCAGTTCCACGTCAAGAGGGTACTGGGCCCAGGAACAAAGCTTATCCCTTCAATACTTAGCTGGAGTCAGCAAAACGACTTGAAGACGACGTTCTTAATAATCTTATCACACCAAATAAAGAGGACGCTGCGTCTTTCAAAAAAAAAAAAAAAGAAAAAAAAAAGGGTTCTCCCACTTACCCAAAAAGGCTTTCTAAAAGCTTCTACCTCTGCACAACAAATTCAGAACAATTATGACAGATTGCACGAGTTATTAGAATGCCACAAGAGCTGTTACACTTTACTACGCTTGTCTCATAGGACGTGGCTCAAACCAACGTTTACATTCCCTGCGTCAAGATATGGAAGATTTGCGTTGTAATAGGTTGTCCTCAAACATTTGTAGAATGATAATGTATAGATTACCTGTAAGGGAATATTGTGTTTTAAAAATGCATGTCTAAAAATCATTTGGTGGACTGGAAACAAGAACTAATAAAAAGAATATAATAAAAATCATCGGGACGATGGCCTAAATGTACGTACATTACCTCAGATATACTGTTTTGGGAAGGATAAAACCTGTCAGCCACAGAATGCATATTACCTGTAGATTTGCATGGGTTTTGTATAAATTAAGTAAAAAAAAAATGTCTAAAATAGTTGCTTGCACATAATACCAGAAAGACCTCCAGAACTGCGATCTGCTCCTCCACTAGATTTTAGGATTGTCTGGATTTTCTGGGTTGATTTTGTCTGTATTTTGATAACTGTGCATACTTATGTAAAAAAAAAAATGTTGGTGGACCCATAAATTTACCAGACTTTTTTCTAAGAGGAAAAAAAAAATCTCAGTGTTTCTTTTCTGACTTACCTGAATTTTTACTGTTTCTCTCTCATTGCTCGCTAAGAATAGCAAACCTGCTTTTTCTGCATCTGCTTTGCGTAGCTGTAAGGCTTAACCTAATGTGTGTATTTATTGCTTGTACCTCTGTGCATACTTTATGAAGCATTATGTCTGGCAGTTGAGTCATGTATCCTTTCTACTGCTATCCTTCTCTAATAATTGGGAATATGATCCCCCTATGTATACAGTAAATTGGGACTGTAGCAAACATATGTTTATGTAATTGGTGAAAACTTTTTTTTGTTTGTTTGTTTCATTTCCTTTTGATCGAGATTCAACTACTTTTTTTTGATACTTTTCATTACTGTGTACTGTGTCCATACGTTAAAGGTTCTCTGACATTAGAAGGTCATGGTTGAGAATTGTAACAAACGTTATTATTTTCTGTATTCATGGCATTTCACTGCTGAATAAAATAAAGGACCAAAACTTGGAATTTGAAAAACAACTGTCTACCTCCAGGATCAGAGAGTAAATTTTTTTTCCCCTCCACTGTTACACATATATCTTTTATTCTACAAAGGCACAGCCATGAAAATCTAGCTGGCATTACACTTTTAACGTTTCAGGAGCTGCTACTTCAGAGATGTGAAGGAAGGGGTTGGAAAAAACAATTAAAGTTTAATGTATATGTTACAAGGCTTTGTTCCAGCTTCCAGCACCTAGAGTCTTGTTTAGAGGAGCGGGACAAGGCACTGTATTGCCCACCCCTCTGGACCTGTAATGGGTTTAGCCTTTGTATGATTCAAGCCCACTGCTTTCATGTACCACCAGCATGTCCCAGTATACACGGAAGTACTGGTGTGTACCTTTGAAAGGCTTTTGTAAGAAGTGACTTACCCAGCTAGGCTTCATTTCTGGGCTACACGCTGCAAAAGTGGTTTTGGCACAAACCGCATTATTAAGTCTGCTGTCATGCTCATGTAAAAAATATCTGCCTTATTACCATCAGGGTTCTGCATCATGTAGAGAAAACAAAGATGTGAAATTTCATCAGACATCTTCCAATTTCCATCCATCTTCAAGACAGCAGTTTCCTCTTGACACTTCAAAGGAAAGAAAAAAAAACAACAGAAAAAAAAAACATGCCTTTTAGCCTTTCGATTGATGGATGTTGACTGGTAAAATGCTATGACAGGCCATGTGGCTAAATCAACTCCAGCAGGCCTACCACACCTTGTCGGTCATGGAGCAGCCACACACTGACACCCTCATTGAGATTCAAACTGAATCTACCATGACCAATAGGTTGCCCATTAGCTCGTCTGTATGCCGAGAGCCTCATACACGTTCCAAAGGGTGCTCAGGGACATCGTGGGACCCTTTGAATCATGTCCGCTGGTCATTTAATCGTAACGCTGATGCATGTTCCTTTTCCTTACCATATGATGTCCCATGAGAGGTCAGAAAACAACAGCATTTTTCATAAAGGCACGCAGACACACTTCTTTTTCTCTTCCCCCCAATGACAGTCCCAGGCATCAGCCATGGCAGGCTCCTGTTATCTCCTCAGCAATGGCGTTCCAGAGCATTAGCTAGCTCGCAAGGCACTTGTCTTCTGTGCTATTTATGCACTTGGAAGTGTTTGTGAATTCAAGTGAGGGATCGCATACGGAGTGCAACAAGGGCCGCTGTGTACTACACAACATCAGAGGGAGCTCCGACATTAAAGTGTGAGAGCGCCTGCTAGAGACCCTTCTTTCAAAGGCCATGAAATAATAATGGGTTGTGGTTAGAGAGGTATCCGTGAGTCACACTGGCTGCTTTTCATAAAGTGGAGTTATTTACAGTGCGATGAATAAAAGAAAGGGTAGCTGGTGGTGCAAGCCTTTTCCACATGAATGGTGGGGTGAAAGAAGTCCCTCTAATATACAGCGGCAGTGCAGTATACTACATGAGAAGCTGGGAAAGGGAGAATGCTCTGTAAGAGGAGTTAATTTCTGAAAGAAAATGTGTTACTGAAGCGTTAAAGCAATATTTGACATTTTGGGAAATGCACTTATTCACTTCCTTGTCAAGAGATAGATGAGAAGATACTGCTCTTGTATACAGTAAAGATGAACCTAGACACAAGAGCTGAGCTGAGCTAACTAAACTTAGGTAGAGCGTGTTGTTTTATGAAAATCAGAGGTGCTGATAGGATTCTGCAGTTAGAGGCAGACTAGCTGTTTCCCCTTGTTTCTGGACTTTATGCTAAGCTAAGCTAACTGGATGCTGGTTGTAGTGTCATATAGACCATACAGACATGAGAGTGGGATCGATCTAATTGTCCAACTCTCAAGAAGAACTTGCATGAGAGTATTTTGCGCAAACTATTCCCTCAGACTCTTTGACATGCCATAGATCTCAGTACAATGGTAAGAGGCCAAATGGCTTCTATCCTTCCTCTGAATTAGACAGTGTGTCCTGGCATCATTTATTTCATCTCCAACACTGACCAATTAGGTCAATTTATGAACCGTCGCCTTGTGGGATTGGGTGGTAAATATCTCTAGTCTTGCGGTTTATTGATTAAGAGTCCGGACTCTCTCTCTCTGTCTCTTTCTTTCTCTCTCCACCCCTTCTGACCTGACCATGCATGTCGGCTCCCTAGAAGACCCTCGCCCCCAGGCTGCAAAATTGCCTGCTAAATAGTCCGAGGCAATGGCAACGCTAATTGAGATCATCATTATTATAATTGCGCGCCCTGAAAAGCGCGTCTTAAATAATTTGCATTGCTCTCAAGTTGATATTGGACGCAGTGCAAAAATAATTGCATAGCTCGGAGGCATGACGCTCGGTTTGGTGGTGGGCGAGGGGACGCTTGTGCCCGTTTCCCCACCCCACCCAGCCCTTGTAACAGCCCAGCCGGTGCTGAGTCGGGTGCCACGAGGTGTTGTGCTCCATATCGGATGCCATCAGAGGAGTCATGTGTTTGTCACCTCAGTGGTGTTCAGGGCTGACGTTTTTGGGACATTCTTCCAGTAAATCATGTTTTTGCCCACATTTATGTAAAAACCTTCCTTGTTGAAGTTTCACAGACAGCAAATGTTTAGTCACATCAGAAAAAGACAGAACAAATCCTCCAGGAGATCAGACTCCTTTAACGCTTGGTCCAGTCATGTGTTTTCCACCGGCCCCTGTGTTTTAAAGTGAACCTGACTCCAAAACTCACCTGCCCCGTCTCAACACGTCTGAGTTTCCACTCTGTGGAAGGAGCTGCTGAGATCGACAAAAAAGTGTGTGACCTCGATACATAAAACTTCACTCATCATTACATCAGAGGGTCCTGACGTAAAGAAGGTACTTTTCACTTTGTGTGGATGTGATGTGCAGGCACCGGTGTAATGTATGCAAGAGGTATGCCTATTTCTCCAACTGAAACAAGGGATTAACCCAACAAAATGGTGAGAAACTGCTGATATTCATGAATTCTTGCCTGTGGCATTATCTGCCACATACACACACACACACACACACATCCTATCAGGATCTCTCTCCCACTGTCTCACACACACACACACACACGCACACACACACACTCACCCCCACAAGAACAGAGAGACGTCACAGTAGCCCTAATGAATGTGATATGGTAATATGATATGGCTCATTATTTGTTTGCTCTGCGCCTTAACAACAACAACAACAACAACCCTTCTAGGCTGCTGGTAAATCTTTTGCCTGTGAAAATGAGCACATCAAAGAAGAATGAAAGGGTAGAATCAGATTAACTAAATCCTCTTAGAAACAACACTCCCCTCAAACACGCTCCTTGCCTTTATCACCCATGTTTCCCCTCTTTTTCACACATTATATCTCTCTCTCGTGTTGCTTTCTCCCCTCACATGTTAGTTGTGATAAATCAAACTGTTTGAGGTGGATGGTGTGCAGGTGGCTGGAGAGGTTGTGCTAAAAAAAAAAAATCCCAACTATCATCTTTAATCCATGGTAATCACATCTGGCCTTAATCACCAATTCATAATGGAATTTATAATGGAATGATTTCAATTACCTACCACCACCGGCACCACCGAGTTCTGCAATTAAATTAGGACAATGCAATTGTATGTCTTTGTCTCAAATCCTCAATGTGTTTGTGTTTAAAGAGTCTTGTGCCCTTTTTTGTTTGTGGAACTTCTGAAGGAGAAGTTTGGTCTGGGTCTTGTGGAAAAAAAAAAAAGAAAAGATCTTTTTCAAAAAAAGAAAAGGAAAACCTTGGGAGTTGATCATATGGGGGTTGGGGGGTGGTAAAGAAAAAAAAGAAGTATCTAGCATTAGTGAGGAATGGTGGGTTAAATCACTTACTGAAGATTTTTAATGACATTTCAGTGTTCCTTGTATAATTACTCTTCATCCGAGATGGGCCGTAATGCTGTTGGACAGTCGCGGTTCAGGCTCGCTAGCTCGCTTCATTAGCGTGTCATTCCTATTTCACATCAGAGGCTTTAATTGTAATGCTGAATATGCACAGCTCTCCACAGAAGCCTAATCAAAGTGGATCCACTTGTATTATTAATATCAGAAATCAGCCCGCTTGCTATTTTTTTATAAATAAAAGAATACAGACGCATAAATCAGCTGTCATTTATTAGCATGGCCCTGGCATATCCGCCAGACATGCAAGAAGAGCAACCCCACCCCATCTCCGTTCCTCCCTGCATCACTCATCAAGATTTAAAAAGAATAAAAGACAGAGAGGAGAAAAGAAGAAAAACTGCATTAAATATACATACTAATTCCGCCTTGAAGTAATCAGATTACAAAGCAGGTGACACTGGGCACAAAAAAATTCAGATGGCTGGCAATAACAAGGGGATGGAGAGGTTCACAGGCAGAAAAGATGGAAGGATGGATGGACAGAGAGAAGGGACACGTTAGGAGGATTAAGGATTTACATTCAAAAGCAAATACCACGAGAGAAAGAGAATACAGTGGAGAAGAAACGGTGTCTTTGAAGAGGGCTGGATGAAGACTGAGTGTGGCCCCGCACAGGTTGTGCTGACCAACCATAAAAAGCAGCTGTGTTTCGAATCCTGTGGCGGTGAAAGTCAAAGTGCCACGAACCGCTAATCCACATCGGTGGAGGGCTTTGGTGCTGATGCAGATGGCACATGGAATACTGCAACTGAAAACTTTCTCTCTGAGCTTTGGAAAATGAACCCTCACTTTGTGGAGGAAAAGGTGCATTTCTGTAGATGTGAATGGATTTTTCTTTAGTTGAATTTCATGCTTGCACAATGAAATGATGTTCATGCGTTTAGCGCCAAAGACAGAGTGTTTGTTGATTTAAAGAACAAAGGGCATAGGAGCCTTGACTTTTCCTTCCTCACATGAATCTGTTTTGTAAAGTTTGCTGTGTGCTCACCTTAAAAAAAAAAAAAAAGAAAGTGTCTTGATGTGCAGAGCAACATGCAAACAGGCCACTGCCAAACATCAGTTCAGTGTCAACACGTGAGAGGGGAATTCGCCACCGCTTTGAGAGGAGGTTTGTGTAAACTATGCATTCACTGGCCGATGAAAAGGCTTTTTAAACAGAGGTTGAAGGGAACAGAAAGGGAAGAAAGGCGCTGTAAGGAGACGCTAAATTACTTTCCAGTACTGTACATGCTACAATCCTGGGAGAAGGCAGGTGGGAAAATGATAGTGGCAGTGGGGGGCAGTGTTCAAGTACAGGTCAGCTCCATTACCTGGGTCCAGCATGTCTCTCTCACATCCTGAACATACATATATAACCCCAGTTTGATGATATTCTCTCCCAATCTCGCTAGTTTCCATTCCAAACCTCTTTGATCTGTGATTTGCATTTTAGCACCCACGGGGTAAAAATTATTTGGATGAGATTTTTTTTTTCTTTCTCCCTCACTGCCTTCTTTTCTGCATCTTCTCACTCACCCATTCACCATACCTGGGGCTTGTAAACTCATCCCTCCCCTCCCTCTCCCTCCTTTTCCCTCCCTCCCTGACTCCCTCTTTCCCCAGCTCCCTCCATCCCTCTTTCCCCGCTGCCGCGCTGCTCAGGATCTCCTTTTAATATCAGCTGTGCCCCGCAACGAAACAAACAAATTAGTCGACAGGAGGAGCGAGTTTCAATCTTGGTTCCTCACCTGCGTGCGATCCTTGGGGTGAACAGGAAGCCTACAAATAACGTTTTGCTGATAAGACTTAAACAGGATTTTGAATACAAGACTTTTACTTGACAAGCAGAAAGGCCCAGAGAGAGACAAGCAGTGACACCGAAGAGCCATTTTTTGTAGAGTAGTTTTGTTTCCACCAAAAATGCGACTCTGCATCATCCTCCCACTGAAACTTCCTGTGACTCAACCACTCAGCCGAGAGCCTGAGAATCGTCCCAAGCTCGTGGACAAGCGACAAGATCACCCCCGAAACCAGACATCCATCTGTTTCCAGCTCACTGCCCATTTGATGTTTTTAAACAATTTATATTTGCTATCACATCAAAGAGGAGGCGTGTGGCTATCAAACACTAGGTGCACACTCTCAGCCGAGGGGGCCCTCTCAGTCGGCCACGCTGCATTCCTTATTCTATTTTATCTCTCTTGGTTTTTGACTAATGTCAGTAACAGCTACCGGTAATAAAATGCTTGTTAGAGTTTGTGCCGTTGCCTCGGAGCGCCGGCTTTGATACATTGTCAGGCCATTTGCCAGTGTTTCCTGATTACCTCGCCGCCGACTGCATGTTTATTGATTGGGAGTTAATAAAGCGAGGGCCTCCGCTTATTTCGCCTTCGCTTCCTTTGCAAAAAGGTGAGGCTTCCTTTGATGTGGAAGCGATACATTGTCAGGCAACATAAACGCATGTGTTGTAATGTCAGCTTTGCTCCTAGCCCCCTTTTTGCATTGTGCGAGCACTAACGTCTTATTGTCGTCGTTGGGAATAAATTGAAGGTGTAAGAAAAAACAAATGGTGCCAATTACTTACATTACCTGCAGGCAGTCTAGCTGACTTTATTTTGCTGTCTGTAATGCTGACATCTAATTCTACAATATATCTTTGCATCTGGCTGTCTTTATGCATTAGAGCTTTTATGTCTTTATGTGTAGGACTGTCACAGTGCGCCTGTCATCTCTGGATCTGTTTATCTGGCGGCTTCTGATTCTTTGTCTCCTCTCCCCCTCCTCACTCTTTCTATACTGTCTGTCCCCATGACAGTCAGTATGGTGATTCCATCCCTTACCAGCTGATTGTCTTTTGTCTTGGTCCTCTCTTGCTTCTCCCACTGCTGTTTATCCTGCCCCTTCCCCAGACACAGACCGCCTTGGATGATTTTCTGTCTCTACCTCTGTCTGTCTTGTATCCTCCCCCCCTCTGAACTCCACTGAGCCAGCAGTCGTGTCAAATCAAAATAACATCTTTAAAAATTCAGTCAACATTACCCCTACAAACAGCAAGGGCCTCCTTGTTGGCTATTCATGTATTCAGGTGTACATTGTATCATGGTGGAGATGCATTCGGAGCGCGGGGGAGCCCAACATGGCAATTCCATCAAAATTTGATGTATTCATTCATAGTCACTAGTAAACTCTGTTTGCAGATAACTGGGATGTTTACCAGGGGTCGGGCAACAGGAAAGCAGATGGGCACATGCAGATCGGTTTCTTATCAGACAAGTGGTGGCCCTGCACCTGTCGGCCATGTAACCCCTGCTAGGTCCCCGGTGGAACACGAGGCTGCGGAATACGACAAGGTTTCCCTGTTTTTCTGTCATCTTCATGATGCTTTCACACTGCCTCGCTCACTCCGTCTACCTCAATGTGTGCTTATATTTTTGTGAGCAGTGTGGTGACAAATGCCGTATGTGCTCGGCCTAAGAATCCCCCCCCCCCCCCCCCCCCACACACACACACACACACACACACTCACACACCTCAACCCCCTTCCACTCCTCCCCCGCTTCGTTCCCTCTATCTCTTCCTCTTTCCTATCACATTTCTCACAGTATTTACATCCTTGTTTAGTGTCACATTCTTGGGGTCAAACCAAAGTGCCGTAGCCTCAGGCAGGCTCCCAGGCCTGTGTATCATTGTGTGTGCTGATCACTTTCACTGCCTATCATAGCCCAGCACTTTTCCTGCCTTATTTATTTTTTTATTCGTTGTAATAAAATACCCAGTAGTGCTTGTACGGGCAGCTTGATCTTGAATAATATGTAAATAGAGAGTACTACGGGTTGATTTGCTGCTCTCCTCCTTCATCCCCCTCTTCCTCCTCTGCCTCTTCCTGCATACCCCCCCCTCCCCCCCCCATGAATCTCTCTCCCACTCTCTCAAGTTCCCCTGCTCTCTTCCTTGGAACCATCCCAAAATCTCATCGTGTCAAAATGCATTACGAACATCAAAACATTTCTGTTTACAACATCGCAGTCGTGTCAATTAAATCTGATAAATTATTCAAACATTTATCTTCCCCCACCATGCAAGGGGAATTTTTAATCAAGCTCCTTATTTGCTTTAAATTAGCACTGTCAAGTGTGCATTTGTGTAAAATCCCTGGTATCATTAAAGATTTATCAATTGGAAATCTGTTTGGGTTTATTTTACTGTTAATTGGGTGGGAGGCGCGCTGTGGCTTTACACTCATCTGCAACAGGTGCCTCTGAGTCGAGTTAGAGCTGCAGAGGACAAAGATCAGCATCCTTTATTCCACATTTTACGAATAGATGGTAGTCACCTGTCACCATGGTCACCTGCCTACACACCTGTTCCCCATCAAACATCAGCCACAGTATATATACACACCCCTGTGAGCATTTGCACCTTGGCTGGATCGTCTGAGTTGTCTCTACTTTGGCTTCATATTTTGTAAGACCACCTACCTTTCTTTTTAGCCTCTCTAGCCGACTGTCTGACTGCTTTTCTGATGAGAACTGTGTTTGTTTTAACATTCACCATGTAAAGCCTGTTGTTGCTTTTCTACCTCTGACTTGTGAGTCTGCATTTGAGTCCTCATTCATGTGCCAGTCTCAGTGCCGGTGTCTCACAAACTCAGCGTACAATGTGGATTTCAGAGTTACACAGCCTGTATATTAGGTCAGTGAATGATTAATGGGATAATAATTTGATCTTGAGTGTTACCTCAATTTATTGAAGCTAACTTGAGTGTTTCATTGAGGGAATAGTCTACATGGTGGGTGTTTGTCTTTAGATTACAAAAAAGTGTACTCCTAATCAACTGCTCACTTGGTTTAGACACATTGGTTTATCTTTGAAGAGCTTTGCCATTGGTCAGTGGAGAAGCTTACAGTGACTTGGCACGGCTACAAATAGTGTCTTACTCCAGCAAAATTGCCATCTTGACCTGTTAATAGTGCTGTGGGCCTGCAGCTCCGTTTTTTTCATCCTTACTAGGGGGTGCCTCTTCTCAGCTGAAACAACCCACGCGTCTGTCTTGCTTTGTTGCATTTGTGGGCGAGTCTGGCTTGTACAAATACACTTTGACAGCAGGTTTTAAGACATACTATCAATCTCTGTATTTTTATATTGCCTGATAACATTTCCACAACCTAAATGGAAGTCTGGAGGTGACTGTGCCGCAGCAGACTCCCATTCACCACCGCCCTGTTCACTGTCAGCCAAGAATGTAAGAAAAGAAAGGTGTTTACACTGACTGTACTCTACAACACAAGCATTCAGGCCAGGTTTTGTTTGTCTTTTTAAATACATAAGCTGTCGTTTTAATTAGCACTGCTGTCTACTTTGGGTCTGTGCAAGCTCACAACTGAGCTCCAGCTGAAGTGCCACTTAAACCAGCTCTATATTGTTATTCTTCATGTCCACAGCCAGTGGTAGAAAATGAAAGGCCATGTTTGTATCAACATCTTCTGCTTAAAAAAAAAAAAAAAAAAAAAAAAGGCTTCAGTTAGGTAGTGCTCTGTCATTTTAGGATCTTATGCATTTTGAATGTAAAATCTTTGCCTGCAAAGTACTTGCTGCAATATTCATATGGAAATAATAGAATAAAAAGTCAACAATTGCCTTCCAAGGCATAGTCAAAAAGTTTTCCAAAATGGAAAATGTCAAGCACCTCTCAATTGTACTTAAGTGAGTGTAAATCAGATCAAATCAAACAGATGACATGTATGAGGTAACCAAAATGTAGATTGATTGCAACTGTTTTAATTCACATAAACACTAAAGTGCAAATTATATATATATATATATATAGTTATTTTCTTGTATGACACCTTGTCACTTTAAGCAAGAATTAAACCAACTTCAGCTGTGAACAAAACTAAAGCTAAATCAGCCATAGCAGCATGATCCAACTAACATTTAAGAATAAATCAGCTGGTATAATGGCACGGTAAGCCAGGCCAGATGGCTACCACATGTCTGTCTAAGGCCTCTTGGAGGTTAGACTGAGGTCAAAGAGCAGATCTGTGATCCTCACGCAACCCCGGTGCCTCTCTCGCTTTCTTTCTTTCTCCCTCCATCTATCGCTCACTTCTTTCAGTCCTGTTTTCCCCCTTTTTTTCCTGATGTCATTTGCACACTTTTTTCCTCTTTCTTTCTCTCCTTCTCACTTCACATAAAAGTTAAATATCCCTCAGCAACAGATTAGAGGTTAAAAAAAAAAGATTTTTTTTCTCAGTGTTTTTTGAGCAGGATTTTTTTTGAAGCCATATCAGAGATGACATGTTTTGTGCATATTTTCAAACAGTTTCCTTTTGTAATGCAAATGACTGTGACTCTGTCAATAAGCAGAAAGACAGACGCATGCTGAATGGATTGCCTGAAACTTTGGTGGTGCAGAGTTTTGACTGCTGTGAAGGATTGTAATGTTAACTGCTTGTGATGGAGGGGTTGTTTTAAGGCTTCACTGACTCGACTCAACCACACTCACACATGATTTACAAACAGACACGCACACACACACATATCTTGTGGGTTCTCACGTTTGTGCTTCACTGCTCCACATCTCAACCCCCAACACACACACACACACAGCTTCCAGGCCTCCCCACAGCCCAAAAGAACCTGCAGCACATCTGTCTACACTGCATCTCCTCCTCCTCCTGCTCCTGCTCTGCTCCTCTAACCGTGGCCAGGTGTTTGCCCACAGCCACACAGTTCTTCATCTCCCGGCCGCCAGACCGACGCTGATGTAATTGCTCTCTCTGCTGATCCATGAAAACAGAGAGAAAGGCGAGGGAGAAAAGGGGGGAAAGCGGAGAAAGACAGAGACAGTCTGTGTTGTAAACTCAGAAGAAGGGCTGAGATTATGTGACAGGGAGGTGTGGGTGGTGAGGAAGGACGTGTGTGTGACTATTTTATAGAGGGTGGAGTGTGAGCCTGTGTGTGTGTATGTTTATGAGAAGGTCAGGAATAAGTTGGGTTCAAACGTCTGGCCAAGTTGTTATGATTTTTGTTTGTGTGTGGGTGTGTGTGTGCGCATGTGTGTTTCCAGGTGTTCATGGAGCCGTCTGCACGCGTGACCTCTCCCTAGAGAAACAAAGCAGCTCCACAGTGGGACTGTGGCGTGCTTTTAGTGGTTGTGTTGTGAGGACAATGTCAATTAATGTATTCATGATATTTATATATTTAAATATATTTATAAGGGGTTAAACCCACAAGGGGGGGGGGGGGGGGGCTTTCCATTTTCTTAATGACATGCAAATGGGGTGTAATGTTTTGTTCAGTCTCAAGCCCATTCCAGAGAGTTCTGAGTCCATATATGTGACTCTGCCAGGGCTCACAAATAAGTTTGACCAGTTAAGATAAAAAGAAAAAGTAGATTTTTTTCTGATACATTTTATGTGTTTTATCTGACTCATTCAGTTACACTTAATAATCATGTAACAGGAGATTTAATCATCTGCGTTACATGCAGTCAGTAATCAAGAATCACGATTGTGTCCTGGCAACATATCTAACAAATTATTCATGCGTCTTTGTAGTGATCATACATCACAGAAAAGCTCCAAGGCTCAACATGATTCACTCCATCTGATTGATATAAATACAAAATTAAGTGACAACACTATATTTAAATTCCAGTCTGTTAGTTATCCAATATTACACACAGGTATGTTAATATTGCCACAGCCACTATAGTGCATCACTTAAATTGTCCAATTTTCTGCTCAGCAAAACAACTAATTCATCAGGCATATCCTATTTGTTCCAGCACGAAACAAACAACAACATTAATTTAATAGTCTGAGATTGCAACACTAAGCAGAGATCCCCTGGAGTTTTGAATGAAAGTGTTAGATTAGATTAATATTTCCTCCCTATGTGGCTAACCTGAGGCATGATGATGAGACGATACAGTATCAAATTAGAGAATCAGAGGGAAAAAGCCTCCCGCTGTTAAAGATCTAATTATTGCAAACACAATAAACAGCTTGATTGTTTTTAATGTCTGCTACTGTGCCCTGCCCCCACACATCCTGGAGCTTTGCTGGAGCATGTGTTTCACTGCGCACAGTAATCTTTTATTATGCTTAAGAACATATTTATAATTCTTTCAAGTTATTATTATTTTTTATATATTTCAGAAACATCTTGACAGTCTTTGTTTTTCAGTCTTTGACATTTCAGCATGTATCAGCACAGAATTGTGTAGAAAATTGGAAATATTTAGAGAACACAATACTAGGTACCTGTTGCAGAAATTGTTTGACATTTTGGGAATTACACTTATTTGCTTTCTTGCCATGAGTTAAATGAAAAAGATCAACACCAAAATCATATCTGAACCACAAAATAAAAAGCTAACCAGGCCTGTCAGGAGGTATCAAGATCTGGGTGAAACAGCTTGTTAAAATCTGCCAACCAGCAAGCTCACTATTTAACATTTAAATCTCTTGTTTTATCCTTACAAAAACCAGTGTACAAACAACAAGTTTGGATTTTTACACTTCAGTCTTTGTAAGGATTTTAGTTATTACTATTTAAGTGATACAAGGAAAAAAAAAATCTATTTCACTCGCATGCATCTATTAATTTTGTTCTATCAGCAAGGTGGATGTTACTCTCCCCAGATGGCAGATTTCTCATTCGGGATCAAAACTCTTAATTTCCATAAACGCAGAGCGAATCTATGCTGATTCAGCGTAAGAAAATATTTATCTTGCAACAAATTGATTCTCGATATTAATTCATGTGTTCACTCTTGAAGTGTGCCCATGATTTAAGCCTGCCTCTTTTGTATGTCCAACTTTAATTAATTAATGTCATTACTATCATTGTGGTCCAGCTGATTGGCTGGTTCACCATTTACAGTACTTTCTCTCCAAATCTCATCCTCTCCAGC
Organism: Toxotes jaculatrix; assembly: GCF_017976425.1. Classification (NCBI taxonomy): domain Eukaryota; kingdom Metazoa; phylum Chordata; class Actinopteri; family Toxotidae; genus Toxotes; species Toxotes jaculatrix. The sequence continues at coordinate 9,863,698 of NC_054415.1, read as the reverse complement.
AACGCTGACATTTGGAGAATTCTTGATTAACATAATTAGACAACTTTGATGGGAGATTTACAAAATCCCCCTTTTTCCCCATTCTGACTTGTTTCCATGCACGTCTCCCAATCTTCACATTAATGCTGTGAGTCCATGGATTAGATGTGACATTTATAAGGGCATATTTAACCAAAGGATATATAGAAAATGTCCTTATTGCATGAAGAGTAAATGAGTCTGTGAGGAGTCTGTGTTTACTGAATGTAGAGTGCTGTATCACTGGCACACACATTTTTTGACCTTACTTCACTTTTATGCGCCTGACTTTTTTTATGTGTGTGTTTATATAAAAACAAAAGCTGAAGAGAAAGAGAGTGTTAAAAGAGATAGAAGGAAAAAAGAAAGAGACATGGGCAGACTCTGGTATGCTGTTATTTCTCTATGAAGGAGACCGCGGAGAGCTCCAGCAGTTTATTGATTTTCAGAACTGCTCTGCTCTCATTGTTATCCCAGGGTGCTGAGCACTGTTCATTGGACACATGCAGCACCTCAGGCTGTGATCCCTGTCTGAGAAACCCCAGCTCTCGCAACAGGCCCTTCCCACAGCACACAACCCAGCGCCCCATTCATACCCATTCATGCCTATGTCTCAGTAGCCTCCACCGAGGAGTTAGCAGGCAACCATATGGGGAATAAGGGCATCAAGGCTCATTCTCACATCTTTGAAGTCTATTGTGTGTGTGCAGTGGAAAATGGGGAACATACTCCTTTTTCCAGATGAGAGAATTAGACTGAGATTCCACTGTGTCATGTCGAGCGGGGGTGTGTTGTGCTTTGGTGGAGGTGAAAGGTTCAGATCAACAGGGCACACTCATTTATTTCAGTTTTCCAGACTGACTTTGCTTATGTTCACCGCAGCTGTTGAGGAGGTTAAGTTAGTTTGGATAAGCGGTCACTCAGACATTTAGGATGTTTACCCAGCATGCATCAGCACACGCTTACAGGAAAAAACAGCTAAAGCCACATCACACATCCATCCTCCCTTTTCCTTCAGGAGTCATGCATGCAAAAATAACAGATGACAGCTCTTTTGTATTGTCCACTGGCTGCCTATTCAAACCAGGCCATCTGAGCGCCGTTGTGAAGTGATGTCATGGCTGCTGCTCACCTTTAGCTCGGGTTTGTCTTTAATTATTGTCAGGGAGGAACACACAGCCCAGCTCATCAACTGGATAAATATTTGACCGCTGTTCCATAAATTGGCATTGGGGGTTTATTTTAACGACGCATTCTGTCCAAGCCAGACATCATGCGCCGAGCGATGCACAGTGAATTGACTCTCTGCAGGTGACCACAGCTCGTCTCGGCATGAGGTAAATTAAAACTCACATTTCTGTTCAAGAAATGAGAGATTTCATACACTTCCTGAATTTGTCTTATTTAATTATAACCTATGTCAAAGCCTAATCTTGGAAGCTTAGGCAGGGCATCCAATTAATCAAGAAATAGGTATGTTTGTGAACTGTGGAGGAGTGTGCAGGGAAGTGTGTGTGTGTGAGAGAGAGAGAGAGAGAGAGAGAGAGACAGAGACAGAGACAGAGACAGAGAGTTATTGCATGAATATTGGAGCATATTTGTGCTTTGTGCTTTTGGGTGCATGTGCATGTGGGTGGCTGCGCGTGCCTGTGGGTAAAATTTGATCTGCCTCAACCCGGGGGGTTTCGCTAACAGGACTCAGGGGTATGTGCTGGCACCATGTGAGAAAGCTCAAAGCAGGACACACAGGCTATGAGGCGTCACGCCCTAACAAATAAGGATCCCACTGTGATTTTAGCTAGCGTCGCTTTAGCTTGGCTTATGGTTTATGCTAATGGCAAATCTGTGAAGGATCATAGAAATCCAAACAGTCTGACATTTTTGATTATCGCTCCATGTTGGACAACAAAGGCAGCAAAGGACAAAGAAGACACAAAACTTTAAGGAGCAAAAAAACTGAACATTTAAATATGTTAAATTAATTCACTCATTAGAATTTGGGTTAGAAATGCATGCAATAACATCTGACAAATTAGAATAACCACAGTTTCATTCAAGCATTAAGCTGCTACTCCTAATTCACAGTTGCAGCGATCATGAGCATTTCTCACTAAGTGTGTGCCTGAAGGTTCAGATCACATAAGCAGCTAGACGTCACCTTTGTCACGAACTTGTAACATTACATCAATTGTCACAATAAGGTCTAATAAATCAAGGTCTCTGTAAGCCTGAGTGGCATATATGTAACGTAAGGTTGCATGCTCACTCCCACAGTGTAAAACATCATCATGTGACATGTGTTTGTTCCATGTGTTGTGATGCTGAAGAAATAAAGTGGTAACTAATGAGAGACAAATCTGGTGCTGGCATGAGTGTGAATGTGGGAGTATTTATTTTCCTCGTGGCAAGTGGTCTTTGCATTTAGACCCAAGTTTTAAACCAGATTCCACCTTCCTCTCGTTTCCACGTATCGTCAAAACATCAGCATATGGCAGAGCAATGGGGCCTGAATGATGGGTCAAACACAGTTGCTGTCTCGGTGGCTTTGGATGATTGTCAATAAAGTTAAATTAATCACAGATGGGTGTCAACTTTGATCTCATATTCTTCCAGGAGTCGTCGGAAGCCATTTTGAATCCTTTCTAAAGCTGTGGCGCAGGCGTCTTCTTTACATGTGGATTTTGCATCGTCTGGCCCGAATTACTGTGATAACCTGCCGAGTGGGCTCTTGTTTTTAACGTCAGTATTAATCGTCAATCACCTGCTATTCTCTTTTTTTTATCAGGGGAATACATATTTATGAAGTCTGGTGCGTTTGTGTGAACATTTGTAACTGATTATGTGCGCTCTTCTCAATCCAAACTTGGAGTCCAGATGTGCAGTTATACGAGCTGAAAGCCAGTCATTATTCAACTCCCAGCATCCGTGTTCCTGGAGGAATTGGGTGTTTGTTTGCATTGAAACGCTAATCAGTTGCAGTAACATGCCTCATTCTGATCATAGAGAGATTTTTATTTAATGAGTCCATCAATTCATGCCCTATTCATGTCCATTCCCCATCCAGACAGAATGACTCAAACTGCCAAACACAAAGTCTGCCTCCTTTGACAGTTGGACCAATAAATGGTTGAATGTTTTGATCAGACAGCCTCAAACAACCCTTTACTTGGAGAGAAAAAAAAAAGGCCTTACCATAATGCTATTAATCATGTGAGGGCGTCAGGGTTCAGCTGGTGTCACGGTCATCTTCATAAAGCCTTACTTATTAGCTTCCACTCATTCTGCATGGACTGGTGTGCAAAATCTTTGAAGATTTGATCAGGTACAGGTGCCGGTTCTTGCTGTTCAAAGCGGCACCTCAACTCTTTCGCCTGGCCATTAAAGTCGACGCAAAGGCCAGTGCGGGCCAACTTTTGCATTTCTATTAGAATCGCGGTCTGCTGAGGAATAAGCTCATTAGGGATAATTACAGATGTTCTGTCCTACAGCCATTTTCTGCTTTTCATATCAGTTTCTGCAAAAGTTTTACTCTATAACAAAAAACAAATGCGGTTAGTAAGAAGCTCGTGAAAAGAGGGGAGCCTCACAGTTAATGATACAGGTGTACCAGCAAACGAAACACTTGGACTGCTCACACTGTTGCAATGCCATTACCATTGTGTTAAAGTAACACAATGGTTCAGTATTTTGGGAAATAAGTGTATTCACTTTCCTGCCAAGTTAGATGAGGAGTTCAATACCACTCTCATATTTGTACTATGAGTGTAGCTGAAGTCAGATTTTGCTACCTGTGGTCAGAATCAGGCTGGTTGTTTCCCCTTGTTTCCAGCCTTTATAGTATACTAAACTAACTGGCTGCCAGCTCCAGCAACAAATTTACCATACAGACGTGAGCGTGGTATCGATCTTCTCATCTAACTCTTGTCAAGGAAGTGAATAAGTGTATTTCCCAAAATATCAAACTATTGCTTTAAAGCAATTTCATTATAAAATGTTTTCAAGACAAGCAGTAAAGACTTACAATCCTTAGCCTACTGCAGTTTGGGAGATGGAAGACATGGGAGCTTGCAGTGGGAGTGTTTCTGGGATTTGTGTGTTTGTGTGTGTGCCAGGGAAAGCCAGACACAGAGATGCATGCTTGTTTGGGGCCAGATTCCCTCCTTTCCCAGCGAAGGCGGATTAGGCTTGTCGGCAGCGTGTGCACCGACTGAGCCGGCGCTTCTCTTCACCACTACACACTCCAGCAATCAGGCAAGCTGCCAAACAAACAGATGAAGTCAACAGAGAGACGTTTCCTTGTGTCTTCTGAGATGTGACTGCAACAGATGCAACACTGACACCGACGCTTGACACAGTGTGACAGCCTACTGTGTCTACACAGCCGCTTCCACTTTGACTTATTTTGAGGGAGGAGGGAGGGAGGGAGTCAGGGATGACACTATGCACATGATCACACACAAGATAATGTTTGTCAGCAGCAACAGCGGTGTCACTGTGTAAGAGAGACAAAGAAAGACAACGGGGGTTGATTTCACGGTGCAGTCATGTTGCGTTTACAGGCCTCAAAAGATTTCCATATGTGGGGAGGACCTCGCAGTCAGTTTTTCGAGGTGCAGACTTTGATTTGCTCTCTGCTTGATTCAATCTCCGGGGTGAACTGTGGCCATTACACACTGCAAGGTTAAAATCCCATTACTTAAATGCAATTTTACCCATAATTTTTTTTCTTACAGGCCCCATCTCTCAAATATATCTCCACATTGCCACCCAGATAGGCGAGCTGAAAGCACTGCATGCTGGTTAACGGAGTTCTTGGCTTTGAGCAGCTCTAGGGGATGGAGTGAGGGAGTATCTGTATCCAAGTAATTACAGTCTGAGGGGGCACAGAGGTCCTCTGTGATTACACATCAGCCCTGTAATGGATTCAACACTTAGAGACGGAGAGAGAGAGCTGCATTCCTTACCTTCCCATTGCAAAGGCAGGGGACGGGCGGGTGAGAGCAGGCAAGGTGGGGCGGGGTAGGTAGGTATATCTGCAAGATGGATTACGTGGGGTTTGCCGAGTTCAACATTGACACAGATTCATCGTAAATCATTATGCCGGGGACCCGGAGTGATTTCTGCATTAGGAGCAGAAAATGGAGTTCAGCCAGTCAATGAGGGAGGGCATATTTCACATCAATCACCTCCACACTCTCATGTTACCAAGGCTTAAATCTCACTTATACTGTTACCAATAGGGTTCAATGCCTATGATGGCAATCAGCAAGACACTGCACTAACAATACCCCACTGACTACACAGAGGACACAGCGTGGGGCTCCGTTGCTATTTATTTAAAGTGAATTATATACGAATTGAAATGGAGAAACGTAAAAGATGATGTTGGCACCAAGGTGTTGAGGTTGCCTTGTTGAGGTTGTAATTCAGTTGTGTATATATATAGTCATCCAAACTTTTAACTCATGTTGGCTAACTTTCCAGCTGGCTTCCTGGAGCAGGTTTATTCATATTCTTAGTGGAGATAAAGTTAACTAGGGGCTGAGTTTGTAACTGTGGTTGCCAGAAATCCAACAAAAAAATACTTAAGATAATGTGGGCATCAATGAACTAGAGTTACACACATTCTGTGCCTAAAAAGTACTTAAAAATAGGCAATAATAATAACATTAAGTTTCAATGTATTATATTGAGAATAAGCACCATGATGTCTTAATTTTTATTTTTTTTTTTAAGTTTGAACTTGAAGGTATATTAGTGACCGTGTTGGAAACAGACAGTCCGGAAAAAAAAAAAAAAGAAGAAGAAGAATGAAGTCACGTGATAACAATTAAACTATCGCCATGACAACCGAGAGCAGCCACGACATGCTGTAAACTTCTTAAATTAGTAAGTTTGACATTCACTATGCTGTATGCTACTTTTTCCACGCATTTAAAAATGTACAGCCTCATAGTCTTGTAAAACGCCGAGTTCTTTTATTGTACTTTATTTCTTCGTCTTTTTTATGTACTTTTTTTTGTTTGTTTTTCATAACTTTTAGGGTTTTTTTTTTTTGGTGGGAGAGACACTTGTTCAGGGAGGGCTTTGTTCACTTCTCTGCCGCCAAGGGAAGCAAAGGCAGAGAAAAGTGGCTTCACTGGCTGCGGTGCAGGAATCCGGATATGATGAAAATGTTTTAGACGCAACTGTCCTCAGCAAACTACCGCCACTAAACGTCGAAGGCTGAACGTCGACAGGAGTATTATTGATATTTCTTACACGTCCACAACCTCTGGACAAAGCAGGACTGGGGACAAAGTGGCAACTTAAGTTAAGTTGAGTTAAGTTTTTGGACACTAAGTTACTCTTTCACCCAGTTTCTTGTTTTTCCGTCCCCGGGAAAGAGCTGGAGGAAGGAAGGATGGAAATAAGTCAGATTTGAAGCGAGGGAGTTGTCATGTTTGAAAGGTAAGTTATGCTTTATAAACAACATGTCCGCTTGAGCTATAAACAGCACTTAGCAGGCGTCTGTCGCTTTTTGATACAGAAAAGGGAGTGTGTGCACAAATGGACTGCACATGGAGTCTTTCAGCAAGTTTATGTAAAAAGGCGAGAGAAGGGAAATTTCCACTAAGTTTTTACTGGAGCTCGACGTCACTTTCTCGGTGTGTTAATAAGCAGATGACTTTCTCGAGTTGAGTAATGACCCGCACGGTGTTGCTTTGTGTCTTCAAGCCTGTGCTCACGATGAGACATTGGTTTTCACAGCGCTGAGGGCTGAGGGAAAGGGAGGAACTTCTTCTGCTGTGTGTGTGTCCCAAAAAGACGACTGTCTCATGTCCAAGGAGACCGTCCTTCCTCCGGATGGGCCGGCAGGGCCAGGGAAGGGCCCCCAGCAAGAGACAAATCCCCTGCTGTCAGCTTCGCAAGGTAAGGGCACACAGGGCAGGCCAGAAATCAGTATTGGGGAGGGGGGTTAAGATGTTCCCAGAGCTTCAGCAAGCAGTAATTTATCTATTATTTGATTAAGTGGAAGGATAATAACCCCCAAAGTGTAAATATGTCCAGATCTGCACTGGTTCACATCTAAAAACATAACTCTGCTGTCATAGGGTCTGTCACCTAAATTCTTGTGTTTCCACAAACTGTAAGTGCGTCTGTTTAAGTTCCCTGTGACATGCAAACATTTAAGAATACCCGCAATTCAGTGCATGGCCCATGTGTACATGAAGTTCTCTCTTGTGAATGTTTATGGAGGTTTTTTTTTACTCCATGCAGCCAGTGCACTAGGAGTGAAAATGAGCTTTAAATATCAGTGACATATTCTGTCAAGAACTCATGTTGCTTGTACGGTGAAACATAAGAGAAGTGGTCTGTAACAGAAAGTGAGTCAATGAATGCATTAACAGATTACTGGTGCAGATCAGCTGTTATCAGTCTGCTTGGGACAATATCAGCCTTGTCTTCTTAAATTATATTCATGTGACTTTTAGTATACATCAATATCTGTGCTCCAGTGTTAAGCCTTGATAATGTTTTTGCTTTTTTCCCCCCTCAATAAAGTCTGAAGGAACGCCCTGGTGACTATTAACAGCAACCACAGCCAATTATAGTTTTTAATTAACTTTCTAGTTGCCCCTAAGATTATCACATGTAAAATAAGCTTACCCCCACACCCCCTTTTCATTTTTCTTCAAACAAGCAATGAACCGTTAACCATCCTATTTATACCAAGCATCATTATGGCACTGTCAAAAAATAGCAAAGTAGGACAAAGTAAGCAATCACTGGGGCTGCTGGATTGCGAATGGATTTTTGCTGGACCTTCAGAGGTGCTTGCAGTAAAGACTGAATTTCCCCTCTCAGGGGACTGTGGATGTACTGAGAATAGACCAATTTATTTCTAACTGTGATCACTAAATACTGCAATGCATCACAGAGCACTGCTGCTAACGTAACTGCCGCTGCCATACATCAGCACCAAGCTGAGATATGTGCCATCTCTATCTAGAGCTGCTGGCCTACAGCCGTCCATTCCACTCCTCCATCCATTACTGCTTACAAACAGAGAGTGCTGTAGCATCGGAACAAACACATCAGGCTTTGGTAAACATGATTGTTGGGTTTTGCTGAGTCGTTCTTCATCGTTTTTCCTTTGGGATCACAGCAAAAGTGACTCAAGACACAGTATGTTACTGAAAAACTCAAAAGCTGTGAGAAAAACTGTGGGCATCTGGCACCAGACCAGTGAATAAAGTAATTGTGGAAGGTTTATTTACTGAACAAAGCAGCAGTGTGCAATGAGCAAAGCGTCAGCGAGTCTTGAAGTCAAAAAGACTGAAGACGCGGCTTAGAGAGATGAGTGAGGCTGTCTCTTGTGTTTTTGCGCAGCTATCAGGCCTAGAATTTTTGCCCGCATACTTTTTCCAATTTAGATGAATGCAGCCTTTATGGCAGTAAAAAGAAGCTTGGCAGGTAGAGCACACCCGGGAGCAGAAAGAGAGAAAATGAGATCCAGAGCTCTGGCAAGGCCTTTACCTGAACCGCCCCACCATGTTGTGCAACCATTTGCCAGCGGCCTGTGTTTTTTCTGGCAAAAATAGGGAGAATGGCCTCTGCACCCCTGTCTCGTCCAGCTGTCCCTGATATTTTGTCCACTGTGGCTGACCCTGCAGTAAAAGTTTACCTCTGTTTGTGGAGGAATGGCTGTAATACATGTAGTCAATACGCAGCATAGTATTTTGCTCCTTTACTCTGTGTGCAACGGGTTTTCCTTCTTCAACCATGTTTAACATTAAATGCTTGTGACCCTAGATGCTTGTGACAGTGAATCATCAGGAAGAACACCGTCTCCCAGGAAACCAGCCACTGAAGGACAAAGTCACGTGACAGACGAGAAGCCTAATTATTGCGAGCCTGTAAGAAGTAAGTTTTAACGACCTGGGAAAGCTGTGGGCGGACAGCAGGATATCTTGGTGTTATTTGTAATGACAAACAACGAGCCGTTTAATTGGAGACAGTGAAAATGATTAACATATTCTGCTTTCATAGTCAGATGGTTGAACTTAACTGCAGTAGGTGTTTAGCAATGTTTAATCTAACATTTAAATAATTTCATCCTTTTTTATGAACATGGTCCAGCTGTCAAGAATAGTTGTTGTTATGACAGCTGCACAGTGTACATGCACAAGACAGGGTTAGTTGGCCAACTAAAATATTAGCTTCAGTGTTTCCAATTAAAGTAATATCAAGATAGCACCAAGGTCTCTTGGCAAATGAGTGGAAATGTGCCTGCCCTCCCACTCTACCATAAAGGCCAAATCTTGGCTCATTTCTCCGTTTTTGCCTCTCCTTCCAACCCTCAGCCTTGTGTTTTGGAAGTAGGGAAATCCTGTTTGTGGTTCTGGCATTTGCTGTCTTAACACACTGATTGCATCTTAACCACAATGTTTTTACCGCTTACCAAACATTTACCTATTGGACAAGAGTTGCGCCAACTGCCAGAGGCATTTTCCTGTTGAACAGTCTCTTCAGTCACAGTATTGAAGGGGTATATTATTCCTACCATTAATGTACCCTACCAGTAACATGTGTTTTAGAGTTTAAAATCGTGGTTTTTCTTTTTTTTCTGTTTTTTATTATCTGATTTTATAACTTGGCAAACTTTGGAAGCCTGTATTGTAACTCTGAAATAATCACACTGATTTATGCAAATATCCTGATACAGGGAGGTCTTACCAACAATTATTTGACATTGAACTGCTTGAGCTATTAGCAGGTCTAATTAAGTGTAGATGCTCTCTTGTTCAGCAAAGTGAGTTGATACTGAGCTGTGGATTGCAGGTCACAAAAAGAAAACTGGCTAAAAGTTGTGTGTGTGTGTGTGTGTGTGTTTTATTGTTCCTAAGAAGAGTGAGATATGTCAGCAAAGGCTAATAGCAGCTGATTGCTTCCATCCATGTAAGTGCCTAGCTATAATAAGGATTGTATTTGCATTTGATATAACAGTTCTTTTGTTTCCAGGTTGTTAACTTTTCCAGGGTGCCTTTTTCTGCCTTTTTTTTTTTTTTTGGTATTAAGCTTAATGACTTGCCAGTGGCTTGTTTACTAAACCAGCAAGGAAAAAGATTCAATTGCAAAAAAAAAAAAAGAAAAAGGATTTTCTGTCAAGAGGTCTTTTTTTAGCTTGGCTGGTATTTGGAGTATTGCACTTCTGGAGGGAGGCACTTCTTTCATCTCAGCAGATAAGCCCGTGTGACAACAGTTTTGCATTGTAATTGCACCCCCCCCTTCACCCCCAAAAGCACCCACACTGATACGCACACACACAAACTGTCTGGTAAGGGAATTTTAGGGGGAGTAAGATATGCTTCTTCTCTTTTCATAGAGTTACAGTAACATAACACAGTCATGTCACATAAAGACGAAACCCCAAATTTGTGCTATGATGATCTTTGTAGAAGTTTTATTTACCTGTCTTTGTGTTTGTGTTTGTGGTTAAATCAAAGATGGAAATTCTTACATTTTCTGCAGCTCAGCTTATCCTATTTGTTTCATAGAGCAGTCTCACTGTGGTTTTGTTTGTTGAGGTGACCAAGCAGACTGCTTCTGGCAGGGGTAATTTAGACTCCTCTAAAGGAGACAGGAAACAGGAAATCAATAAGAAATCATCTGCTTGCCTACATCCTGACCCTGGCTGTTTTTTTTTTTTTTTTGCCCTTCTGTCCGATTTAAAGCTTTTGTATAGTATGTCCATAGTGACTTTTCACAACAAGAGGAAGCCCATTGTAATGCTGTAATAACAGCACAGATCCTATTTCATTTATGATAACGTTGTTATGACAAGTTGTCTTTTTAGCTAGTGAGTCCTCTTTAAAACAGGAAGGTAAACATGGCAGTGGTTCCACAGTGACTTAAAGCTGTTCTTTGTGGAGCACAGCGTACAAGTTCAGGAGTAACTTAATCTTCCCACAAAATTGCAAAAATAAATCATTAGATGTGTGTAAAAAGTTGGACTGTCTGAAATTGTTGTTTCAAAAATTCACATGGTAAAAAAGCTGAAGTGCTGTTGCCCACAGGCTTGTTATAGAAAAAAAAAAAAGTGCCCTTCCTGTAAGACCTTTGTCAATGAACGGTTCCTCTGTGGCTCTGCCATCCTGGGGGAGGAGGGAGGATCTTATGGGGGAGACCAGACATTCCTCAAGAGACCGTTCTGGGTTTTCAAGCAGCTGATATCTCCTGCAAACAGGGCCTTAGCTTTCCAGTCCCTGCCTTGAAATAAATTGCTACCACCTAGGACCAGTTTTAGGAGTTTAATCGTCACATTATTCACCAGATTGTCAAATACTTAAAAAAAAAAAAAAAAAACTTCCATGGTTGATAAAGACGACCTTACTAGCTTCTAAAGAACAGGTCTGTTTTTTTTTTTTTTTATCTCAGGGAAATTCTATAGTGGAAAAGGAAGGTCAAATAACATGACTCTTTCTTTTTTTTTTAAAGAAGACATTATTCTGACCTTTGTGTGAATCCCTGATTGGGCTCTTTAGTGGCACACTTTCAAGGTTATTACCTGTGTGCAAAATTGACCTTTCAGAAGTGAATTTGTGACCCCTAGTAAATGAAATAAAAGGGATTGTTTAATGGGAGAGCGTCTCATACTTACACCTGTCTTGCAAGAACAGATTCCTTGACAGTGCAACAACTAAGATTCATATACAGAGCTATAGTGTCATGACAGTAGACAGTTGGTGGAGTTAGTCTGAGATAAAATAAAGGGCAAGGGCCTCGTCATCATCATTTTCATCATCAGCTCTGAAATATTTTTGTTGCCTAAGTGTTGAATCAACCACCTCAGACTGTCACACTTTGCTTTGTGCATATTCCAAAGTTACTTAAGTACTTTAAGACTTTTTAACCCAGGATGTTTTTTTTTCAGCTATAGGAACTGCATGGTGATTGTTGTAATGCAGAATTCATATCTTTATTGTAATCCTCAGAGCCCTGTCTCTGCAGAAATAATGTGTCTAAAGCATAGACCTATTATAAACTGAACCGTAATTTTCAAGTGATTACTTACCAGTGGGTCATGGAATCAAAAACTGTATAAATAGGGTGAAATGCTAGTGTAGGGGTTGATTAAAATGGCCATTGTAATTCTACCTCTGTTGTAATTATTTTCTCATTGTCTTGGTGCAGATAGATTTCATATGGGAAATTTCAAGTGTGTTAATTAGCATATTTTACCCGAAGTGCCCGAGCCTATTCACTGTTAATTTTTTTTTTTTGAAGATATTCAAAATACTTGAGCCAAATGATTAGATATGCATACCTCAGTTCATGAACTGAAGTCTTTTAAGTGCTTATGTTAGATACAAGGCAACATGTATGGATTTTGATACTGGAGGAGGAGTGTGTTTTTTTTTCTTCATTGCAGAGAACTTGAATATTCAGAGTAATCTTTCCAAGTCCTTTTAACACCAATTGACCTTTGTCTCTAAATGGTTCCTGTGCAGCACAGTTCTGCAGTGGTAGAAAAGGTAGTCAGATCTTTTACTTTAATGAAAGTAGCAATAACACGTGCACCATTTAAAAATACTCCAGAAAAGTCCCCAAAAGAAAATTCTTGAATTCAACATTTTAACTATATGAAAGTTTAGAGGTATTATTAGCTAAATTTATTACATGGATGGACTAATTTATTGTTATAGTTTCTATAACATTTTATAGAAACTACAACTGTTTTATAGTGCATTTTTATAATATACACAGTGCATAGATAAAACCCAGTTCCCTTTATCTTCTTTATCTTATTTTACCTGTCTGTTTAGCACAGGTGAGATAAGTGAGCTGCTCTGCTCATGTTTACCATCTCCCAAACCAATGCCACACAAGTCAGTGCCTTTCACAAGCTACTCACAGAGAGAAGAGAGAGAGAAAAAAAATCAGCTAGTTCAAATGAGAGCAGCGCAGGGGGGATTACTTGGCCTCTAACAGGGTTTTGGCTCCAACATTAAGGTTAAAACCCTTTTCTATTACTGAGATCTCTGCTGATGTTGCCCCCGCCAGCCCCGACCCCCTCGAGCTTCCAGCTCCTTGCCCCCTTCGTGTTTGCAGGTTCAGTGCCTCTCTGCTAGGTCATTCTGTCAGGCCCCCTGATCAGTGAAGGGTGACCGGGGACCAGGGAATGGCTCCCGTCCAGGCACGCAGACAGCCACAGCCAACACGGGCCCCGATGAGTGCAATACACCCCTGCCCCTCCTCTTTTTCAGGCTAGAGCTAAAATCGATACAGGCGTCTCCGTGTTTAAAAAGCCACTCAGAGGCAGACGAGCAACTCTGTCTCAAAGGCTGATCTCTCAGCTTAAGGCCTTGATTGGCATCCCGAAGATGTGAGGCGCTGACCCACAGCTGTCCCATTAGAAGAGGGTTAATGTCGAGATTGATACTGAGCAAATAAAGGAACTAGGTATGTGGGTATTTTGATAGACTGTCTATCCCCTCTCTGACCCAGAGAACAGACCTCAGCTGTATTTTGGCTTTTAGGGAGTGGTAGCGCAACTGCCTGATCCTCATCTCTGACTCCAATAGTGGCAGCTTGCACACTGTATTTATTTGGCGTGTGTGGTTGTCCCTGCGTCGGCTGCTTTGCATGTGTATGCCTTTTGAGTATATGTGCACAAGTACCAATGTGCGCATGTGCAAGTCTGCGCGCCTGCCGTTGAATTTCAAACGAATGAGTTTCCTGTGGAACTTCTACTTCAGCTAGAATATTTTGAAGCCGGTGGAATATTTGAGTCATCGATGTAACTGAAACTGAAAATACCCCCATTCCCCTCCTTCCCTCCCCCTTTCCTCCCCTCCTGTTCACTCTTGCTCTGTTGCTCAGTTTTTGTTTTTGAGTCATCAGCGAGGAGAGGGTGGAGCACGTTTTTGGAGTATGGAGCCTGGCAGCTCCCTCAGGCCTGCTCTGAGTCACGTCATAATTGATCTTTCTAGAAATTGTGGTAGCTAGCCGCGTAGAGCCTAAATCTGTGCAAGATGTGCAGCTTTTTAAAGATACTGCAGTCGCGCATTTGGCTGTCTTTATACTACACTCTTTCTCCCCTCTTGGATGGTAAGAAACAGATGAGGGAGACTGAAAGGCGTTTGACAAAGCTTAATGCAGAAACAGGCTCGTACAAATTCATCTCGGAAATGAGGAAAGGGAGAGAATAAGGCACCATTTAGTGTCTCTCACAGCTGCCAGGTTGTAAGGCTTTGAACGCTCCTTGATGTCTTGCGTTCTGCTACATTAGTAGCACTCAAATTAGCACCATGACAAATTCCACACAACAGTGGAGAGACCGGAGACTTCTGTGGCCGGAGCTTGGCCGTGAGGGGGTGGGCTGAGTGTGAATGACTTCCCCTCAACGTGATTCATGTAAGAGAAAATGGCATCTCATTGGGAGTTTCAATGATTTAGATAGCAGTCAGACATATTAATCTGGGAAAATGTTCCGTTTTGAAATCAAAGGATAATTGATGACACCCCACCACCACCACCTACCCTCCCCTTCCCATCTCACACACACACATCTACACACACCTTAACCAACCTCATGCACTGAATACACTGAGAGGTTCATGTCGTCAAATCAAGCTCTTGTCTTTCAAGTTGCCTTTGCAACTGTAAAATGTAATTAAACAGAACAAGGTCCGAAGGGGGTTATTTTTTCCACTCAATCAGCAGCAAAATTTGAAATTAGGAAACCCCTGACACCCTGCTTCTCTCTTTGCTGGGTGGAGGTGGAAGCAGCGGCGATGGCAGTGGTGGTGCTGGTGGCGTGGGGGGATTGGAAATAATATTAAGCGCTGTCTTCAAGTGTCACTTCCCCTTCAGCAGGTTGGAGGAGCCAAATTTGAATGACTGTCACAGCAAATTAAAACAGGGTGGAAAATAAGTATGTCACCACTGACTGGCCTGGAATGGGATAGAAATACAGACAAAAATGTGATGTTTCCTGCTTAACTGAGATGCTACACAATATGATCAGCCTTGACAGGTGAAGACAGCTAATAGAGTTCTGTTGCAGGGTACCATAACACACCCACACACACACACACACACATGCAGAGCATGTCACTTTTGCTGATGAATATCCAATATCAGAGCAAGTAATTTAGCTATCCTCAGCGGCCATCATCATCTGTGCAGCCATCATCATCATTTTACCTTGGATAAATACAAAACACTATGGGTGTGTGTTAACTGACAGGGCCAGGATTGCTGTGTGATGTCCAGAGTCACTTTTTTTTTTCATATCTGCTGGAACAGGTGACATTTCTGTTAGCCCGTGTCAGGTTGCTAACCACTCTATGTAAACGCACAAGACAAGACATGCACTGACTTGGCGTGGTACCCACATATTTACACTACAGGAGGCTAATTTTATGATCACATGCTCGTTCTTGGTTGCCAGTTGACATGGTCAATTTACTCTCATTTCATACTGCTGATACCTGCATTATATTGACACTAATCACAATTAGTTTTTTTTTTTGTGGTAGTTGTGATGGGACACTTCAATGATGATCCTTGAGTCGCTTGTCAGTTCCTTCCAACGTGTTCTTCTAGACAATAAAGGAAGTCCTTGTCCCAGAGTTTGGAAGGTCAAACGGTAAACGAGGCTTTGATACGCCTAAGGAAAATTTCAATCAGAGGCCTTTGTAATAACATTCATTGTACTATTTTCCTGCGTTTCTGTGTCCCTCTCACTCTCTCTGCAGTATAATTCCCCTGGTTTTGCGTCTATAAATATGGACAGGGAAGATGTATAATTTCTAATGAGAAAATATATCCCTTTGGATTGAAAGGCAGGAGCTGTTCCACGTGCAGCTGTTTGTTAGGAGGAGAGATGATACCTCAGGCTGTTTTGGCAGAGAGAGGAGGGGGTGGCGGCGGTGGTGGTGGTAAGAGGAGTCTGGCTAGGTCATTGCACATTTACAAATTAGCATTTCAATCATGCAGGTACATGGCCAGTCGAGCAGAAAATATACATGTTTTTCTAATACGAGGCACAAAAAGATAAACAAAACACTGGCTGTGTTAGTAGAATTAGCATTTCAGAGCTAACCGCTATGTATTCTGTGTGTTTCTGTTTAGGACACGTAACTAAAAATAAAGGCGTCTCTTCTGCTCTCGTATTCCATTCAGTGTTAACTCACCAACTCGCAGCATTGTGTAATAACGGCTATTAGGAGATGAATACAAGATCTGGATTGTGGTGTTTATTTGGCTGACATGATGTGACATTTGAATAACTGTATGCTCTCTATGATGGGCATTCTAATAAGCCTAGGCAAACACCTTTCGTCTTCTTCTCCCTCTTTCTCTCTGTCTCAGGGGCATTAATATTAAAAAGGACTGAGCTTTAGAAACACAGAGCTTGTGTAGTTGTTCCGCTCCCTGCTTTACCTGCGACTCTCGGCGTAGCGGTGTGCAAATGAGAATCTCCATACTGCCCTGTTTGACCTCTGTGTTATATTTTCATGTTCTTGACTATTTTAGAATTCTTGTTTATACAGCTCTGTTTCAGTTGACATGCATGCATATTCCTTCCTGGTAGGTCTGCCTCTGTATGTGTGTGTGTGTGTGAGATCCAGTAGGCGTGTGACATATATATATATATATTTATATAAATATATATATACTCCTTCTTTCTTCTGTCTTTTGGGTGCAATTTCCAGCTCCCTCCTGTAGGACCTATTTTCTGTGACAAAAACGGAGGTGTTTATATACTCAGTTTTACATACAGAGCGATCCCCCGCACAGCTCTGGCACAGCTCCAGCGCTCTCCAGGCACTCCGGTGCTCAGTCCCTGTGTGGCGCAGCCACTGAAGACTCAGTGACAAATGGCAATTATATTTGTGTGTTCTTCATGAATCCATCAAACACTGGCCTTTTAAAAATGCTCCCCAGATATTTGAGGCTGTCAGCTACTAGTAGCTGGGACCAAATTGGGATGCTGCTTAGACAGTCAAGAACTACTCACCCCCTAGTTTCCCCTGTGATGTGTGTGACAGCGTGTGTAGGGGAATACCATGTTTTATTCAACTACAAATGTACACTCTCAACAGTTGTTGATGTGCTAGAAATAGGGCGGTTACAAGTCCAATTTGAAGTGTGCGTGTGTATGTGTATGTGCGTCCAGTTGTTCCTCTTGAAACATGGTGTTTTAATGCAACCTGTCAGGCTGTGTGCATTCGCTTATCTCAGGACACCTACCCATCTCTACAAGCTTGTGGCAACCGCACAACTCTTCCGATTTTTTTTTTTTTTTTCAAACTTGCTGGGAATTGTTCAAATCAAATTTTGATGCTGCTTGTGTTTCCTGCTGTGTTATAGGAACAGTGCAGTAGCAGTGCGCCTCTGTTGCTCCGTCAGGATTTACAAACAGGCGCAGCTCATATTTGCATAAATCACTTGAATCCTCAGATGTGAAATCAAACTTTATGTTCAAAAACTTCTTTACAGCATCATGTTTTATTGAAATTATGAAGTCCCAGTAAAAAGCTCATAGAAGTTTTATGCACACTTCTAAAATGTCTACAATACAGTATAATTCACAGTCTGATTAATTTGAATTGATTAATACAATGCAAAATGCACAGTGACTGTTCGATATATTTCAAAGTGGACGTGATGAAGGCGGGCTTTTTCCTGAATCTATATTGTGTGCAGTTTTACAGTATGCACTGAAAAACTAAATGCTCTTTAGGAGATAGCCAGAACACATTTTTCTTTCAGTGCACCGCATGTACAGTGAAAGTTTTTGATTCCCCAACTTCCCGACCTAGCACAATTCCAACAGGACTTAGTGTATTTCTGCTTTTTCTCATTATGTCTTCATTTGTCTCATGGTGACTGTACAAGTCTGTCATTGCCATCTTTGACAGTATCATCATTATCGTGATCAATGATTATGAATATTTTTCCACTGTGTCTATTCATCTTAGTCACTGTGTTCATCAGGATAAAAATAAAGACTGTGCGACTGTGTAAAAACTATCCAAGAACCTGCCGCTGAAGCGCACCACTCTGCAGGATTGAACCACTTTTTTAGGGCTTTGCAGTCGCTGCTTATGTTCTCTGGGTTTTACGTGGTGGTTTCTTAATAACTATTTGTACTTTGGTAAATTGAAGGCTTGACTTCCTCAAAAGGAAAGGTAATTATGCCTCCCAGTCTACTTTGGCCTATTTGTGCATGAACGTGTATTTGTGTGTGAGTCCATGTGGCTAGTTCGCTTAACCTAAATGGGGAAAAACGACTGTGTTATTACGCAAGATACTATGGGTGATTGATTTGTTAAGGAACTGTCATCCTCTAGTGAGTGATTGAAGAGTTTGATGTGTTGTATTGACTTCCTAATACTCAAGAAACAGGTGAATTATCATTACTGTTCAGTGTTAGCTGCAAATTGTGTCATGTTTGTGTGTGTATGGGGTCTTTGCAAATGAGTTTGGACCAGTTAATCATTAACTGCAGAGAGGGATTTCCCCTGTCAGCCCCATTAATGTCAGCCGGTGTTTTTTGTGTTAACACATCAAAGTGTGAGGCTACATCTGAGGAATCAAATAATGTAAAAAAAAAAAAAAAAAAAGAAAGAAAGAACAAAGTGTTTTAATTTCTTTTATAATTTTTGTAAGAGTGAATCTAAGAAAATAAATTTGCCAACAGTAGTCAACCCATCTTCAGGACGTGGAAAAAGGACAAAAGTAACAGAGTAAGTTGCACTTGCTGTTTGTTTATTCCTTGAAATATCTTTTGTAATTCTTGGTGATGAAAACCTAGTTTAGTGACTGACAGAACTGAACTGATCAGTATAATGTGACACTGTTTTCAAAGATCTGAAATTCATTTTGAAAGAACACCTTTTCAGACACCATGGTAAGGCGGAAATCATCCTGGGCCACTCCAATAAAGGACACTGTGTTAATGTTTGGGAAGCTCTGTGGTGTGTGTGTGTGTTCCTTTTCTTTCTTTATGATATTGTTTGGCCCGGATTAAAAAAAAAAAAAACTGCAGTGGGGAAAAAAAGAAGTGAAAAACATAGACAGTTGCAGCTGTCAGGGGTAAAACTGAAGAACAACAACAGATGTAGCCTGCTCTGAGTCTCCTTGTTAGCAAGCTTTAGTCTCCCCTCACATTGTCATGGGCAGGCTGCAAGGCTTTTGGAGAAGAAAATCCATCAACCTGGTCTTAAATCACTGCATAATGAATTCTATCGTGTGCTACCCAGTTGTCTAATTCGAATTGCATGGAATCCTGATCCCTAAAGTCTATATTTGTTTATCAGAGCAGCATGCAGAACCATGAATGAGGAGAAAGCAAAACCCAGTGTGTGTATTTAATTGCTTTGTTTTACATCCACATTCACGTCCGGCCTCTCCCAGGGTGATGTGTTGTTAAAAAGCGCAAGGCCCGATTCCCACACTCTCTCCCGCTCTTGTTAACTGTAATTGCACTTGTTGGTGAGCTGACAGAAAGAAAATAGAGATGGAAAGAAATTACCAGCACCATATTAAGTTCCATGTTTGCATCCACTTTGGAAAATTTGTTGATTTTTGGACAGCTGCAAAGCACTTAGAACAAGCCAGCGAGCACTATACAGCTGGTACATGAGGCAGAGTTCAGTTTGGTAGTGAAGATACCATATATTCAATGTATATAAAGAAAGTATGGAATAGAAAAAAAGTATGGTTCACACAGGCAAACTTAAAAAGAGATGAATAATTCACAAAATCTCAAGTTAACCATGCACTGGCGGCGTGTGCACATGTACAGTGGCTCTGATGTGGAGGGAAGGTAATGTAGGAGTAACTCCCAGTAGAGCTGAATGTGCAGGTGTTCCTCTCAGTAAAATGCCATCTCCTTTGCTCACTCACATCCTTCGCCTTCTTTCTTATCAGACAGGTCGCTGTCTCCTGACTTTCTGTGGCTGTCACACATACATTTAGAAAGACTAGTTGAGGCCATCTCTGAGCTTTCAGTGGAAAGGAGATCATTACTGTTGCAGACAGCAGCTATTTTGTATATGCACAGTATCACAGGCTCTCTGTCTCTTTTTTACTGTATTAATCTCTCTCTCACACTGTCTTAACTCACCTGGGTACTGCTCCCACAGATGTCTGTCTGCCAACTTGGCTTTTGTGAACCTGTCACATATAAGGTTCCCATATCTCTCCGCTTCTTTCTGTCATTCCGGGTTGAAATGTTTGCCATGTGATCGATATCATCATGTTAGGAAATGGTGGCAAGATTTGCTGAGAATGATTTCGCTGAGAATGGTATCTCCATCGGTGTTCGGTTTGTAAGAACTGAACATCACAGGCTCCAGCGACTTTATATGTGAATAAAAGATATGAAGTGTAAGATGCAGAGAGTGCAGATAAAGTTCTCCTTCAGTTAAAATAAAGTTGCAGCGTTTAGCCCCATAAGGGTGAAAGGAATCCGCAAGTCTTTGTCTTCCATTAAAAAATAGAAACCATAAATGCTAAGTAAGTTATTAAAGTAAACCACTAGTTCCTTTTGGTGCTGTTTTATTTTAGCGTTTGGTAGTGTTTTGTCCTCTACACTCACATCAAAAATTTATATTTCAATAAACAAGCAGTCTTCTGCTTTGTTTCCATATTCAGTTTTATTTGTTTTATATTAAGACCCAGAGCTCGCAGGTGTTTTAGCTGAGTGTATGCATGAAAGATGAGACACTCCAGGGAAATTTAATCACTGAAATATTAATTTAAGTAATTGTACTGAATCCACACAACCAAGTTTTTCCTAAACAGGAATAAAAACAATATCCTTTCTTATTCATGTTTCCCTACAGCTCAACCTCAGTCTGAGTCTCAGCCAGTGCCCTCGGAGCCTGCTGAGGGAGACGCTGCCAAGGACCAAAATGGCTTTCGCCACAACAGCACTGGCACGCCCACGCTGAGTAATGGCAGCGGAATCCACCCTGGCATCGGCGGGGCCGGGGCCACGCGCATATGCTCCTGCGGTGCCAACATCAGCACAGGCACCGTGGGTGGGACAGGCCCTGGCACAAGAGCAGCAGCGACCGCGCCGACTACAGAACAGCCCAGGAAGCAGCCTTCCACACCTGTGTCGCAGAGGATGCAGAAGAAATTAAGGTCCAGCTTGTCAGTCAACAGTGACAGCAGCAGACGCAGCAAAGGCAGTTCCACCGGGTCGCAGAAACCTCCTTTACCAGAGGGTGAGTATCCACACACCAGGTGCTAATGACAGCAAGTAAAGAGAGCACAAACCTGCACACACACACACACACTGACAGCTGATACTCACACTAACTTTTCTAACACTCGTTTGCTTGCATTCTTTTCTCTCTGCATCCCACCTTCTATTTGTTAGGAGTTCATTTTATCTGTAGCAGGGATGTTTCAGGAATTGAGGGCAGTCAGTGCATTTTTAAAATGATTTGTGCTGCTTCAGATACACCAGTGTTCATAAACAGCCTAACTGCACTCCATAAAAACATTTGAGGCTCCTGATTATTTATAACATGATAATCAATCATAAAAGAACACACCAGTCTTCATACCATACCATAAAACATAAATTGGCAGATGGTGTCGTAAAAAAGTAAATAGAGAGAAATTCATGTTGCATTTCTAATGTCTAATAAAATGAACAATTCTATACTGTGCAGCTGTATGTTGTAGGGAAATATAAACATGTTCTCTGACTTGATGGGGGCAAAAGCACTTGATCGAGTCATCCCTAATCTGCAGTCGCACCGTGAAGTGAGAACACCATCAAACCATCACCATCAAAGTGATGTCTGTGTTGAAGGGGCTATTCTAGGGAGGCATTCCTGAAATAATACGTTATAAGATATTGATAATAAATTCTTACCTTCTCTCACCTTTTAATGATAGGAGTGCATGACCTCTCATATTTATCACTCCCGTCAAGCAAATGACATCTTATCCCGCTCCTGTGGTTTTTATTTTCTTTAACAACAAGTCAGAGAGTCCGTTTGCCATGCAGGGAAGCCGTCACTTTGTCAGGTGCAAGGCCGAGGTGAGTCCAGTAATGAAGGCGGTTGGCTGGTCCTTTCCCATTGGGGAGATAGGTGTGATCGTCTAACGAGGCCTGAGAGCACGGGGTGCCTATTAAAAGTCGTGACCAGCCTTCTTCGGGCCCCTCACGGCCCCTCACACCTCTCTGGGCCCTTTCTGGCTCTCCCTACATCCCGTCAGCACCACCCTGGCCCTCATTAACAGGGCCCTGTTGCGTCCCTCCTCCAACTACTGTACTCACTGAGCATGTGTTTGTGGACATGCTTGTGTTCTCTGTCCTTCCATAGCCCACATAATATTACGGTTTAGGCATGATTCTTTAAAATCAAAACTTATTCATCCATCCCAAGGCCTGTGCTGCTTTGTTTTCTGTGGGCTTTAAGTCCAAGGTGAGCCTTAGAGATAAGATGTGCTCTTATGTGTTATTGAATGATTCACAATGTTCAGGCTTAGATATAAGTTTAAATGGAGGAGAAAAGTGGACAGTCAGATCAATGATGATGTATTTGAAATAAACAAAACAAGAAGGCACACATACACATCCACAACACTTTGCGAGTAAAGGTGGGATGCATCCACCAGAGATATTCCAGACACATCATGTTTTCAACATCTTAATTGGTAAAGAACAGACGAGAGAGGGTGGGGAAAAAAATAAAACAGCAGCTCAACAAGTCTGTCTCATTATGGCTTTTGTGTTGCTTATTTGCAGACACGAGAGCTCTCAGAATCAATATGTTCGCTCTCAACTATTTATTTCCCCCTGGAAAACAGCCAAGCTGTTGTGTTTGAATGTTTACACGGATTAACATAATCTGTTTGCCTGTGAAATTAGCCTCCTAAACAGCCCCCTGAACACAGGAAATAAAAGGCGTAAGCTAGCAGGAACTAGCTCTGGGGATTCTGCTGCTCCCTGTGTTTCTTAGCACATGCCGTTGGCACCGAAGCCAATCTGTGATAACACCGCAGCTTCTGAGGAGTCATTTGCCACGCTGCTTTTGTTCAGCAGTGTGGGTTGTCTCAACTCTTGTCATCCAGTTTGTGTTTTTATTAATTGTGTGTAATCAGTTAAGGTCTTCAAGCTGCTTTAGCCTCTTTTAGAGATTTAGGGCCAAGGCCACAGGCGCAGTTTTTCCTGAGCTGTAAACCTAGATGTGTGTTTGTATGTGTTGTGTAAGCCCTAACCCTCTAGCTTTAACTTTTCCCTCAGTCATACATTATAAACAGGCCTACTTTAAAGTGCATGTGGTGGACTTCCACTGTCCAGCTCACATCCTCTACCCCCTTTACCCATGTGTGCCTTCTGTGCATTCCCTTGGCCACCAAGGCTTTGTCTGATCAATCTCTCTCTCTTTATCTTTGTCTGTCCAGCTATCTCTCCCTCTCTCTCCCTCTTTGTGAGTTTGAATGTTTTGCACAGCTTGCCGCTCCGAGGCCCATCCAGCTTGTTTTGTGTCATGCCGCTCCCTTTTTTTTGATGTTAGCTTTCCAGATGTCTCAGACTATTTCCTCAGAGGCGCCGGACGCTGTTTTTGGCCCTGCAAACTCTGGGCTTCATCGCAGCTCGCTGACATTAAACAGGAGCAGTGTCAGTGTGTGCTGCTCTGTCTGTCTGTTGGTTGGTTTCACTCTGTGTCTCTGTCTGCCTTTCTGTCTGTCTCTCTGTTTTCATGGAGATGTGCCTTGCGTCCAGCTCTCTTGTGTACAGTATACGACCCCCCCCCCCCGCTCCCCTTCTTCTTGCTGGCTTCTCTAAGATCCAGACTAATCGCTGGTGTTGAATTATACATCCAAGTGAATAGCTGAGATGGCCGGCCGCTGCTTAATGCCTATGTACTGTGTTTATATCGTATTCACAGTCTACTGTTGCATTCCGAACCCTGGCATGGCTTTACCCTCTGGGTCCTTCAAAGTTTGTTAGGCTGAACTTTGAGGTTTTGTGCATGCTGCTGTGGCCGGGCAGCGTTTATTGCCCTCATTGGCATTTTGTAGTGCTCAGATGACAGTACATTACAGTAGATGCCAGTATAGAATGTGGTATGAGTTTTGTTATGCTAGCATGAAACAAATCCACAGTCTGCCCAGCAGCAATTTACTGCATGTCCACACCAGATGTTCAATAGTGAAGGATTTATTCTCATGCATCTCCCATCACTGCCAGTGTTATGGTCTCAGATAAGGATAATAAGATGCATTCAAACTTCAGGCACCCTCACAGACACACAGACACGTACACACACTTGCTCGTTTCATGTTCCCTTCTCTATCTTGTTTGTATCGCAGCCAGTTAGTGCTTCTGGTCAGCTCTGCAGCCCAGAGCACCGCAAAAATAGGGAGAAAAATCCCCTCTACTTTGATTAATCAAACATGAGCATCCAGCGGTCCTTAGCTTGCCTTCCCATGCCGTCCTCCACACGCTCTTCCTTTCGCTTTTCCTCTAACCCAATCAGTAACAGCCCCTTCTGACAGCTCAAGATGGCCTGATGAAAGTTATGCAAATGTGCCCTGTTTGTAATGCTATTTTTCTGCATCCATCCACATCATGTCTTTTTAACACTCCAAAGCAGTGGTGCTGTGCTGGCCTTGGTTCAAAAGCGAGACAGCTACAAGGAGTTTATGCCAGGTGCACTTAGCGAGTGATATTTCGTATGATTTAGTGACTTGGATACAACTACAGAGGGTCTAGTGTGCAGCAGCTTGATTAATGAGAACATAAATTGTGTGCATTTGTCTCCTGTGTATGAATAAACAATAATAATTAGAAATTAACAGTAAATCCTGTATTTAATCTCACCTTGTGCTCTAAGCACCAACACACTTCAGAGTTTTATTCCACATTAAATATTTTTCTTTTTTTACCATTTGGAAAAGGTTATTTCAACTCTTATGACTGACAAGTTTAGATCAGGTAAAAGAGAATGGGTAAATTGCATCTTTGATTTCATTTAATTACTTTTTATAACACAGATTAAAGAAAAATGAAAGATTAAATTGATCAAATCAAATTAAAATGTTGATTTCAGACTAGAGTTTAAAAAAATGAGAGCTTGGGTACCTTTATATACCATTACTGACAACACTCTGTGTCAGTGGACATTTAGGAGTAAAACTTTACACCTGTCCTGTTTCATTACCTACTCAAACCAGCATAGTAGCATTTTAATGAAATGTATAACTAATTCAACCATTCAGAAACCGTTTTGTGATGGTTAATGGGCACATTGGCAATTTAAAGGGGAACTCTTTATTGCTGTGAAACAACAAGCTTAAACTTGCCACCAGCCACATAAAGTGAAGAGGTTAAATGTTAATCAGAGGTGTGAGCATTGCCAGCATTAATCCAGCTATTTGCCAGGGAGAGACTCTTGGACTTTGCTAATCATCTGTGTGTGAGCAACCTAGCAGTTTGCATGATAATGCCACAATTATTTAACAGTCCGTTAATCAACTGCAGGAGAGGAATTCATTTCTTTGAATTTCTCTTATTTCCTTGATCCCCCCCTGTGTAGTTAGCCCTCACCCTTTTGCCACATACCTACTCTGTAGTGCCTGTCAGCCTGCCAAGCATGCAAGTCCTCTCTCACTCACTCTGCACTGATTTTAATGGGCACTAATATTGCTGAAAATAAAACGTAATATATTTATACGTATTGCGTAATGAAATTCATTTACAGACACATTCAGATTTGTGATTTGTTCTTTTTGACTGATTTATTTTATTCACCTTTTTATTTCACTTTACAATGTTTCACCCTGACTGGTTTGACATGGACCCAGACTGCTGCGTCCACTGCATCTTGGCCTGCCTGTTCTGTGAGTTCCTGACTCTTTGCAACATGGTGGTGGCGCAGGCCTCGTGCGGCGCATGCACATCAGAGGCTTGCTGCTGCTGCTGTTGCACCGACGACCTGGGCGATGACTGCAACTGCCCCTGTGACATGGACTGTGGCATCATGGACGCCTGCTGCGAGTCCTCGGACTGCCTGGAAATCTGTATGGAGTGCTGCGGCATCTGCTTCCCTACATAGGGAGGCCGGTGACGGTGTGGACCAGGGTGTCTCTGTGGGGGAAAACTGGACCCCAGAGGAAAAAACAGAAGGACGCTGCTGCTGCTGTCACTTAGATTTCAGCAACAGAAAGAGGGAACAAGTGTATGAATGTGGGTATGTGTGTGTGTGTGTGAGTGTGTGTGAGTGCATGTGTGTGTGTGATGGTCAGCGTATGTGTTTGTGGATGTCCTTTTATTTGTGATGTATGATGACTGAGTGTGTGGAACAGTATGGTGTGGTTGAGTAAAGCATGCTTTGACAGATGTATTTTGAC
Source organism: Toxotes jaculatrix (assembly GCF_017976425.1). Classification (NCBI taxonomy): domain Eukaryota; kingdom Metazoa; phylum Chordata; class Actinopteri; family Toxotidae; genus Toxotes; species Toxotes jaculatrix. Next base: position 9,837,298 of record NC_054415.1, on the reverse strand, counting down.
ACTGGGCTTCTCCATCAAAACCAGCTCAGCAGGGGCTAGAAGTAACTCCAGATATATGAACATGTCAGTTAAATATTTAGTTTATAGTAAGTTGTTTCTGTTAAGTATTCTATCCTTTGTGGAAAAATAAGTATTATTACATACTGCCTTTGAAGATTTTATTGTTACATCAGGAATGCTGTCTAATTGTATCTTATCTTGCCTTTTTTTGGGTCATTTTGGTGACGGACATGTTGCGTACACTAAACAAAATGATAACATTTACTCTGTTTTCATTTTCAATACTTCTGTTTTTTTTTTTTTTTATTTGATGCTCAGAAACTGAGGTTGCAGTCTTAATACTGTACAACACTGTAAAAGGTTTATGTGACAGTTCACACATTCTTAGTTGCATACTGTAACGCAAACTTTCTTTTACACATCGTCTACTGTAGCACTGTAGAACAGTTGAAACTGGTGAAATATCAAAGGTGAATCAGGACATTTTATCATCAGCTACTTTCTGACACTAAGGCTAAAGAATGTTTTTGGGACAAAATGCTTATACTTTTCTATTTCAAGCATTTTTTAAAAAAAACTGAAATGACATATTAGTGTTAAACTGCACAAAATAGCTGATCGCTAAATCTTACAAAGTACTGGAATGTCTATGAAAACATTTTTCTGCTTAAGAATCTCATCTCGTACCTCCTGATTTGGCAGTACTTGTAGTCTTGGGTCTACTGGAAACACAGCGCAGTTACATTGTAACACAAAAGGTTGTGACCGGTTCACTGCACAGTTTTCTGCAGTGTTAAGATAAACAATGTCTACAGCTTATGTCGTAATTTCTTTGAAAGCCCTCCTCTAATGTTAGACAGTAATGATTAGGCTTTGTCAGCTGCATATGGTACAAGTGTTTGCTGTGATGCTATTTTATATACATACTGTATAAGTATGACTTGTTGAACTGCACTCTGTTCATGAGGGGTGTGATAAGGAATTAAAAAATGGTGACCCTGGTTGCTATATAAGCGGCTTTCGGGTATCAAGCCCAGTGACTCACAATACAAAAAAGGAATCATGAACTGTCATGTTGAAATGGTAAACTAATGCAGGGTAAAGGCAGTTTTCTTCTCCTTTTTTTCCCCCCCTGTTCCTTAATTCTGTGTGTTTCGAGATGAGGTTGTGGTGAATCACCAGTGGAGTCATTTTCTTGTCTTGGAGATACGCTTTGATGTTGTTTAAGTGATGAAACTTAATGCTGGCCCTCATTAGCACTGCTTGATAAATGGTAACAAAAAATGTCCCTTCGTAATGCCAACAAAGATAATGTGCTGTCATGTACAGCTCATCTTAATGGGGCACTGTTGTTGCGTATAAGGAGGTTGGATGGGCACCTCTGCAGCAGAGAATGTGCAGATAGTAAACCTCATTTTCATGTTTATGACCAACTCAAGCCACAAGTTTCTTATGGCCTAAAGAGTGTCAAGACAACACTATATAGATAATGTGAAGAATTTATCAAAAAGACAACGTGTATACATGTAGCTACAGTAGTTGTCCTCCTATACTATACTGTTATGTTTTTTTTTTTTTTTATTCCGTGCCTTACACTTGATCCTTCTCATTTTCATCTTGATACATAATTTCTTAACTTGGAATTCACAAGTCATTTTATTAGTTTTGTACCTTATCTTCAATCTCAAAGAGAACAGTTTTTAAAAAATAAAACATTACTAAAAGTGAATGAAAGATTGATTGTTTTGCAGTGCTCGTATGTTTCTTTATTCTGACATTAATTTACTCATATAATTTAAATTTTGTAGGTGGTGACTCTGGAAGTTTGTATGCCACATAGTGTCACAGGTTTTTGTTTTTCCACTGATACTAATTCTTGTATGCACGCTCAGTCCACTGACTGCCAAGTTTAAAACAGCTGTGTTACCGTAATCAGATAGACACAAACAACTGACACAAAGTTCATCAGTAACTATTTTGATAATGGTTTAATTGTTTTGCTGGTTCTAGTTTCACAAACTATTTAGCTTTTCTTTGGCAGTTATGATAGTAAACTGAATTTCCAGTCCTGGGTGACATTGCCCAACATACATTATTATCACAGCAGCTGGTTGCAGACATAGCAGTCTTGAATTATCATATCATAAAGCCACGCTGGCATGTTTCCATGGGGAGACCTGTGTGTTCTGAACGCCAGGTTGTACTTTCTTGTTTTTTCTCTTGTAGAAGTTTCATGACGGCCACATCTGTAACCTCTCACCTCTTTTGCAGCTCTGTGTCGCGCTGCCCTTCTCCTCTGGTCCTTTCTCTATTAGAGAGGGTGCTCAGAGTGCAGCATTAGCACTAACATGGAAACATGGCCAACAACACTCAGTGAGGTCATCAGGGAGCAGGGACCTCCTGCTGCCAGCAACAGCAGTCTGACCTTCAGCCGACACCACCCCCTGTTAACCCCTCAATTAACCTCCACGTCAGCCCCCCTGCTGGTGGAGCACAGAGGAAGAGACCCCCCCATCCATTCTATCTTTATTTCCTTTTATCATTTTCTGCCTGGATACACCCTGGCCCCAGGAAATTACCATCTTATTTCACTAATGCGTTGGGGAAAATATCACTGTCCAGAAAGTCTGTAATCACACAGGAGTTGTACTTTTCTTTCTTTCTTTCACTTTATTCCATGTTCACAAAGGAGGTGGAGGGTTGAAAATATTAAAAACTCCAGGTAGAGTGTGCAATGACCTTTTCACAAAGTCGTCCACCTTTCCACTCCTCTAATCAATCCCCCTCTGATCGCTCACTGTGTGCTGGATTGTAATGTCACAATTAGGACGGCTCCATTGTTTCTGTTTGCCGTCTGGGGATAAATTCGGCACTTCTCTGATCTCAAGGTCACTTCTCTTACAATATTAAATAAATTAGAGTGTGGCGGTGGCCACCTCCTCTGACTAGCCGTGTATTCATTCATCCATCCATCCCTTCTTCCCGCTCAATTGTGTGGAATACAACTCTTTCACTCAGAAAATGAAAGTCTCCTGCCCTTGGCCACGAGAACAAATTACTGCTTTTGCTGTCATTTTATATGAGAGAAAAAGCAGATGGGTGCATTAATGGTGTTTTGTTTGCTTCATTTTCATATCGGAGGTAGACCTGAGAGTTGTATACTGATAAGATTATAACCATATTATAATTACATAAAATATGACTAATTAGACAGGACAAGAGGGGGTGGCAGTAATGTGTGACACTTCTCTTTATTCACCATCTGTTTTTTTTTCCAGATGGAACATCAATACTTCTTTTTGTCAAATGGCAGAAAATGTGACTGCCTGTTCTACCCCCCCCCCCCCCCCCCCCCCCACACCCCCCAGTCCTCTGTCAGTCCATAAGATCCATAATAGCCATCATTAACTGGCTGTTAGCATTGACGTGATTCATTTAGATATATTTCTAATATTGTGTTGTGACTCATTAAAGATAATCAGACGGATACAGTAACTGTCAGCATCTGTGTGCAATTTTTGCATTCTGAGCACATCAGAAAATTATATGCATTGTTGGATTATGGCATGTGTCATAATGGAGTACAAAAATCACGAGGGCTTCAATTGTTCAGTCCTTTGTAATACATTCTTCTGCATTTGTATTTGTGAACTTAAAATGATACACCTCTAACATCATGGGTGTGTGCACCTGCTCTGTTCACTCTGTGTAATTTTTTTTCCTCCTTCTCACTTTTGGCAAAGTTTGAAAAGACTTGACCTCGCTGTTTAGACTTGTGGCATGACATTAAAATAAGATGAGACGATCTTTCAGAGGGCTGTGCAAGAAAAAAAAAAACAGAGGAGAGTTCAAGTAATGTCACTTTCAATTAATCTCCTCAGGTAGTGGCCCCATTAGCCCTCTCACACAAGGGCCTGGTTTACAATGCAAATAGGGTCATTACCTGAGGACTCTAATTGACTTTGACAAGAGGCCGAAGAAGCAGGCCTCCATGCACCACGTGTTATTTGTTTATTTCTCTCGCACAAAATTATTAATGTGGTTGCCAGCATGAGAAGTGCATAAAAATTGCATTAGCAATGACAGAATACTGATAACACATGAGTTTTGTGTTTATTTTCAGTCAGCAGGAAGTGTGGCACGTCTGTTAAAATTTGTGTACTTTTTATACCAAAAAAAAAAAAAAAAAATCAAACTCAACTCTCAGAAATTACATCAGTCTCAGAACTGAATCTCAGCAATGAAATGTAAATGATTTCCAAGTGAAAGATTTGTGTCCTTTGTTCCCCTCTCCTCTAAGAGTAACAATGTGTGATCGTACTCTTACCTTAAATATTTAAAGACCCCCTTTTGCTAAAGCTTTGCTGTGGTACATGGGCCTCTCACTGCTTCTAATCTCCTTGTTACCTGGAGGCGTCGCCACGGTGATGCAAAGATAACATGTAGCAGTTAGCGAGATCACGAGGCTGGAGCTTGAAAAGCCCTGGATGGGGCACAACGAGGTTCAAAGTTTCTGCCATGCGCCGTGCCCCCGCGAAGACGGCGCCGACAACATCTGCCTGAGAGAACGAAAGAATCAAAAAGGAATGAAAGGAGAGAAGAGACACAGAGGTGTTTTCAAATCATTTCCTTTCTTCCTTGACATTGCAGAAAACATCCCCTCCTTTCCTCACATCCCCCCAGTTCAGATGCTCTGGCGTCTCAAACTGTACGCGCAAGTGGAATATTTTTGTTGAGGCCTCGGTTTCTGTGCTGTGTTTTTGTGCTCGTGTTCTGGGAGGTTTGTGTTTCACGGATGCCTGCGCAGGTCTTCAAACAGAGCAACAGAAGCAGTGGTCTCGGACCTGTAAATAAGACATCAGCTTAAAGTTGAACACTTTCAACTTTTCTATTTTCCTTCCACCCCTCCGTCTGAAAGGCAGTGGACCGTGGGAGAGGCAAATTGAGAGGGACGTGCGGACTAGGGATGCCTGTTTATTTGCTTGTACACGGCTCCTTGAGCTATAAATGAGATGTCACCATTGTTACATGTCATTTGCTGATGTGGACGTGTTGCGGTCTCCCAAGCAGCACTTTTGAATGTTTGTTCTTAACATCACTTAAATGAATGGGGGCTCCACTGGCCTCCAGTCATCTGGATCTCGTGGGCGATTGGCAGGTTGTTTGGCAGCTACGCTTGTTTTGTTAAAGTTGATCTCAGCATTTACAACCACGTACAGGGCAGGATATGTTTATGATAAAATTGGTTGCCCGATTAGTCTTTTGCAGATGTTCAAAACACTCAAATGTGTTACTTAGAAACACACTGAAATATTTTCTTTTGAAATAAAGACATCTTTTGCATTCATGGTTTCAATAAACAGCCTTCTTCTGCAGTCTCCTTGGATTTTCTAGTTTCTGCCAAGTAAAACAGTTCATGAGACAAACTCAAAATGGCGGAGAAGGTTGGCTGCTCTGTCGCACAATAGTCTCCTTTTCATAAATTTGGCTGTTTATGTTCCTTTGAGATCAACTGCGACCTTTCCGTGCATCAAATCGTATTCCTTTTTCACAGCTTCCACCAAAATGCTTTAAATTGAGCATAAACATGAGCACAAACAGAAAATTTCCCTGAAGGTGGTTTGGCTAAGGGATGTTTACAGAGCCGAGATGTGTGTTTGTGTGTGTATGTCTCCTCTTTGCCCGACTCAACCGAGCCACCCCGCCCAGACATGCAGCAAAGAGAGAGAGAGAAAGAGCATCTAGTAGCTTACCTCCCTCCATGCAGAAAGAAAACACGGATCAAGGTCTTAATAACACCAGCCATTGTGGCAAATATATAGGACTCAACTTTCCGCTTGGAGCAGCCTCTTCACATTGAGTTAACATGACTGACAGGCAAAGCTGCACACACACATACACACAAATATGCTGGCTCTAACATGCTTTGTAACAACTGGCACAAAACACAAGATCAAAGAAACGTGTTCACGTGAATGTTTCTTCCATTTTCTACCCGAGCAAACTCAAAGCTGTTGTTTCTCCTTTTTCTTTTACAAATAAATAAACAGTATTAATTGTTTGTCAGATCTGTTAAATTGTTTTCCTGCTACACAACGCATCTCTTAACTGTGACTCGCTGTTACGGGTTGTCTCACAAGCTCCACCACAAACAACAACAATACAGCAGAGGGAACCCCCCATACACCCATATGCTTTGCCTCATTGTGTTTATTTGCCTGTCAGTCGTCTTTAATTGTGTCATCTGCTACAAATAAACACATCTCCTGTTGCATCTTTGTTTGCACACCGTTCAACAACAAACAGCCGTGGTGACAGTTTGTTTGTGTTGATGTGTAGTGTGCAGCGCAGATTCAGAGAGAATGGTAACTAGGCATTGGCAGGGTGTTTAGTACACAAGCCGCAGGGAATTTGATATGTGGGGAAAGTTTACAGGTGTGCATCGGCAACACCTGCTCACGTCCTCATCCAGAAGAGAACTTCATGAAGTTTAATTAACATGTGTGTGAAGGGTTCATCGTCAGGGTAACTGCAGCACTGTGTCATACATGCCATCACCACATACAAATGGTGTTATAGATTTATTTTCAGCTTTTTCTTAAAGGTGTGGCAAATCAAACTGACAAAATAATAAAACATATTTTGTGACTCACCTTGAGTGGTTTCATATATATATTTATATATTTAAAATTGTTTACAGTGCAGTGTGTGCTTTATCCAGGAATACTGAGACATCCATTATAAAGTTAAGAGACCAAAAACAAATTTCCATTCATTTCTGTTGTACAATGGTGCCAGCAGAAATGGTGGCAAATTTCCCAAGTTTAGCACATTTAATGGTGCATCTGGTGCGAGCAAAACATGGTTCTTAAGGTGGAAGGTGTCGGTGTGAATTATACTTTTTTTTTTTCCTAGATACAATTTTTTTTTTTTCATTGTCTGCCAGGTGATAATTGACAGTGTTAGGTAGAACATGGCTGTTGTTAAAATGAAAATCTAATCTTTCTTCTTTGTAGATAGTTCTTTGTATTGTGCACTTAATATATTATAACTTTAAAAACAAAAACATTTAAACCAATATTGGTTTATGAATTAAAGAGTGTTCATAAGACATACAGTATCTGGGAGTATTCACAGTTACATATTCCATCTATTGTATTGAAGTCAAATATGAATAGTTCATTGGCCCTTATTAATACTGTATGTTTGCTCTTCTTAAACAGAAAAAGTCCTTGGGAGCCATCTAAACAAGGCAGCTTCTAGCATTTGAAGCCATCTGAAAGCAGTCATAGGTGCCTCTTTGAGATGGAGAGAGAGTGAGAGAGCGAGCAAGGCACAGAACAAGTGAGGAGGAGGAGGCTTCAGATCGGAGATGCCACATCTCATATGTTGCAAGGTGATGAAGTGCAGATATCTGCCCTTAAAGAATATGTGCCCTGCGGACATGTGTGAGATTTATGTGTCTTTCTTCCTTTTTTTTTTCCCCACCCCATTCTTCAAAATTCAAACGTGGCGCAACAAAAGGCAGTGTGAAATATTCTCAGCCCCCAAAAGAATATTCAAGACGATTGAGCTCGCAGGTTAAAAATGTATATGCAAATGCAGGCTACATTAGAGCATGCACAGGTTGTTAATAAATTAACACGTGGCAGGAATAATTCAGTTTAGCGTGATAATTCTTGGGTGCGAGCTGTCAGCTGTCGCATTGTTCTGGATAGAAAGTGACGCTGAGATGGCAACACGAGCAGTGAACTGTGATGTTTTAGTGTACCTTGCTCTTCAGTCTCAGCACTCTGACACAATAACTGCCTTTTGCTCGCCTGGCTCTGCTTTTTTGCCATTTTGGAAGAACAAAAGGTTTAATTAAGGATGCCTTTCAAAGAGAGGTTGACACGTAGCATGCACACTAACACACATATTATCTCAGAAGGGGTCTGTGTTTGTGAGACCAAATTTTCTTCGGAGCTAAACCTACTGACACACTTCGTATGTTAAAGTAGAAGTTGCATCTAAACCTTGACTTAAATTTATTTTTCAGCAAGTTTGATTCCCCTTCCGCCTTTCAGAAACATTGATAATCACTATTGAGAAGTGAGTGGTGCAGTTGGAGAAAAGTGTCAGATAGTAAACGTTATGTTTCCGCTCTGGTTGCTTTGGTTGCTAAGCTGCTGATTGTAGGAGGGCATCTTGACGTTCCAGGCAGGGATGTTGTATGACGAGTGCACTTCCTCTCTTTGCCTCATCCCTGAGATTTGCATAGCAGGAACCCAGGGAGCTGACATTCTGTTTATGTAGCTCAAGGTGCAGGGGATATGTGAGGTGTCAAGTGACTCACAGTCAAGTTTTTAATAAGTGCCATTTGTTCAATCTGCTGTTTAAACACTCCCGTCGCCTCTCTATATCCTTAAAGACTGTATGCCCCGCTATCTTTTAATTAAGTCTCGGGCTAATGTGCCACTTAATTGACTAATCTGAGAGATTTTGTTTTCTCTAATTTACTTGAAAAACCATCGCCAGCTAAGCTTTTTAATATTGGCGTGATGAGGCTGGATACTTAGTGGATGCCTCAGAAGTGAGTGCAGGGGTAGAGGGAGCACTTGAAGGGGAGAGAAACAAAGTAGCGTTAACTCCTTCTAATTCCTATTAGGTTTGACAGCAGGCTGATAGCTAACTAGGCCATCATGTCATTCTTGTTGAAGCATCTTGTTTTTTTTTACAGGTATGCTTGCAGATCTTCTTAGCACAACTCGAAATTTGCATATAGTATGTGATTGCACATAGTTGTATTAAGTTCTCTGTTTGAACTTGCTTTATGTTAGCACTTCCATGCAAAACTGCTGTGGGAGAAAAGTCTTCAGTGGCAGATTATGAGGAGGGAAGCAGAGGCCTATTCTCTGCTATGCTGAAACAAAAGGCTAATTCAACAGTAAATTTTTCCTACAGCTTCGCCAAATGCTCGCAAAGGAACAGTGAGCAGCAGCTTGAGATTCCATTCACTCTTCCAATAAGGTGTGTGCATATACATATGTGTTTGTACTGAAATCATTTGGCAGTTGATATTAAAGTAAGGGCAAAGTGTCATTGTCATACATTTTTCTGCTGTTTTTCCATACCTGCAATTCAGATTTTTATTGTGCTTATCAGTTATGCTCCATCGTGCAAGTAAGTCCCTTTACTGGATGGTCACAGGTGTAATCCATGGCAAAGGAAATGTCAAAATGCTTCTGAACAACACCCCGAATCCCCTACCTGCTCCCATGCATGTGTATTAGAAGCCACTCATACAAACAGCACCTGGATAAAACATAAACTGTAGAGATAAGCAGTGAAAAGCTGCAGCCAGCTGAAGTCAGATTATCATCTGGACAAAAACCCTGAGCCCAGGAGACTGCTCACGGAGGAAACCAGGAGGAGGCCAGGCCTGGTGTCATGTCACCACATGCAGGGGCAGTGATTAAATGGAAAAGTAGCGTCAGAGCAGGGTGATAGGACAGCAGAGTGAAAGGCCTGTAAACAATGAGTCACCCTGCTAGCTAGAAAGGGAGGGGAGGGGAAGGAAGGAAAGGGGAGGAAGGCGGCCAAAACGAGTCCCAGTGTGTGTACATTTGTGTGTGTGAGTGGCAGAAAGAGAGAGAGCCTTGAGAGTCTGCTGCCACAGACAATCAGGCCTCTGTCAGGAAGTCCCGGCAGACTGGGGATTTAACTTTCTTGCTGATAGACATTCACACACACTTGCGCACACATACAAACAGTTACAATTATAGCAGAAGCCTGCAGATGCAAATACAATTGCATGTAGCACAGTAATATCTACAAACAATCCTTCACTATAGTCACACACACATCATATGCCAACAATACAACACAAGCACATACACATACACACACCAATAAATAATTAAATCTCCAGTGGCTGCCCTCAGAACTACAGTGATACATTAATTGGGCAAAATTAGCATGAATTAAAGCAAATAAGTGTAACATGTAATTTATTACTTATCAAGCGTAGTTTAGCAGAGGAAGGCTCCGATTTCCCCCAAGATTGCTTTAACAGCTATAATGCATTTCTTAATTTACTCTGTGGAAAATCAATTTTTTTCAGAGTTCATTAGGCACCAATATGTTACAATGCTGCTCCCCTGAGCACCCAGCTACAAAAAACATTATGCAAATTCCTGCCAGTGCATCTGTATGTAAATAGCAACCAAGGCTGCAGTCAATTCTCCATGGGAAGCTTTGTTAGCGGGCCCTTTGTTTCTAAGCCCAAGCCTTGTTCATGATAGTCTGGAAATTAGGAAATGGCTGGATGTGACAGGTGAAAGCAAACATCCACTCTCTTTCCCTCTCTGACTGTACCTGAGACAAGATTGATTCTTGTATAAATTTCACCAAACTTTGTTCCAGAAATCCTGCCAGTCTCCCCTTTAGAGTGTGTATATATACCCCTCTATTTTTGCTTGTTTTTAGTGTGCAACATTAAACTTTTCCTGTTAAAACTGTATGATCAAAGCGTGCTTTGAAGATTTTAAACGACATCAAGCAAAGTCCAATGCTCCTCTTCCACTGTGGGACCATACCGTGCCATGAAGTACAGAAACTCCTCTTTAAAATGGGGAGTTCATGTCATAAAACAGTCATGGAAGCCACAGCGTAATCCCGCCAAGCTTTTAGTTGATCACTGGTTTACACTCAACTATGTACTTTTCCATCCTCAAGGTATAATGCTTATGTACCCATATGCGACTCTCAGTCTCAAAGTCCAGATGAATGTCTCAGTTGAGGCATTAATTGTACATACCAACACAATATTGTTGCCCACAAGTAGAGTTTTGAACTTATACCCAGTCGGGCTGACAAATTGCACAGTGTTACCCACAGTAATGACTTGATGGTTTTGGACATTGTGGGAGGGTTACATGTGTAAATAGACATAAATTTTAAGATGTGTAATCACAGTGAGCTGTTAGACCCTAGAACATTTGTGTGTACATTACCCTACAATTTTGCAGTTACTGACAGAGGGCTGAGCAGGATTTAAATATGCTTTTTTTCCACGCTTCATAAACAACTCTGCTGGAGCTTTTCACATTAGAGCGCAGAAAAAGTGTCACCACTCCCCCAGTGAACTCCACACTCAAGTGACAAGAACAACAAATGGGAAACACATCTAAGCAACTCTAACTTACTTACTGGAAGACTGTGCACTATGTACCAACATATTGTGGTACAAGACCTTCAACATCAGTAGGAATAAAAGCACAGCCTGTATGTCAAATGTACTTTTTAAAATATTGTCCTCACTTTTTGTTACTGTACTTTGTATTTTGTTCAACATTCTGCATTGAACTTTTATTTTGAAATTTCTTTTCATTGGTTAACAGCAGACATTTTGACATGTCAAAGCAGCAGGGAAAACACAGGTGCAGCTGATTACATTAACGAAGGCTGCATCTCCTGTAGGTGTTCCCAGTTCCTTACTGACTCACTAGTCTGGTTTGATGTCCAGTTCCATCTGTGCTTTTGCTGCTAGGAAAAGTCAAATATTTGTTATAAATTAAGGCCTTAAAGAAGAAGAGGAAGATTTAAAAAAAATGATGAAGAGTCAGTCATTTTGTGATACACGTGGACTTTGCTTTTACTCACTCTGTAAAAACCCATGGATGTATGCCACAGAAGCCCTGACGAAGGCCCTGTGCTGACACACACTGACTGAACAAGTGAACACTCTTCCAGTAAGTAAGCCACTTCTGCTTTCTCTTTCACACTTACTGCAACATAAGTAACAGAATCAATGTGCAGCTGTCAGTGAAGTTAAATGTTGTTGTTCAGGTCTTTATAGAAAGATTTACTTTACGTGTTGTTGCTGTTATTCTGTACAGTTACAGTGTGTGAGGTAACCAGTGCTCCCTGAGGGGTCCTTTGTTCTTCTTCTAAAGTTTCACTTGGTTGAATTTGAGGGCTCCTAAAAGTTGTGGTTGATGTTGGTGATGCTGGTTGGAAGTTAATTGGATATCTAACAAATTAGCATGAAACTGGTTAGCAAGCTTTGTGGGAAATATCCTTCATTGCTGTCATCTTTCCTGTTGTGGAGGAAAATCTTACCCGTTCTGGGAATGATTTGAAGTAGTATCCATGTGTCCATTGTTTTTTTTAATTTTTTTTTTCTTTGGGCTTTGTGTTACTAGGATACAGCAGTCAGCTACATCATGTCACTTGTTTCACTTGGCTACAATCCAAACTTCATTGTGTGTTGCTTAGTTTTGGGTTCTGTTTTCCCCTCTCTATCCATTTGGGTTTGACCCTATTTTTTGATCACTCTCTCTGCTGTCTCTTCATGAAAGACTTTTTTTCTCTTTCTGTCTCCCTCTGTCTATAAAGCCTGCTGCTACACTGCAAACAAAACACTGCCTCACCTGCTTGGCTTGGCCTCTCTCCATGAAGTAATTCTCACAAAGCCCATAGGCCATGTCGACCATATGGCACTACATAGTCTGATAGGTTGTACTACAAAGCATACATTAATGACGGTGACTCGAACAGGAACTAATTAGTACAGTCTCTGGAATTTCCATTTAATCTAAATTTCAGTTAATTGAGTTGTGTACATTAGGACTGTTTTCGAGGAAGTGTGTCTGTTAGGGTTATATCATGAGCTGGCTTTCTTTGGAGCACATTAATCATTAGTAGCAGTGTGAAAATATGTGATAGCAAAAGCAGGATATTGCAGTTTTGTATGATCCTCCTGCTGTGATTACAGTAATTTTATGGATACATGGTGTTTTTTTTTTTTGTTTTGTTTTGTTTTTTAATCCAGCAAGGAATTAAAATGTTGTTTGAGTAAAAAAGAAAACTGAGGCAGTCCAATTGATGAGGACTCTATATTTTGTCTTTTTGTCATTTTTATGCAGACTGTGTGCTTTGATGCAAACTGCCACTGTGGTTGTTGAGTCCTCCTGAGTTGAAGTGTATTATTTACCTCACCTTAATACACATTTAGTTCTTTAATTAGGTTTCACCTCAACACACTGTAGGGAAGCAGTATCTAAGCAACCCCTGGCATAAAAACAGACATACATACATACATGTCCGGGCTTATGTTCCCGTTTGGCTGGTCTCTCAGGTCTCATGCTTTAATGGCAGGAAAATGTGCCGGGAAGACACACACATACACACTCTAGCATTTTGTCTGAACTTCTTCCAAAACATTGCGACTGCGGCAACACACAGAGCAAAACTCAGGGAGTCAGCAAAAATTAGAACGTCAGCATGTGTCACTTCCTTTTTAACCTTGTCATTTGCCCTTCCTCTCTTTCATCATGTTTACAGAAAACTGATGATTGTGGAAAAAGATTCAGATTAGTGTAAACTGGCTTTTTGGGGTTTTTTTTATTGTTTTTTTTTAGAAACATCTCTCAATATCATGCAGTTAAATACAACCGCACACCACCTGTAACTTTAGTCTCAGAATTGACCATAGTATTGAATCAATACCTCTGAAACACTTGTAGCTTAGCTTTACGAATACAGGATTTTTTTACAGGGCTGTTGTATTAGATTGCATTAAATTGAAAAGTTGTATCTAATAAAGTCACAAGTGTAGTGTAAAACCCTGTGAGTTTCCTGTTGAGATACCTGCCAGGTATGAGCTTGCTTGTGCAGGAAATGTAGAGATACCTGTATCTCTTGCTCTGTGCACTTAACACAGTAGAAAATGATACTGTGCACTGCAGCAAAACATTTAATTTAGGGTAGTACTGTAACCACGTTTTATACCCTCCTCATTATTGCTGGTTTTCTTCCCATGCTTCTGACGGAGACTGAGACAGAGATGAATCATTATCCTACTTTGCATCCCAAAAGACCCGTGTCTCATCATACACAACTTGCCATGCAACATACTGCTTGTTTGTTTTTAGAAGTGTTTGTATATCATAACTCCTTGTTTGAAATTAGAGGCATTCACCACTGTTCCCACTGGGAAACATCAAGTATTAAATGCCATTCCCCGGCATGCTTGTTTGAGTAATTTACGCTCAAACGAATGTCATTCCTTGTCTCCAGGTGGTCCTTTCTGCCACGTCTCTGTGTACGAGCCTGACGCTGCTTTTGATGGCTCCACCTGAGAGATTTGCCCAAATGTGTCTGCTTTTTCCCCAAAGTGGTTCCCAGATTTTCCGCTCTGGGCTTGTTTACCAGTAAATGTTTTTGAGATCCCTCTAAGCAACACAAGAGCCAGTGTTTTCTGTTCCTTTTTTTTAATTTTTTTTCTTATTGTTACAAGGAACGCAGCATTTGTTATTTAGTCGCCCCCTCCTTGCTCTCCAAAATGGCTGGATACGCTGTCAGTAAACAAAGTCTAGTTCCCATTAACCTCTGATTCCCTCCGAGAATTTCACAAACAAGTCGAGTGTCGGACGACCTCAAACAAACTGTACGTGCACACCATGAACACACGCACACACGCACACACATACAGACTCACATGCACTTATGTCCTGAAGAGCAATATGGAAATATTCGTCCTTCCTCCCTTCCAATGCTTAGCCCTGGTGCTCTAGCCGTCTGTTTTGCCTAATTGCTTTAACACTAGCCTGGCATGCTAATTGCACTGGGCCCCCTGTCACCACATCATTTACATGGCCTGCTTGATTTGAAATTTAATCTGCTTGAAGGGTTTGTGTTTCATGCTCACTTTAAATCCTAATGCTCTGTGGGACTGAAAGCAGTTGCCATTATTGAGACAGTAAAATAAATCCTTGTGTATTTGTTTGCCATCACATTCTTTTTAAATAAGGGTTTTGTTATATGTGATCAGAACTTTGGGAGTTTCTGAATTCCAGATAGTTTCAGCTGTGAAACTTTATCTGTTGCAAAATAAAACTTTGTAATGCCACTTTAGTTTCACTCGGTGATGAAATCAAAGAGGAAAATTGATGAGACGGTGGGCAGTGCTGTGTGTGGATGCTGGGCAGAGGAAACTTGTGGATGAGATGGGAGCGCATGGTGTGTTGGCTGGCCCTTTTTACTGCAGATGGCCTTTTTGATGTGGAGCTGAAAGAGAGTTAGACAGACAGAGACACAGAGAGGGCTTATACAGTATGGTGAGATCACATAGTGCAATTCAATCAAAGGCCAAAAGCTATTTCAATTTCTTAGAGGTTGGGCCCATCCCGGTTCAACATTGGCACAGTGTTTCCTCCACTTGTCCTCCACCCAACCATGGATTTTCTTCTGGGCCTGGACTGTGTGATGACACCTTGGCACTCTTGATTTGCAGTTGTTTCTTTGTCATCTTCAATGGAACATGACCTTTGATTTATGAATTAAGTACAGTGGCAGGTGAAGTCTTCAAAAGCAAAGTAGAAAGTCTGAAAATGTCCCTCTCTCCTCTCTTCACCTCAGAACCAAAATCAAATAAAGACTCTATCAGATCTGCTTTAGATTGCAATATAGTGCTTTTTAGGGGGGAATCAACAGACTCATAGGGTGACACAGAGAACAGGAAGTCAACTACACACTGATGCACTGGAGAGTAGCTTAAGGTCAGTGTGTGTGGCTGCTTGTGTTTGTATACTGTATAAGCATTCTTGTGTGTCTCTTATGTAACCTGATAAATGGGGGTATGCCAACAGTGAAGCTCTGCCCCTGCTATACCACTCTAGATATTTGCCCTTTCTCCAGACTGGGATCCTGTCCCAACCATGATTAGGCTCGCTCATGGCTCACTTCTATTGCTGTAATTTTTGGAGATCCGGCCCATGTTTCCAACTGTCACCTCTTTTTAAAGCCATCATGACTTTACAGTGACCGTGCTAACCTCTCCGAGAGCAGTTAAAACTCTCAAGGAGACCTGACAACTACAGAAGATTCATGCTCATTATCCTCAGTGAGGAAAACAGGCTTCTGAACAGTCACACACACATACACTATGGGTTGCACAGGGAGGGATATTTATGTGAAGACGGAGCCGCGGATGAACTGGATTGTGGTATTGTGCTTTTTGCGAAATTAAAGCTCCCCCCCCCCTTTATTTTTTTCTTTTCCCCATACAAGTTCAACCAAACAGAGAGAATACAGTCAATATTAAGTCAATTATAAATATTTATAATCTACACATTTTAAAAATCCTGTCAATCACAAAGATGTGGGGGATAAGCTCACAGCAGCTGGTTGGTCCAGATGTGATTTGCATGCCACAGAAAGCCTCTGCTTGCATCCCCGTTTTGTTTTTGACTTTGCATGCCTGCTTGTTCTCAGCACAGATTAAATATAGAAGTTTTGTTCTTGTTGAGGATAGATGTTTTTTTTTTTTTTCCTCTCCACTCCACACACACACACACCCACGCTGGCATACACAACACAGAGCCGTAGTATTGACGCCTGATGCTGATGGCGATTCATTATTGAAAAGGAAATCGTCTCAATATGAGTGGAGTTTGTTATGGGGAGCTTTGTTCTCGTCATCTATATTGCAGGGCATCTTTGTCAGTCAGCACTGTGAGATCTTTTTCTTCTCTCTGTGTTTGTGTGCCTAGCAGAGAAAGAGTTTTCCACTCTCTGTAGTGTTTGTCAGTGTTACTGTCCTAATAACTAACTGCCTTATTTTTCAGTTGATAGAAAGCTGAGATACAGTACTGTTCGGTTCAGCCTAACAGTCGCTCTCTGATAACATCTGCTCAGTGTCTCTGCTCGCCTGCACGATCTCCAAAGACGTGATGTTGGCCCTCTTGAGTCACAACAACCTCCTCAAAGGAGCTTATTTTTCTGCCATTGTCTTAGTTTCTTGTCCAGTCCAGACAGGTAATTAGTCCGTGGCCTTGGTTACAACTGTGACCCAAAGCATCCAGTCATAAAGGCTTGTATTAACTGCCATTTGGTAACGCGGTCAGGCCAGAATATCAGGACCTGATCTCAATCTCCATACACTGATGTGGTTTAGTTGGTATTCCTGATCACGTCTCAGTTCTATGAGGACATGAATCTGGCCTGTATGAATATTGCAAGCAACATCATCCATTTATAACACTTCCGTTGTTGACATATGTGCAAATTGCACACAAAAAAAGGAAGGAAAACATCAGTCTTCGAGACTCAAGCTGTGTCTGAAATCACTTCTGCACTCACTCATTCATTATTCTCTCCACGATAAACATTCTATATAGTACAGCACTCTATAGTGAGCAGTAATGAGATTTGTGGAAGAAAGTATGGTGCATGATATAGAAACTACAGCACCAGCCACCATGGTTTTTAACTCATGGTCTATTGGCCAGTTGAGATAAACTTAAGGAAATCTCAAATGTCCTCAGGTAGATATCATCTTGCCACAGGAATCAAAACACAAAGCTCCTACCACGGCTTCACTCTCAAAAAAAAAAAAAAAAAAAAAAGAATTGATCTGGACACAGAACTCACATGAAGGTGTAAAGTGTGGACGTATCAGTTCTGTCAGGTTGTGTCTTACTGTATCAGATTCAATAAGTCTTCCAGCCTAAATGACCATATAGGTTTCCTGTCCCTATGACTGAATACATCCCATAGAAGGGAACCAGCGACAGGCATGCCAGACCTTTGTTGTCACGGTAACAATAATATATCCCACAGGAGCTTTCCAGCGGCAGGCCTATCGAACCTTTGTCGTCATGGTAACACTTATAAACATGCGGTTAAGGTCGTGGAACGGTTTGGTTTAGGCACAAAAGTGACTTGGTTGTCGAACTGTCATGGACAAAGGAAACAACGCTGTCGTGTAGCTAACAGCAGTCCGCAGTGTGAAAGTCCACTCAACCTCCTCCTAACACACATTTCGTTGCTCTATATACTGTATAGAGGTTATTGAACAATAAAATTTAATCATAGGTTGTAATAAGCTGCTCGCACAGACGACCTGTGTGGTCACTTTTTACTCTTTCCGGTTTTTTAAGTGTAACTTTGGCCTCAGTCTGCCACACTTTTTTTTAATTTATTTTTTTATAGCAAGTGTTTGGATACAGTAACCAGTTAAAACGATCAAAACACTCTGCATCATCTTTGTGTCAAAGGAAAAACAAAGTCTAAAAATAATAACGGGCAACTAATTTCATGAAATTTGTAAAACCATCTCCCAAAGTCACATTTGTGCTCTCATCAACAAGCCTCTGATTGTCACTAAAGCTTAGCATCCACTTGATTTCATAATTTATTCAGAAGTTAGGACGTGTCTCTGTATGTGTGTCGGTGTTTGTGTGTAAGTTTGTGGGTGTATGTGTGTGCGTGTGTGTGTGTGTGTGTGTGTGTGTGTGTGTGTGTGTGTGCGTGCGCATGCTTGTATGGGTGGGCGAATTGGCAAAGTGTCCCCTCATAAGAGTGCTTGTTGTGTGGCATTCTCTCTTGATTTCATGCTTTGCTGATGGAAAATTAGGCCCTGGCGTATCTCTGCATGAAGAGGAGGTGTAGGAGGAGGAGGAGGAGGAGGAGTGCTGATGGTTGCTGTTATTGCCTCAGGACACTTTCCCCGACAACAAGAAAACTAGAGCGATGAGGAGGGAGGGAGGCTGTGTCATTGGCTGCTAATGCACTCTAAACAAGACGATGAGACACATGGAATCCCCAACGCGATGCAAAGAAGCCTCAGAAAAGAACATATCTCTCTAACTCTCTCTTTCTCTCCCTTCTATCTCTTCCCCCATCTTTTTTTTTTCCCTCCACATTGTTGTAAAGTGCAGTTATGAGTCTGGCATTCTAAAACATTTTAAATGTACTCTGCCTTTTTTTGTGGTGGTTTTGAATGGCATGTAGAAGTGTTCAAGAGTTCATTTGCATTTTTTGTCTTGTTTTTTTTCTTTTGCCTGTCTGTTGCCCAATGAAGCTCTGAGGATAAAGTGCTTAAAGGACTGCAGGCACTTCACTTGAGTTGTTTGGTTGTTCAAAGATACGCCACAGTACACCGCTAGTTGAAATGCAGCTCAGCCCACTGTCAGACGTGTGAGGAGCATTTTGAGGCATGGAAAAAAAAAAAAGTTATAATCCCACTATGTTATGTAAGTGGAATAAGAGCCTTGTATATTGTCGGGTGCTTGTGTTCATCATGTCACAAAGATCAAACGTTGCACAAACGATTGTAAAGTTTCTCTTTGATATGTGGAAACATTTTAAAAAAAAGTGAAGTTTCCAGATACACCCTCTCTTTGACTGGTCTCTGCAATTTAAATTCAGTTTGTTGGTTTTACTGATGTTCATACTGGATGAAACTGAAATTGTATATCAGTGCTATAGAGGATAGTCAAGATGATACAGAGGCCAGGGTTCAATACCCCGAAGGGTCTTCAGAGTTCATTAGAGAAAGATCCTTTGGATCCTTTATCCTTTTCCAGCTGGGCCTTGGCATCATCCGGCGGTCTTTGTCCTCCCGGTGGGAACAATAACTTCCCAGTCACTGTGATCGCTGTGGTCACGGAAGAATGCACTAAGAATGAACAGCATTCCCATCCATGAATATGTGTGTCTGCAGGCATCTGTCCATGTGTCTTGGAAACTAGAAAAAAAAACTATATAGCTTATAGTAAAGCCTCACCAGCCAATGGCCCTTACACTTGGCCTCTGGTATTATGTAACAATGTGGGTTTTTCCAAACACGTGATCTTCCCTGGAAAAACTATATGAATTCACTACTGTGGTATTTAATTTGTTCTGTAGTTCCTTCTGTAGGTCTTGTGTGTGGTTCTATGATTTTTGCCATACTGTTTCATTGGATACAAAAGCAGTGTTTCCCACAGGTTATCATCCACAGGGCAGTTATTGATGACTTGTTATTGATGTCTCATTTAGTGCATCTAGAATTTTTTTCCCAAGGAAATCTAGTCTCTGAAATAGGATTTCTGTTCTGAGAAGATGTATAAATGTACTGCATCATCGGGGCAGTGACTTCTGCCGATTGCAGGTCACTAATGTTCTCTCATCATTTGGCAGAATTTAGTCATGATTGTGTGAGAACTGCATCAGCAAGAACAGCCAGCTCCATGCATCATGTTTCCAGAAATGCTGAATTTGAGCTCTCATAATGAGCATTTTCAGGAGCACAACAAGCGCTCGGTGATAAAGTGCACAGCCACTCCACAGTTATATTGACATACAGTATAAGTCAGCAGTTCACTCAGTTGAGTCAGAACTTGGAGCTTCAGGAGGAATTTTTGGGGTTCCCACTTGAGATTGATGGTTGACGAGGTTTTTCCCGGCTGAGAAAGAGAAAGTGTTTACTCATCTGAGCAACAAGAAGAGAAAAGAGAGAGGAGGGAAGGAGCAGAGAGAGTGCAAAAGGGAGCATGTCTAGATGTAAAATTGTCCATAACACCTGGGGCCACTCAGCGCAGTGACGCACACAAAAGAACGCTGGCTGTGGGGACTGGCAAGCAGCAGCCACATCTGGACCAGTCTCCCATCAGGGAGGGGCTTGACTGAGCTGACTGCTCTAACTGGATTGGACTTGGCTTGATGTGGCGCAAGACTTTTGGACAGGGAGACGAGCTGGATCTAGAGTGGGCAAGGCGTGTTTAGAGTGTACATCTTTTCAGAGTACAAGTTTAAAAACAAGGATACGAGAGGTGGGAAAGAAAGAAAAGTAGAACACGGGAGAGATGACATAGATATACTGTAAATTTATCAATAGGTCATCTCCATTCTTTTCTTTCTCACTCTAGATTCTTGTAATTGAAGTTGGAGCAAATTTAGGATCCTAGATTAGCAATCTTAAATGTTCGGTCGAGCTCTCAGTTTTCCATCGGCAGCAATCACTGAAACTCTAATATTCTATTTCCACAAAGTAATCACTGAGGAAGTTAGGGGAATCTAACTCATTCCAGCCCATCTGAGTCCACAGATAAATCAATATTCACAGACAGAACCTAATATTTGGTGTGGGATAAGACTTTTTTGTATGATCTCACAAGCAAATGGTGCCGGAAAGGACTTTTTGAGGATGTAGGGGAAAGACATTTGAACCTCAAAGGCAGAGTCCACCACTGTGAGCCAAGACTTAATTACAATGACCTTACAACAGGGCACTAGCCTAAAGCCACGCATTCAGGCTAACCAAGCACCCCCGCCAGTGCACAATACACCCCCTGCTGCCATCAGACCTGATAAATGAGTTCTTTTCCTTGATTGCTGCATCAGGGCCGAGAGCGGGAAATGGGTAGGGGAAAAAAAAAAAAAAAGTGGAGGGAGGGAGGCTATGAAAGAGTGAAAGAAAAGGGAAGGGAGTAAGACTGTGAAGGAAGGGTAACTGAGGAGAAAGTGAACAAGGAATGCAGAACAGTGTCAGTCTGAAACTGTAGGGGTCATAGTGGTCGGTACAGTAGCTTCAGGGGCTATAGCCCTGATTGTAAGTATATCTCTGAGGCCTGTTTGTCTTTTCATGATTCAACATTTTCTGTCTTTCTTCTGTGTGTCTATTTTGTTTGTTAATATATAAGTTACAGAATAAACAACAACTGGGAGAAACATATCCGACATATTCATGTGAAACAAACTTATGGCTCTTTTTATATTTCTGTATGCTTTTCTAAAGATGTCTGTGAGCCCAGTAGGAACTTAGTTGTCCAAGTCTGGGGGTTTAAAGGAATAGTTTGACATTTTGGGATATACACTTGAGATAGATGAGAAGACAGCTACTATTCTGATGTCTGTCTGTTAAATATAAGGCTACAGCCAGCAGCAGGTTAACTTAACTGAGCACAAAGACTGGAACTGAGGGGGAAATGAAGCGTCAAAATGAAAATTTGGCGTTTTACGGCAAGTCTTATGCTGCACTGTTTCTTTAGTGGGACCAGTAACTTCCAGCAAATTTTCATTTTACCCTTTTGAGATATAATGAGGTGAAACATATTAATTGGTGAGCTTTAGCTGCAAGGACTATAGGTGTATTTGTTACCTTTGGGGTAAGCTGGGCTTGCTCTTGCCTCCTGTTTCCAGTCAGTCAGACGTAGACATGGATGAGTTTGACCATGAAAGCCTGACAGAATTTTTCAGGCAATGACAACATGGATGTGTGCAGGTCAGTGATACATGCATTTTTGAAAACATCCCTATAGCCTGATAAATGCATGATGGTCAAACTACACACATGGCTGTATGTATCTCCTCCTGATAAGTTTATACTTATTCAAACTCACCGCTCAAAACTCTGGGAATTTCATTCACATCCACTGTAACTTATTTGGTTTCTACCAGGGGCTGATTTACTCGCTTTGAGAGTCAAGTGTACCGTACACACACATACACACACGCGCGTTGACAGAGTCGCAACATTCGCAATTTGCATTCCACACACTCTCCATCACTCTCTATTTCTAAGAGTCACTGGCTGCCATGAGTTCAACTTGGTTTTTGATTAAGTGTTTGTAGGTAGTGCCTCGGGCCCCGTCTCTCATAGATAAGAAGCAGTAATCCTGGTGTGTGTGTTATTGTGTGTTTTGTGGAGGATTTTGCGGCTGTCTGCCGTGGGACCGGGAAACACTTTAAAATTCAAGAATTTAATTTTGCTAAATTTTCCCAGCTGTAAATGAAGTGTCATTAACTTCCTGTCACCGCTTTTATTTTTTGAATGAGGTTTTAAATGAGCCCCTTTTCTCTTAAGTCGATTCCATGTCAGATTTCTAATGACAAAACAAATCAGAATTGGGCACAAGCACTTAATCTCTTTCATCATCTCTATTTAAGATCAAAACAGCTGATGAGTAGATTAATTTTTCTTTTCCCCAAAGAGGATCCCTTTTTCCAAAACCCCCCTTTTAGGAAGTGTTCCCATGTTTGACAGCATGCCAGTCTTAACAAAGGGGAAATGCTGAGTTCCCTTTAATAGATCTATATTCATTTTCAAATGAGTTGATTAGCCAGCACAATGTCATTGGATTCAGGGGCCCATTACACATTTATGATGGTAAATTACTGAACATTTACAATCCAAATGAAATTTCATGAGGAGGGGATATTGAAAAAATGGAGGGAGAGAGACGCTTTGCGTTCATCCCTGTAGCCTTGCCTCATTGCATTTCTCTTCCCCTCTCTCCCTTTCTCTTTCTTCCCCACTCTCTTTTCCTCTGTCTCTTGCTCTCTCTCTCTCTCTCTCTCGCTCCTCTTGACAGTTTCTTTCTCACATATCACATCAGTGCCCCCTGTGGTCCAACTGGGCATCACACAAAGGTCTGTGGCTGTGTTCACTCACACAGCTCTGTCGCTGACATTTTAGAAAGTGTGTGGTTTTCATGCTGCCATTCAAATAATATTGGCTTATCTACAGGTAAGCTTGCTGGTAAATATTCAGTTACAGTGGTTTTCTCTTTAAAAATGGTGAGATACAGACAGAGTGTGGTGAAAGGATGGGTGTCTGGAGCTGAGGGAGGGTTGTTCCCCCCTCTGTCTTCAGTGTAGTGTTACATGTAGGTTCAAACGTCCTATAGATCCCTGAGCAAACACCTCTCCTCTCCAATCAGCGCTCGGCACAGTGCAGCCCTGTCATTGCGTCCACATCAATATTTTATTTTAGCAAATTTGCCGTGACATGCATTAGTACAATTAGGGGAAAGTTTTTACTCGGATTCCCATCTTCTACAAGGAGAGAGAGTGATGAAGGGAAGCTGAACTCTCTCTCTCTCTCTCTCTCTCTCTCTCTCTCTCTCTCTCTCTCTCCCTCTCTCTCTCTTGTTTCCTTACTCTCTCTATCCCTGTCTCCCTCTCTCTCTCCAGCATGGCTGGTTCATTCCTCAGCCCTCCACCTCTAAATAATTCATCATCCAATCAATCATTTTCTCTTTGTTTTGGGCCCCAGTGCCTGAGATGAAACGGCCCGCTGCCAAAGCTGCTTTGCCTCATCTGAGGCCTAGAAAACATGATCTGCTGCTGAGATTACAACACACACACACACAGACACACACACCAAAACGCATCTAGCACTGTAGTGCTGGTACCACATATTCACTGTTGGGAGTCATACACATTCATACAAATACAGTAGGCACACACATACACACATGCAATGAAGAGTTGAAACATTTTTGCGTCTGACTCAAATTGGCAGTAGATGTTTGACCAAAAATAAAAATCAAGTCTTGGTGACGAGAAACCTCATCATTCAGATCATTCAAAATTTAATAGGAAACAAAAAGAAAGCGACTGGCTCACCTTTCTGTTCACACTTCTCTATTTACTGTAACCAGATATTGTCAGCTGTCAATCAGCTTATTATTCTAAAGAAAACCATTTCTTATTTGCTGTTTGCTTTTACAGATAAATAGATAATTCTATGCATTTAATGCTGTTAAACACTGAGCCCTTTTTTTGGTTTTTTAATGGCATGCCATTGTGAGAGAGTTCTGTAATAGAACACAGACTGGGTGTCTGATCTCCTAGCTGTAACACTCGGGTTTGGTTAGCTTATCTAAAGGGCCTGTCTCCGCCTTAAAGCCTGTGTGGAGGCACCCTTAATAGGGGGAAATGTCTTGGACAAGTGATTTGAAGATATTTTGCTTCATCCCTTTGGAGCGCTCTGCAGGTGATGCCGCGAATGTCTCTTTCGTTTGATGTCGAACAACACAGATCCGCTATTGAGTGATAGCTTCAAATGCAGAAAGAGTGAGACCCTACGTGCTGCTCCCCCTACTTGAGCTACATCAGAGAAAACTGACATCTATTATGGTAAAGAAAAGACAAGTGTTTGAAAAATCCAAGTACGCGCACTGCAGAAGTGTCAGGATTTTTACAGAGTGCAATTTTTTTTGTTCACTCTCTTTTTTGCTAACAAGGTGGTTTTAAGTCAAGCATGTCTATATGAACTCTGTTGGATAGAGCATGAAAGGACGCTGCTAGCCCATCATGGTAATATTTTAGCCCCTAAAAAGT
This sequence comes from Toxotes jaculatrix, assembly GCF_017976425.1. Taxonomy (NCBI): domain Eukaryota; kingdom Metazoa; phylum Chordata; class Actinopteri; family Toxotidae; genus Toxotes; species Toxotes jaculatrix. Next base: position 9,812,425 of record NC_054415.1, on the reverse strand, counting down.
CACCACAAGTCCCTTGTGTCTGTCAAACAAGACGACATTAAATCCTTCTACTTTAAGCTCAAATTCAAGCAATTTTATCAGCTCACTCTCCATCTAACTTTTTGTCACCAAGGCTCCAGCAGTTGCTATCTGATCTTATTGACTGAAGTGCTATTGCAAGTATCCAGATTGAAATTTATTTCACCTTTATTTGTAGTTTCTTCCCTTTTTAATATACAAAATTTTCTCTTGTCACAAAACCTAAAAAAAGCTTTTTATTTTGTATTTTCTTTTCTTTGTCTGCAGGACATTTGTGTAACTAATACATTTTAATTCCAAGTCCATACTTAAAAAAATAGTAAATTCAATCAGAATATCAAAATTCATTTTTATGTATGTACATTTTTATTTGAGGTGAAACTGAATTTACTCTTTGGTTCAAGTACATCTTTCCACTGAAAAAAATGTACCGCCTGTGTTTTGATGGCTACTGTCATCCTTTTAACTTAAACATCAAGTGAATGCCTTACATTGCATTCATATGTAAACACATTCATAAGTGAGGAAAGCCCTTGTTCAGTAGTAAGCTACTCTGTAGGACTTTAATTTAAATGATGGTTGTTTGTTTGATGGCAGCGTCCAAAAGTCGGTTCTTGTGAGGTTTGAAAGTGGTTGGCATCTTGCCCATGGACCTTGTAATTCAGTGGTGGTACAAAACTGTGATGTGGCAATGCTTGCAATATTGTACCGATCTGTGGTGCGGTAATGGATATCGCTGATGGATCAGGCCTGCTGCTGTTAACTTTACCAGTTTGTTGCCAGCTGATCAGTCCTTATGGCCTCTGTGGCTCTGTTCTTGCACCCAAGATGCATTGAGGACACATTTGGAAACAATAGGAACATGAATAGCCATGTCATTTGACTATGACACTGTAGTGAGAACTTAAAATATGAATGTAAAAATCCTTATTTTATTATTAAAAATAGGACGTTTACCCCTGACGCCTATAGTGAGATGCCACTTATACGTCAGCACATGAAATCTAATAGCCTTGTTGAAATGTGCCGCAGGGGACTCGCATACACAGTAAATGCATGTCTGAAGTCTGATAAATAGCAGAGGCAGATGAAGAGACATCAACTGTAAGTGTCCTGGGTACTGTAAAAAGACAAACAGCGTTGTTTATCAGACTGGCAGAAACACATTATCGCGGCACGTGCAAGTCTATGGGAAGTAAATAAAACACTCTTGCAATATAAAAAAAAAACTTTGCGAGAAGGAAATAGAGAAAGAAGATAGAGTGAGATGGATGAGGAGAGAGAGGAGTGAAGCGGGTTTGGATGCATGAAGAGTGAGGGAAGGGAACAGGCAGCAAGTGTCAGGCAGAGAGCTGAAGGATCACCCAGGGCCCGGTACTCATGCCCCGTAGGGCTCAGCGTCAAGCGGCTCTGGTGTGAATGAGCGATCACACCTACCTGCCCCCTGTTTGTCCCTCTCTCGCTCTCTCTTTCTCTTTCTGTCTCTCTCCCTCACACACACACTCAATAACACCGTGTGCAGCAAGTGCAATATCTGCCCCACTTCATGAAATAAATTGGCCACCTACCAAAGACAGCAAGAGTCAGATTACCTCCGGTGAGAAGTCAGTTATCGCAATTACTGTTACAGAATGTGTCGAGAATCTGTTCAAATATGTCATTGGAAAACATGGCGTCAGCCTGCGTGCCCCCTGAATTGTAAGATATTTATTAACAATTATGAATTAATTGAGGAAAATATTTGGTTCATATACGTCAGTGTAATTTAGGCAGGAAAATGTGATGAGTTCTTGGTTTTTATTAGAATATCATTAACCCTCTTGTAATTAACCTCGTTCAAAAATTAACCACATGTTATTATCAAACCAAGCAAATAATTGAAGCAGCAGCTTAATTTATAATTTGACAATTTCCTGCCTCTTTTTTCTCCCTCTTTCATGTATTCCTTTAATAAAAAAAAAAAGAGGAGGAAATGGAGAGAAACGTGTAACCGCAGTGACTTTAATGAACATGTAGCATGGTGAAAAGGAGAGGCAGAATTATCTTACATTAATGGCATCTGTGGTCCGTTCTCTTAAACTGGACTGTGTTACCCTAGAGAGACCCACCCCCCACCTGCCCCACAAGTCGGGGAGGTGGTGTGTGAAGCTGGGCCTCCTACTTTCTCCAAGACACAGACAGAGGCCACGGGGGAATGGTATGGAGATTCGGCCCTGGAGGATAACACAAGCAAGCTTATGTATAGGTTACATAGACCAGCTAAGCAAGGTCTGGATGTCAAGGCTCAGAGGAAGGGAGGTGTAGAGGATGTGTGTGGTGAGAGGGTGGATGTTAGATGAAAAATGTTTCAAGGAATGGTATTTTTAGACTGTCCATTGAGACAATACTGTTGCCCACTTGGACATGTTTTATGTCAAAAATGTTGTGCCAGCTTATGCAGAGCCTTACCATACAGGGCCAGTGCATGCACTGGTTTTCATTCCATTCCAAATGTAGTGCAGCAAAAAGAACAACATTTGGCTCTGAACTGTAGTGGATAAGAAGTATAAAGTAGCACAAAATGGAAATACTTCAGTAAAGTAAAAACCATGCCTGGGTGAATGTACTCAGTTACTCCAACACTGTTGTAAACTACGTCGGCTTGACCCCTACTTGATCCCCCACCCCCCTCAGTTGTGAGACATCAATGAACCTCATTCCTCAGAGAGTGGGAGTGGCTGTCCGCCAATTCTGCCTCATCATTGACCTCAATGGACCGCCACCACAAGTCTTCAGGACAGACGTTTAACTGCCATACAAAACTCTATGGCTCACTGCCTATTCAATCACTCATGTGACAGTTAACGGCCCACGGTGGCTAATGATTTTCTGTCATGTTCAGGCCACGCTGCGGAACCGGAGGATTAAATATCGGCTGACGATGGACACATCAACTACTACAATGGCCCCTGTTCATCAGCCAACCCTCATTCTCCCCCTGTTACACCTCTGAAGGAGAGTGAAGTATGGGGCCACCTTGTGCTGCTCATGGAGGGCCACTTCGTTATCATCCATCTGTCTGTAAGTAAGCTGTTCATACTGTACGCTCCACGGCCTTTAGGACATTTTACCAAGTTCTCAATAATCTTAATATCGACTGGGAGAATGCCAAGATTCTTTTTCTAAAGACTTCTCTCGGTTTGGAGAGAAAAGTTTGGGAAACATATGCATCAGGTGGCTAAATTATAAGTTCTGCTCTCTACTCACTCCACATACCACCCTCAAAATTCGGGGGATTTGGTCACTCTCTGCGTTGTTTCTCTCATTAGGAATATTTCCTTCTCACAATCTCTTCAAATTTCACAAGAAAAATACTCTCAACTTTTTTTTTGCTTATGTTGCAGTTGTACCATCTCCTGCAGGAATGTCAGTTGTCTGTGTGTACACACACAGAGAGTTTGAAGTTTCCGGCCACTGGCTCTCTTGCTCTGCAAGCCCAACTCTCTTCCTAGAAGCCCCTGTTCAGTCCTGTGTTGTGTCTGAACATGTATCTTGTATTCATCCAGGCTCCCTCCATGGCTGTCCTCCTCTACACATCAACATTGTTTGCTGGATGGGCATCTCTGGCCGGAAACTTTGGAGTATTTATTATTCAAAGGCCTTGTTCCCTATGCTGTTTTAGTAACGGGGGAGCAAAGGTGTGTGTTTGGTAGAGAGAGATGCAGGGCTGACACTGTCACTGACAGGGAGCGCTTCAAAATCCCACTGTCGACCCCCCCCCCCCCCCCCCCCCCCATTATTTGTTCTAGTCCAGGAAGGCACAGGCAAGATCACACAGGAGTAGAGCTCTGTGTGTGTGTGCGTGAGTGCACACTTGAGTGTGTGTCATTGCTTGACATTCGCACTGTGGTGCGTGTGAGTTGAACATATGTGTACTCTACAGGTCAAAAGTTTTAGAACACCTGAGTTTTTCCAATTGTTATTTAAATTTACATAATTCAGTGTCTCAGTGTTTCTGAAATTAAATAGAAAAAAAGGAAAAAAAAAACAAGAATTGGAGAAACCAAGGAAACATGGAATCTTAAGCAGAGGTTCCCACAAACTTTTTTTTGTACCTTGGGCAGTTTACCTCTTACTTTTCTTCCATTTAAGGTTCACTGGACTTGAACTGTTTAAATTTCAATAAAAACTGGAGGAATGGGGGTTCTTTAGATCTGTTGTATCTGTGTGTCCACTTTGCATGACGTAGCACATTGCTGGAATTTAGTTATACTGCTGTAGCTGTGTTTGTGTGTGTTTTTAGTTAAGTGAAGGGTGATTGCACGTTGACTTTATGGTGGACTTTGTGGTTTGTTATTACTGGCCTTGGCAGGTTAGTCTTGAGAAAGCGGCTTTTATTGAGCTAGACTGAAAGTTTATTCACAAAAAATCAATTTCATTGATCTGCACAATTCATTTGTGGTTTACACATATCTGTATTTACCCAAAACATTGCATTTAATCAATGAAATTAATCACACTCTCATGTTGTCTCTTCCTCACACAACCGCATAGACAAACACACACTGACAAACCACACACTTTCCCATTGCAAACAGTCATAATGAACAGCACCAAATGTCTACAGCCTTCAGTCCTCCCTCTCTCCCACTAGGCAGCCCAACTTTGCACACTTTACATACAATATTCATGCCATGTCTGAGAATAAGGATTCACGGTCTGGTCATCTGAAAAAACCCTGGCAATCACTGATTGTCTCTTGTCCTTATGAAAGAGAATAATTCTTTAACATGCGCCAAGACTGTTCAAAAACAACCTTTTTTGATGAGTGACACTTCCCGTCCTCCGGATGCTTTTTATGTGTCGAACTCATTAATAAAGCAGCACCCCGGAGAACGAGACAGGGGAGACATGAAGTGTGTGAGTGTGAGTGTGTGTATGTGTGTGTATGTATAACTTTTGGTGTTTGAATTGTCAGGTGCGATTTTGGGACTCTGATCTTCACACAACAAGGTTCAGTCACACTAGTTGTAGTGCTATTTATCGTTTTCTTCTCTGACAATCTACCAGTTTCCTTTCTGAGCAAAGCGGCTGGCTTTTTTTTTTTTTTTTTTTTGTCACTGAATATTAAAAGAGTCAAAAGTTAGAAGTGGTATTCCCTGTAGTGAGGTGTGTTACCCACAAAAGAATGAGGGGGAGTGAGAATTCTAAATTACTGTAGATGTGCTCTATCAGGAAGTAATTCTGTTATATTTTTTTCCCTGAAATGTCATCTGCAGCTCACTATATCTGTTAGCATCTTTTGTTCTGGATTTTTCTGTCAAATAGTCAAACTGCAGCTTGCACTGTGGTTCATTCTACCACAAATACAAAAGAACATCATTGCAAATTTGCTTATCAATGTGTTCTTTCAACATCTGTCTCGCTGCTTTGTTATAATTTTCAAGAATCAAATGTGTGTGGTTATATTAAAGTATTTAAATGGTAATCTTCGACTGCCTTTTGTGTCCGCGTTGCTGCTGTGTGCGTGCTTGCGCGGTAGACTCAGCTGCTCAGTTGTGTTTAGGCTTCTCAGGCGTCTGTATTAAAGCTTAATGCACTTCCATTCAAATAAGGCATGAGGGTTTTGATGAATGCAATGAGTGCATGTTTTGAAGTTGTACAATATGCACAGCAGCATCTTATCTATGTAATGCAAGAGTGTTTATGAAGCCTTGAGGTACAAGAATGTTTTCTAAGTGAGCCTCACTGTGCAGAATGCATTTTAAGTGGCTAAGACATACAATACATACACACAAACACTAATGTACACTAACGCAGGCACACACACACAGTCACGCACAGTAATTTAGAACTGTAGGCTTTTAGTCAGCATATTAAATGTGTCAACTCATAAAGTAAAATGCTGTAAATGCTTTCAATATTCATGTTTTCGTATTTGTCAACCAACATTTCATAACAAATTCATGAAAAAAGCCTCTCAAACTGCATGCTGGGAGAAGGCTTTGTGCAGTGCATACATTTTTGAAAAGACACCATCCATTTAGAGCTCATCATCAGAGATTTGCATCCCAAGCCTTTGAAAAATAAAGATAAATATTTTGTATCATGCATTTTTTAAACACTACACCAATAAAACATAATTCCAAAGACGGGAGTTGCGCTGGGAGTAATTTCTTGTTTTGTGGAAGAGCAACACTAATGGACTTTTATGTCACTTTGTTTAGTGAATAATTAACACTTATACAGTCTGTACAATCAAAGAATTGTATAATTGATCATTACAGTTGTTTTTCAAATATTCCGCAGCAGCAGTTTGTTGTGAATAAGTAACAGGCGGCCTCAGTAAGTGATTGCATGCAGCACACTGGCTGTGTTTAGTGAACGCTCTTAGAGCTGGCGCCAAGATACAGCTCACTGTACTACCTTACTTCATGTGAGACATGAATTGAATATTTGCTTTTAATTCGACTTTTCAGCATCTGATTCAACAAGAAGCAAAATACCTGCTGTGTTATTCACTAAGTAGTGTTTTATTATATATATACATATATAAAAACATGGCCCTGGCCTTGGAGATGCTTGTGAGGTCTTAATAGAGTATCTTACTGGGTTTTCTTTTCTTCTTTTTATAAATGTTGTCAAATGTTTTTATGCACTGTTTGAATTGATTCTCACTCGTTTGACTGCTGTGAAATAAAATCAACAAGTTATGCAGTGACACAGAAAGAAAGAAAAGAATGCCAGTATAACAGAGGACAAACGTGAGATAAGCTAGCAGATAGCTTTGGTTTTGGCATATTGTCAGCCACCCTGACTGAAACTGACCTCCTTACATCACTTCTCTTACTTGACCTCATTACCCCCCTCTCTCTCTTTTTCTGTCTTTGGCTGCACCCACCTGTGTCTCATTCCCAGCATTCCCCTGGTTTTTACTGGGAGAAGGGTTCAGGGTCAGCACATAACCCAACGGTTGGAATTGCAACCTCTATCCCAATAAAAACACGTTCACAAGCATGTCTAATGGGCACATGGCCGGCAATGTAGAAAACAGTCATGATGTGATCCAAAATAAGTTCACACCCACGTTTCTGGAGGTCATGAGGTTCAGGAGAGAGGAGCAAAACAGGTGTTGTTTTAGGGGGGCTAACTGTTTTTTTTTTTTTTTTTTTCTGCTGTGCTTATAAACCACCACATGCAGGAATCTACCACCAGAATCTCTGTGCTACAGAGATCCTCCAAACCCAAAGGGTATTTACATTATCAATTAATAGCATATTTAAGTGTCTGTAGGAAAATGGGTCCACGTGGAATAGCCATGAACACCTCACAGCGGGAAGCCACACTTAATTGCATTTTGAGAGGAAGCAGAAGCTGAGAACAAACTCTGCCCTTCTTCACATCCTCTTACTACAAAGTCAAATCAAATCTGCTTGATATGACATTTGACATCATATTGAATAATGTGGTTCATCTGCTCATGTGCGGTAGGGTTACTAGCAGACTGTAGTTATGGATAGCTTCTCTTCCACTGTCTCAGCTGGTGTTTTTTTCCCCCCCAAAAAGCCATTATACACACAGAATCTACTGCAAAGCACATAAGTCAATCACATACTCATTGAACACAATACTTTAAATAACTTCTACATGTGAATTTGATTCCTCTCTCAGTCTGACAGTAAGCTGTGCCTCCCTGAACACTGCAGTCGTCCCAGCAATACTGTGGGCCACATAATACTGCTGCTCTCTCCATTTCACCGTGCATTCATCTGTGAAGTGGATGGAGTTGCCATTGGGAAGAGAGAATGCAGTTGCAGAAATACATATCACTTTTGCCTTAATAAGGAGGGAGACAAATGGGAAGAACTGCGTTTGTTGGGAGCCATCCTCGTCTCGGCACAGGGAGACTCCAAGGTTCTGTTTCCTCTGTGCAGTTAACCTTTTTCATTAAACCGTATTGCATAATTATGGCGAGAGTCAGCGGCATCCTCCATTGTTGTTTAATTAGCCAGCTAATGTTGTTACTTGGTGCTGCAAACCCTTCATTTGTCTTGCTTAAGGAGCCTCTCTCTTTCCATTACCATAGGGAAATTGAGTTTATTTATTGTAAGAGGAGAATACGGAGCAGTTGTGTACACAGGCTATTAAATCTTAATAACCTCCAGTATCTACTGTTAAATTGTGTTGATGGCTTGCAACGTGTTATCTTCATTCCAGTTCCTCTGAGTGTTAGTCATGTACAGTAAGGGCACTGCAGAATGCAAAATCTGTGTTTGTTTTAAATAGGTCTGTCAAACAGAAGCTACAGAGTCCCATAAGCCTCCTGTGGCATTTCATATGTGACTTCAGTTAGTGTTGTGGAGGCTAAGCAGCAGCAGGGGTAGGCAGTGATGGTGGACCATATGTGAAGTTGCAGACAATTATTGATCCTGGCGATATTCTCCAGCACTTAACCTTTACACTAGCTGAACGGGATATGAAGTCTCTTATTGAATGTGTACTTTTATGTTCTTCTCTGGTGACAAGCCTAATCAATAGTCCCCCTCCTCACTCTCATTAGGGGCAAGAGCTTCCAAGACTATCTTTAGCCTGGAAATCTATCTGCCTATGTGCCTGGATGGCCAGAGGAGCACTTGGTGATCTAATTCAACAATGCACTGCAGTTGAAGATTTAACAAAAATATTTGATCATTGATATTTGATCTTTGGTCAGATTGTTTTTGGTCAAATGTCACGGAACAACTATGAGGAGGATATTTGAGGACATGTTTTCTAATTGTCCAATTTGGCTTAGAAGCCCAGGGAGACACTTTCTTAATGTTCATGTAGTGAGGAAGCCACTAAAAGACCAAGACTTTTATTCTCCTAATCTTTTTTTTCCCTTATGTAGGCAAGATGTTTCCAGATAAGCACTATTAATCATTCCCCTGCATCTGTTCATTCTCGTACACTTTCACCTGAAAAGTCTTTGCACTCGGAAAATAACGCTTCTCCTCGCAATTGCCTGACACATTATCTCATTAAAATGTACAAAGAAAACTCCTTCTCTTTATCTCTGATAATCTAATTAGCATCAGCCAGATGGTTTAATAAGGGATATCGGCGCCGTTTAGCCTCCCAAACGGCCCGCTGGAGGAGAACCGTGGAGGAGGCTCCTCTCCACTCTCCTCTTCACTCTGAATAGCTCTCCAGGGTTCACATTATTGCTTCCTCTGCCTGAGGCGAACCACTCCAACTCAGGAGTTTAGGGAGGATGAATGCATCCAGGAGAGAGACATGCTCAAAGTGAATCAAATAGGCAGAGATGTTGGATACTGCTGGGAATGTTTTAAACCAAATAATGGCAGATAACTGACTTCACCTTTAGTTCCCCCAAGGAGTGAGAAACATTTCAGATTAGGCTTTAAATCTTTCTGAGATATATCAGTCTGTTCAGTGTGTGTTTAATTGTTGCCTAGGTAACATTGTACCAGTTCTAAGATAGCCTGTTCTTAGGTTATGTGAATTTTACATCATGAAAGCACAAAAGACTTGCATGGCAAAGCAGTTCCGTCTTCCATCCTGCAATGCAGGGAGCTCCGTGGTCCTCTAACCTCAAGCTGTTAGGCCTGACAGGGCACCAGTTAAAATAAAGTCAGGCTATCATATCATTAAGGAGGAAAAAGTTCTATGTCCAGATTACATTAGAGGAGTCTTAGTTGTCTGGTTTCTCCGGTTCTGACACTTCTCTCTCCGTAATGAGCGGATGCTGCCGCAGCCGAGACATGAATGCTCAAGTGAAGTCCGGTAGACAAGACATCCTCAGCCAGGTCCTGCATTGGCAATCTAGGCAAATACATCGAGCAGAAAGAGGCTAGCCAGCAAGCCAAGCAGCCAGACAGTGGAGCCAGTAGCTGCAGCCCTCAGAGCCAGCAGTGAGAGAGACATGCTCAATTAACTCTCCAACTTCAGCGGGGCTTTTCCTGCTGGCCAGTGGAGAGGAACAATAATGACTGGATTTAGAATAAAAAGATGTGCACATCTACAAAGAAGGGGGTGTGAGTGGGAGAGAAGATGAGATAAGGGGCTCCCATTTAGATTGACGGTTGGAAATTGTGGAAGGTCAGCGCGGTCTGTGAAGCGTCACCCGGGCAACTGCTGTGGCAAAAAAAAAAAAAACAGTCCAGCCAAGCCTGATCAGGGTGTGAGGCTTCGCTACTTAGCTCTTTCTGTTACTTTTCTCTTTGGCTTTACTTTTTATCTCTCTCTTCTCCAACATATGTCACAGGATGATAGTAGAAACCTCTTGGTGAGGAGAAAATAATGGGATGTTGGTTTTTCTTTTCTTTTTTTACCCAGTGAATACCATGAGTCAGTGAGAGTCATATAGAATGAGTCTGCTTCACGCACTTTGTTTGAAGTCGTCTTGCAGGATTGGCGGGGGGGTCGTCGCCAAGAAAAGGTTAATTCTGGCCTGTGTTTTTTATACCACAAACAAGTGCATCAGGTAATCAGGGAATGCTAATGAAATGGTTTATTATTGAGTTAACCAAACTCCAAAGGCACTGCTTAACAAAAGGAAAATGGATTATTTCTCCATCAACAACATTTAGAGGATCATTAGGAGGAGTTCTGCACAAGTGGCCTTAGGTAAAAGAGAGCGCCTGCATCTCTGCCTAATCTGCACTGTCGCTGGCATATGCAGACCGCCACGTGCTAATTGCACTCAGCTGCGAAACTGAAACAATATCTAATTGTCGGCTAGATTAATTAGGCACATGTGCAGTTGTGCATTCCTAAACAAGGACCCACATAAATAACACCAAGTAGAGCCCAACAGATGGGAATACTCAAGCTTCCTGAGTGAGTTCAGCACAAATTAGCACAAACATAAACTGAAATGGCTTCCTTTTCAACCACAGAACAATTCTGTTTTTCTCAAAAAGCAAATTTGAGTCTGCAGAGTTTTTTTCCAACAACAACGACACACATGAGGCACAACAGAGGAGGTTCACAGACTGTTGGAGAGCCAGAACTCTGCTCCCAGAGCTGGTGGCGCAGCTGAACCGAGAACAGCCAGAGCCACCTTGTCCCGTAGCATCAGCAAGCGTCTGTACACCAAAAAGATAGCAGGGATAACACGCCACTTCAAAGACAACAGAGACACAAGGAGCTTAAGCAGCGCGCCTGCACAGAAGACACCTCTGAATGACCAGGTTCTGTGCCTTTCCTCAGCCAGTATGAAGAAATCACTGACCAAGGAAGCCCAGAACCATCTCTCCTTTCTCTGGTAACTAAAGAGAGCAAGAGCCCCGCTACCCATCATGTGCTCCTTCTACTGAGGCACCATGGAGAGCATCCTGAACAGCTGCATCACTTTGTGGTTTGGGAACTGCACTGCTTCCAACCGCAAGGCCCAGCAGGGCATAGTGAATGCAGTCGGGAAGATCACTGGTGCCTTGCTCCCCTCCCTCCCGGGCATTTAAGGCACCCTCCTAGCCCACAAAGAAACCAGCATTGTGAGTGACCCCACCCATCACTCACACAGCCTCTTCAGTCTCCTGCCATTTGGGAGAAGATACTGGAGCCTCAGAGCCTGCTCCAACCAGACGGGGAAACAGCTTTATCCAACAGGCTGTCAGGATGCTGAACCCTTTCCCCTCTGCCTCCAAAAAGTCTGGACTGTAACTCACCCGTTCTAACCCATACACATCCAACAGCACCAGCCAAGAACTTTTTATACAAACACAAAACTGCTGCTTATTACGGATCCTGATGACGTATTACTCGCACATCTTTTCACCACATTTTGCATGATATTTATTACCATTACAGTTTTGTTTTTGATCTGTGCTTGGTTATTGCCCCCCTCCCCCAACCTCCCTTAAGTTATGAATATTATAATTCTATGATTTTTTTTTAGTATTTTCTATCCTAGATTTTTTTAAACCCTTCGTTGTTTTGTTTTGTTCTGTGCTTGCATATGCCTGCATCAGGATCTGGGAGAAAGGTCCTTTCAGCTCTCTATTTGTTCTGTACATTTGGCAGACTTGACAGTAAAGTTGACTTTAGTATAACCCTCCTTTAGTATAACATCTGATACGCAGTACATGAAACCACGGAAATTAGTGTCTTATGCAGGAGAACTTTTACTCTGTTTGACTCATCTTTTGGTATTTTCAGCAGCAGTGCCGCGGTGTTTACATACAGTGTTCGACAGTTTAAAGGAATTTGTAGAGTCAAATCCCTCCTCACATCATAACAGTAATTACATCCCTTAGCACACGACACAACCTTTCAGTCTTTTTGCACTTCAGGCACTTTTTAAACTGTTTTACAATCAATTAGACCCCCCACCCCCCACCCCCCCTCCAGCCCCCTCTGCACCGCAGCACTCTGTGCTGATCGGTAGCTTCAAAGACATTCATAATATTCAGGTATACAGCACACTTCAGTTTCACAATGTGCAGATATGTGTGTGCACACATGTCTCTATATGTGCATGCTTATACCTGTGTGTGCACACTCACTCATGCTTGTGCATTGAACTTTGCCAGGTGCTGGGCACAGATCACACACACACACACAGAGGTCTTATTAAACTTTCTGCAGACCTGAGTCAAAACTTTGACACACAGAGCTTGAGTTTGCATTAGGAATATTAATGCCCATATTAATTTTGTGTTGACCTTTTGCCATCCATGGGTTCCGTACAGCAGTCCAAACAGAAAGAGGCTGTTTTTAATTCCCTGTTCTAGGGCAGAGAAACGCATACACTTGCATGCGCACACAGGCACGCGTTAATGAAAAAATCTCAAGCTTTAAGCTGCCTGCTTGCAAAATAATTATGAAAACACACATCAGAGGTGTACTCGGTATAGTCTCAGCTTAGCTTTATCACAATCATTGATCCTTAAGACAGACATGAGCTCTTACTGCTGTATTTATCCCTGGCTTGTTCTCACTTCATCTCAGCATGTGATATTAGTGCATATACCTCTATGTTTGTATTCATATTCAAATGTTGATGGAACAAAAAGCTATATTATACTTTGTATAAAGTGATGCAGCTATTAAGCCGTAATTGCTCCTGCCTCAGCATGTAGGCTTCATAAATGACAAAGCAGCTACTGTTAAGAAAGTTAAAAGAAAATTAGTCAGATATGTTAAAGCACACTTCCAGCAGACACAGCAGCAGACACATCCCAGTGCGTGGCCTCTCGACACTATTCCCCTCAGAATCACGCTGAAATGCTCCCGGACACAATTTCCAATTGTTTACGGCTAATTTGCAGCTGTTTTCCACACATGTAAACACACCAGCTGAGAAAGCGGCGGTATGTCATGGCAAGACGCCTTGTTTTTTTTTTTCTCCTTCTTCTTCTTCTTCTTGAGAAGAAGCAGTGAGTTAGTTTACCTCCAGGACACGGAGGGTTTGGGGCCATAACAAGCAATAGGCAATGTGACAGGGACAAAGGAAATGCATTAGTCAGCCATGTTGTGTGTTTCTGGGAATCCACTCTGTGTAGAGTTCACTCAGGAGAAATTACATTTCTGCTTTGATTTAATTAAAGCTAAATATTGGGCAATCGTCAGGCACTTGGCAGGGTATGCTTGACACTGTAATTATCTCCTGAGGTGCTTTTGTCTTAAAGGCTGCATTCATGCGTGAAACCAATTCCAACGTTGACTCGTCAAGGGCTGCACATTTTTTTGTTTCTTTGGAAAAAAAAAAAAAAAAAAAAGACACTGTTTGCTTAACGTTCCTCTAAGCTGTCTATAACCTGTCACACAGGCTGAGACAGACCTCTGGTGACTTTCAGAGTCATGAGAAGAGGTGCCGTTAAAAACAAATACATCAGCTGCCTGTTAGTTTGTTGCAGGGGAAGAAAATACAGCCTGCCTCTGGTGGATTTCTCCATTCTTTTTCGGAGAAAGCACATTTGTAATACAAAGGATGTTCTAATACAGGGGAAAAAAAATAACTGCAGTCATGGATTAATGGGTCTTTACCTTCTGTAGCAACCTCTGAATAAAACATTCTCATGATGGTATACAGGTCTGTGACAAGGTGTATGATTTATAAAGGAATACAGTATGTACAGTATGCATTCAGAGTGATGCCTTCCCTCCACTCTTTTTTTATTTACTGTATATATCAACCATCTCTCTCAATTCTTTCTGTTCACTACGCTCTCTCTTTCACTCTCAGTTTTCTCTTGAATTATTCACCAGTGTCATCATGTTGACCTGTTCCTTGTCAGCGCTGTAGCAGTGTGTGTGTGTGTGTGTGTATACGTCAGCTCTGCAGCTGTGTGGGTGCATCTCTGTGTGTCTGTGTCAGGGCCAAGCAACGCTCTCCTCATCCAGTCCTCGGCTGTAATTTGTGTCACTGACTTGAGTTTGATGGGTGAGCAGCTCCGCACAACACTGTGTCACAGGGGTGGAGTGGAGGTGTGCGTGCATGTGTAAATGTGTACGCACTTGGGTGTGTGTGTGTGTGTGTGTGTATTTTTATGCCGCCTTTGCATGACTTTGTCTGTCTCCATCCTGAGATGTGGCCATGTGAACCTCCTATGGCGTGTGCTCGCGTCTGTGTGTGTGTGTGTTCTTGCATGTGTGTGCACCTGCGAGCACGAACAACAGTGCAGCTCTTTCCCTGCGTTGCCTGCATCGGCACAGTGTCACAATGAGGAGCCCGGAGGAGACAGCCGAGGCCGCGGCGGTGAGGCGCTCACAGCTGCCACTTGTCACATTAGTCAGCTCAAATTTGGAGGAAATCAATTCGGAACCTTAATTCGCTCGACGACTCCCACGCCCGGTGCAGCCGAAGAGCCCTGGCCACCGGCGGGCTCCCTTCCCCCGCCTCTCCTCGAACCACCCCCCCAAAAGATGAGGAATCAACTCCCAGGGGACACAAGTCATCAATCTTAAATCACCTCCTCCAAACTAATGGCAGTCCCAGCCCGGCCAGTCCTGCTAAATTGAATTATTACTGGATTGACAAAAAACTGCTGAGAATATTTTTGAAGGAAGGAAGGGAAGGCTGAGTGTGTCTTAATGACAGGAAGTGGAGGGGAAGTGGTCGAAGTGAATCATGAAGGGGGGTGGAAGTTGTACTCACGCACACGCATGCACACACAGACACAACTTGCCTGCGCAAATGTTCACACGAGTGTTCAAAATTGCATGCGCTTTAACACCAGTAGCCCGCTTAAACACACTCTCTTTCACTCGCACACACACACATGCACCACTTACACATGCGTTTCTCCGGCTACATGCTGTATGCTAATGCTCATCATCAGTCAGGGCAGATTAATGCCCCGGCTCTCAGCCAGGCAGGCTAGGCAGACACAGGTAGTGCATAGACCACCTACTCATTCAGACACAATGCATGGAGACAGGATTCTGGATAGGGGGCTGCAGAGCTGCCTCTCCAGCTCAGGAGCAAGGCAGGTGTAGAGAGCTGAAGTGAAACAAGAACTTCTGGGTTCTGTTGCGGAGTTAAGAAAACCCAACTCAA
This sequence comes from Toxotes jaculatrix, assembly GCF_017976425.1. Lineage (NCBI taxonomy): Eukaryota > Metazoa > Chordata > Actinopteri > Toxotidae > Toxotes > Toxotes jaculatrix. Next base: position 9,796,923 of record NC_054415.1, on the reverse strand, counting down.
AATCAGTGACATTGTTTGTTAAAATGCAGATTACTTAAAATTCCCACCACGTTTTACAGGGAAATAGACATGAGAAGAGTGTTGCTTGATGTCAGGGATAAAGGAGAAACAGATATGCATTATACACATGCATTCAAGCTGGCAAAACTTTTTTGAATACAATCAAATTAAAGTTTAATTTTGTTAGCTAGTGCTGTAGTAGATACACATTTATCTTACCTGATTTAATGGCATATGTAACAGAAGCAGTCATTGCTGCTTAAGTTTGTGCCAGCAAAGGCAACAGTTATTGCCCTTATCCGTAAACATCAGCAGTAAGTATGCATAGTCATGTGTGCTAACTTTACCCATAGTACACGTTATGCCCTTCAAATGTATGAGAAAGTCTTTAAAGACGGTTGATGTAAGTCTGTATCCTCTTACAGGACACCTCCCTACTGTACCTACTGACAAAGAAGCAGATCAGGCTTGATCATAATGTGTGTATTGCCATTCAGTGCCGCTGTCTGTCAAGTGTATGCTGCTGTAAACAGGCTGACTGTGTCAGCGGAGCTGCTTGTTGAGACATATTTACCGTTCCTCGCTGTCACCAATTCCACCACGCACTCAGAGTTACGACTGCCTTGTGAGGCACATGAAAGTGATGGATGAAAGTTTTCCTCTCCCAGGGCGCAGGGCTGAATTAAATTGAAAGCTACTGTTTATTCCCCCTGTGTCTCGTCGCAGAATCAGGTTTGTTTGCAATTGATTTAAGCCGGGGGGGTCTTTTGTGGAGGAAAGGCTAAGGTTTTCCTCTTGATGGAAAAGATGATTGAATTTGTTTTGTCTCACGTGCCTCTCCGCTTGCTCTCTTTCTATCCTTTGCCTGTGTCAGTAAATCAGATCATCTCTCTCCCCTGTCAACACACGCTCCTTGTTGAGCAGTCAAAGTTAATTTGCAAACGTGCTCTTTGATTTTTTTTTTTTCCTCCTTTCCGCCTTTGTCAGTTTCTTCCTCTGCCTCTTATTCGATCTCCTTTTTTTTTTTGCCCTCTGCTTTTCAGAAGTCCTCACAGACAGTTTGTCTTTTTGCTGAGACTTCTTCCTCATTCAGAGAGAAAGGACTTTCTTACTGTTCACTTGCTTCAGTTGGCAAAGAAAAGGTGCCCAGTTCACATGCTGCACAAGCTTTGATGAGATGATGAATCCTGTCTCAAGCAGGTGATGTCTCACACCATCTAAGAGCAATCCCCAGCCACACCTAGCCGTGATAGGGTTCGGTCCCTGGTTAAGGAGAGCTTGTCAACCGGATTTCCTTTGTAGAAGAGCCGACTAGTGTCTGAGGGCTTCCTGTGGGGAAATGGCTACAGAGTCATTATTCATCATCCAAGGCTTTGCCCGGGCCCGTCAGGCACTCTCCCTCGGCAGCAGTCCATCTCTACAGCCATTCATCATTGGCCTGAATGCAGCTGAGAGGGAGAAGGGAGCGAGACACTTAGGCCCTCTGCTAGCGAGGCCCCTAATGAAGGCCCTCGCTCTGCTCTCATACAAACACCTCAGCGATATTAAGCTGGGTCAATTATCGTGTCGCTCTCAGGCAGCCATCAAGGTGCGGGCCCTACATTTGAGTGTGAAGTGTTTTAAGTCAAACTCACGGAGGAATAGGATATGCATTAGACAGAACTTAAACACTACTGCTTTAAATAAATTTCTCCAGTGCTTTTAAAAGTCAGCACTGAACTTTTCTGTTGCTTTAGCTACCTATTGCATCAGGTTATGTTGAAAGATTAGGTAGTTTGGTGTCAGATTGTGCTCCGTTCCACCCGCCTCTATCACTACACCACTACACAAACTTTCTCTTACAATACAATGCCAGGGTTTTGATTAGTTCCATTTAAGAGCGCATATGTACGTAGAAAGACACTGATGCTGTTTTATTAAACATAATGAGCCTCGTGGCCAGCAGATTGATTCTAAATATAAAGTTATTATGGGGTGCATTTGCTGTGTAGGGAAAGTGGAAGGCAGTGAAAAAGAATTCAATATTTTAAAAGTAGAAGTGCATATTTGCTGCACAACATTATGTCAAATTGTTACTGAAGCATCAAAGCCTTCTTTGCTGTAATTACACAGTACCAAGCAGTGATTGTAGCATGTTATTTGCACTGAAATGTATAGTCTTTAGCATTCTCTGGCCTCACAAGCTCAGCTCAGCCCAGCCGAGTACAGTTACAGCTACAAGCGCAGCCGCAGGTGAGTGTAGAATAACGTGTGATTATGCATCTCCTCCAGGCTAATCTGATGAAATGATCCAGTTTTGGGGAGGCATATGTCCTGTTCTGTTCACAGTCTGGGGAATCTCAGTTGGTAGTGAGCACTTTGTTAGTCGCCCTTTACATTTGTGTGTAAATCTCAGCGTTTGGTGGTCCACGGGAGACGTGTCAATACTCGGAGCTGTATAGGCTGTGGCAGCCTCACTTCAGGGAAAACATTTGCCTTGAAGTACTGTCTTTCCTCATCTTCAATGTCAGCCCTGGGGCTCCAAGACAACATATGTTCGCTGCATGTCCCCAAGACATGGCAGCCAGTGTGCACTCCACGCTAGCTAGTATGCACAAACGCATCATCACACGGCTACTGTCTTCCTCACAGCTTCACATCCTTCTCTTCTCCCTCTCTCTCCCCCTCTCAACTCCAGCATGGAAACAGATGGCCGCAAATTACAATGGCAGTTGTGCCTTAAAAGTACTCTGACAAACTCACAGCAGCACCCCCCGTCAGTGAAATGACAAAATCATTAATTGGCATTGCGTAAGGGCTGGCTGCTTTAGCAGTGTCTCGCACAGCGTGAGTGCCTGTCTAAAACTCACAGATGTAAAAGATTAATCTTTTTGCCTTCAGGTAGGTGAGCTGAAAATCAGTGGGTGAACAAAAAAAAAAAAGCAGCACTCCTAGCTGTTTGGTTAGCGAGGAGAACAGAGAAGAGGGCACATCCGCGCTACTGTAGGAAGTATTCAATATTTTGTCCTTGAACAGACCCCATGTGACAGTTTGCACTGTTCTTGTATAGCAGAACAAGGAAGTGACTGGAATATTAAACATTATTGATAATTTACATCTTCTTTAGTGAAAGAGATTAAAGAAGTTTCCAGTCTGTAAATGGTTATTTTAGATGAAGCTGGGTTCAAATATTGCATACTTGAATTTTGCACAGCATACTGATTGGTGTGCATGTGTGCGTGTGTGTGTGCGTGCGTGTGTGTGTGTGTGTGTGTGTGTACGTACGTAGGGCATGCCCTCTCACACAGAGATATGATGTAGTATATTACAACCAAGATTAAAGGTATAAATATTAACAGCTGCTCATTGCTCTTTTACTGGTGTATTGAGATAAGTGTGTTTTGACATGAGTAAAATTACCTTTCGATGGTTACTCTGAGTATAAAGATATGTGCCAATGTGACATGAGAAGTAAAATGTGAATAATTAACAATAATTAACTTAAAATAAAGACTTGGTTTGATAGAAGACACGTAAGTAGTTGTCTTCCACAGGGAATCTACTTTCCCACTACAGAGACAATTCAGATGTCTGTCCTCTTTATCTTAACTCTCTGATCTGCTATTACCCACCAAGCCACACCACCTCCACCACCCCAAATTAATAAAGCTGTGTGTTAGATATTAGCAAGGCAATAAAAGGATGAATATTTGATAACAGAGATTCAGACGCTGTTATTACTAGGCCATTACATCAGCACTGTGAGCTCAGACCAAAGATAGGTGCCACTTCCTCATGTCAGCACAAACAGGCTCTGACAATATTGGATTTGGTTCAAACTTGAATTACAGTCAAATGTCTGCTTTCTGAAAAGATGCAAAGAATTGGGTGCAGATAATAGGAACATCATGTCAACTGTTTTCCTGACAGCGGCAACAGAATTTCCCCTTTTATCCATCTGTCAGTTCATCATTGTCTTCACCCTCCAAATTCCTCCTCTCTCCTTTCTCTCCCTATCCTTCATTTCTTCTTTTCCTCTGTTCCTTTTTGGGTTTTTATTTCCATTAATCTTTTTCGAGGGCCTTCTATAATCCATCTCCCCAGCCGAGAGGTATTCCCCGAGGGTAAATTACTCTGGAGGCCTGCCTGGCCTCGCACCGCATCAGATTGACCCACAGCTTGTTTGCCATTTTGTATACTGCACTGTTTATTTAACAAGGAGCAGAGTGAGTGTGATTTCCAGGGACGGGTCCCTGTGATAGTAGCTTTGACACCCTGCCTGAGTAATGACCCTCATTATGGAGCCTCTGACAGCTCCCTGAAAGGCCTGATTTATGAATATGCTGGGACCGTAGCCCCACAAGCCTCCACGCGCCAGCCTCTGAGCGTGGTCTCCCCTCCCTCTGTCAGCACCCACAGACCCTACTTGCGTGCGTGGGCGTTCGCACACATATAATGCCTGCACATGTGCCAGAAAGTAAATGGCATATGTATATGAAAACCTATGGACATTTTTGGCTTTAGAATGACCATAACTGGAAATCTTAGCATCACTCCCTTTGCCTAACTTTCTATTCTCCTTCATAAAAACAGCAAGTTCTCCCAGGTGGTCTGTGGAAAGTTGGATTTAAGATTTTATGGCAAAAATAAATTCCTCAAAAGTTGATTTCATTCCCCGATTCGGTTTTTGGTATGCGAACGCAGCAACGTCCCACAGAGAGATGCCTGTGCCCCAACTTCCAACTTTCATTTTATTTCATTTTATCTCATCTTATTGGTCAGTACTTCATGAAAATTTCACACAGCTCACCCCTCAAGGATTAACCCTATACATATTAACCCTTCTTAAATATCACACATATCAAAGGGCAGCATAAATAAGTTATGAGGTATATATCTCTCCTTTTTTTTGCCCCAGCAGAATCAATTAAGCGGGCAGAGGAGGAAAAGAGGGTCTTTGGGAGGCTCTGGGCTTGGCCAGGCCTTGAGAAGACCAGGCCTACTGGAGGGGAATCAGGGGGAGTGAGGGAGAGGGGAGGAGAAGAGAGAGATGGTTACACAAATACAGAAGGTAGACAACAGAAGAGATAGGAAAAGAGTAAAGAGGAGAGAAGAGAGAGGAAGAGGGAGGAGGGCTATCCAAAGGAGAGGAGAGTTGAGAAGAGGTGGAATATCCACTGGATATGCATAAACAGGAGATGAACAGGCAGGCGGGCACGAGAGCGAACAGCGGCAGCAGCAGATAAAGCTATACAGGCTTGTCAGAATCCTGCAGCTAGGCCAGTGATTTATGAGGATCCCCAGTCAAGACTTCCCTCCAAATCCTCCATCCAGCAGCCTTTTGTTCGCAGCAGAGACACCCCCTCCTACACATGCACACACCTACCTTAGTCTGACCAGACCGCTCAGACATACACATGTACCATGTACCTGCTTGAGCACGTACATGCACAAATACCCAACCAAAACTGGAGAGAGTTTTTTTTAATCTGATGACAATATACTGCCCATGTTCTTTCTCTTCAATTTGATTGTTACAGATACATGTGACCAAAGTACTAACCAGGACATTTTACAGTTAAGAAATAAACTTGTCAGTGTTCCCTGGTTGTCTAAGTCAAATTCAATTATTTTTAGATCAATATTTTGCTCATAAATGTCTTTTAATTTCCTTGTTTGTCCAAACAGAGAAAAGCAGCAGATCTTCAGATTTTAGTGGGTGAATGTTTGGCATCTTTGCTTTATAAATGGCAAATGCTTAATCAGTTATCAATATCATTGCTAATTTGTCTTCTGACGCATGACCTATCAATTTATTTATAGGGCTGAACAATGAAACCAAATAAAAACAAATGACCACTTGGCACACACAACTTTTCATAAGCAAAGTTATCCATAAATAGGCCATCCAGATGTTAGCGCCGCCCCATGGCACAGCTGCCTCACTGCTTCATTTATTCATGATTTTTCACTAGACTCAGAACATTATTTTCATTTTTCATTGAACTCTTTGACATCTTGACTGACTTTGACTGTACTTGACAGATAAGTGATGGCACCTAAAGAAGAGGTTTGTCTGTATTGGGAGAATTACGTGTCCAAGAGTTGAAGTGTGAGGTCCTGAAATCACTGAGGAATTTGCTGCAATTTGTGGTGGTGCTGATCACGGAGTTGATTTGTCTTTCTCAGAGTTGGCTTATTGAGGACGGTAGATAACTGATTGGACACACACATGCGTGCACACACATATACTTTTCTCTCGCTTTATGCCCTGCATTAAAAAGCCCTGGATAAAAGGTAAGGAATATGCTTTATTAACTTTAAATATGCATGATGTTTCAGAGGGAAAGTGCAGCACAGCATCAGGAATGTCCAAAAGCTTGACTACTTATTTCTCTTTTTTTTTTCCCCTCAAAAACTGTAAATAATTAAAAACAGAGAGAAGGGGGAGAGAGAGGAGAGAGGGAAGAGAGAAAAAGTCAAAGATACTCGCACTCCCTGCATAAACACATTCTTATTAGTGACCTCGGATGCCCTGAGACATCAAATCATAAAGTTACAACGCACAACTCTCTCCAGAACGTTGCCTGTGTGTGTGTCTCTCTCTCTTCTTTCTCTGCTCAACACACAAACACACACAGAGCCACAGCTTCATATGGAAAAAGCTTCTCTCTCTGTTTTTTTTCCAGTCCCCGGCCTTTTTCGGGGACTCATCCCTTTGAGAGAGTAGAGTAGAAAGGGTTAGACACTCACTCTGTGTCTCACACTGAATATCTTCAGAAACTGATCTCAAATCAGAGCAGTTTTCTTTCACCTTTGACCTTAGGAATTGTGATTTTTTTTTTTTTTTTTTGAGAGCTGATGGAGTTTGAGGAAAAACTGCAGGCAAACTTCTGATCAAGGTCACACTTACTGTGGACTTTGGGCTTTTGAAACACATTCTCCTCACATGAAGATCCCGTCTTCATCCAATAAAAAGCAGATATTGACACTGTGACACACTTTCTTATTAGTCAATTGATTTCCTTTTGACACCATATATTCAACCAGAGACTGGGAGAGCTTAGCTCTGTGGCTCCAGGCTAATAAGAAGAGGCTTAGCCTTATTAGCAAATGGGGATTCTGCAAACATGACAACCACACATTCAACACAGCTCCCTTGGTAATGTAAATAGATAAATACATAAATACATAAACAGGCTGTGAAAGGCTGATCGTGTTAGTCCCTCCTGATTTAGAGGAATCTGCAGCTGAAAATGAAATCAGTTATGCTTTTGCTGCCAAGTGCAGCTACAATAGTCTGTGTCAAATGATATTTTCCCTCTGTAAATGAGCAACACGAAATTGTTTTTTATATCATTTCATGTTATTTGGCCCCTTAATCTCCTGCCATGGCAGCACTTGTTCATCATGATTATTTCAGCCAGCTGAGCGATATTTAAATGAATAAACAGCGAGTATTTACCCAGCATCATTGCCTTGTCATGTTGGCTGCGTCGCGCCTAATGGCCTTCTAGACTCCAGCTCTATTTATGGGAGTCATTTCATCCTCTGTTATTTACCCCCCCCCCCCCCAACCTTCACTACTCTTTTTTTTTTCTCAACTCCATCACACAACTGCCTCCATACACTTTTCCCTGATGCATCATCTCCCTGTGAATTTTAATTTCAGCAACGTGCTATTAGAAGGGGGTGTAATCCCATCACTGCCTGTCCTTCATGCCTCACACAATGATGTATTAACGGCAGGGCACACTAATGAATGGAAAGCACCAAGTTGTGAAGTCTGTTTTAAGGTGCCATTTCTATTAATTTGCTCTTTGCTAGACTCTGTTGATTTTTTTTTTTTCCTTTCCGGCCTGTGTCTTTTTTCCATAGATACATCACATCCATAATTTATTTTCACAATTTGGTTTAGCTTTAACACCTTTGTATGTGTGAGAATACGTTGCGATTTGTGTCATATTATTGCTATGAATAGACAAAATTCTCGACATAATGAACTCCCTGTGGATTTCTCAAGTCAACATAAATCTCACCCACATGTGTACAATGCACTACTTGATACACCAGCTTGTGAACATGCTAAATTTCATATCACGTGTTTGTACTGTAGAAGAGTTTGAAATCAAAACTGATAGAAGTCAAAGCTTTGCCTATTTGCATACAAGGGAAAAAAAAACCTGAAATCTAGTTTAATGTGAAATGGCGGAGTGCAATTTATCCCCCTAGTCTACTATCTAGTCAATACCCACCACTTTTTAGCCGACGAATACTGTATGGCTTAATCTGATCTCGGGATTGCGCCATACTGGAGCAAGCTAATCTGTGGATCACATCACACTCTACAACCTATCCCCATTTACATCTCCATTTCCTTCCAGCCATGTCCTTACGATGATGAGGAAAATGGAAAAAAAAAAATACATGCTTCAAAACCCACAAGCCCAGGATGGGCTAAATTACCGAAGTGCAACAGGGAAAAGCTTCATCGTTTGTGTTTCATGCGGCGGCTGTAAGAAAGCGTGCTGCCATTCCTTACCGCTTGACTGGGCAGATTATGCTCAGGTATCAGCCGCAGCCAAGAAAGCGGATAACATGTGTCCAAATAGAGTTGTCAGTTTGGAAACTCAAGATGCAATCATTTCCATGGGAAGGGTAATTATAGGGAATCAGGCCTACGTTACTGTCAAATGCTGGCACAGGATGAGACAGTCATTCACTAATGAAGGATTTTACATGTGTGAGGTGAACAAGGTACTCCCTTTCAACTCTTGTCCGCTCTCTTGTCTGTGTCTCACTGTGTCCTTCTCCTAAATGTTGTCTCATGTAGTTTTATAGTGCTCTACGTGCAGTGTTTTGACCCCCGCTGCTTTGACTTCCTGTTGAGTGCTGTGGAAAGAGGTCGATAGTGTCCACAGGGTTGAAGTGCTGACTTTGTCAACTCAGTTTCAGGTTAAAAATGGCCCCCAAAACAGATCAAGCACCAGGTCGAACCACGAGTCACAGTTTATTGACAGCTCCTAAATAGGAGTTTAAATTTCTTACAAGAAATGTAATAGTTTGCTGTTGTCTATTAATAATAGAACCGTCCAGTACTTTTGCTGCTTTTTTGCTTTGCTATTTGAACCTCAAACTATCATTTAAATGAAACCAGAAGTTTAGGGGGGAAGTGCCACTTTTGTGGAACTCAACTGACATCTGGTCTGTGGTAGTTTGTAAGGGTTCACAAGCCAGAGAGGTAGAAGCACTGGTTTAATGCTTATGTGTTTTGGGTTTTATTGTGTTTTGGCCTTTTTTTTCTCTTTTTTCTTTTTTTTTGGGGGGGGGGGGGGGGGGGGGGGGTGGCAATAGCGGTGAGATGACAGAAATGGGGGTGAGACTTTGCGGTCATGGTCTGCTTTTTTAACTCCTAAGCCACGGGGTGTCCCTTTTTATGTAAATTTTAAACTGAAAGGTAACACATGGCAATAGCTGTTGAAAAAATATGGTGTAGTGAAAAGTGGAATAATATATCCCTCTAAAATGTAGTGGAGTAGAAGTATAGGAAAGCCTTAACTAGAAATGAAAATTACAAGTTGAGTAACTGTACTCAGTTACCTTTCACAGCTGATACGAAGATGTGCAGTGTATTTTTTCCCTCCTCCTTCCTGCTTTCCTACCACATGTTCCATCAGAAAGATGATGATCATCTGTCATTACAAATTATGGGATAGCTGCCAGCCATGTTCCCAGCCTTTGTCTCTGTGTCTGACCTTTATACCCCCTGGCCTCAACCTTGACCATGACTGAGCCGTCACCTTCATAAAAATGCAGCACAAAAACCACGATCAAACTACCTTAGCACAGACTCCTCCTTCGCAAACATCTCAGCACGCACACACACACACAGTCACACAAAATGTCTGAGTCTGTTTTATTATGACGAGCTTGTGCATTGTACATCTCACCAATACCCAATCACTCATTTTCCCACTAAATACCTCCCTCTCCCGATGGCTTCACCCGGTGCTCGGTCGAAAAGGTCACACAATTAAATGGCTAAGGCCTTCTGTTCATGTCATAGAATGGTGATGTATCACTCCAGGCTGGCTGTACGTGTACCTGACACACTGTGAGCATGAATATGATTTCAGAGATCATTAAAAATTTAACAGCGTGACCTAATTACCCGAGCTCCCTATTCAGATTCCAAGCAGTAAGCGAGATGGAGAGAGAGAGAGAAAGGAGGAGGATCTGTGTATGGCAGGCTAAGCCTCATCTGGAATCAATTATAATTACTTTATGTTGCTACTTTGTCAATCAATAAGAAACGAGCTGTAATGGATCGCTCAGGTGTCACATACTGTACTTAGAGCAATGAAGTTCTGTTGTTTGTGTGTCTGCATTTGTGATGGAGGTCTTAGAAGGAATTGCTATAATTAGTGGTTTAGTTTAGTGTAGCATACTTAAGTGGATGTGGTTTGTTAGCACTATCATTCGTCTTGAAGTGGGTTGATTTAGATTTTAGAGTGGCTCTGCTCTGCCCCATAAAGGTATTGAGAGAGACAGAGAGTGCAGTGTGCATATATAATGATCGCGGATCTATCTGGAAGTACAGACAACATAGACTCTGAAAAAAAAAAAATCACTCTATTGTTTTCATTCAAATCCTCTCAGGGTGCATGACGGTTTTTTTTTCTTTTTTTTTTGTTCCTTTTTACCATATTGATTGCTCAGTACCGAGTCACAAACAAGGCAGATTACCATTATCTGCTGTTACAAAGCGTTTCAGGAATCTTTGACTGAAGTCGTAAAAACCTGGGGCTTTTCATGTCTCTCTGCATCGATTTAACGCTTGTGAGAATGAATTGCAGATCAATTGGCTTACCTCTGGGCAGACTTAATGAGCAAGCAAAACACCAGGGCCTGTTGTTGTCCGCCTCTCGCTTCATAGTTTTGAATAGGAGGAGAAGGATGAGGAGGAAGAGGAGGAGGAAACAGTGGAATGATTTCCAGTTTCCTGCCATCCCGACGCTTTTGAGTAATGCTCAGGCTCGGATTGTCCTGTAACCCAAGATGATTTAAGGGCATTTTTTTTTTTTTTTTTTTTTTTTTTTTTACTCTTTTTCTTGCATTTGTATGATGACAACAGAGCATTACTGTGATATTTTGTCCAGCAATCTGCGTGACTAATGACCTTCTGAGTAATGTTGTACTCAATAAGCATACCTCATTACTCACTCGCCATTTTAAAAACCTTTTTTTGGCATTTGAATGGGACAATTATGGCACCTTATCTATGAAATATCATTGTGGTAATTACACTACAGGGATATAATGTCATGGTGGAGCCTTGTGATGCCTACCAACACTCCATTACCCTTTGTTTATCCTTTTACATCATTCCCATTTCTTTGCCAAGTTGTTGTCACGGTCGCATTGTCTTGAATTTCATCTCTAATCTCACCCTGTCCCTGGCTTTGTGATTCACTGTTTGACTGCTGTGTTTGAATCACTTTTCCCCTGCCTTTCACCCTAGCAATATACTATAAACATTTACCCTCTGCCCACCTGGGATCAATAAAGCCTGTTGCCATGTGGTAATCAGATGGCACAGCGAATCTTATAATCACAGTTTAATACCCAGCAAGGAGGTTGGAAGTGCGCAGCTGATGGTTCGCGCCAGCTCCTGCCTCCCCTCCCCATCTCAACTGTCACCAGAGAGTCTGTTTACATCCACGGGACCTGACTGCAGGACGCGGCCTCGGGCTGGCCTCCGCCTGGCCTCCGCCTGGCCTCTGCCTGGCCTCCTCGCTGCCTCGCTGGCCTCGAGTGATTCCGCAGGTTCACCCAAGAGTCACAGAGGGATGATGGGGCTTTGAATTTCTATCGAGTTACTGTTTAATTTGGAGGGGATGGGAGGGTAGCGCCTCAGTGTGGCTGGTGAGAAAGACGTGTATTGAAAGGGAGAGAAAGTAGACAAAAATGGATGAGGAAAAGATGTTGATGATGATGAAGAAGATAGAGAGAAAAGAGGAGAGGAGGTTAAAAAGTATGTGCTGTAATTAATTATTTAGTAACTAAGAACAGATTGATTGTCAGATATGGATTGCTGGCTAGTTCCTTAATGCTGAAAAAGGGGAGTCTTCTGTTAACTGCATATACAATTACATAATAGGAAATAATGTAAAAAAAAATGGTGATGTGCAATTGTTCATTGCACTTGCTATTTTACACCTTTGTTGGCTAAGATCTGAGATCAGATGCATCTTAGACATATACTATAATATAATATTTATATCTACCAGCAGAGTTTGTTTTTTCTTTTTTTATTGTTTCTACTCCCTCCATCCTTCCCGATCCTCTGCTTTCCCCTTCGCCCTCTCTCGCCTCCACCACCGTACAGTACTCACCAAGCCTTAAGCCGCCATACTGTGTCTTAGATGAAGCCTGCAGGAGTTCAAGAAGCTGTTTTGTGATGGTCGTCTTCCGGTGGCCTGGACCTGAGTTGACTTCAGTGAGATGAGCGGTATAATGTAAAAAGGGCCTCACTGCAGGAGTGCATAGTCGAGGGACCTGTGAGCAGCGTCATGTTGAGCAGGAATATTCAGAGCTCCTGTAATTGCCCCACAATGTTTTAGAGTGCATTGTGAACATGTTTCCCTATTGTTCATTCAGATTTTATTGTACCACAGCGTTAAAAAAAAAAGAAAAAAGTCTTGGTTATTGTATGAATCTGCGACCATTGAAAGGCACACTATTCTGAATATGCAGGAAGCACGTCAACAACTCTCCCATACCCCACCATTAGTCTCGCCTTCTCCTGCTCTTATCCTGCTATTTTTTCCCTTTAGAAGAAAATGGAAGGGGGCACTGGATGGATTGCAATTCATTGGAGTTTCATTGTATGCAGTAATATACACTATTAAGTGGCAGCATATAGAAACAAACCTTTGATTAAATGAATCTGAATCACAAAGAAACAGCAAGACCCCTCCTCAAGCTTTCAGTTAATAAGGATTGCTTTTTGACTCGGTACCTGCGCATGCTGACTTTTGACACCCGTGGTTTTCAAGAGGGGCATTTCTGAGGACTCTCATATGGCGGCAACCCCAGATTAAATCAAGTCGGCTATAATAAAGTATAATGTTATATTCATTTTGTCATCATTACTGATTCCAGTGTACTAAAAGGCTTGTGGATTATAATGAATTCCAAATAAGTTCAATGTGCTAATGGGAAAAGATGGAGAGTAGTGTGGATTACTAATATTAGTTAGGGCTCCATGTTTCATTAGACTGCATTAGGAAAGAGAATATTCAAATAGGATTTTTTCTGTGTCAAGTTGTTCTTTGATTGTTAGACAGTCCTCTCCTAATTATTCATTGTCAATGAGATCTTGAAACAGTGTTTAACGATAAAATTGGCAGATTTGTTCCATATCTGTTTATTTATGTTATCCTGCTGCACAGACCCCAGCTTGTAGGAAGAAAGAAGATTAGTATACGGTACATTGCTTGGAAAGTAAAAAGAGATGTGATTGAAATAAAGACAAAATAAGATAAATAACAATGGCAAAGACTGCTTAAGAAATCCAGTCATTCTATACATAGAATTCAAGAGCTGTATTTATCCGAGAAAGGCGTGCAAATCTATGTAAGTATCTCCACTGTTTGCATAATAGATTAGAAATTAGCATTTTTGTTCATTTTCCATGTATGCACAGTGCCTGGAAGAATAACACTCCATGCATATCAGATCAGCCTGCCTACAATTTTGCGCAGTATATTATTTGACAATCTAAAATGTGTAATTTGCATGAAATTGCTTAATTAAAACACAGTCACTGGGGGTATTAATTTCTTTGTCTGACAGTGGAGTGTAGTGAGGAGAGAGCAGGGGAGATGTAAAACGCTGTCAGATAGCGCTGTCACAGAGGCAGAAAGGAAATTCTGCCACATTTTCCCCCCCCCCCCCTCTCCTAACGGCACAGAGCGATGGAGAGGATAACGCCTGCCCAGCTAATTTGGGTTATGGTGGTAAACGGAGGCCACTGCACTAGAAAGATACCAAAGGGAGGGAGGGAGTTGAGGAGGGGGTGAATCACTGGAAGAGATAGGAACAGAGGGAGAGAGACTAGCATAGCTGCCTTTGTGCCATGGTATCGTTGTTGTCCTCGGGGTGAAACTATGCCAGGCAACTGACAATGATACAGTGATGTCAGATACTATGTTGTATCAGTATCAGGCTGGAAGATTAGTATAGTATGTCACAGCTGGTGTGTTTACTTGTGCCTTCAACAGATTTCTGTTTTGATAAACATTAATCCCTAAGTTGAAATATGATTCAAAGTAGACCCAAGGTATCACTGCTTCTGATTTTATAAAGCCATATCTCTCATGCTGTGAGTCTGTTGTTTAATCTGCGACTGTTAAAACTGTTAATCTTTCCTCACAAGTCGTCCTTTTGTGCCTCTTCTCCTGTCACAGAAATATAACACCTCCTGTTATGGTTTTTGTTTCAGAGATGCAATCACTTGTAGAAACCACAATGTGAGCAGCGGATCGAAAACAGCCACTCATTAATTGTTGCCCACCCCTGTGTGCTGCACTGCGCTGTGCCATTATAAATGCGGGAATTGTGAGCGGAAAAGGGCAGAGAGGTAGGCGAAGGATGAACCAAAGAGATTCAGAAAAATACACAGGGAGGAGGAACTCTTTGGAGCATGACAAAGAATGAGATTAAAGCTCCTTTCCCATTTCCAGTTGGCCCTGTGTCTGTGTGCGTGCAGCCTGCACATCTGTACCCTTTTGTCTTAAATATCAAAGGCAGCAAAGGCACGTTAACATTTCAGTAATTCCAAAGATACATGAGGAGGACATGGGAGGGTGAATGGTGCAACAAAGAAGTTATCAAACTAAGGGAGAGAGGGAGTGAGTGTTTCTTCTTGTCTTACATAGATGCTCAGTTCTGAGAAAGCTATTTGCCAGCCCCTTGTACTGTACCACTGAGGGGTGGCGCTGTGCAACTGCCAAATTAAAAGCTTTTAGCAGAGAGGAATAGATACAGGAAGATAAGAAGAGTGGGGAGAGAAAGCTTTAAGAGAGGAGTGCAGGTGGTGAAAAGAAAACAAGAGGGTGTAAAGAGTGAGACAAGCAAGAGAGCAAAAGAAACAAAGCTTCCGAGAGAGAGGGAAATGCATATATTGGGTAACCAGAATTGAGGCAGACAGGCAGGCAAGCAGGCAGGTTCAGTTAGGGGTCCTTGTCACTGGTGTCAGCAGTGTGAAGTTGAGACAGAGACAGCAGCACTGAGGGTAGCCTAACGCTGACAGGACCTCCACTGCAGCCTTGACGGCCAGCTTCACTGGGACCTTAATTGGTCCTTTGATGTCGCTGGAAAAGGTGGTGAAGGCGATGGAAATGGAATCTGTCCCTCTCTGCTGGCATGACATTATATCACTATGCGCTCTGTGTTTATTTATGAATCACGACCTTATTTTTTTTTTTTCCTCCGTGCTCCTCGAGGGTGCCCTATTTTGCTGTTACTCTATCGCTCTTTTTCTCTCTCATTCACGTTGTCTCTCTCTCTCTCTCTCTCTCTCTCTCTCTCTCTCTCTCTCTCTCTCTCTCTCTCTCTCTCTCACTGCCCTTTATTGAGCATGTCATGCAGCTGTTAGTTTGGATCATAGCTCTACTTTAAAGTTCCCCCTTTCTCCTTCTCCTTCTGTCACTGATTTCCTCGCTAAATTAACAACAAAGGAATGGTTGTCATGAATGTTTGTGTGGGAAAGTGTGTTTGTGTTCTCTTTCCATCTGCCATTTAGGTAATTTATGTGTATCTCCATGCATGTTTTCACATCAGGGCTGCGTAAAGGGTGTGTAGTGTTAACAAGCAAGGGTTTGTGTGTGTGTAGACGTGTGTGTGTGTGTGTGTGCGTGTGTGAGTCAAAACCCCTGCTGCCTTTTCTGATCAAATGGTGCAACAAGGGTAAGTCCTGCTAATGTGGAGAGCTGTTTAGAGCCAGGGCCTCCTTTTGAAATGATGATGATAATGGATTCAGTCCTCTCATTAATGGAGTCCGAGAGCTCATTAGGCACCAACAAACAAGCTGGCCTTGTCGGCGCAGGAAATGCCAAGTACCCCCATTTGCCTCTGTCTCCCATTTCATCCAAGGATGTGACCATGTTACTGTCATTTACCTCAAACCCTCCCACTCCTCTCCACAGGCACAAATACACACCAGGGGGCACACACACATACATACACACACACACATACACATACACACACACACACACACACACACACACACACACACAAAGCAGTATTTTCCAGTCCTCAGCCGATCTACAGTACCAACCTCCCAGCCTCCACGGCCCAACTTCAAAGTCGCCCAGCCTCAGCGCACTCGGCTGGGACTCCCTGAGAGACTCTCTCTGGGCTCTGGGGTCATGGGATCAAGAGCATTGAAATTGGTCTCGTCTCTTTGGTCCTACTCAGTCCTCTTTAGCCTCTTGTCATCAGTTCCCTATAGAAGCCTGATATCACGGCACCTGCAGAGGAATGGGGGGGGGGCTGTATCTTTCCTCTCCTTGTCTTTCACCCCCCAAATTTTTTTTCCCTCTTGTTCTTGACACACTGACAGTCAAAGAATATAGTGGTGTGATTATAGAGTTGACTGTCTTCTTCTCAATATTCCACTGTGGTCACTTGTCATTGTGTAGCATCAGTTTTTGAGGGCAAATGGAGAAGGAAAGCGATAAGTCTCCATTGAGGAAAATAGTGTAAATTAAGTCTTGACACATTTGTCCATATTGGCACGTTTAGTCCTTTTGGCTGTGGCGTATGTGTGACAGCTCTGATGGCTGAAACTCTAGGTGCTGTGTCCTTAATTTTAACCTCGCCATCTCTCCTTATCTCATTCAAGAGCCACAGCTCTGACGCTTGAGTGAGATCGAACCACGTAGACAGGTGGAGGGAAAGATGATCTGTCGCGGCTTGGAACTCGTTTGCTCAACAGGTTGCCAGGCAAGCAGATGAATTGTTGTAATTCTTAATGTCCCTTGCTTTTTCTCATACTTATGCTTTCCACTGACCATTAGAATAGAAATTTATCAGTATCAGCTTTAAATTCATAACTTGAAGACATACTTTCCTTGATCAGTACAGTCTCAGTTAAAAACTCTCTCTTTCTCCCTCCTGCAGTCATAGTTTAATCACTTGGTCTCAATGGATCCAAAATTAATTTTACTCAACTCACAATGTAAATACTGGTATTCATTTTACTCAAGCATCACCAGCGCCCATAGTAAGATCTTGGAAATCAGTTCTATCTGTAGAAACTGGAGATACAGATTGACAGTAGTGAGTTTTTAATGTCTCCTTCAATTAACCATCTTTTGGAGTCCAACCGAGTCATCTGTAGTGTGTCAAAAAAGACATACTGCAGATGACAAAGTCTTATCTGTGCACCGTTCCCTCTCCACCAGGGAAAGAAGTGATAGCTCCTTGTCAGGGAGGAGGAGAGATCAGAGAGTACGAGCTCCCAGAGAGCGGAACTCACAAGGGTCCATTCTAGCCTCACAAGGACTCCATTATCGAACATAATGACACACACTGAAATTATCCATCAATACTTGCCATTCTTGAGAGAAAAAATGCATCATCAAACTTTATTTCTCCTCCATTTCTGACATATTGTTCATCAAGTATTCATTCATTTAAAAAAGTAAAATAGCATTTCCATTATAGAGGACTGTGTTTCCTTCTCTTTCTTTTTACATTATAATTATGGGCTTGAGGGATATCAATTAAATGTGTCCAATTACAGAATGCTTCAAAACTAGAATATAAAGTTGCGCCTCCTTTTTTGATCTATTTACTCACAGACGAGGCAACTGAGGGAGAGAGGGAGTAAGAAGTTTCAAAAACAGCCTCTGTTCCACATGAAAGGGGCATTTGATCATATTTTTTTATTTTTGTCTTAAAGAGAAAAGCTTGCCAATGAGGAGTCATTCCCCATTAAAGTCAAGCAAAATTATCAGGCCTGCATTAAGGAGCTTTAAAAAAAAAAAAAAAAACGAGATATGTATCATGCATGTGGATATGCATAAACATGATGGAGGAGCTTAAGTAGAAAATGAGATCTGATGCCGTCGTGAAGAAGAAAAACCGGCGTGCTCGGAATGCATTTAAATTTAAATATTCATGTCATTATAATTCTGAGGAATGTGGAGCGACCGTATGATATTTTATTGAGGAGGTTTTAAAAAATGAATGCTGTCCCTACTCCTTAATAAAAATCCTTGGCTTTCACTCCAAGTAGTCACAGACTGCTGTGGTCTTTGGTTGTGTGGCAGGAGGGGAGTGAGTGAGGTGAACAGACAGGAAGACAGGTGGATAGGACGGATGGATGGATGGACAGATGGCCTGGACAGCGACTGTGACTTTCTGATAACATGCAGTAAAGGCTGTACCGCATTGTGGTGCTGTAAATCAGTAAAATATTGTACTCATACTGTACACTGTTAGGAAGTTCATGATAGGAAAGTAAGAAACAGGTGAATACAGACATGCAAATCACCTTTTTTCTATTTTTACATCAATAAGTCAAAGCACACAATGTGAGATACATTACTTATCAAAGAGATAAGAGAGACTGTGGAACATTTCCAACAGTATGAGAAAAGCAAAAGTGCCCTCTACCTCTACCTGTCCTTTCCTGTTCTTTTTACTGGTTTTTGACCCTCTCTTTTATAGTCTCATATCCCTTTCTTTTGTTTTTTTCTAGTGTTTGTGATCTAGGAACTTAAAGCGCACTACAGTCATTGTAAACTATAAGCCATCTTGAATTAGTGTCACCTAAAAGCTTAAATTTAAGTGTTATGAGGGCATTTTGCTGTTGTCGTTTACTCAAGAATCTGATACATTACGATGCACAATGAAATCATCATGTTATGTTTTCACTCCGAGTCCTAGTCTTAAATTCAAACAACTTT
Source organism: Toxotes jaculatrix (assembly GCF_017976425.1). Classification (NCBI taxonomy): domain Eukaryota; kingdom Metazoa; phylum Chordata; class Actinopteri; family Toxotidae; genus Toxotes; species Toxotes jaculatrix. The sequence goes on along the minus strand of NC_054415.1, from coordinate 9,777,961 downwards.
GACCTGACGGGGCGGGGGTTGTCTTGATCTCTGTTCAGACAGAATAGAAAGAGGTGGAGAGAAGGGAGGAGATGGAGAGATAGAGTGAAAGGAAAGTCCTCAGTAATTATGCTGTTTGACTGAAGGGGAGCTACACGGTGTGTGGAAAGAACCAGGATGCGGTGAACCTTGAGAACAGTTGGCGGAAGGATGGCGTCAAACTGGGGGAGGTGGGATGAGTGGTGGTGGTGGTGGTACTTAGGGTGGGGGTGACTGTCCCGCATCCCTCCTCCTCTTAATTATCTTTTGTTTGCCCTTGATAATCCAGAGGCCCGGTGTGCTGCCTGTAATGAAAACCCTGAATCACAAGGTCTACATTTAAGGAAAAGAAAAAAGGGGTGAAAAAAACAATGCCATTGTCATTACCACATCATCAGTGCGTGATCAATAATGAATGAAACGCACATTAAGCAGGGAGAGGCAGGAGTTTATGAAAATGACTTGTGTGAATAGATTAAATTACAACTATTATTACTTCGCTTTTGATGTAGTGTGTCAAAGTAATTACAAAATGTTAAAAAAAAAGAGAGGGAAGAGAAGAGATGAGGGAAAAGCAGGGAGTCGAGAGTTATAAAATCGAATTTATGTTACTGGGAAAATCGTGTCTCAAGTCGACAGTGCTTAATGTATTACTCCAAATAACATTTTCTTAAAATCATCCCTTTCACATTTCTGAAGAAAGATCATTTCATTATAAGTTTGAATAAAGCATTTACATCTACATGATGAAAAGGGAATATAAACCCCTTTGTGTTTGCTTGCACGTTTCTGTGTGTTCGGCATTGGGTAAAATTCAGTGTGATAACCTAGCCATCAGTAGTCCTAGTCATATTTCCACTCTTCTTTGTCCCTGACGTAGCTTTACGATCACCATAAATCTCCCAGCCAAAGTTATCAAGTCGCAGTGTTCAAACCTGCCGGTCCATTAGTTTACAACTCCACCCTGGCTTTTTCTCCCAGAAAATACACAAGGAACGGCATTGGTTATGGATTACACCATCATAAATCATCACCTCCTTCATCTTCCTCTGATAGAAGCGTGTCATGGTGAATAAGCCAAACAAGATGGCCTCCTAAGAGCTGTGTCGGCGTCAACATGGTGTTTGTGATAGTGCTAGTCAAAGGCTTTGTCAGGGGATTAGGCTGTTGAAGGGAGGGCTGCAGTTGGAGCAGCTAATTATCTGTATGTTAATGGGACGTCACCACATTCTTCATTCTGCACGGTGTCTCAACCCAGTGTGTGTTTCCTTACATGCTTGTGTGTGTGCGTGTGTATGTGTGATCAAGGATGAGTGCAGGGGGAAGGAAGGAGTTTTTGAAATGACATGTACGGCAGTGATTCTCATTTGTTCAGGGGAAGTTTTCAAACTGTGGAAACGATGTTATTACACTTTGCCACAATCGCGCCTGTGTAATGTGCTATTTGCCATGCCAGGCCCGGATTTTGCAGATGGAAATTAGGGGAGAAAATTGCCACTAACTACTCAATTACAGCGCTTGATGGTTAGGCTGACCCCAGTTGGCAGCAATGGCAACACAGAGCCAATCACCTTCCCCAGATGGCATTAAATTAGAATAGGGAAAGAGGACAATTGCACATATTCATCGGAGAAAGACATTTGAATTACCTCAGATGCTTTGGCTTCATATTGAACAATTAAGTGCAGCGATGGGATTTTATGGGATGGTTTGGAGGCAAGGCGCTATGTTAGCATGATAGAGGCATTGTAAAAGGGCTCTGTCCTTGGATTTTCAATCTGACAATTAAAGGGAACATTAGTAATTTGAAAATTGTGAGAGAGACTATATTGTCCATTAATCCTGTGACAATTAAGGAAACGTTTAGTTGTCGACCTGGTACAAAATGTTTGGTACGTGATATTTATTAAGCTTTACATCACTTATTCAAGTTTGATCAATTAGCCTGCAAGCAGGCTTTAGTCTTTGCTTTTCTTGGAGAAGGTAATTTGATTTGATTCAACTGTTATTCCAAATCGAAAAGTTATGTTTTGAGTCTGACTTCCAGCACTGGCTTCAGTTTTGCTATTCAGAGAGCGCCACTGAAAAATATTTTTGATTTCTTGCTCCGCTCTTTTCTCCGTGTTTATGCTGTACTTGCAAGGAATAAATTGGGGTATCGTGCTTTGATCGGTGTAATATTTCACATTTAAGTTGATGTTTGTGCTGCGTGTGATGCGTTTACCCAGCTGGGAAAGATGATCTCTATACAGCACTGGAAAGCTTAATGCAATTACCTGATTCATTTTCCAGAGATCACTCCTTCAGTTACATAGAGGGCAGACATTTAAAACCACAACTCGTAATATTTTCTCTTTCTTGAGAAACAGTTGGACAAGGAAGTTTTGTTCTTTTCCACTAAAGCAGGCAATATCAAAATAGCAAATTTGAGAACCACTTTTGTTTGGAGTTTAATCTCAAAAACCGTTAAACTGAGCATAGAAACTGTGGCGGTAATGTATCACAAACAACAGATCCCAGCTCTGTGTTTGAGCAGTGCCAGGAGCAGGCCACTGCGGTTTTACCTGACAACTGGAAGTCAGAGGATCCCTCCTCATGTGATGTTTTTCTCTGACAGAATCTGCAGCATCTGCAAGCCTGTAATCAGTGTAAACCACAGTTTAGCTAAGATGTGTTTTCCCCTGCCAAGGGTTCACATGTGTTTACATTGCGGTGGCAGACAAAAGCTTTGACTAACTGTAGTCAGACATAGCATTTTGGCAGCCACTGAAACCACTGGCAGGCTCCACAGTCATTTATCTCATCTTTATCGCTAAATCAATGGCAGGACTCATAAGGGAAGGAGGAGATTAATTGTTTTAGGGATAATTCGTCTCCCTTCTCTTGGCATTTTATGTTGATGTGTAATGTAGGAATGGGCTATCATTTGCTTTTCTCTTTAACCTGTGTAACAACAGCATATGCTAGCATTAGAGTCAGTAGTGTGTGTGTGTGTGTGTGTGTGTGTGTGTGTGTGGGTGTATTGGTGCATATTGTGCTATGGAAGTGACAGAAATGCTGATGGAATTCTAATACTGTGACTTATTCTCACGACTCCAGGCAAAATGGCTGCAGCAGCAATAGCAGCAGATTTAGCCAAGGAGGGCACTTTAGGTGTGAAAGTTAACAACCCTCCCTCCCAAACACACACACACACACACACACACACACACACACACACACACACACACACACACACACATGCACACAATTCTTCCTAACCAAATCAGTAATAACACTGATTCAGTGACTTTTTTCCTCGCTTTGCCTTTTCATCTTGGCCAGGCTGTTTGCCTATGCATCATCACTGGAGGGGCAAAACACACACCCGTCCTTCTTCCATATTCAGTAGGTGTAAGACATCAAAACATTTTCATCATTAAAATGCTTACCATTTGTGGCCTTTGTAGCACAAGAATATACAGTAGATTTAAATCTCCCCATCCTCCCGGAGAGCAAAACAAAGAGTGCTATTAGTTCTTTATAGTAATGGAACGGCATCCCAAGGTTCTGCGTGGGGACCTACCTTTTGGGATCAATTATGTGGCCACAGGCTCTTTTTAAAAGAGCCGCACCTGATTAAAACTCTGCCGGTTTCCCAAGGTCCCTTTGTGTGGAGTGCCGAGGCCCTCGCCACGGCTATTTATTAGCATATTGTCTTTTAAAGGTCATTGTCTGTTTTGCACGGCCCCACTCTATCTAGAGTAGGTCGCCGTCAGATTCACTTGCTATTGTTCTGCACTACTTGCTGGTTGCTGGTGGGGGGAAAAAAGAGAAAGATGCAGAAAAGTTGTGTGCTTTTCACCCCCCGTGGACTGCAACAGGAGTATTGATACAGAGGCTGATGAGAAAGCACGTATACACACCAGTAGCTCCATTGTGGAGGATCATGGAATGCTGTCGCAGCCGATGGGGCTTTGCTCTTGCTTTATCTTCCCTTTTTCCCTGCAACCACATAGGAGTGTAGTCCCCAACAGCCTGGCGTGAGCTGTTATCTCTGTCTAAATCAGTTGTCTTGGAAGTACCATGACAAAAGAAGGGAGCTTGTTGAATATTGGCACACATCAAAGAGAGGCAGAAGAAAACCCAGGCTGGCTAGCACGGCTCACCGGGGCAGGCGGCGGTGCATTGCGGGCTTTCTGCAGATGAAGCCGTTGGAGATGGTGGTAATAGCGAGGAGCACAGAGGGAATGAGAGGGAAGCCCTCGGTGGGACAGAAAGCAGAAGAGACCTGCCTGTTCGCTTCAGATGTGGTAAATGCTGGCTCCCTGCAGACTCCATTAGAGCTTCATCTGGCTCCCACGTCAGGGAGGGAGGAGTGAGAAAAGCAGAGGAGAGCAAAGAAGGAAGGAGGAGAAGGTGAAGCGGGAGTTAGAAAGAGAAAGGGAAGAGAGAAGGAAAACAGAAAGATGAGAGGAGAAGGAAGGAGAAAATAAGAGAAAAAGAAAAAGAGAAATAATGGAGGAAACAGGACAAACATAGATGGATGTTCGGGAAGGTCATGGAGTACAGGACCCGTGTCACTTTGAACCCTCTTTACATCTGTATAATGACCATAGTTTTCTTTGCCCTGAATTCCAAAGTGCAGTCAGTTGTAATCTGTTTCCTTTATGTCTACAATCGCACAACTTACCCTGCTACAGCTGATCCACGTCTTCTATCAGGGTAACAAAGTCAAGCCAAAAAAATAACTGTGATCAGACTCTTTCTTAGCAAGGTAAAAGCAGCTATGCCCTCCGAATTCAAGTACTATTGAACTTAATTACCAGTGGAGGCTTCTGTGTGGTGCGAGCAGCACGCCCTAAAGCTTCACTCAAACTTAACATTACTCCAAGCAAGTGCACTGATTGTGATGCAAACAGGAAATGAGGGGAAAGAGATCGAGCGATAAGTTTGACATGCAACAAATGTCCCTTGCTGGAATCCAAGTCTGAGCCTTAAGCATCTGGCTACGGAGGGGTGAGCAGTGTCTTTCATCTTTAAGAAACAAAAGGTGGATTAAGTTGAAAAGTTTGACTTTGTTAAACTTTTGTTAAAGTTGGACTCACTGTACAATTTTAGGTAATTACAGCAAAAACTGTATAGAAATGTGTACAGCAGCAGTGAAATGTTGAAAGTTAACAAGCTATTCAACAGGCTGTCACTTTTTCACAGATAGAATCAAAAACACAGCCTTACTTGAATCCAGAATTTTTCCACACATTATCTCTCAGCCGGTCTGGTTACCTAATTATGCTTTTGGCTCAGCTTGCTAGTTAATCCATAAGAGAAAAAAACAATAGTTTACTGTCAGTTGGACAGTACATTTAAGGAATGCCCCCTGCTGGTGCATGGAGCAATGTGAATTTTGAATTCAAACAGATCTTTACAGATCAAATATGATTTTTTTCCCCCGCATTTGAACAGTAGTTTGTATTTTGAAGAAAAAGAGGTAGCCATATCAACAAGTGGACCTACAGAGAAACAAAATTGTTCTCGCATATGTTTATCTGTGTTGGCGCATGTGCTGCAGTTTTACTCTGTACGTTTTTCTGTCTTAAGTTTCACACTCTTACAATGGATATTTCATTTCAGCACATTCTTGTCTCTTCTTTTGGACAGCTTACATTTGTACGCTGCTCCCCATCTCATTGACCTGTGTTACATCTGGTACTTCCGATTTTCCCACTCCCTGTCACTGTCACTGTCAGGGTGGAAGCGAGTGGCTAGTGCAACATCTTGTTTATTGCATGAGACACATGGCTGGCCCTGCCATCCGCAGACCATCTGCCAGAGTCGGTACTGACAAGGTCGGTGCATTTTATTTTTGCGAGAAAAGTTCTGAAAAATATGTTCTAAAGAAATATTATGCAGTTCCCCAGATGTCGATTATCCCATAAAAGGAACATACTTTTTTTTTTAGATTGTACAAGTGTTTTTGTACTATGTGAAGATTCACAGTCTTCCGGCAGCAGTGTAAATGAGAGTTAAATGGGGAAAAAAAAAAACGTGTGGAGGTAAGCACTGCGCTTGACGAGACATCAAGAGACAAGGTGCCTCTAAATCCGCTGTTTCTTAAACTCCCTTTTTAAGCAAAAATGCCACTTTGACAAATTTAAGGAGAAGCGAGGGAGATGATCTGTGCATTTTGAGGTCACAGGGGAAGGAGGTGCTCACTGTTTTACATCCTGTTGAAAAGACAAGACTCAACTCTCACCTGCTGGGACGACTTCACTTTCACTTGATGAGGATGGGTGGGATTGTGTGTGTTCTTGAACTTCTGCACGTTTGAAACCACATGTCTTTCGCAATATAAAGATGAGTAAAATCGCTCAAAGTGAGGACGTTGTGCTGATCGTCACTTCTTCAAGGGTCTATTTGAAGGTTAATGCTTGCGTATATGGTCAGTAGAAGAGCAGCAGTCAGTGAAGGTCCCCAAAAGTTAAAGGGATACAGCAGATGTATTGGTGTGTCATGCCTGTGTGTGTGTAGGAGGTTAGAAGCTGGTGGGAGGGTGTGCATGTGTCCCTGCTTTGTGTGTGTGGGTAGGCATGCAGGAGTGTTCTTGAAACACTGTGTTCTTCTCTAAGCTCCAGCAACCAGACACAGACAGGTAAAGAAAAAGCATGAGAGTCGAAAAAAAGAGATGAAGAGTCTGTGCTTTGTGTGTGTGTGTGTGTTGTGGGAGGGGGTTTAGGGAGGGGCAGAATAGGGATCATGAGTGACTCCAGGCATCCAGCCACATCTGACTTTGATTAATTGGCCTGGCATTCTTCCGTCTCTCCACTGGGCAACCTGACAGAAAGGTAGACCACAGGACAGCACACCACCACCAGGGATGATCCGTCTTTTCGCTTTCTTTTTTTTTTTTTTTTTTGTCTGTCTCGCTCAGTCTCTGGCTCGTTCTCTGTCCCTGTCATTGTCTCTCTCCCTTTCTCTCTCTCTGTTTCTCTGCTCGCTGTCAGCAGGTGAAGAAGACACACTCCACAGAGCTTTACCACGTTAGCTTAAATCACTCAGGCACACCCAAAATGACTTGCCATGGTGGTGGGGGGGGGGGTGATAATGCAGTTCATTGTTTTTTGACAGACATTCAGTACATTCGTGTACACGACTTTCCAACAGGAGACACAAATGAAATGGTCTCAACAAGTGCTTTAGGATGTTTAATTGAAGAAGCCACATTACTTCAAACCATATCTGTAAAACACACAGTGTCAGTTTTGCTGGATCAGTGTGTACTTTTTTATACTTCGTCGTCTGCCAGAACTGAACTTTGTCCTTTTTGTGCCTGTGTTACAAATGATGAGCGGGCACTGATACAGTTCGCTCTCAAGTGTTAGCTTATAAGTGGCCTTACAGGAATGAAATCTTAAGAGATTGATTGTGAATTTTTCCTTTCCTGTCTCAAAAGTTCTTTCTCATAAAAAAAAAAAAGACCCAACTGTTAACACTTTAAATCAGAGGCAGAAATACACACCTGTCACAAGAAGAATAGCATGGATCTTCTCCACATCCTTAAATGTTTGTATTGTGCACATTTATCATCATCAGACTGCTTCATTATTGTCCACAAAAACATATCAAAAATTGCAGGTTTGAACATTTTTGCCCTGTCATTTTAGTTCAGTGTGAGCAAGTTATCAAAATATAAACATATTGCTTTAGTACCCTCATTTTCATACTGCAGTTGTTTTTTTTTCAGTTTCTGATAATGCTGATGAAGGTGATGCATGTGGTAGCAAGACATTTTAGTTATACATCCCAATTTGTAAAGTGTTTAGTTTGCATATATAAAGCCATCAAATTTCTGAATCACAGAAGCTGTAATTCCAAGTTTAAAGAGGACAGGTTTGCTGATTAACTAAAACCATCACTGGCAGTTTGCAGTGTATTAGCCTTTCAGTTCCTGACAGGGGCTACATGGTGTTAACATGCAGAAACAAGTGCCATGTATGACTGCCAAGTCCCCCCCCCACCCCCACCACCACCTCTTTGCCCATCTCCTCCCATCCCTTCTACCATCAGTGTTTAACCCTGCTCAATTTGCCCATCTGCATGAAACAATACTTGTGATCAGCGCGTGTAATGGCACCTTATTAACCCCAATTACCACAATTAAAACCCTGCTGCCACTGGGCCCCTTTCAAGTCTTAATTAATCAGATGGCAGCGAAGAGGTTGTTTGGTGTGTCCCCCTCCCTTGCATATGCACGACATACATACACACCCACACGCTGGCACTCGCACACACCTTCTCCCCAGCCTTGACCGACCATGTGGCCTCGCTAAAAAGCACATCTGGCGGAACAAAACGTCTCCATGCTGGCAGACAAATGTCTCCACTTTACAAATGAAAGGCAAGGCTCTCTCTTCCTCTCTCTTTCACTCGCTCTCTCTGCCTGTTTCTCTGTCTCTCCCTCTCTTTCTCTCTTTCCATCTCTGTGATGTGGGTATAATGAACGCTACAAGCCCCCTTGGCACAGTGCCTTATTGGGAGGGTTTGGAAAGCTGCCCAGTTTGTTCCTCACTAATTGCTTAATTGATGCATTGTTTTTACTGATGATACGGATTTGCCCCCCCTTCTCCGTTCCCTCACTACCGCTGCACATGGATACAGATACAAAAGGAATTACACCCTATTAGCAAGTCATGGTCTCTTTCAGCAGACTGTATTAGAGACTTAAAACCATTGTGACGGCTTCCCTAATTGAGCACAACCACTTGATGTAACATAATGCCATGTAAATAAAACCACTTCCCCCTCCTGCTCACGTCTCATAAGCAGCCGCAAGAGACAAATGAATATGTAGCTGCTATAGTGCTAACAAGAGACTCTTTTATAGCCATTGCAGAAATCACTTAGATCGCATGGAAAGAGGCTTTTTATTTGTTGGTTAGGGCATTAACTCCCATTGCCATTATGTGATTTCCTCCACCAGGGCAATAACAAGCAGACTGTGTATATGCATGTGTGTCCAGTCAGCATATATAAATGATATTTAGTTAGTGAGCTGCAGTTCTTTGGGAGTTTAATTAGCAGGCTAAGGGTTAATGAAGGCCTCGTCTGGGAAGGAGCCTCGTGGTAGTGTCGCTCAGGAGAATACACACAATGCATTTCTCTTTTTCTCTAGATGTCTCTCTTTCCTCCCAGTCCTCCTGGAGTGTTTCACTTCAACTAATGCAAAAGCGGGCACACACACTCATGCTAGCATGTGCACGCACATAGCCCTCTGCATATTCCTACTGATGTCTAAGATAAAGAGGATGTTTTTCCCCTCCATCCGTGTGTTTGTCCCTGGCTCCGTCAGAGAGGGAATGCTCTCTGACGGCTTCCTGCCAAGAGGGGCCAGGAATCAGCTAGATGAAGGAGTGCCTGGTCCACTGAGAGATGCTGGAGACACAAACACACACATTGTGACACACATGGCCACAAACAGGAATGCTTGTACACATACACATCGTGCACACAAGAAGACATGCAGGTACAGGCTCATATGTACACACACACAGATAGACACACGCACTTGGTGAGGCATGAACGCACACACACAGAGACACACACAAACTTCAAGGCCTCAGAGAGAGTGAGAGAGAGCTAGAGAGAGTTGGATGTTATTTATTCATCAGTCTTTCTTGTAGTCAGGAGGCAACAAGCCCCCGGAGCTGTAAACACACAGAGACACAGGCCTCAGTGAGCTCCAACCCTGGGAATAACAAGTGGTCCCCACATACAAGCACGCACACACACATGTGGGATGCCTGCACAAACACGTACACACACGTGGGGTGTCAGAGCCTTGACATAGCAAAGACAAGACAACATCCTCCCTGGGACTGAAGGAAGACAAAAGCATACTACAGTGCAAGACAGGGTCTCGATGATCTAACCCGCGTATGTAAACCACCATTACACCATCACAAAAGAACAGCAGACTTGATTCTGAAGCATGATAAATTGATTTTTGTACTTTCATACTTACTTCTGTTGAATATTAATTGAATCAGGCGGGCAGGATGGGATGGGAGGGAGGACAGGCAAGGAAATAATCAGAGTCTAAGAGGGAAAAAAAAAGAAATGTGCTGAAGGAATGGGATCTGGCATCCCTGCGTAAAAATAGCATCCCCTGCAAACACATTTGCTATTATCTCTTTGGTGCAGCGCCGAGTAGCACAAGCTGCACCCTGGCCCCCCTATGGAGCCAGACGGCAGCATTTACATGAAGCCTGAGCAGGAGAGGGGAAATTACAACTATTGTGACTTGCCTTTCTACAGGGTTTATTGCATTATCATAATGTGGTGAGAGCATGATGGCTTTGGCATCAGCTGACATCTGTGGTGTGAAGGAGAGTCTTTGGTATCTCTGCATGTACCTTCAGCTGTGACTTTCTGTCTTCCTGTTTTTTTCTTTTCTTTCATTCACACTGTTCTTTCTTTCTTTTAATCTTTGTGGAATCATTTCTTGCTTCTTCCTCCCTGCCAGCCTGCCTTTCTGTGTGTGTGTGTATGTGTGTGTGTGTGTGTGTGTGTATGCATGTGTGTGCTGGTGTGTGAGAATCATCAGCAGTGGGCCCACCCAAGCAGGCCAAACCGGGCCAGAGAGGACTCTGTTAGTCAGATCCACAGGGACCTGCTCCAAGCAGATGCTCACTTCACCTTCAAGTGTGTTTGTGTGCATTTACCTACAGAATCCCTGTGTTTCCCTTCTATAGTACCCACACTGAATTCATATTTGTATGTGTGAGTGTGTGTGTGTGTGTGTGTGTGTGTGATTGCATTTCTCCGTTCAAGCACCTACACATGCGACAGCATTCCGATCCACTTTGTGATTTCTGCCACTTCAAGCAACCTCTCCTTCAATGCTCTGTGACCGAACACCTGCTGTACAGCAATCTTTTAATGAGCAATCCACCTGAGAGAGGACGAATGAGGAGCAGGAGGAGAAGAAGGATTTCATGGGTCTTTATTTTTTCTTTAGCAGTGCCACCTGTGCCGTGTAGAGATGTAGATGTAAAGCGTTATCCCTCTGCGGAAGCGTGCGTTTGGCTTTGATTAGCGTTGCAATCACACCACAGACGCAAAAAATAAGTGATGCATTAGCAAGAGGAGGCACACATCCAAACATGCCCCCCCCCCCCCCCACACACACACACACACACACAGGAGTCATCGAACACATGAGCCATCTATTTAACATTTTCCATACAGAGTTAAAAAAAAAAACAAAAAAAACAAATGGGTGTCCTCCATACCATGCTACCTAGGAGAGAGTACCCACTCTTTCCATTATTCTCTCTCATCTCCTCTGCTCTCCTCTCGTTATTTTCACTTCTCACTCCTTAATATTACTCCAAGTGTGTGTGTGTGTCTGGCAACAAGTATGCATGTACTTGAGCACACGTGTGTCTGCGTGTGTGTTTCTAGAGTGTGGGTGTTTGGGCAGTGCTCAGTCTGAGCAGCGAGGAGGTGATTTGTAGCAGGGGCCTCTACTACAATACTCACTTCAAAAGCTCCTTCAGGATGCTGCACACTCTTGCGCTCACTCGCACTCTGGGCCCAAATCAGCGGGTGAGTTCCTGCTTTCCGCGGCATTAACCTACCATTTCCCTCATCCTCCTCATACATTATGTCCTTTGAATTTGTGTACCTAATTAGACCTTTGGGTTTGCTCAAGCTGCTTGTCTAATTTATTTGGCACGCATTCACTAAGGTACATGCACTTTTTGTCCTTTCTCTGCGTCAAATAAATGCTGGGCTGTTACTTTTTTAAAGTAGGTGGGTTTTATGTTTTTTTTTCCCCCCTCTTTCTTCCAGGCTGAGACATGAAATTATTCCACGAGATAAAGACAGTTTTGTTTTGTCTATACCTGTAGCTAAAATCAGCCTGCTCTGCCTTTGAAATTTCTGTTTTAAGTCTGCGTAGCACAAAATGAAAACAAGTTTTCTCCTGAAGCACCAGACAAGCTACAGTTTCTGCAATATATCATGCCTTTTCTGAGATTTACGAGTAATTTCTTTGACAGTGAAAAGACTTCAGACTGACACATTCATTGAATGTACCCCAAATACTCTGAAGACTGATCAAATAGCCTGATTTTATTTGTACATACACCATGAAAAGCCTCTGTGGAGATGTTTTCTCTCTTAAAGGAGGAAGGGGGGGCCAGCATCGTATCCCACTAGTGCAATTTTTTACCAACAGTCACAATCAATTAACTAACCGCGTCGGGCTAAAGCACCATTTATTTCCAGATGAGGATTTAACTGCACATGAGAGGGGAAATGTTATGAATAGTGAAATATTGATGGTGTTTGTGTAAATGCCTTTGCTTACGTCTCCTTTAAACTGTTTATAAATTCTAATGCGGGGCCTTTGGACTCCTGCAGTTTGGGTTTGTTAGCATTTAATGTAGAAGGGCGGGGAAGCGATGAGCAAATAAGCAAAGGCCTGCAGAGATTGCTAAGTCGGGCTCTGAAGTGCAAATGAGCTTCTTCCTCTCTTGGTTTTAGATTATATTTTTTTATAACTCGCTGACACTGAAACATGGGACACGGGAAACATGTTTATTCAGCTAATATTAGCATCCGTGTCAGAGCTATGGCCAATAAAAAGATTTTTCCCTATAAAGCTGAGGTGCTTAATTAAATTACATCTTAGTTCTGCTAATTCCTTGTTGTGCCATTAGTGCTGTATGAAATCACAGGGCACCACAGCTCACTAATGACTTCAAACTCAAACAACAAAATCCAGATGGAAAAAGTCAGACAACTATGTGTCATGAGACAATTATAAAAAAAAAAATATTACTTCCAGCTGCTCAGCTGACTAACACACTGTGCAACGTTTGAATTAACAGCCTGTCGGTGTTTATATTTGGGCATAACTTTGAGGGAACCTTTCACCTTCTAAAAGCCACTGGCACAGCTTGACCGTCTTTTTCCTCTCTGCTGGAACAGCTTGAGTCGAGGCCTGATTAAAAAGCACAGACATTGGCTGTGTCTTCCTGGGAGGTAAGAGCTAGCTAGGAGCCTGGCCGGGGCCTCGGGGAAATAAAGATTTGGATCGGGCTGATTTGAGTAGATGAAGATAGTGTGGTAATTACAGGCATCCCAGATCTCAGCAGTAGATATAGCAAGCCAGGCCCAGAGCTTATGGGAGTGTGATAAAGATGGAGTCCTGTGTATTGGCAGGCAAGCATGGTGGATGATGAAGGGAGTGGGGAGTCATTCTGTCACTGATCCACAAAATCACATGAAATAGGACCTGGGGTATGTCACTGACTGTGTGACATCTCCTGTCATTGTACCAAAATAAGTGTATGGCATTTGACACAGAAGAAAGTGGTTGTTCTCTATGAATTACTAATGTGATTATGATTTCGGTCTTAGCTTTTCTTGCTGCTGTTATTAAAATCATATTACCTAGGCCACATTTGTCTCTACTCTTTCTATCTCTGTCCTTATTTTCATCTTTCGTCCGTTCTTCCCTCTCTCTGTGCTCCTTTAAAGTTAATTTATATAGAAAATCTGATGAAAATTATAAGGGAGAGGGTGATTACTGAAGGAGAGTAATTTCACCCACTCCGGTGATAGACACTAATAGGACTCCATTGTTGTTAGCATTTAGCCTGTCCTGATTACCTTGTTTTTCATGGCTGCATCCTGAGCTGGGTCTCCATCCCGCCAAACCTCCAGCCCTCCATCCCTCCTCCTGGGTGACATTTCAGACGGGGCCCTGAGGGCATTCGGAGGGGAGGCATCGAACAAGGTAATTGCGGCGAGGTTTCCCCTCACTAAATTAACCTCTGCTCGGAAATTTATTGGCCAGCCGCTCTCCAGAATTATTTAAACTTGCCGTTATTTCTGTGTTGAGCAGGGAGACACTCTGGCTTTATGAGGTTTATTTATATATATTTTTTTTTTTATTTCTTGTCTTTTCGTCTCTTTACTCAGAGGTTTGGTTATGTAGAGATGGAGGATGTTTTGGGGAAATGACAGCAGCCAGTAATTCATTACAGACAGACTCTAGCTTTTGGAACATTTTTAACTGCTCACCTGTGGAAATATACATGAGGTTGTGTAGTCTTGACGGCTGGGTGAAGTCAGTGCACTCCCAAGGGTCAAAACCGGGGCACAGCACAGTACTTACAGAGTCGCTAATGTATGCTGCTTGGGAAGAAAGCCAAAGGAATTTGTCTTTTTTTGCCATTCCCTTCTCTGTTTGGCTGCCTTGTCCCTCCCATTTTGTCCATTTGAACCTGACTTATGACTTCAGTTTAATAGTTGTAATAATACTGCTTATTATGGCCATGACATTATACATTCCACCATTTCCCTCCATTGCTCTCAGAATAGCTGTTTATTCTGAGGGTGGCAAGCTCCAGGAACAAAGTATGCAGTTCCACCTGGACAGATGTTTAGGCAGTATTGACTTTCTGCCAGAAACACAACCGGCACATTTGTTAGATTTTCTTAACTGTCATTACTGCACACTTCAAGAGTTCGACCCCACACATACAGCCCATAAGGTCTGAATGGGTGCCCTTTATGGCACATTAGAGCAACTGTGTGGAAATCAAACGTGCACGATATTAATATTTAAGAGGAATATTAGGGTATGTCAAACCATTAGGAACCATGAACTTGATCCTCTCTAAACTTTCCTGGCCACTGTTTTAGATTGGTTAGAGATAAATGGATATGCTGGAAACCTTTTTGGCCTCCTTGTGTGCCCTATATGGCATATTAAATTATCCTGAGTTCAGTTACAGGGGCTTGACTAATGTTAAAATGTCTCTTTTGCTGGTTGTGTAACTGAAATATGTGGACCGGTTTTGAATAAACATCAATCTCTGTGCCTGCGCCTCGAGATGAGATGATTGGCTAAATCGTAAAGCGGAGACAGCTGGTGGGGTAATGTCAGCACGGACCGGGACGGACAGTCAGCGCATCATGATTTACATTGCATCTGGCATTTTGGCCAACCAACGGAGGACAGTATCAGTCAGATTTATTTGACTTTTCTTTCCTCTCTTCCTCCTCTCCTCAGCTCTTTTCTCAGCTTGCTGACAGGCCCTCAAGTCATTCTAGTGTATCTACACATGTAAAAGGCTCCTTTAAGGAGGGAGTTAGGACGTTACACTGTCTCTCTCATTCTATCTATC
The DNA here is from genome assembly GCF_017976425.1 of Toxotes jaculatrix. Taxonomy (NCBI): domain Eukaryota; kingdom Metazoa; phylum Chordata; class Actinopteri; family Toxotidae; genus Toxotes; species Toxotes jaculatrix. The sequence goes on along the minus strand of NC_054415.1, from coordinate 9,762,761 downwards.
TCTGTCTCTCATTGGAGCGCTGCCAATTTACCGGCACGGTCCATGACGGGGAGTGCAAGATAGGAGACGGGAGACGGGCAGTGTCAGAGACATGCGCTCACCCCTCTGACCAAGGCTAGTTTGTTGTCTGTACATCCAGCATAACCATTTGCACATTTCCCTTCACTACCTTCTATCTTGCATTCACCCACCCAGCACCCCCTGGCCCCCATCCCATCATCCCTTACCGCATCAATTTGTGAATCAGCTTATGATAATGGCCGATCATAACGGAGCAGGCCCCCATTGAAATTAGATTGGCTGCGACAGTGCTGACCTTTCGGCGGAGGCAGGAGTGGTAAAGTGCCCACACCGTAACAAGGTCTGTTGAGTAAGCAAGTTACAAGGCAAGGTTACTGTTCCTGGAAAATGTATGAAAGAAATAGGAGAGAGAGAAAGAGAGAGTGTGTGTGTATGTGTGTGTGAGTGAGAGACAATGTCCTGATTGTGATTTCACAAGTCGATTAACTTCTGCAGGTGCTGTATGTGTGTATGTGTGTGTGTGTGTGTGTGTGTGTGTTGTGGATGTTCTTCTGATGCGGATGGTTTTAAGAGCGCACAGGACACTGACGGCCTGGCAGGCTGATGTAGATGATCTTTACGCATCAGATGGAGAGGCATCAATCTCAGGTGAATGGCCCTGGTCCTTGCACTGAAATCCACCCTTTTATCCACTTGGGTAAGAAGAGAACAAGTGTTGTGCATTCAGCACAGCATACAGTGATGTTAGGGTTACTCATGCAGAGACTATACGTTTTAGCATTTGCCGTAGTGTGTTTGTGTACGTGTGCGTGGCTGTGTGTGCTTTTGCGAGCGAGAGGCTTTCCCCACACATCTCTCTTGATTTGAGGACACACATTCACGCCATCCTTGCAGTTTCCTTGCAGATGTTTTGGCCCCTCCATAAATAAAACAGCTTCCTTTGGCCTTGCTGACAGGGCCTATAATGGAGTCTGCATCTTCAGTCTTACTGACTGACCAACTGACTGACTGTTTTATCTAACTGGTAGAGCATGAAGCAGCCGGGTCACTTTTACCTGAGGCTAAAACTGTATATAAACTAGTTCACACTGGCTCCACCTCAAGCAGCTACAACAGTAGCATGCTGCTTATACACAGATGATTCAGTATAAATAATCTAATGATGTCATATGTAATAATATGTCCCAGGGAACCAAACCAGTACTTTTACTTTCTACTTTCACTGCATTTTGCTGATAATACTTTTACTTAGTTGCAGCCCTGCCTGAAAAGTAGCATTTTTATGCAGGACTTTACTTGTAGTGGAGTAGCATAAGTAAAGGATCTGAATACTTCTACCACCACTGGTTATGTATCTTCATGTGTCAGTCTCTGTTTAGGTGCATGCATGAATGTGCCTACACGTACATCTGCTTGTATGGGAGACGCAAAAAGGGGTGAGGGGTGCGCACGATCAATCTTCATTTGGTAATTTATGAAGGCGTCCGCTTGTCAGGTATCCAGCAGTGTCTGGTACAACTCATTCTGCTGTGCTGGAGGGGGGAACCCCGGGGTATCTGCGCCTCCTGTCACCTCCCCTCCCTCCTCATCGCCCTCTCGTACAGTGCCTGCTGCCGTCAGCAGCCCAGAGGCATAGCAGAGAGAGCGAGACGGAAGACGAAGTGAGAGAGGAAGCCAGGCGGGATTAACCCTGTGGCCACCCACGGCAGGTGCTGAGGCAACCACGCGTACAGCCTCATTAAGGAGAGGGAGAGAGGGCAGCGTGGCAACAAACACAAGGGGGAAGCGGGGAATGTATATACTGTACCTATTGAACACAAACACACACATTTATTAGAGCAGTGTGCCGTGCCTCAGAGACTGGCACCTATGTAGGTAACACTGACACTTTGGAGGGTGCCTGTCCGTTTTTTTCCCCTTCTTCCTCTTTTCTTTGTCCCTTTATTTCTCACCCCCATCTCCCCTACCTGCTCTCTCGCTCATAGCCCCGTTTCCCTGTTTCTCGTCCAGCTCAGTTACCTGTGCGACTTTCTCTCCAGGATCCGTTGCATTGTGTCCTCACCCCCGCGGCTCCAACTCTCCCCAGCTCTCCTTTCTCCCTGAGTGGGCTCATATTTGGGGTTGGCTCGGTCTGGCAGGCAGGCATGTTAGGCCATGGGCACCTGGGCGTGATAATTGTTGACACTTGGTGTTCTGGGCTCACAGGAGAAGACATCAAATGGTAATTTGGTCCTCAACACAGGGAGCACAGCACAGCACTCGGACCAGGGTGAATAGGCAACAATTAGACCCCCTAATTAGCCTAAACACATGGGACTTTGTGTAGATGTGTTTGTGTGGTTTGTGTGGAGTCCACATATTCACATTTCTGTGCGCACACACCCAAGGTGAACTGTATTGAGTTTGTCTAAATGCTGACTATCTAGTTTTTAATAATTTTGAATCCTAATTTTGGTCCGAGCCATGTTTTGTGGGCTGAGCACGTCTTTTCTCAAGTTCACCCTTTGATGGGAAGCAGCTACTAAATGCAGTACTGCAAGAATCTTAGTTCAGGCTATTACTAGTAGTTTCAACATTAGTCTTTTTACATCACCACTATTTAACTCAAGAGTGTTAATAAGGCTGCAGAACTGCCCTCAATCATTAATCATGTAAAAATATAGGAATTAGAAAAAATTCACTTTGATCCTGCTTGCAATTCTTCCTATTTGCTCATCTCCCAGTCCGTTTCTTTCCCATTCATTATATCAGTTGATTAAAGATTGAAATTTACTTTTAAATGAGTGTTTTTGAAATTAATTTTGTCAGGACAAGGATTGCAGTGGTCTCCTCGTATCTTTTTTTTTTTTCTTCTAATTTCCGTGGATGGTCCGTTTGTGTGACGACATTTCGGGTGGTGAATTATTCAAGGCACTGAGCAGCACTTTGGGCCAGTATCCCCCAGTCGGCATCTTTGATTGGGAAAACGGGGGCTGATTTGTGAACGATAGCCCCAGGGCTGCTGGCCTAAGGCGAGCTCGGGGGGGGACACTGGCCTCCGAGCCCCTCCTGGCCCCAGGGAGGGAAGGTCCGGCCGTGGCCGCCAGGCCAAAAGACAGTCCTTTGCCTATCCTCTCCTATCAGCCCTGCCTCTGGAAGTGAGGTGTGATGCAGGAGCGGTTCCACAGAGAGAATCAGAAGGATGAGGCGCTTTCTGAGCAGCGTCTCTCCCCTCAGCCAGAGCCTCCGTCTCCCGCGGCTGCCTGGGCAATTTGTCGGTCGACCTGCCAGGAGCAGAATGCAAATCCTCACCGGAGGAGATGCACAAGGGCCTCAGTGCCTGCCAGATCTGTGTGTGTGTAAGTGTGTGTGTGTGTGTGTGTGTCTGTGTCTGTGTGTCTGTGTGTGTTGCCCAGCAGTCTTTTCTTTAACAGCCTAACAGGATAACTGTCATCAAGACCTCACTGTATCATTGTGGATATGGTTGTGAGTGTGTGTGTGTGTGTGTGAGTCTTTTTCTCTCTCCCCCTCTTTCTGTCTCTGAGCTAAGACACGACTCTCCTTCACTGCTCATCAACCCACCGCTTCTAATTTATAGATGGGCATAAAACCTCTGTATTTTCACTCACCCTGCCCACCTTCCGCCTACCCCTGCATAGCGGCAGCATGACAAAATAGGACACATGCTGTTAACCATGTAAAAGTTTTCCTTTTTTTTTCCCTTTTCCCTCCATCCCTCTCACTCCTGTGCTTCGACTTTCTCTCCCCCCCTCAGACAATAGGGCTATACATACGTCCTCGTCTTGTAAATGATGACTAGGCGCTCATCTGGTGAATCGACTGACCCGTACCGCCTGGGTCAAGCTCTGGTTTTGACATGTCAGAGTTTCACAGACAAATTCAGCATGCAGAGAGAGATAAATGACTGAAATGCCAAGACAAGCAACATGGTGCTCTCCAGACAGCACAGAGTTCAGAGAAGTTTTCAAGGACAACTCCATACACAAGATGAAAGTGATCTTCTGGGCTCTCATCTCATCTTCACCGCTCATATCCAAATACCACCTGGCTCATTCTGTGCTGTCAGCACTTTTTATCTCAAAAATTAATACTTCTTTTTTTCTGGTCAGATAGGGGTACTTTATTCGTCGCGGTTTGCCTGGAGTTCTCCGCATCTTCGGAATGTGAAAGATTTGAAGGCATGGATAAAAGGCACTTTTCTAATCAACATTTTTTTTCCTTAAGCGCTTCTTTCTTTTTAAAAGCTGTTTTTCATTATTTATAAGTGTTCTGAAGGTGCTACTGAGCTGATTTCTTTCACGAGGCCTGATATGAGGCCGATGGAGCTTGCAGAATTGATTAGATAAGCTTGGAAATTACAATGTCGAGCACGCAGTGCTCTGAAATGTGCTCTAAAATACACTCAACGTGAATATTAATACCCAGGGCTTATAAGCACATATTTGAATGCATGGGGGAAGTTGATACACCAAGTTTCATGAACTGTCCAGTATGCATCGCCATATATTACCGATCAAATGCAATATAACCTCTCCTTCCTGAACATCACTGGATTCATAGTGATGGGTTGGTAATCACAATTTCATCATTAGTAGCTGAACATTCAGAGCTAATCTCTGTTTTATTGAATAATTCTGAAAGATGTTAATCAAACATACGAAAGCATATTTGAAATATTTAACCAAACGATATTAATGAAGATCAAAGGGTGGGCTGTTTTTAGCGGATGTTATGCGAAAGGCCTGGGTAATAGCTGGGTCCATAGGAGCACATGAAACACTTTGTCTTCTGCTAAATATTTCATGCCCAGCACCTGTTGGTGGTGCTTAATGAGCTATGGGGAAAAAAAAGGTGATTTATCATGCAAAGTTTTCAAAGGAAATGCAAATTCAGATACACACATACACGTAGGAACACACATTCCTTGCAATTTTCTTATACACATTTTTCCTGAAGTAGCATAGCCATAGCCACACCACATTTTCCAGGGTGAATATTTTAGCCCCGCAGAAAAGCTAACTCAAGTGAGAGCAAGAATCAGGGGTCAATGGTGTGTCTTTAAAGAAACTTTCCCTCTCTTCGCCTCTCTACTCAGCTCTGTTCCTCCCTCGAATACTAATATCAGCGGGGAGAAAACGAGAGAGGGAGAGATGACAGAAACATTGTGGACGTATGTGTCAGGGAAAAGGGTCAGCTCTGGGCAGACTCATGTTAATGCTGGCCCATTAATAAAATTTATCCCACTTGCTGTCGACTCGTTTCAGCAGCCGGGGCCCAAAGTGTATTTTATTCAAATGCTTTTTAATTTTTTTTTTTTTTTTTTTATTGTTCCTTTTTTTTGTTATTGAAAATGACATAAGAAGAGACAGGTGAGGTGAAGACAAAGATGAAAATGAATTGAACAGTATGTGAAGACAGATTAAAATAAAAGAGGGTAGTTTGGAAGGATGTGGAGTAACGCTTGGTATCTTCAAAAAAAAAAAAAACATTACAAGTCCTGCATTTAAATTTTTAAGTAAAAAAGTGTCATCAGCAATATGTGCTTGAAGTATTAAAAGTAGGAATTCATTATGCAGAATCGCACTTGTTAGTGTTATAGTACTTTATATTAATAGGCTGATTGGATGATTATTTTTATTATTACTGATGCAGTGACATGCATACTGCAGTTTATATATTTTAATTATTTTATATACTGCTTGCTAATTTAATCTAAATCTAGAATATTGCAGGAGTGAGTAGTTACATTCCACCACTTGGTATTGTTAGAAATTATTTAGAGCTTTTTTTTTTTTTTTTCTCAGATCTTGAATGGTCAGTTTAGAAGAATACAAACAACTTAAACCCTGTTGTGTTTTTTTTCAAAACAAAAACAAAAGAAGCCAAACTTTCTCTGTCTTTTTAAATCCACACAACAGTAAAGAAAGAAAGAAAGACCATAAATCTGTATTTAATGCCAACTTTTGGTACTTCAGATACCCTGTATGTGCACATGTATTTATGTAAACAGACGTGAGAGACAATGTGTGTAAGAGACATCTGCATCTGTGCGGGCACGTGAACGAAAGAAAAGCTGTAGTAGGTCCAGATGTGAGAGAGAGTGTGTGTGTGAGTAAGAAGATGGAGTGAAACACTTGGATCCTTTCCAGGGCTACAGAGCGCCGAGGCCAGGAGAAGGGCAGGGCAACAGTAAGAGAGTGACAATCGTCAGGTGATTAGAAAGACTCGGAGGCTAGGTAGACCTACAAAATGAATAACGGTGCACCCCAAACCGCGCCATAAGGCTCAATGGTTTGTGATTTGCAAGTTGATAAGACAAGAAGATTAATAATGCCGCATGATAATGGCTGGCTGAAGCTCAGCTGGGGAGATGGTAATGATGGGATATTGCTGTAGGAGCAGTTCACTGAGCCACAGTGGAGTGAGGGAAAGACAGAGAGAGGGAGAGATGTAGAGAGAGAGACAGACTGATACAGAGACTGGTAGAGAGAGTGAGAGAGAGAGAGAGAGGGGGAAGCTGCAGCCGCATGGGAGAAAAAAAAGCACTCATCCCAATTGGCCCTCAGGATATGAGAGTTTGAAAAATGAGAATGCAGTTATCATTTTAATTAGATATAAAGTTTTTTTTAATATATATATATAGTGTGTATATATAATTTTGCTGAAATAAGGACTTCAAAGAACATACGTATTTTGTAGTGCACTGTCCCATCATAATTCCTGAATGACAGTTTGTGTTAATTTGCTTTTTTTTGTTTGCCTGCCAGGTGGAGTATTCCAGGAGGCGATCATGGCTGCTGGGCAGAAGGTAAATCACCACGAAACACCCACCTATACCTTGCTCCCAGGAAGATTACGCAAAGTTATAGACACACATACTTGTAGATACGTAGCACATCAACGCTACTTTTTATCGTAACTATACATCTCCAGGATCCTGATTTTTCTAAGTGCGGGACTCAGCTTTCATCAGTAGTTTTTAGTCTTTGTTAAAGAGTACCAGGCTGTGGCAGTGATGGTATTTTGGCCTCCAGAAGTGTGAAGTATTCAGCATCATTGTGTGCTCTGTATCACTGCAGAGGAAACGGTGTCAAGTTGCAAAGAAAGAGTTTGTTTTTTCTCCCTCATCAACACAAACATCCAGTTTGCCTCAGAGAAACAGGAGTCTAATCTCCTGTGGAATTTTTACATTTTTAATGTTCTGGTTTGATTATGACAAGCTGTTAAATGCTGTGATCTATTTCCGCTGTTCTCTCGTTACATCTTCAGTGCTGTTGACTTGTGTGTTTACACCTCAGACAAACATTTTGTCAGATCCCGATTCATCTTAATTGCACCACTTTGTCAGCGCCTGTTGATGATCTTTTGCCGCACCTTCACTCAGTCTTTCACCACTGTCTCTTTGTTTTAGACAGCACACATGCTGGAACGACTTAGATACCGATCAAACCGCTTTTCATCTCCAAAGAAACTCGTGATTACACAATCAGCTTTGAAGCTGAGCCATTTCTTAGAAAGGAGCAGCCGACTTGAGGGTTGTTTTGCATATCCCAAAAAATGTTTTCATTGTTTACTTATGCACCAAACTTCCTTATGCGAGAACTCTGATGCAAAACAGGATCTTAGTTCAGCCAAGTCCCCTCTGAGCTCACTGGCAACAATACCTCAACTTAACAATATTTGGAAGAAACATAAAGGTGGATGCAATCCTCAGCAAGTGGCTTTAATCTTGATGGTTAATTATTCAAAAATGTTTCTTAACCAAGAAGAAGCTAATTTGAATAGGTGGCAGTCAGATGGTTGAATGTCATTGATAGAATGGCATTTGAGTTGTTTGAGGTCAGTGCAGCTCCAAACGATCCCCAAACGCCCGTTAATGAATCAATAATGGTCATTAAGACCTAATTAACATGGCGGAGTGGGGATCGGGGAAAACTGGAACTCGAGCAATACCTCCACCGTTTCTTCTAATGCTTAGGAAAATAAGAGATTACACGATTCAGCCAAGTGTAGGAGCCCTATTTGTGCAAGTAATCACGCTAACGAGTGACATGTTAATTATGTGACAAGTTGTGTTTCCGAAGATCAACTTGGCTAACAGATGTTGTTATTGATAGCAGTCCCCGAGAATAGCCACGGCAGATAATTTGCTCATTACGCAGCATGTTAACAGCAGTTGTGTTATTATACAGTATACGATGCTGTGATGTTTGTCGCTGTACTGCAGATGGCAGTTCCACGACACATTACTGACTGCAAGCAGAGTGAGATTTCACCTCGCTTGTTTACATTCAAGTGCCAGAAGGATTCTTTGACAGCCAGTCAAGTGTTTGTTAAAGTAAAGTAAGAAATGGTAACAATGGCTGACATACAGTGGGAAAAAAAAATATGTTAAAGAGAAAGGAAAGAAAAACAAACTTGGAACCAAAATGTCAAAGTGTCCCTTTAAGATCTTCTCTCTAATGCCAACAGTACAGTGATAAGATCATAATCCTGTCAGCGTTCTCCTTTCTGTTTCTATCTAGATTTCTACTTAGATAGCAATAAGTAATTAGTATTTAATAAGTTTCTCTGGATCTAAGAGTGTGTCTGTTCCTCCTTCCTCTGTGTATGTATGTATGATGGATGTGTTGGATGCCCCTGGCGCCAGTGATCGCACTGACAGAAGGGTTGTTTGTCCAAAGTGGGATTGACACTCAGTCAGGGCCCCGCCGGTCACCCCCTATCATCGACATGACACAAAGTGGAATGAGCCACATTAGCTACATGCAGGCGCACACGTGCAGCGCCCCTGCAGTTTACACCCATTAAACGCCCATGATAATGTTCTGAACGCCTGTGGCCCCACAACCCCCGTATTGCGGCTTCCTGTATCTCGGCACGGTAAGCAGTGATAACTGATGACGAGGGGAAAGACGTGACAGTGTCAATAACCATAAACGTCCCTGGGCAGGAAATAATGAAGCGTGTGTGCCATGTCAGCCCTACATGCCTTCAATATCCTCTAATAAAATGAAGTGGAAAAAAAATTTATCTGAGGGGAAAAAAAAAAAACAACAATCAATAAAGCCATCTGATGATAAATATGAAATTGCCATGTGGAGTGAATATTATATTCCCTCTATGAGGATGCTAGGCAGATTATTAGGATGAAGGGGAGAAGCCTATTTGTATGTAAATGGGAGATTGATTATATTTATTTGCAGACAGAGGGGCTCTGAACAGCTCGTCTGTGAGACGCACACACTCACACAAAGAAGAGTGAGAGACATCCACAGAGAGTCTGGTCATCAGACAGCTGTTTTTCTGTCTGTTCTGCGTTCAGGCCCTCATGACAGAGGAAAGAAATAATACAGAAAAGACAGAGGGAGAGAGAGATCAGTCTTCTGGCTGCCAGCTCCAGCAGGGCTCACCTCTCCAGAATATTCTAATTACCAGCCCTCCTCATTACAGATGTCATGTCAATGAGAGAGGGAGAAAAAAAAGGAGAGAAAGAGAACTTCAAGCAGAGAGGACCAATTCTGTAATTTCTTAATCACTTTTTTGGCAACCTTTGCATGTGCCCTGGTTAATGCCACAAATTGAATGTTTCTTTGGTTTCTCTCTAAATAGGCTATCATGCCGTTGCGGTGGTGCTTAGCGAAATCTATTATTGTCATTTGCATAGGGGCCTTTTTAGTGGCAGGATCCTACAGAGGGGCGAAGAACAAAGAGCTCATGAGGGAGAAAATAGGACAGAAATGATCCGGCGCTGCCTTCAAAATGTGACGTCAGGTCCCTAATGAAATCTTTTGACTGAGACCATAGCAAATGGTGGAATCTATATCTGACACTTAATGGTTTGCATAGAAATTAGAGACAGAGCGCGAGCGAAGGACCCCCTTTCGCTTGATGTCCCCTGATTAATTTACAGCACTTTTGTTACATCGGCATCGTCCAAAATAAATTAACCACACTGGAGATACCAGAAACGGGGAGGGGGGGTGTGCGCAATTTATTAGAGAAAAAAGTGAGATGAGATTAAATAAAACACCTAATTGACAGAAAAAGTCACCAAGCACAAGCACTGTTCGCCATTGTTGAGAAAGAAGCGCGTGTATGTGTTTGGAGGGGCGGAGGGGACGTAAGAAGAGAAATAAAGAAAGAGCGATAGAGAGAAAGAGCTGGCCACTTGATTTCCTATGAAAATTAATCGGCTATCAAACAATCTTGGTCTGCCGAGGATGATTATACAGCAGGGGCAGCGACAGAGGAGGCAGGGGGAGAAAGTGAGAGTAAGAGAGAGGGAGAGAGAGAGAGATAGAGAGGGAGAGAATGCCCTTTGTGTAGGTGAAATGTGTCGGGGACTGTCATCGTAATATACCTCAGTGAAATGAAGGTTAATTCTGATGTACAGCCTGCATGGCCGTCATTATCGGCGAATCATGAAAATAAATTAAGCCACTGAAATAGATACTCCTCTGGCACGCGGCAGGGATCTCATGAAGGATGGACGGCTGAACTTTACAGATTATTATTGGGAAATAGTGCCGAATTCAATTAATGCACCTAAAAGACACCTTTATAGAGGGCAGCCATAATTTAAATGACAGCAGGGTGTAATTTTGCTTGTTATAAGTCAAATTTGCAGAGTTTCATGTTTCGTGCGTTTTTCTCCTTCCCCCAACCCGTTTTATCCCTTTTTTTCCCCTTTTTATTTTTTTCTGTTTGCCGAAGACGTTCTTGTCCTTACTCCAAGAAAATTCCTGAAAAGAAGAAATGATCCTCCCGTGCTAAGGTTTATGCCGCTGTACAGCTGAAATCTGATTTATGAAAAAAATAATAATAATTTAAAAAAAAAGAAATCCACTGCATTGTAACCACTCTTCATCTCCTCCTGAGTCTCAAAGTATATTTACTGTAATCCTCTGCGGCAGATCCTGCATCGCCTGTCCGCTTCTCTACCTCACCATGCAGGACCCCCCGTGCAGACGAACCCTGCGAAGCATACAGATGCCAGAGCCTTTATGCAGATCCACCCCACCTTGAAAACTGAATGAGAGCCCAGTGAACTGGGTAAATGGTTGACCTCTCACCTGCACACAACGGAGAGAGAAGCCAGCGGCTTAATCCAGGCAGGTGTCTGACAAGCGGGCGAACACAGTCAGGGCCGTATCGCACTGACCCTCGCTCAGACCTCCCTTATCTATTAATCTACACCTCTCTGTAACAGGGGGCTTGAATTAACACCTCAACGGGGCACTGGGCTTCTGATTAACACACATCACCCCACCAAGCCGCTGCCCGCCTGCCCAAATAAAAGACCAGGAGAGAGAAAATCTGATCCTCACATATGCAAACATTCATACATGCAAACATATATTTAAAGCTATATGCACAAACTGTCATTTTTGCGCACACACACACACATTTGTCTGTATTTCTATAGCACACACACTTTTTACCACCACATGCAAGATTTAACATGTCTGTTCCTGATGTTTTATAGCAGTTTTCTGAATAACCTGGAAAATAATGTGCACCCAGAAATAAAATATTAGGAGAAATGTTCCCGTCTGCCAAGTTTTTCTGGTGAGCAGTTCGGCATGTCTGTTGTTTAATTTGACATAAATAGTTTTCCCCATCTAAACAGAGGCCATGTTAAATATTTATGTGCCTGTTTTTTATTTTATGGAGGATTTGTGCGATGCAAAATAGAAACTGAACTAGTTGTCTCTTTATGGCGCATGAAATATATGAATGGATTAAGGAGCAAGCTCGCAAGAATGCTGTATATTGAAAATTGCGTCATAAAAAGCAGAAGAGCGGTGCGTGAAAATAGGTGGATGAAAACTGTTCATATAAAAGTTGGGAGTTGTTAAAAGTATGAAAAAAATAAAAGAAAGAAAGACAAATCCCACCACTGACTTATCCCACTCTCAGCCCACTGAAGAAAGCCAAATAAGAGTAATTGTATTTGAGGGTAGAATGTAGTAATTTAGACTGTTAAAACCATTGGTGTCATCTTTATTTAATCTCACCCATGGCGAGAAATCATATCCTCTCTTTTTCCAAAGCCAAACACACACAAATCTTCACTTCCTTCCTCTTCTCCTCCTGCTCTCTCTCTCCCCTTCTTTTTCTCCTCTCAATTTCCCCCTTCTCAACTCCAACAGTTTAAAGAATCCTTCCACTATCATTATTAGTATTGAACTCATTTCTAAATTCAGAAATTGGCCAAGGAAGATCATTCATTGCAGCAGATAGTAAAATCAATAGCTTTTGTGTCAGGCGGCAGGGTCTGTCTCTGTCTCTCAGGGTGGGTTGGAGCTGAGAGTGTGTGTGTGCGAGGGTGTGTGAGTGTGTGTTTGAGCGGTAGAGTACAGTACAGAGTGTAGACAAAAGGCGAGTGAAAACTAGGGGAGTGGGGCCACCTCTTGACGACATGGATACACAGTCTCACACACGCAGACACACACATACGTTTAACTGTACCTCTTCTAGCTGGGCTGCAGGTCCAGACACACTCCCACACACGTAAATATTTATATATGTCTTTACTTACACAAACACACGCAATTTTACATTTAAAATAAATATGAACACATAGAGAAATGTACTTATTTATTCAGATTTGGGGGGGGGGTAATTCACACAAAAAAACCCCACACATTTACAAGAAATAAATATGCTCAAATAACCAGACACATTTACTCAGTTATTATATTTGATATCAACACACACTGAATACATTTATACACACACACACACACACACTTTTTTTGCGGGCGGAGCCCAGTGACGGAACGAGGACAGCTTATCCCAATGAGAGTCAAATCAATCAAGTCCTTTTAATCACCACTCTGCTTTTATAGTGTGGCAGTAATGATGGAAGCCTATGTAGGGGCAATCCCCTAAGACCCCCCTCCCACAACCCCCCTATGTGGCTCAGATTGGAGCCGACACACACACTCAACTCTGATGATTTTCATTTCTCAATTACATTATCTTATTAACCAATCAATTGCCGGCCTTATCAATAATTAATGTCTCCCCAACTATTAGAACATAGATTAGATTAAACGCCAGTCTCTTGTCTCCCCTCTTTGATACTTTTAACTGGGCCCTTCATGGCCAATGTGATTTCAACAGAATACTTAATGTATAATTTGATTTTAAAATATAAATCTATTTGTAAACTAATCCAGTTTAGAGAGAGATTAGCAATTGTACATGTTTCTTTATCATTTACTGCCTATTTCAAAAATATTTTATCATTACTGGGCACCACATTAAAAATAGGATAGGAAAACATCAATTAATCAAAATATGCAGCAGAAATTGTCAGTTCTGTCTCATAATGAACCCTAAAATCAGTTTGTTTCTGAAATTAAGTAATTGTTCCATTTGTTTCTCAAGCAGTTTCACCTGCATTTGAATTAAAAACCTTATTCCGCTGCCACTAGCCCTCTTCCTTTTTTTAAAATATAAGGTCTGAAGACTCAGCATTAGATTAAACGACTGGTTAAGAGGGATATTTTTTTGCAGTGCAGTGCCCAGCTCTGGCATGCGCTGCTGCTCCTCCTGACTGCCAGATGAGTGCTCGGAGGGGTGTAAAGGAACGAGCTTATGGATCGATGTCTCACTCTGCTCAGCCCAGCTGTAGCTGTTGTTTCTCACACAGAGAGGCTTTGTCTGGGCTCTGCAAAAAAACACCCGGTAACAGCTGTTTACCGTCTGCTGCCTCAGGCCTGAGCAGGGCCTTGAACTCGTTACACCTTGTGGTAACTGCCGGTAGCTCGCACTTTGAGGCTGCTAATATTAACCTCTTCAGCAGAAGTCGTCTAGGGGTTGGGAGCCAGTGCTATTGAAATATCAGATTTTTTTTTTTTTTTTTTACTTGTGTTGGAAAATCCTGATGTGCGTGCATTTACAAACACACAAATACCTGCTGACAAGCCCACTAATTGTAGAGTGTAGTGTCATTTTTCCTTTTCTTGCTCTTGCTCAGGCATGTTTAAACACACACACACACTCAGGGGTTCTCGACCCCAGACTGCAGGCCTGTGCAGCTGTTAATTAAAACCCGGTTCATAGGTTACACACATGCCCACAAGGGATCACACTGGTGTTATACAGAGGCAGTTCATAATGATTTTCTTATTTCTTTTTTGTGATTTGTATCGTAGGTGTCTGAAGGTGTCGGAGGCTGTATTAGGAACCCGGACACAGTCGGACTGAGGTAAGATGAGAAGAAAAAGATGTGTGGAAATGTGGGGGGAAAAGTGAGCCAGAGTATGAGAGGAAAGCTGTCTCGTTTTCTCTCTCTCTTAGTCCCCCCTTTCCTTTTTAGCCGAGCTCGGAACATCTGTCAGCACTCAGACTCCGGTGGCGAGGAGGAGTGAGCAGAGGGCCTGGTATGCAGCAGGCCCGGCCCAGGAATCACTGGAGCTGCTCAGCTTGGCACGGCTGCCTTGTTTATTTGCCCTGACCTTGCGTTCCCTCCGAGGTTACGGGACCTGCTTTAGTGAAAGGAGCCATTGTCCTGCAGGAAAAATCTGTTACAAATATTTACCATGGGGGGAATGCAAAGCCATGGCTCTCAGCCAGCCAGACTCGAGCTGTAAAATTCACTACAGTGCATTTTTGAATTAGCCACCTCCACCCCCTGTTCCTTTTGTCCTAGGTTAAAATTATACCCCCACATTTTTATTAATGAGATCACACTGTCACAGATTATTAGTCATTTAATAGCCTTAACATCAGGATCCTATGATTTCCAAATTTATCCCATAACTTAACATTTTAACAGAGCATACAGCGCGTGTACAGGGACACTGTGCGGTTATACATTTAATGACTTCAGTTGGTCTGTGCATTACTGAAATTATAATTCGCCTTAATTTTATGTATTTTCAGCAAACACACACTAATTTGCTTCCCCGGCCTCTAGTTTGTACGCGACATCATATTTAACTACCACGTCGATGTTTTTCCTGCAAGAAAATCTGGAGCACATCCCCTCACTACATTTCTTATTCCACAGGGTCCCCCTGTTAGGTCAGTAGTAACAAATGCATTTTCAAAAAGGCTGCATAAATTCCCTTCTCCCCTCATATGGGTTTTCTTGAAAATGCCATACTGGTTTTAGCTGGAATAAATCTGCTGGTTTCTATCGCACTCGCCTTTTTACCCTTGCAGCCGGACTAGGCGGACACCCTCACCGGCGCATTGACATGCAACAAAGCTAATGGTGGCCGGGACAGGAGGGCCTAATCTTCACTAACTGACAAGATTTAAATTGAGGAGACATCTTCCGCTGATTAGCTCCCACACCCACAATTATCCAACTGGGGTGTCAAGCAAGGTTTAACATCTCCACTGATTCTGCTCTCCTGAGACATCCGGGAGGCAATGCAATCGCTTTTAATAACTGCCTCCCTCCCTTGCTCCCTTCCTCCATCCCTCTCTCGCCCCTTCTCCTCCTTGACGGTCTTCGTACAGCACAGCGTTCCTGCCCCCCCCCATTTCTCTTTCTCTCTGTCTGTTTCTCTCTCTCCTCCCCTTCCTCTCTCTCTCTCTCTCTCTTTCTCTCTCCTCCCTTAACTCCCTCTGCAGCCCCCTCAGTTCCCAGTCATTCAAGCTCCCTTCAAAATTAACCTTTCCTGCGAAAATATAATTTCTCACAAAATGAACCCCACTGAGCGATTTTTTTTATTTTTTATTATCTGGAATAATTTATTCAAATTGCCCAACTCAGAACAGCAGAGCAATCTGAACACTGAGTGGACCCCTGAATTTGGATCTGTCTCTTTTTTTCATCTAAGGGTAGCAGGAGAGAGGGGGAAAAAAAGTTTATGTACCTTGCTGTCTTCTGGCAAATAAGAGGACAGGCTTGCTTCCACCTTCTATCCCCAGTGCTCTGGCAGCAGTATCCCCCTCGAGTGTACACCTCATTAAAATTCATCTGATCTGAATATTTTTGCAAATATGGTCTGATTGCTCACCATGACATGAAACATCCCTGTGTGTTATTTTAATCACACGCACCCCAACGGGCAACGTATATGATGGCTGTGACATTGAACTCCTCCACTGCTTGACCCCATTTTATGAGTGCACGTCATTTTAGGGGAGGGACTGGGGGGGTGGTGGGGGGGGTGGGGGGACCGGTTGGGAAGTTACCTGGAATGATGGACATGCTTGATAATTCTTCCCTCTTTTTTCTTCAAATGTTCACACAGCATCAGCTCGGTTTAAAGCCCCTCTCAATCACAGTGCCGCCCCCCCGCCCCCCAGCTTCCCTCTCTCTCTCTCTCTCTAATGAACTGTTTTCTTCCGGTGATGGAACGGGGACACAAAGCAATGTGATTAATAATTTACTGTTTAGTTTTACTAATTGATCTGTTTTGGGAGCCAGGATAAAAGTGAGGATGCATCCTCGGCGCACAATGCCTTTCATATGGCATTTATCCACAAGTCACAACCAGCTCCCTCAAGATGAATAATGAACTAAACAAGATCAAATAATTATCGCTTGGGAGTAGGAGAGAGAACTCCCTTACAAACACCACTGAGTTTACCTTAGGTTCTTTCTGCAGATCACACAACAGAGTATGAACAGGAGATGAGCTGCATGGAGGCAGGTTGTTATCAGCAACAAAGGCCCGAGTAAGGGCTTGCAAGGACAGCGCGTGTGATTAGTTTTAGTGTTTGTAAAGTCTTAAAACTTTTTTGCATGTTCGCTTTAATTATTAAGCTGCTTGTCAAGTGATGGTCTTGCATTTACTCTTTCTTTACTGTCTTTCAGGATAAGCAAAAGAATTCACCAAGAACGCCATCTGGACTCTGCAGCGCTCCCTAACTTTTAAAGTTAAGGTGAGTGAGTTTCATCCAAAACTCATTGCAACTGACAACATAAACCACATAGGACAATAAAATAGAAGATGCTTTCACTTTTGATAGAAAAAAAAACCCTTTTGCAACATCCAAAATCTGTCTGGTTTTGGTTTCTCTTTGAAAGAAGAGGGTGCTTCAGTGAAGTGAGACTCGCAAGTCCCAAAGAAGCAAATGATAGTGAGTTATAAGAAGAGAATAGGGCTTTCTAGATAATTTAGAACATTGTATGTCATCACAGAGAACATCTGAATTGAACAGCTCATTTTAATTTAAGTAAATCTGTACTCTTGTACTTCGAATTGTCTTCCATGCACGGCCCCGGTCAGTCATAACAACTCAGCATAGTTAGTGAAGTGCTTCCTGCTGGAACAAATTCAGGCTCCTTTCCCTCCTGAACCTCTCCACAGTATTGTCATGGAAAAAGTACACCGGCCTGAGGCATCCTGCTGGCTCAGCAGGGGAATAAGCATACCGTGTATTTGCGACGTCATGAGTTTGAATCCAACTCATGACTTTTGACTTGGCACTTCCTGATAAAAATGAATAATGGCAATGAGAAAAATATAGTAAAACACCACCACAGCGGCCTGCAGTAACATTTATATTTGAACATACAGTGCACCTGTGTGCTTGTATTTTGCCTCTGCACTGTTGTATCTAGTCAGGCATTGAATGAGAAACTCTGGATTGTCATTGTGTTTATTGCAAAATGAATTGTAAAAAACAGTAGTTAAATGTATATGAGAGTAACTTACGGGCACATAAAATACAATACTGGCCAGTTATGGATATTTATTTACTGTATACATGGCCTCTTTAGTGCAGTTTTTCAGCAAGTCGTCCTCACCTGTGAGCCATTTTACTGTGCTAATTTTTCATGGGATGGGGAGGGCTGTGGGTGAGGCGCGACAAGGAGTCTGCAATATATTTATCCACAGCACCTTAACACTGAGGGGGGATTAAAAATGAAATGAGAAACATTCCTTCCTTGATGCGCCAAGGTCTTAAAAGAGATAGGATGGGGGGGGGGGGACATCTTGTATCACAGCGATGTTCATCTGTTTGCAGATGAGCCATGTGTGCTTTTTTTCAGTGCGTGAGATTGACTCAAATTTACATTTTATTGTTTTGGATTACACGCTGTTGGCCCATTGAACCTAATGTGCTTTCTCCGCCACCATATCTGTAATGGTTGTAGCTGTTAGCTTGTAAATAAGGTTTGATACAGTGAGTCGGTGTGAAGTACCGATCTGTGTGTGCGTATGTGTCCACACTCTCTCAGCGGTCTCTTATAAATATTCCCATGGCTGGGTAGAGAGTGTCATTATGTGTTAGCTGCAAGTAGCATAAGATTAAAGCACCAACTAAATGCCCATATCATTACCCTATTAGCATATGACATATATGTGTATAGGTGCCTGCTTAATTAGCGTTGATTGATTGGAATCAATGACTGTAAAAAGGAGGCTAAGAGGGGGCAGGGTTTGTGGGTGGGTAAGTAGGGTGTCTTGTGAAAGTATCCAGAATTAAACTGAAGATAGTCCTCTTATTTCTGATTTGATTTGGCTTAGCTGTTAAACAGGCAGACAATCTAGTTGCCTTTGATACTCTGCTAAAATCTATCCTGCCTGCTCCCCACCCCCCTCAAAAAAAAAAAAAAAAGAAAAATAGTAGCCTAATTTTGTCATGGATATTACACAGACACATGCATGAATCACTGCTGGTTGTCATAATTATGTTAACATAGGGGATATTAAATGAGACAGGCCTATTTCCAAAGGTGAGACTGTAGAATCAACTCGGCGCTCAACAAACCTCGGTGTCAATCACGCGCGCGATTCATATTCAACTAAAGTCAAGTGCATCTGCCTGGATGCATTATTTATGTCGGAAATAAGCAGCTTAACCGAATCATGCTAGCAGCTATTAGCAAGAGACACACACCTTGCTCGCTCCCCATCTCTCTTTGGAGGCCATGTTTGAAGTCTAAATAACACAATTTTGATTGGGCCCATGGAAGCTAAAGCAATCCCACTGAAGTCTGCTGTTTTATAGAGCTGGAACAAAGGTATGCCTGTGTTTGTAGTTGTCATTAGGCTGTGTATCTCTCTCTTTTACCTCTATCTCCCTTTTCTCCCACTCTCTCTCTCTCTCTGCGGGCCAAATAACAGTGGAGGTTAGCATTCCAGAGTTACGGCTCTATCCTCCTGTCATGAGTGTAAGGCTCTGTTTTAGATCAGCCGTCCCCGCCTCGCCTGATGGACAGCTCTGAGGATAAATGTAACATGAATAAAAACAGCACTGTTGACTGTACAAAGGCTTTTGTTGATGAACCGGAGCTTGCACTGAGGGAAAGGGAGGGAGTAAGTGGGGTTCGGGGTTGTGAGAGGGTTAAGCGTTGCCGGGTCTTGGGGAGGGGGGCGAGGGGGGGTAAGAGAGTGTCCTCCTCCTCCTCACTGTTCATATTCAGCCTCCACCTTTCAAATATATCTCATTCATAATGGATAGATCCGGATCTCTGTTTTGCATCTCCAACTGACAGTTTTAGTGTTTTCCTTTTTTTTTCTCTCCCTCTTTTCCTTCTCTTTTTTCGTCCCCTCTAGTTGATGCCCTGTGCTGTGGGAGAGTATGGCTGTTTGTAATCCACAGGAATTTCCCTCTGTCTTAGAGCAAAGGCCTGTGATCTACAGTCTAGTCCTAGTTCTATACCAGTGTAGGACATAAGAAACCATAGGAATACAGTTTTATTGCACATAAAAATATCACAAAGGGCTTTCACTCCATTTGTCTGCTAACACTGTCATGTTGTAGTGTTTGCAGGCTCTGAGTCACAGGTAGACAGTGACAGTGAATCATTCCCTTTTTAAGCGGGACAGAGAAAATATCCTGGACCTGCACACACACACACACACACACACACACACACACACACACACACACACACACACACACACACACACACACACACAACATTTGCACTTACACTCAACCTCATAAACCCGCATACAACAAAGCCGCATCAGGTGGTCCCCACAGGTTACACATCATCAAGCCTAAATGCGGCCCTCTATCACAAGCAAGCCTCCATTTACCTCTAGATACACACACACACACCCTGTAACCCTGGCAGCCCTAGCACAGGCTGCCTTTTACCCCTTCTTATTTGGATGCACTCGAGGACACAATGGGGGTGCATTAGCAGCGCTAGGCCTCACAGCAGCTGTAATTTCATTGTGGTTACCACATGCATCCTACTTGACTCTCAATTCACTCTCCAGGATGAGGGCCAAATAATGGGATTTACCCTGTCTGACGAGAGCCCCCTTGCCCTCCATCCTCTCCTTTTTTTTTAGAGTGTGTGTCTAACTACAGGTGTAGTTAGTGATGTTTATATGTATGTGTGTGTGTGTGTGTGTGTGTGTGCATATATACAGTACAGCACATGCATATGTGTGAATGTGTGTTGCGACGTTTCCCGTTATCACCGCCAGTTCTGCTTTCACTGTCAACATCGGGGCCAAATGCAGTGCTACTCCAAAACTGTGGGTTAAAAGAACGAGCTTGTTCTAAATGGACCTCAGAGTAATGGCTTTATAGGGTAAAAGATTCGGTTGTTACATGTGAGGGGTGTCACTTTAATAAGCCGCACTTTTGTGGGTAAAGAACTTCAGAAAACTAATAGCTGTTAATGTTCAAGATCAAGTGATACTGTTGTGCCTGCAGTGATTTCATGTACATGCCCAGTGCTGTACATGTTTGTTTTTGGTATTTGTGTTACTTCTGATTTCCAAAGAAGAACAACAAATCTTATGGCAACTACATATTATGACTGGGATGCACATATTAAGTGAGAAAATATGGCAGTGCCCAGCTGTTTTAAAAGTCCTGGTAGCATTTGCTGTCATAGAATTTCCGCTGCATATTTAAGATGTCGAATACAGGGCTAGGCTACTACTGTATTTGCTGAAACATCCAGGCAGTGTAGTGTTAGTTGCAGTATGTCTAATAAGAAGCTCTGCTCTCTTCTTAACCCTTATTTCTTAGTAATTAGAATGAAAAAAAGAAAAAGGCTTAAAAACTTTTAATTTGTATTCATGAGATAAGAATTGTGAGCCATGAGAGGGAAGCAAACAGCTCCCCCATCACAATACAGAATGCATCACTTTTATCATACAGTAAAATGTTCACACACACACACACCCTTACACAGATACACATGCGTGCACACATATGCATACAAACAGTACAAGAAACAAAAATTAATCAGGACGAACAAAGCCTGTCTGAATGTGTAGTGGCACATTAGCGTTCACACACACACACACACACACACACACACAGAGGAAACATTAATTTATTCAGGTTAGTGGTGTGCTTTAATTATTACAACCAGCCCCCCCCCCCCCCCCCCCCCCTCAGTAATAGCCAGCACGTCTGTAGCTGTAGCTGTCAAAAACAAGCTGAAACAATTTCATCTGTGAGGAGAGAAACAAACACTGTCTCCTCTCTCGCTTGCTCTGTAGTGTAAAGGCCTTTAATCAAGCCCTGGTGTATTTTCTGTTTGTTTATAATGTGATAGTGAGAACATAGCCTCTAAACGTGTTATGTTGTTGCATAGCTTCACTGAACATTTCCCAGGGAGGGGAAATTGATAGGGAGTTTCATAATTAAGCAAATTAATGAGTTTATTCGGTGAGCAACCAAACACTATGATGCCAGCTCATATCTCCTCAGAGACATGAAAAGTCTTGCTTTGTTGCCAGGGTTATTTGTGCCATGAGCTTGTGTGTGCACATGTGCATGTGTTACTGTATGTGACTCTGCCTGAGTTTCCATCCCTTTGTTTTTTGTTCGGTTTTTACAGTTCTTTGGAACAGACGGATGCACAGAAAAAGCACTGGGCTGTTTTCATGCTGACTTTTAAGGCTATGCAGATAGACTTAGAAACACACTACAAAGACAATAACATTTTAACATCAAATATGCTACAGTAGATCCTCGGCAATTGACCATTTACAGCAAATTCAGTATTTTTCCTCAATCATTTGTTTATCATCAGTGGCCTCAGGAATAAAGCTTCCCAGATTTCTAATATCTAGCTGTGTCATAATGGCCCCTGTGACAGCAGGCTATTAATGAGCGGCCATTTTGTGCCTTTGACTGCGGTTGCACTGGGCTTCATTAATTTCTACAGGTCTGAGAGGTGAGGAGGGAGCGAGAGTGTATCATGGTGGAGGCCACCGTCCCTAGAGACACAACACAATTGACGGTCTGAATGCTTGATCATCGCTTCTTTTCTGTTCTTTATTTTTCCATGTGCAAGGAAACATTGTTTTTACGTTTGTGTTTGCATGCACGTTTTTGTGTATGTGTCTAAGGAACTGCGTGCTTTGGTCTGGGTGCGTCTGTTTGCTTATGTCTGCGTGAATATGACCATAGCGACCACCCCCTCCCTATCTGTTGGGCGTGTAATTACTTCAGAATAGCAAATGATGGAAAGGCGCACGGTGATAGATGATGACCCCCCCACACTCCCCACCCTCTCTCATTCAGTAACAACGGCCTTCGCCGCGACACACGGGGCCACCCCGGGGCCAGAGGAGGAAATGAGAGGCTCTTTAGAGGACACAGACACCATTAGGTCACCACAGGTGTCCTGCCTGCTGTTTGTCTCATTCTTTCAGCCTCTCACACTTTTTTTTTTTTTTTTGCTTTCTCTGTTTCTCGCTCTGCTTGTGTTTGTCAGTGGCGACAAAACAGGTGTCAAAGTGCAGTGGAATGATATCACGTTCCTGCTGAGTGTAAGTTTGTTGTGTGAGCATGAACCTGTGTGTGTCTTTGTGTGTGTGCTTATGTCAGGAAATATGCAGTGTGTTGTATAGTAATTATAGAAAATTAGTAATTATGTTTGCCATGTAATGAAATCAGAATTATTTTTATATACATTAACACTATAAAACACTGTAATATTCTGCATGCCCAATTTGCATTCTGTAGTAAGCACTGGTCTTATTTGCTGTCTTAAACAGAAACCACATGGTAATATTTTATGTTACTTTAAAATAGCTCTATTTATGTCACTTACCTGTAGAAGAAAGGTTTCTATTCTTCTAGTCCTGGTGCAGCTGGGTATCTTTTACTGTGAAGCAGCTGCAGGGACTCAATGAACTTGCAAATGTTTGCATTAGCCTTGAATATCAAATGTTGATTTAAATATCTTTCTATCCCTCTTTCTTTTCCGTTCTTTTTAGTTGAAGGATCAGTTTTAAACATTGCACATAAGGACTTCATCAGGTCTGACAGAGTGCTGACATCGCAGTCCTTTCGTGATGTGTTTATTGTGGAAATTTAAATCTCAAAATTATAAGCCCTGAGGTGAATTCATATATAAAAGTAGTGGTAGCCACTAACGGTATGATGGCAGAAAGAGATGTTCCAGGCTGTATCTCTTCCTCTTCATCTGTCTTTTTTCACCTCCCCTCCCTCCTTCCCCTACTCATCGCTGATATATCTCTCTTCACTTCTAACCATCCTTCCCCTCACCTCTGTCCTCTCATCCTCGCTCCCTCCCTCCCACCAGCACAGACAATAAATATCATGTCACGAGGATGGCAATGCTCCTTCATGGAACACTGCATGTTTATTAGAGGCAGGAGAAGTTTAAGAGAAATGCTAACAGTGTTCATTAATGGGCCGCATCCGCGTTTGATGAGCCATGGCACATCCTAGCCACCAGCCAAACGGGAGAACAGGCGGGGTTTTCGGGTGGGGTGAGGGGGGCATAACGGCCACTGGTAAACGGCCGGTAATTGTGTCCAAATTGTATGGCGAGAAGGCCTCTCAAGGACTGACAGTGACGGAGCAATTATGGCAAGCCAAGCGAGCTGTGTCAAATCAGCCCTCTCCTCCCTTTCCTCCCCACTCCAAAGCCCAACCCCTTCTGCCACCCGCTGATGGGGAGTCATATTTCTTTACCCTATACAGTAATGTAGACTGATAAACCCTTGATTGTGAACGATAGGCAAGATGGGCCATGGTGGCTTGATGATTCAAACTGTCAATAGCTTTGTACCTGGGTGTCACGTGGGTGCCTGAGCAGGTATAGAGATGTTTAAGATCTAGCAAGAGGGAGGAAGTTTAGAGGAAGGCTGGGTGGTTGGCAGGTGGGTGTGTCTCATGTGCTCAGCGACCCAACCGAGGGAGTCTTTACCCGGGAAGGTCATCAGTCAGCGTTGGCTGTCAGGCATGGATCACACACAGTGGAGTGTGCCTGACTTTGGTAATTACATCTGACTGCAGAGTGGGGATGTCTTCTTTTGTGGGCCCACAATGACTGCATAATTTATAATTAACTGCAATCAGTTCAGTCACAAGGATGTTCATCAAGGCTTTTTGTTTTAGGGTGAGGTGGTTAGCGGTTTAGGACTGGATCATCATGCAGTTTGTCTGAATGCTACATGATTCAATTTGTAGAAATTTATACCATTTTGTCAACAAAATCTGTTTCCACCAGATCTTTTTTGCTGTCAGTCATTTTTGTTTTCCTCAACATAATGTGCAGTTTGGACAGAACTGCATATATGCTTCAATAAGTCCTATGATGTATTCTTTATTACCCTTTTACCATTGTTTATGCAAACCAGAGGGGGAGGAGAAAGAACAATGTATTGGCTGGATGAGCAAACTTTAGATGGAACAAATGGGTTTTATGAAGATCACAGAGGAGAGGATCAATAGGACTGATGATTCAAGGTGTCAATCCATACATGCAAACACATTCTAATTGATTTTCTCCTATTGATTTCACTTGTGCCTCTGCGGCTCTGGTTAAGATGGGAACATGTATTTGTATTTGATGATAGAATTCAGACAGTGATTAGTCTTACAGAGTGTCAAAATTAGTGTTGCTTACTTTGATTTATGATTATAATGCATATTAAATAAACCTCACACAATTGTGTGCTGGATTTAAATGATGATGAAAGCAGTATAATTTATGCGCTGTAATGTGATAATTATCTCATGAATTATGTAAACAATTACACCCATAAATCATATTTCCGAAATAATCTTAAAGTAGTTATAAATAGTTAGAGTAGCTGAATATTCTTTCTTTGTGGTTTCCTTTGAATTTGAATATGAAATTGTATTGTGCATTAAATGTCTGCTATGCATTGTAGCACTGACTTTACAGGTAGCGAGCTAACTCCAGTCTTGAGGTGTGTGTGTATATGTGTGTGTGCGTGTGTGTGTGTCCTTGTGCACATGTGCTTGCGTGTGCATGTGCCTGCCCGCTAGTGTCTAAGTTTGAGTCCAAGTATATCAATCTTGTTACTGCCATTAATGTCACTTTCAGCTCATCATTCTCAAATTATATTTAATAATAGATAGCTTTTGGGCATAAATGTTAATGCAGAATTGCATAGAATTTTATGTTCTGAAAATGACACGCCTTAGTTAACCTCTCAGTATTTGGAGAGCTACTCCACTTCCATGCCGATGCCGAAAATCCTAATAAGTGAATGCAGGCTCATAAGTTTCTCTGCAAACTTTCCTCTTAGTCTAAACCAAACATTCCCTTCATTCCGCTCTGAGCTTTGACCGGGTCTGCTTGAATAGTAAACAGTTGGTTTGATTATTGATTTTAGTCCTAAAAGCAATTTGAACTAATGTGGCTAAGATAACATGTCAGCATTGATTCCTAGCCAGCTTTATGATGCATGCCATTTCCAAAAAGCAAAAGTCAACGGTAGGTTTTCCATGTCAAATCTTATTATGTGGTGATTGGAGACACACTTATTTAAAGTGACGTTTACTTGATGAGAAGTTCCAGAAGTAAATTTTTTAAGAATGTAGTTATATTAACTTTGAGTTTCCTAATTAAAGATATTTATTAACCACCTAAATAACTGTAATTTCCTAACACATACAGTATATATTCTTTACCACCTTCCCACGTTTACAGGGGTTGTATCTATTGAAGTCCCCACTTCTTTCCCCAGCTATCTTGTACTGTATGTGATTGGGTGGATTAGACCATTGGTACTTCGTTAGACCGTGTATTGATTAGCTATTAACCCACTAACACCAAATAATCCATTTTAAACGTTCCCACATTTGGAAGCGGCTGCCTGCGTTTGATTCGAGGTTGCCTCAGGACATAAATGTTGATTTCTCTCTTTTTTTTTTTTCACTGTGAAAGCTTGAGGGTGGGAAGCATCTCTGCAGTCCCATTACATATTAACAGCATCTCCAGTTATGTTCTTAAAACATGAGTACACTGACGCTGAGTTGCCTGCAGGATTAATTATTGACACTGTCCTTTGCGCAACCCGATCTTAAAAGTGTGTTCGCTGTTCCATTTTTTTAAACACCCACTAATATAAAGATATGTTTCTGCTGTTACTTCAGAAAGCAGGGTTTTCTTGTCAACATGCTGGAACACTTTTGCTTGGATGCATGTGGTATGGATTGGGAATTGTAACCACAGAAAGCTAGGGATGGAAGTCATCATCATTGAGATTCATTTAAGCGCTGTACACTCGCCTTGCCTCTGATCAGAGCATTTTAACTGTCTGCAGCAATATGGAAAAGAGATTAGGCCCCAGTCTGTATCGACTGGTCATTTTTTATTGTGGGAAGATTTGAAGTAGGGATTGCAGTTTGAGTATGAGTCCAGTTCCACTGGGCCACTGGGGCGAACACAGTGATTGTCATGTATTGCTGCATGTTGTTAGCGCATAACAGAGGCTGTTCTCAGCTTGTCTCATTCCCCCCCTGTCCTTTCCAGCCCCTAGTGGTATCATTTTGTTTATTAGCAGGATTCTTGAGTCCTGTTGTTTATTCATAAGCCATTGTTTTAAAGCGTGAACTGCTCTATTTTGAGGGGTTCCATATTTGTCAGCTGAGTGTCGGCGGATGGCACCCGCACGCCTCCCAACACCTCCTGAGACTCCTATTCTGACAAGGACATTTTTTTCCTCCCCCATCCTCTTCAAGCTCCCGGTGTAATGAAAACTAAATACGCACATCTTCCCTCGCTGTCTGTCTCTTATCCAACTCTCTCTTTCTCTTCTCTTTACTCTCTCTCCTTTTTTTTATCCTTTCCTCTCTGCATCCCTGACACCTTGGCCAATGGGAGTTGTTTCTGTGCCCGGCGGTTGTCAGGAGAGACAGCCAATAAGCAATCAAAGTGGCGGCCAGTGGCTGAGACAAAGGAGCACTCTGCCTTTTTCTGAGGTGCTGCAGCGGGCCATACAGAGGGGGCTTGCATGTATAATTAAGTGAGAGAGGAAGCCGGGGCCACTTAATCTTCCCCCTAATGGTGATCCTAGCTCCATCACCGGGGCTCCTCTGGGGGGGCCGTACCCCAAAGACCCACTCTCCGGGTCACCGCTGTCCCCCAATTGTCATTGGCAAATCTTTTTTATCAGCTGGAAGAACTGTTTTCCTGGACCGCTGGCATTGATCCATTCATCATGGCTTTGTTCCTTTAAGAACTCTGAGGGCACACCAAGGGTCTGCCGAATGAGCTATTTATCATCCAGAGAAAAATAGAGAAAGAAGTGAAGAGATGCATATTTCACACAGAGTTTTTCTCAAAGCTTACAATAGCCTGACATATTTTCAGGTTTGGCTTGTATTGTTACAGGGCTTTCTGTCACCTGTGTGATTTGTAAGAACAATAATCGTGTTCAACTGCAACAAAACTTTGCCTTGGTTATTGATTCTAATCAGTAAACTTGCTTTGTAAACATGTCTCCCCTCTGATGACATATGAAGCACATGTTATGAGATGTGCAGTGCTGCTGCTGTGTGTGTGTGAGTTAGACACTTTGAAGCCGGGGAAACAGCAGCTGTCTAAAGGTCTGCTGAGCAGCACCTCTGAAGCTCATTAATATGTTATATCTTGTTTGTTTAATTCGTAGAAAAACCAAAATGTGAAGGCAACAAGTTGTGATTTTACACTGCTGTTATGTTTTGGCCCACATCTTGGCCGGGCCAGTGACTGTTGATAGTAACTGATGCATTAAATAAACAAATATGAATGCTGAATGGCAGATGTTTTCAATCTTGGAAACAGTTAGCGAATAAACATATTTCCCAAAATGTTAAACTTTAACATAGATTAGCATTCCTGGTTTACAGATTAAACTTGTGGTTGTGTCTTTCAAATAGTTTTGTGTCATTTTCAGTACATTAAGTGGGAAGCTTTTTATATCCACATTGTTTCACTTAGTTATGTGATGTCTCTGAGGCTGGATGCATGCACTTCCAATTTTATAGCACACATATTTTACTACACACACACACACAGACTTCCTCCCCCAAGACAAAGCAAACTGAGGTTTAATTCTCCTGTTTCCTATTGACACAGCTAAAGGCAGCATAATAGGCCTATTACAGACTACCTGCATAATGCCTAATTCATTGTGGTATATTTGTGGTTCCTTATTCAGCAGCCTCCTCTTCCTTGTGATTCAATGCAGCAGCAGCCAACAGGGGAAAAACCCCCACTCAGGTCCCCTATGTCTGGGCTGGCACTTCCAGCCACCAGTGACCCCTTACTTCCTCAGGACGGAGGTGAGGATCTGGGGATGGGGACAGGAGAGCACAGGAGACAAGCGTAGAGGACCTGTGTGACTCAGTCCAAATGGAGCGTCTTGTGGTTATCTCTCTAATACAGACTATTATGTGGTCCCACCACTGACACTAATGGGATGTTACAACGATTTAAAATGATTTAATGGCTCCCAGGTTGGGGCCCCTAATGGCCCTCTTTATACGCCAATGCGTATTATGAATGGCAATGACAGTGTTGTGAAGTGCCTCTGTTTCTCTCGCTTTCTTTTCTCTTTTTTTTTTTTTTTTTAAGCTTCTGCTCAGGCAGTGTGACAGGTGTCGTTTTGTGTGGTGATAGGGCTGCAGACACTGCAGTAAGTCAGTGGATGGTTGACGGACTCCTTATAGGCACCCATAGTGTAGCAGGAGTGTTCATTAAACGTTTTATCGCATGCTGCTTCACTGAGGCGCACCAGACCGCATACTGAACGGTTTGTTTGTATTATGTGTTCTGTCTGTACTATGTGATATGATGGCTGAAAGTGACTTAAAACTTGAACAATATTGTAAATTTAGCTTTTTTTTTACTGTGACTGTGACATAGTGCATCAAATAACCAAATCTCCAGAAACAGACCAAAGTTTAAACCTACCACATACCACAATGTAAAAAATACTACAAAACAAGTACTTGTACTTGAATTTAAGTACAAATTATTAGCAACAAAATGTGTACTATCAAAAGTAAAACTCCTTGTTGTGCATGAGTTGATTTCAGTACCATAATATGATATGTGCTATATTATTTGATTGTTAATTAATCCATTATTTTGTTGATAATGTTTCTGTTTTGGGGTACAGTAGGTTGAGGTGTAGATAATTTTACTTTAAAATATTTTTATATATAAAAGCATGTCAATGTATAATCAGCACATTTATAGATGATGTCTTTTATGTAAATGTGTGATTTTAAAAGTTACTTGAGTAAATGTAATTGGTTCCATCCACTACTAACAAAAGAGATGGAAATGATTCTGGTTTCTTAAAATTCAGGAATTTCTACCAGGGAACAAGGTACATTGAGCAGAAATTGGTCAGAAATGGAGAAAAACCAGCTGCAATGTGACAAATGTTAAACTGAGAATATTTCACTCCAGCAAAGAACTTAAGAGGAGACATAACTGATGACTTTAATTTTGAAGTCCTCTCCTTTCCTCTCCTTCCAGTCCTCATGGAACTCATGGAATTAAACCTATTGATCACCTACACCATTCCAGGTGGAGAGGTTAAGCAAATTGCTCATCCCAGCCCCCTGTCTCCTCAAAAAAACTTCCATCCCAAACTTCATGCTTCCTTCAGAAATTTGTTTTAAACACTCATAAGTGAAGTGACACAAGGAAGGAAAGAGATTCCTCCAGTCTTCAAAAAAAAAAAAAAAAAACCCTACCATTTGCCCACTGTGTGATTTCTGTGATGGATGGCCTGGACGGCCTTTGATCCCCGGGTTTTTCCACAGAAACCCTGAGACATTTCAACCAAACTGTCCAGCAGACTTTCCCTACATTGTTCAAGGCACAGAGAGAATGGGAGGTTTGCTTATATATATGCACGTACGGGTGTGTGCACATTCGTGTGCATGTGTGTTTGGGAGTGGGAGTGCTCATGCGAGTGTGTGCTCAGTCACTTGTGTGTGTGTGTGAGACAGAAAGAGAGCCCAGAGGATTGACAGCTCTAGCAGTCATTACACGCTGGATTGAATGCTAGATTAGTCCAAAGTGGCTCAGGGTCAAGCGGCTGCCTGCTCCCTTTTGGCACTCAATGACTTTAATACCCGCTACTGTATTAGTCAATTACTTCAAAGGCTAGGCTGCCCTCTCGTTACCTCTCGCACAGTCCTGACTCCATACCTTCTGAGACACTGACTTTCTATTGTATCTATTATTGATTTGTCTTTATTTATACAAGATATATCTCTGAAAAAGAAAAAACAAATGGCAGACAAGGATTTAATTTATCTTTTGGCCTGTAAAGAGACCTAATCTAACCATTTTTTAAAGCGATACCTTTATTATGTTACAGACAAAGCAAATGATAAACTAAATATATGTTTTTACGGAGATTAAAATACACAATCAATAAGAAATATTTCAATAAAGCTTTAAAGTTTTTCAGATTTGGGCATTTTGTCTTCTGACCATCATCAAAACATCACGTGACTGCTCTGTCATCCGAGATCTGAGAATCTGAGATCAAGCTCCCCTGCTCTCCACCTCTCTACTATTCTCTCTGTCTATCACAGCTCCACTCCTCCCATTAGCTCTGATGTTAAATTGCTCTTGTGTGATTGTGTCATCGGGCTCTCCCTTCCCTTTCTCTTGGGTGACTGATATGACCTTTAGGTACACCGACTGACAATTACTGTCACCGAGAAATTGAATTATTAGCTTTCTCTGCCAACGGAGCCGCGGGTAGGTGGTTGGTAGTTGAGAGTAAAATGCTGTAATTACTTAGCTAAATTGCCATATTATATTTTTTGCCACTCCTTTTCCTTTTTCATTCCTCCTCTTGAGTGATATAAAAGCAGGGTAAAAAAGAAAAGGAAACGTGTTGAGCTGTGAAGCTTATAAAAGAATGATTTCGAATGCCTCCTGTAATCTTTTCATTGTGTTGATTGTCAATAGTAACAATTTAGAGACGACTAGGAAGGGGTCGCAGGGAAAGGTCACACTCTTTCACTCGTCCTTTTTTTTTTTATGTCTCTCTGGTTGTTGGTCAGTCTGACTTTCTGTTTTTTCATGCCTCCCTCTCTCTTTTCCTCAGTGTCTCTCTACCATACACAGAACAATTGATTTGACCCTAATAGTGTTCCTCCTCTGTGGCCCTCCACTTTGTCACGCACAACACTTACACTCACTAAACTGGCCAGGCTGAACATAATTATTTTTTCGTCTTCTCCAGTTCTAATTGAGTAAGTGGTTTTCTTTGCTTAGCAGCTTGTATCATGGCCTGTCAGATCCCGCAGTTTGATTGCAATAGTTGGCTATTTAGCCAAAGCCTAAACTGTATTGGCGTTAATTAACCAGCATTCGAGGGGGATGGATGAAAGTGTGGGGGCCTTCAGAGGTCACATTGCTTCCTCAGAGAGCGAGGGGAAGAGGATGTGGAGGTTTAAAATGCAGGGGAAAAAGAGCCAGGGCCCCTTGTTTTCCCCTTCCCCTCAGACATGTGCCAGGCCCCCTGGCACTGTCATCCCTGCTTGCACATCTGCATTAACCTTTTCATCCCTTTTCCAAATACACAGATGCATGCATGGAAATATACATTCATCAGACATGCACTAAGTAAACACTCATTAAAAAAAATAACTAAATAAAAAATCTTGGGGCACACATCCTGTGCTCATAAAATTTTTCTTATCCTAAATGTCAAAAGGTGATCTCATTAGACCATTTGTAATTAGTGTGTATTGTATGTGTATAATGAATGTGTTTTTGTATAATGAATGCGAATCACAATTACTTATAGTAAATGAAGGCCGTGGACCTACTATAGAGCCATTTGAGTCATGCATTATTGTGTTTTTGCTTTCAACACCCCCTAGAGGTTTTACATTTGTACATAAATTGCTCTATAAATGCTCAGCTCAAATGAGGGAAAGAAAAATGCCAGTGCTGTCACATGTTTTCTATTTGTGGGTACAGTAATATGTTATAGAAATTATTACACTTGAGCAATTTACATAGCTTCTATGACAAGGTTATGGCCATAAAAAGCTGCTGTGAACTTAACTTATATATTGACAGAACAGGCACACTGCAACTAAAGTGTAGGACCTGAACTTTAAATATCCAAGCAGAGGCTGATTAAACAAAGACCTTTCACCAAAACTCTGTGGATAATTATAATGGTATACATGGAAAAAACTGGAAATCTGTTCAGATGTAAACAAAAGAAAAAAACTTAGGATAATGCTGATCACTTTTGCTGCTTATTTACATTTGAACACCAACTCTATGTCTTAAAGGAGAACTCTCGGGGAGTACAACTGTATGTGAAAAAAAGTTGAGAGTGTTTTTTTCTTAGCTGTCCATCATGTTTGACAATCTGATGAGTTCAGTGCTAAATTGTCATTTACTGAACATGAAAGTATGCTTTTGGTCCAGCTGCAGTCCCACTAATAGACAGTAGTTAAGTTGTGTTGTTGACCAGTCGTGTGATAGAGAAGTAAAAGGACAGTGTAATCAGCTTCATTTTCCTCAGTAAGAAGAACTCAGCAGCAGAACTGTGGTGTGGGAGGTGATTACTGTCCTGGTGGTCAACCCAGTGAACAACTTTTTACATTTACATTTAGTCATTTGTCTGAAATGAGTGTTTGCTAGATAGAAACTTTGTCTCAGTATCTTTGTACCTGCTACATGTTGGCCGCTGATATTTCCCTTATCACACTCAACCGAACTGTTCCACAATTCATTCACTTGAAAACTTCCTCCTTTCTATAGAGTGATATTATGTTTGTCTTATGGCTGTAGCTGGCTTTCTTCCTGGTGTATTATGCAGTGTCAATGGTTGTTGTGCATACAATCTTACAGATTCTCTCCTGAGTGTATTGAGTGCTGGGTTTATGGCTCTGTGACCAGAAATATGCACTAATTTATGAGGCAGTTCATTCTCACACTCTGTATTTACTCACAGAAAGATCATGGATTATTTATGTCTGTTACTTCTGTAACAAATTCTGAATAAGCAGCCAAGATTGTACAGGCTTTGTCGATTTTTCTGTTCATTCACTAGATAGCATCTAAAATAAATGTGCTATGAATCGCGGCTCATTACAAGCCAGTAAGGACGGCAAGAGAAGTGCAAAGCGAGATGGGTGAGCAGGCAGAAGATGAAAGACCAAGATGGTGTTTTATTCCATCAGCTATCATGTACAGTTGAGAGAGGCAGGAGAGAAAATATGGTGAGTAAAAAGTTGGAGGGAAAGACGTGGACATGCAATGAGAAAAACAAGAAAGAAGACCTAGAAGAGAAAGACACTGTAGTTGAAAAGACACAGAAAATAAGAGAGATGAAGAGGGGCGTTTGTATGATTTTTCTTCCTTAAGGTCGAGCCTGCTCAACCATCGTAAAAGAGGGACAATTTGCACGCACCATAAAGGACATTTATGCTCATTGCTGTGTCCCAGCAGAACCCCATTGCTCTTTGTTTTAATTGTCCATGAACAAGGCATTGTTCTGCAAGATCAGGGTCTGGAGAAAATTTCCTCAAACTCGCTCATTGTTACAAGGAACACATTATAGGGCCTTCATTATTTTCACTCTGATATAAAGAATATGTTATTTGAATTTACATAATTCTCAGAGCAGCTTCGAAGCCACTTCTATAAATAGCTTTATTCAACACAGATTCAAATGAAGGGAGAAGTCATAATCTCTTACAGTGTTGTATCTTTGTCTTTCTCTCGTAGCTCTCTTGTGTGTATTTCCACACACACACTAAACCTCACAATATCCACTCTTTGTATATTTTGTATTGGGCTTGTTATGCATGTCAAAATCATCCATTTTTTGATGAATGCTGTGTGCATACTAGCCAATGGGAAGATTAATTTGTTGTTCGCTTGCCAGATCCATCTTGTAACGCAGACGACTTTCTGCTGACTTTGTGCCGTTCTAAATGAAGTTGTTGTGTCGTACAATTGGCAGGGGGTTGTCCCACTTTTGAGCACTTCGCTTGTTTCTGAGATTGGCCTCGAGGTGCTGTGACACAGCTTCCCTCCATCTCAAGCGCACAGAGTCACACATCCACACACTGGCGAGCAAACACAGACAAAATCACACACAACCCCTCCTCTGAAATGCACTTATCCTCAGCCTGGTTTGCCCTGAAGTTTGGTTAAAAGTGTTTTATAAGCTCTTGCTGCTTCTGCTTGGCTAGCGAGGCTGTGCCTGAGGACATACAGTTGATCAATGTGCCATCACAGACAGAGGCAGCACTAACGGCAGCGCATGACCGACTCCAACCCGACTACTTGGGGTGTAATAATTCTATTTTGTGGGTTTTTGGAGTCCAGAGGTTAGGCACAATGCTTGAAGAACATCTCTGTTTTTGCCTGCTCGAGGAATTACATTTACAGGCAACTCCAGTTTCATTACGCTTGATGTTGGCACAAGAATTTGGAAAGGAAGGATGTGATATATTAGCAGAATGTTAATCCCAAAAGGATGATAAAATGTATTAAAAAATGAACCCTTGTTAATTCTGGTGTTGTTGGTGTGTGGCCCTGAGCACAGAACAGTCCCTCTGTTATTCAGTATTCACCAACGGTAAAGTTTATGTGGTTTCAGAATTATTTCACTACTCAGCCTTCTTCTACTCCCATGGCCGGACCACGCTGCTGGGCGCTACAGTATCCATAAACCCAGCCCGCAGTCTCTCACCTCTCGCCTCTCATTTCTCAAAGTATTAATAATACAAAGGCATCCATAAAGTGGGAGCTGTGCTTGTATTAAAACAGCACTGGCCCAGGATATATCCAAGGTCACCACAAGGCTGAACTATTATTCTCCCTGTGCACAGTGAGAGGCGAACCACCGGTCATTCCAACAGATGGAGGTGAGGGCCAAGACTGAAGCGCTTATTTCTCTCTTTTTTTAAATAGGCAATGAGAAGGCCATCAGAGACCTCGCTGGGTTGTGCTGCGCGTAACCTTTTTATGCAACAGCGATGTCATCTGCATTCTTTGTTGTGTTAAGAAGAGTTAAATGACCTCTTGGGATGGGTATCGTCTGACCTTTAACCCACAAGGATAATGAATGAGATGAGGAGCGTCAGGTATAATAGACTGTTGAGGTTCGTAGTGTAGCAGAGGGCAAGTAGGCCTTTCATGCGCTGGCTCTGCTTTGCTTCCTGTCTTTTTCTCATTGGTAAAGATGATGCAGACACAGAGGAGCAATTACAGAGAGAAACAGACTTCCATTTCCAGCTGACAATGGAGTAAAAGGCCTTGGCCTCCTTGCTTAGGCATGCGGACGGCCAGAGAGTTACAGGAAGCAGGAGAGGGTGACAAAGGCCAACAGCAACCAGCATCTATTCTCAGACTAATGGTCCTCACAGGTTTTAGAAATATGGTCTTGAAAATGAATTTCATGATGTTTCTATTATTCATTAATTCCCAGACAGAAGTAGAGAAAGTGAAGGCGGAAGAGGCAGGCAGGCGTCTGTGATTATTGATTGCAATGCTGAAAATATAATGAAGAAGATATGAGGATTGAGTTTTCCCTCATACATTTCGTGCCCTCCACACCGACCTCCCCCTCCTCCCCCAAACTGTCACAACTCTGCGTCTGTCTCGCCCGGTGTCTCTGTCTCCGAAAGGGCACATTTGTTGTATCTGTGCTGTTGTGTCAAGAAGATGTGTGAAAGAATAGATCCCTTCTCCCCCACATTTTAAACAATCACATGCCGGAGAATTCATTTGTCTTGGTTTGGCTTTGTCTTGGAGGTGACACACAAGCGGTGGCTCCTTTTGTTGCTCAAAATTGATGCCGCTAACAGTGTAATAAAAATGTCCAAAACTTGCAACGCCGTTTGAGGAAGAGCTTCTTTTGTTCCTGGAGAAGCTCTTGTACAGAGGAGATAACTGCAGGCTGTGTTGGTGGCAAGATTAATATGTTGCCCAGTTAGACCAGGGTGTTTTCTCACTGCAGCTATATCTCTGGTGTCAACATCATAGCTCTTCCTTTGTATGTTCTCACTTTGAATTCAGCCCTTGATTGTACTCATTCTGCTGAGCGGTAAACAGTACAGTGCGCCAACAGAGAATTCATTTATCTTGATACAGGCTCCTTTGGTGCCAAATGATATTGCTGCCATCAGGTTTAAAATACTCCACAGTGACAGAGTAACCTCATTTAATCATTAAAGGTTGACTTATCAGGGGAGTGGGGATGATAAGTATCACACACAGAGTTTGCAGTAGCTCACAATAGCCTGCAGTGGAAGTGCCGAATACAACTGATGACAGGAGTTTAAAATAAAAAAAATGCTTTTAGGTGATGCATCAAAATAAAGAAAAAGCAGAATTACGCTTTTATTATTTATTTATTTATTTATTTACTGTATCTTTTTTTTTTTTCATGTCTCATGACAAACGGTAACCTGACACGGCTGAATTACTGAACTGTGTCTGAGGACTAATGAGAGAAATTTCCCCAGAGAATCTTTATCTATTGCTCCTCAGAGAGCACCTTGGGGACTCGCTCTCCTGTCTGTCACCTCCACACACACAGACACACACTCTTGTGCGCACACACCCCAGGTCCACCGCCCCACCTCTCAACACCGTTCTCCCCTCTGCTGTCTGCCCATCATCCTCTCTCCACTCCTTCACCCCCTTCGCCACCTCCTTCACTCACTGACACCCCTGTTTCCTCTAACACTATCATGTAGCACAGCCATTTCACTTTTGCACCTTGCAATTAAAACCAGAAGAGAGGCGGAGGAAAAGAACACTCTTATACTTTTGACCCCCCCCCCCCCTCCACCACCACCACCACCCTCCTCCTCCTCCTGCAGCAGATACAGCTCTCCTATCAGCAACACAGCATTTCTGGATTCTTTTTTTTATCATTTTTTTTTCCTCATATGTGCGACACACATGTACATGGTATGTGTTAGAAATCCGGAGTTTACGAGAATGGCAGGCATGGAATTAATTAACAAAGGAAATCTCACCACGGCTTTCAGCTGAGGTAGATAATTTCAGCTTTTTAGTTTCTGCTCCTACGATAGCAGGTGGAGGCAGATGTGGTGAACACAATAATAAAAAAAGGTAAAAAGTGAGATTTGTTGTGCCAACTCGAGAAGTCCGTTCTCTTCTGCTGCTGCTGAAAACTGATTTAACTCTTGTAGACAGCATGTCTGTTCAGAGAAGTGGTTTAATGCAGTGGGCAACACAGAAGTCTTGTCCACCATCACACACACACATCACACACACACACAAACATACACAGATCACATGCAGGCAAGCGCACACACAAACTTGCACACTGTCACACACACATACACACACTTGTAAAGTCAAAGAAGTGTTTGATCTTTGGTGTTGCTATACTGACCTCTGCAGGATCCTCCCCCAGCTCTCTTGTGGGTTTGAGTTTGTGTATGTGTGTGTGGCCTAGCATAACTGGTTTGTGGAATTTGTATGTGTGTGCCGGTGCACAGGTGAGTCAGAATTTACTGTAAATTTTCACTAGCAGCTGAAAATAGTCCCCAACAAATGCATAACTTACTCCTGGTTCTGTAACATTTGGTAAAAACTACAGTGCCCAGGTGTTTTAGGAAATAATTCAGCCTTTTTTGAGAATGAAGAATATATTCATGACAGTTTTTAAAGA
Source organism: Toxotes jaculatrix (assembly GCF_017976425.1). Classification (NCBI taxonomy): domain Eukaryota; kingdom Metazoa; phylum Chordata; class Actinopteri; family Toxotidae; genus Toxotes; species Toxotes jaculatrix. The sequence continues at coordinate 9,724,902 of NC_054415.1, read as the reverse complement.
CTGACGACTTCAGTAGAAACAAGTGGACCTCTGCCAAGCTGCTGAAATTTTTGTTCTTGGTGTTTTTACAAGGTTCACAGGTTTTCTGCCTTATTCCTTAAGATCAAAAACTAGCCTCAGGAATGCTCAAACTTGAAACTTGAAAATGGAAGCCATGGAAGCACGCATGTTTTAAGGCTTGGAACAATGACTGATCATATTTTCAGATGTTAGAGATGATGATCAGGCTAATTGGACTGTCCACGTGAGAAAAACCTGGTCTGTTGTGTGTGATTTCTGAGGCAGAGTAATCCAGAAGCTGTTCATGGTAATTAAGATTTCTCACATAATGCGGGTGACCCAGGAAATGACATTGCTGCCAACGAAAATGAAACAGAACAAGTTAAGAGCACCATCTGTGTTTTAATAAATGTGAGAGTGGTCTGTGCGGTGACAGTGTTTGGATGGAGGAAACTGGTCAACAAACAGAGCAAAACTGCCCAGTGTAATCTAGACCTACACACACATACATGTACACAAACTTTCACACACACACACACACCAAGGCCCCATGGGAGAACATCATCACACATCGAGTCAGAGATCAGGGCTATGTAAACAAGAGTTCCTGATTAGTGTTACATTACTGTTCAATTTTTTATTTGTTCCAAATTGGAAATCGGAGGACGCTGTGTTTTTGCCCCCCTCCCTCCTCGTATGCCTTGATATTAAACATGGATTAGCAATGTCTAAGCTCTCGTTGGCCAGACGCGAGGGGGGAGAGACACTTCTCTTCCCCGTAGAGGCCATTGATTTCCAAGCTACTTACGCCCTGTTTGTATGTACGGACACACTGGAGTGTAAGCTTGTTAAATGTGAAGTGCATCACCTGTCACCCGGAGGTCCCCGTCTTATCTTCCTGGGGCTTATCAGCACATAAACACACACACATGCACACAGAGTAAATCTGGGCATTTTGCAAATCAGATTTAGATATTCTATGCACTGCAGCATCCTCTGACAAGGCTGGTTGTATGTATCAAAGTCTCATCTGTGATATCAGGCTTGAACATAAGATTGGTGGGTGACATGGAACAGACTAAATAGGGTGATCATCCACCTGCCATTCTTCCTCAGGCCCTCTGATAGATGCAGCGGCAGTTGTATTTTCATTTTAATGGAGCGCGGTTACATACGAATGGTGTCGGGTTATGCATTTGATCTGCTGTTGGTGTTTTTCTTTGAACTGGCTTTAGAACACGAGTCGAGAGCTCCTCCGTAGATTAAAATTTGTGTCATGTCATTTCAATCAGGTGATTATAAGTGCACAGTTTGACTTGACCCCAAAACTACTCATAAGGGAAGAAAATTTTGATTATGTCTCTCGGCTCCTAAGAAAATAAAAGTTTGTATTTCTCATAAAGCAAGCTTTCTATCTGGCCTTGGTGTTCAATACTGAAGGATAGCCCAGGTGATTACAGTCGGTAGTCTGCTTCAGCTTATTATGCCAAAACATCACTGGGCCCTTCTCCAAATATATCATAAATAATTATTACAGAGTGCATGTTCAGTGCTCTGGGCCATGGATATAGCTTGTTTAGTTTCAAACACACCCCAATCAATATAAGCCTGTCATCTAAAATTTATGAGAACACCAGCTTGTATTTTATTTATTTATCTATTTATTTATTTATTTATTTCATTTGGCAGCTTGCTTTCAGCCTCTTGTTCTTAACTAATCTTGCTGAGTGTGTGTACCGTTTGTGTGTGTAAATTCTAGAAATTGTGCATACCTTTGTGTGCATGCAGTCAGTGCGTGCGTATGCGTGAGCGTGTGCACGTGCTCTGCAGCTCGGTCCAGCAGGCAGCACCACTCGGGGGACCCTGGAATTATGGATTGAGGACAGGAGTCATGCAGTGATTGACAGCCGCATTCCGTTGGAGGTGATTAGGTGCGCGAGGCCCAAAGAAAACAGACATGATGGAAATTTCAACATCCCTACTCTAATTTCTGCAGCGGGTAATTATGATACATGATGATCTGCAGACATCACTGGCCACACAGCCCGCTGTGCTCAATCTCTCCTGCTCTCGCTGTCTCTCTTGTTCTCTCTCTACCTCAGTAACCCACTCACACACACACACACACGCGCACACACACACACACACACACACACACACACACATAGAAGGAAACACACTTCCATACAAACTAGTGTCAGAAAGCAGTGGGGCATCATAATGCAGCAATGAATCTGGAGTGCATCTGTAATTATTGGAATCATTAGTAAATGAATTGCTTCTTTTATTACCCAGTTTTCAAAGCAATGGTTTGACATTGTAGGAAATTCACTTAATCAGTTTTGTGGTTTAGATGAGAAGATCAATTCCACTGTCAGGTCTGTATGGTAAATCTGAAGCTGGGGGTACTGTAGCAGGCATTTAGCTTAGCTTATCTTAGTATAAAGAGTGGAAACTGCTATCTGGGATCTCTGCTTTGTGGTAACAGCTACCTCCAGCTACATATTTCCTGTACAAACACAAGAATAATACTAATCATCTCATCTAAGTTTGGGCAAGAAAGAAAATAACTGCATGCCAAAATGTTAAAGTATTCCTTTAAACAGTGGTTATACAGAGTTTAAACTGTACACCTTGGAGTTAATTTAAATAAACTGTAGTCAAAACTGTAGTGCATTTTATTGATGGCGAAACTAATCAGGATGGAATTTAGCTGCAGCATTAAATCACGCCACTCGCCATTCAAAAATCAACAACCTGAACACACACATGCACACTCAGTCAAACACACACGCTCACAGACAAGATCAGTGTAAGCCACCAGTCTACCATCATTGCTCCCAAGCCACATTGGAAGTGTTATGATCTGAAAGTTACAATATTCCTCCCAACAGTTCCTCTCAGCCTCTCCTCTCTCATGTGCTCCTCGCTCTCTTCCCCTCCATCTGACAAAAGCTGCACGTCCTGCTCTCTCTCTCCCCTATGTCAGGTGCGTTTAGCATGGCTTTGAACGCCATGCCTCCATATTTTATTGAACACTTTGTTGGTTGATGCTGGATTCCTCCACAATGCCTGGCGATGGGTTCATGCATTAGAGATGTGCGCTCTGGACGGGGGCCGGAGGAGGATGGAAAGAAAATATAAAAGATTCGGGGGGCGGGCCGGTGTGTGTTTCTCTCTGTTTTGGTGGACAGTATAGAAGTTGTTGTTATTTAGCATTTCAATATTAGTTCATGCTTGCTGCAAAGAAAAAAAATCTATGAGTGTTCTCACAGATTCTCTCTCAATGATAAGAGCTCCACGGGTGCTGTTATCCACGGTGTATCTGACTGTTGGACATTGACTTGTTTTCTTCTCTCAGCAGGTTTGTCTATAATACTGTTTTTTCATGGTTTTCCTTGAATCTGTGCTCAGTTTTTGACAGTGTGAGGTATTTGACCACCAGGAATTGAGAGTGTCTGACAGTTGGTTTTACTCTCTGCCTCTCTTTTCTAAACCGTTGCTTTATCTTGTTACGATCGGCCCAGTATGAGAAAAACTAACCTGGACTGTATTGGTTACTGCCAACATTATGACTCAGCTTTGTGACCTTTTGCTTTCAACTGAAATACATTCTTGAATACGGCATGTATAGAAAGGGGTCTATTTGCATATCTAAGGTTAAGCCCAATTGACCTTCATATACAGTAGGTGCGAAAACACTGATTAATCCCCCAAAGGGGTGAGTGTAAAACACATATCTGCAACCTCCTGATTGTGATGTGTAGCAATAGGAAAATTAGACACTGAAATGTGTCAGGCCTTAAATTAGCGCTCCATATTTTAGTGCCATTTCCAACAGTGGCACGTTGCAAAGGCCTCCACAGACAAGAGGCATCTCACTTGTTGTCAGACAGCCTCCTATCACCTCTGCATCACTTTTCATTCATTTGCATAAGATCTTGATACTGTCAGAGCCATTGAGCTAAAAATTTACCCGATTCTTCTTTTGTTTTGAGGTTGCATCTTTTTTTTTTTTTTTTTTTTTACAATCACAGCTAAATAGTGCACAGCTAAAAAGGTAATCTTACACTAGCAAGATAATGCCAGTGTTTGTATAGCTGTTGGATTCTTGACAAGGCCTTTGTAAATGTGCTACTGGAAAATCTGTTGTTGGCTTTTAATGCTTCCCATTCACAGCTGCTTATTTGTCTGAGGGCTGCTGTAATTGTTGGGGCATTCTTTGACTGCGACGCCACAGCCAAACAGATGTTTCATTTACAACTAACAATTACACTAAGGAATCTCGGGGAGAGGAGATAAAGCATGAGTTTATTTAAACAAATTTTTACACATGACGTGTCCTCTCTCCAGCACCTCGCAGATTTATTTGAAACGAAACAGTTTGTGCTGATTCTCTCATTTACTTCTCAACCCCCTCTGTCCGGGAAGCAATAATCTGGCTTCCTGTAGACTAAACATAAAATTAAAATGCAATCTGGCTGTGCCGTATGTTTTATAGAAATCTGAAAAAAAAAGAACTCACATCAGCGACTTTTACAGATAAAAGTGCCACGGCTCGCCAAGTGAAAAGACGGATAAAAAAATGAATATGTCTTTTTTTCTCTTCCTCTTTTTGCCTTTGCATATGTTAGAGCAGCTTGATTAACGGCCTGGCCGTCCAAAAGCTAATTATTTTATTGAGTTGGGGGACGAGGTGGGATCCCACCCTGGGGATTTGGCTTTGGCTTTGGCTGCAAAATAGAAAAGGGCCCCACATGTGATGTGTGATTTCTCCCTCCTCCTGGTGCCCGTCCTGCACAGTGACAGCGGGATGAGCCCCAGGTATGGGTGGTCTCATCTCTCGTCTATCAATAAGGAGCTTACTAGCCGTACTGGAAATGGGAGGGAATACAATACCGTTGCAATTTGATTTTAAGCCCCACAGGTCAATCTCCTGAACCCCCTTTTCAGGCAGTTCCTTTTATCATTCTTTTTCCCCATCCCTCAACTCTCTCCTTTGCTTTCTCTTTCTGAGTCTCTATCATTCTCTCTTTCATTCACCCTTTCTGTCTCTCTCTCACTGTCTTTATCACTCTTTTTTTACTCTGTTAGTATGATTTTATTCTTTTCAGTGCCGCCTGTCTTTGGAGGTTTGTGGTTAAATCAAAATATGCAGCAGTCACAAGTTCAGACTATGAATGTCATAATGACATTTCTTTACTGTTTCCAGGGTGTTCAGTGTTGGATGTAACGTGTTACTCTCATTACTAATGCATTTATTTCCACACATGTAACCAGCACTTAGTTACTATACATTGTTTGCAGTTCATTATTTTTAATTTCCTGTTCTGTTGGGTTTAACTTGGATGGCTGCAATCATTTTTCTACAAGAACTGCGCTTAGGTAAATATTTCATGAAACCAGACTCACATAAACGTCACACCCTCCTGTATGTATAGTTGACAGGATCTGTTTTGTGTTGTTGGCAGTACTCTTATCCCGTCAGTACTTTCCCTTCATCATTTGACCCCCTTTAATATATGTTTGAACTTGTAAAATCCAGCGAAATACACCATATGTCCAGATCATCACAGAAGGCTGTCATCAAAGTGAATACCCAGCATGCAGTGTAAGTTCCATCAGTGATTCAAGATTTGATTTTTTTTTCCTCTAAAACTAAAGAATTACATTACATTAATATTATTTAACCAATTATTTCTAAATTAATATTTAGAAAGTACCTATAATGTGTGCCTCTGTGTAGACATGCAGGCCTGCACATACTGTATGTGTCTGCACAGTCGTGCATGCGCCTGCCTTTGTGTGTTTCTGCATGTGTACACACCTGCATGGCTTTGCCTTGTGTCTGTGTCACTGTATCGGTAGTATCTGATTGACCTTGCACCCCTGTCAACAAGATGTGGCCCCTGGGCTGTGAGCTCCAGAGAAAAAAAAAAAAAAGGAGAATGCCTTTATTGGCCTCTCTGTATCGAAGTCGGCCTGCGTGGTGGACAACAAATTGGCTCCTTCATGTCTCCTTCTCCAAATGCTAAGGTTAGGCTTTAATTGTGGCACCTGGGTTGGAAAGCAGCAGAGTTATAGACAAAATAGCGATGCTCGTGTCAGTGGACGTGTTGTGAATAGTTCACATAATACCAGTGTATACACAGTGGACACAGAGCCAGCCACCTTTGCTCCTCTCCCCTGTTCTCGCTGAATAAGAATCTGACATAAATTCTGCACATATAAAATTAGTAAATGCCACTGTAGCCGTAGTTAAATATCACACAAACCCCCGGGGAGGGTGGAGGGGGGGTTGTGCTGGCAAGTTACCTTGGCCTATTTTTTGTGGGGGGGAAAAAAGCCAGGGGGAGGGGAGGGGAGAAAAAAAGGGACAGCGGGAGGTTAGAGAGAGAGAAAAGGGTGAAGGGGAAGGAAAGAGGGAGGGGGGAACACCTGTACATCGTCAGAGAGGGTGGGGTAGGCGGTGGTGGAGGCAGTGGCGGGCTGCCTGTGACAGAACGTTGTTTTCAGAGATGAAGCTGTCATGCTTCACACTCCCTCCTCTCCCCCTGCTGCTCTCCTTCCTTTCTTCATATTGAAACTATCAAATAAAACAGCGTCGTGCAGAAACCTCTTTCTTCAGCCTCTCATATGGCATCATTAGAGGTTAAGTGCAGTCTAATCTCTCCCCTAATAAAGTTACTTTGAAGTGAGGAAAAAGGGTGGAGTGGGGCCAGGGGTTGTTCACACAGACTATTTAGTAAATTAGCTCAGCCCAAGCGTCACTGGCGAGGCCTGGAACCCTGTTCAATGTGAAATTTGAACCACCCTCATGCAGTTATCTTGAATTGCGACACAGCGCAGCAGTAATTCTTGGTTCCTGGTAAATTTGATTGTTGGGCTGATGTTTTTTCCAGGTTTAGTTTGCAGTTGAAGAACTGCTTTCATTTGATTGGTTGATTTTATGATGTGATGGCCATTGTTTCACTTTCGGCTAAATGTAGATAAAATAATTGTTATTTAATATCCTTGTCGCTCTCGACAGCAAAGTTATTTGAGGTTATTAGAGGAAGTCTTGCTTCCATTTTCATCCACTCACATTAATCCCCTCCTGCCTCCACAGCGCATCACAGACATTTCATTTACCCACTCCCTCATTCTCCATCCCTCAGTTTCTTTTCCTTTTCTGTATTCCATCCCCTCATTCCCACAGTCGATCCCTTGCTGTGCCCTAGCTGGCCCTTCCATCCTTACACTTCTATATACCAGCCTGTTGCTTCCACAGCCTGAGCCTGGCAAACTGCCAGCACTGGGCGGGAATGCCCCCTCCTCATTAATTTACCAACAGATTGCCGTGGGCTGCTCACAGTTCACCGAGAGGGTGTTTACAACAGTTAAGTGACGAACTGACAGCCATTAAAACCTTAATGTAGCACAGCATCACAGAGCAAAGACTGCCCCTGTTTTGTCTGGCACACATGATGATACAACAGCCAGAGCTGCACGTGTTGTTGGCATTTCGCCTTAATTGGAAGCCCTGGGCCCCTGCCAACACCAGCAGCCAAGATACAACAGGTCTGAGGCACACAGGGCTGCCAACAAACAAATGCACAATGACAAATTCACAAGTACCATTTTCCAACATGAGTGACGTGTATATATTGTACATTTGTAAATTGTAAATTTGACTTCTTAAAAGTCAAAATGGCATTGATATAGATTTATTATTGACCGAATATGTTCTAACAGGAAATGTCTGTAGCCTTATTTTATTAATTGCTCAATTTGCTTCAAAAACATTGGTGGATCATTTTCAAACTATTCCTTTATTAATAGAAACATGAAGCGCAATTTACTGTATGAACGATTAATGTTAAGGCAACTTACCTGACACAGTACAGCCCAATGTGGTAGTGATTTGCAGAGTAAATGTTGTTGCGCTCACATGCGTCGACACCACATGTTTTCTGTGTCTTTGGTTGGAAATTGGAAGGGGCCAAGATTCCTTCTCCAAAGGGATCATGTGAAATTACTCCAAACCGTTTAGTGTCCAACACACAAAATGGTGTTTCTTGACCATATGGAACCCTTTATGTAATATTTTCCTTGTTGATATACAGAATCTATAACAAATGATAATGGTTTGCAGCTGTGGGATGGATGAGGCATGGTGTCAGACGATGGCTTGATGGCTTCAGTATGAGTTGTGTGCCCAAACCTAATGTTGCTCTCCGCCCAACAATACCTGTCTTATTGTGAAGTTTATGATTTCTTTATAATGTCCAGTTAGGCTAAAGTGGCAGATGGATTTGAATTTGGGGGATTTAGAATTAAAGTGAGTAGGTGAATACAGTATTGAGGAAGCTCAAGGAAGCACAGCAGCAAGCTAAGCTCAAATCAAGAACTGTGAAGTGCAATCAATCCACTGTTGATTTTAAAATGGATGATAAGTGAAGTAAACAGTGTCTTGGAAAAGCATGTTGAATAGGAGATTTGGAAAAAATTAATACTAATGTCACATTGAAGCACAGTCTTTTTTAGCTTGTTTCCTGCTGTCATGGTATTGATTTGATCTTGAAAACACAGACAGATTGATTTTGTTTATTTATTTCTTTATCTATTTTAAAGTTGAGAGCCTTGATTATACCTTCCAGTGTGTGACTGAAACACATCAAAACAATAATGACTGCCTATACCTTTGCAAGACTGAACAGCTGGTAACTGGATGATCACTGATTTATATGCATGTAGATCCTGTTTTCAACAACAAATCACAATGGAAGGATACAGATGCTCATCATGATGTGACAGCTGCTTTTCCTCTATTGTCACCTCAAGGAAGGTGAGACAGAGATAAATTGGAGATGCTGGCAACTTCCTTTGTCAATCACTTCTAGCAAAATCATTCCTGGAAGGGACACAGGCTGGATGAGAGGAGCTTTGATAGAGAGCAAACAGAAAAGAGGAGATGGGGTAAAAAAGGCAAACTATGACAGCTCTTCTAATGTAGTGCATGGAAACATGTCCTCTGGGAAAGGTGATATACTGTCGACCACCAAAAAATGTAAGCGAAGCGGTGACAAATTGCATTACAGGGCAAATGGCCGAGTTTTTGAGAGGGTCCAATTTGTCGTCTCCAATAAAGGCTATTGGTGCTCAACAGTCTGGGCTCATTGCCCAATAGCTGGTTAGAGCCAAACTGATTGGACGTAATGTCTGACAGCTGTTGGGGGTCTACACGAATTGAGTCAACTTCTGCGTGTCATGCCAAGTTTCTGTACATCAATATGTATAAGGCGAACATAGAGGCCGAGAGGGCAAAGGAGAGTGAGAGCAGGAGAGGCTGCTTTACAACAAATGCATGGCTGCCTGTTGTGGTAACGAGAGGCCCCATCTGGCTCTGCTTTAGGCTCCCCAGGCTCCATGTGTAGACAGAGAAGAGGCTGGCGAAGGGGGGGAGCAGTGGTAGTACGTGAGGTTGGAGGGTAGGCTGGGTGGGGGTGTTACAGAAGGGACACCTCAGGCTCTGGAGGCAGTCGGGTGAGAGAGTGTCTGGGTCAAGAGGGTCGACTCTATGGACTACCTCAGGGGCCTGGAGTGTGACAAATGGGCTAATGTGGTAGTGGCAGAGATGGGTGGGCATGACATTATCCCTGTAGGATGGGTTTAGTGAATATATACTGCATCTGTGCATGTGTGGAGCCTTGACCGAAGTTTTCTGAAATGAGCACGGTGTCCTGAAATGCAAATCATCTGCACTGGGTACAAAAAGTGAAAGAAGTACATGAGTGAGTCGGTATTACTGGAGAGGGTGTTACCATCAGGGTAGTGAACAGCCATACACAGTGCTCTTTGTGTTCGTCATATATGGTTACACCCGGTGAGATGCTAAATGCTACATTTATTTACTGTTATGAGACCCGGTAATGGATGAATGATTCCAACTCACCAAAACAATTACTGACAACATCATCATCATATTCATCATATTTTTTTCAGTTTCCTCTGTCAGAGCAGTAGTTCACATCTTAATGATTGTGTAGCCAACTCAACACGGGACACACATAAACTCCAGATTTAGGTGTCAAATTCCTGCACTGAACCTGTTTGAACAGGTCCTGGCACAGTATAAAACCTGCTTGTGCATGTGTCCTTGCTTAACTTGTGTGTTTTCATTAATGTGTAGACAGACTGTTGCATGGACGTGTGAGGTGGTTTAAACCCCTGGGCTTTTAGTGGATTTCAGATCTCACTGTCACTGATTATCCAGCCATTAGCAGTCTCTGTTTGTTTGATTTCCTCTATCGATTAAAGGCAATCCCCAATCAAACAAGCTTTATTGATGAAACAACACAACCTCCCGGTCCCTGGATAAACACAGCACGGCTTGTTGTGTGCGCTGCTGTTGTTGGGGGCAACGACACCAATCTGTTCTAGAAAAAGTCTCCACATTTCATTACGTCTGAAAGCGCCGCTGTGACTTCCCCATAAGAGACTTGTAGAGGAATTATCTTTGACAGCACAAGCAAAGGCATGTGATTAGATGCCATATTGTTAGCGCTGCCATCTTTTACATACAATATTTATCCTATTGATTTCTTTTGATTAAAAATCTAAGCAGTCAGCGTTGACTTGTCACTGAGAAAATCTTCACATTTTCCTCCTTTGTGAGGGATGTGTGTCATGTGGATTAATATTTCAAAGTCTGGTAATTCATTTATGACAGGCTGTGGGTTGTTACCGGGGAAAAAAAAAAAAGGAAAAAAAAAACGACTTTTTTTTCACAGGGCATATTGAGAAAGAACAAGTACCGTGTTGCTGTTGATGTTTTCATTTATGTGTTTGTCAATGAGGCACCATGAATTGGCAACGAGGGAGTCAGAGAGCGAGAGGAAAAGAGAATGTGCTAAATAATACAACAAATTGCATGGCAACTTTCTTCCTCTGTGTCAGGAGAACAGATTTGAATATCTATTATTTACACAAACATCTTGTTAGCTGAAGAGTAAGCAGTTTGTTTACTAAATATGTGTTTTGGGTTGGATGAAAACACAGCAGTTGCATAATTCATAGAGCGAGGCGTTGTTTGTTCACGTAGCTCAAGCATTGTAAAATGTTTTGGTGTCAGACACATCCCTGCACATTAAAAATAGACTACTGCAACACAGCAAAAGCTCCTGCTTTCCAGTCACTTATTCAGACTCACTTCTGCACATTAATATTGCAGATTGTACACTAGCACGCCAAAGCTTTGTGTGTGGGTGTTTGTGTGCGTGTGTGCACGCTTGCATGTGCGTGTTTTTACAGCCTGTTTGCTAATGCCCCTTGTCTCGGAAAACAGAGGAAGAGGATTTTTGCGCTCCTTCTTTCCCTCCATCTCTCCTTCCTCCACCACCACCACCCCCCCAAAATTAATCCTCATTTTAAACGTCTGCTCTGGTAGCAGATCAGGCCAGGTGAGAGATTGTCTTCTCTTCTCGCCTTCAGGGCATCTCAAGCTCCATTTAATCCAAATGCCAATTTGTAGCACACAAATAGGAAGAGGCTGCAGCCAGCTGCCTGGTTGGATGACTTGTTTGGGCATTTTGTGCACATACAGTACAAAGGTGTGTATTTGCATGTGTGTGTGTGTGCGTGCACACATGTGCTCCTCTGTATGAGGGTTTACACTGGGCCCTCTCAGCTTGGTGCATCTATAATTGGAGAGCAGGGAGCGTCCGGAGGTGTGGGGTTGTCAGTCACTGTTTAGGTTGCCCTGGGGCCCCTGGCACTCCTGTGGGTATCAAAGTGGCGCTAATTAAATGTGGGCCCTGCCGTACGGCCCTCCACATCACAGGGCCAATGGAGAGACCCTGCTCGGCTGTCCTCTCCGTGCCTTTGAGAATCTGCTGCTTGCACTAATTACCCATTGTCCAATTGACTTGCTCATTCTCATACACATTCAGCACACACACACACACACGCAGACACACACAGACACACGCATTTCATTCGCTATCCCTCTACCAACCCCCATCCCCACACTAACCCCCCCCCACCCACCCCATATTTATTATTTTATATTTTCCCTGCCCACTCTGTCTTTGGCTAGCCGGCCTAATTAATCTTATGGAAATCTCCTCCAGCCAAGGTTGGCCTCCGATGTTTGTAATTTGATTTGGGGTTGATAAAAGTGAAAGCTGGGTTCTGGGATGGTGAGGGAACAGTGTCATTTCTCTGTCCTCTCGCCCGTCCCCCTCCACATCCCAACACTCGGGAGACGCGTGGGGGCTATCAATCTTTCCCACGTGCCCAGCAAACTGATATCCCAGAAAATTAACTTCAATTAATAACAGAAATCCCCTGATGCGGCTGTGGAGGCAAGCCGGGGCTTTGAAGGAGAACCTTCAAAGATGTCTCTCTGCAAGTCTTTTATAGGCCAGCTGGGGAGGGGTTTTCTTTTCATTATCATCAGCCACCATTTGAACACTCACTTTTTCTTCTTCTTTTTTTTGCTCTGTGGCTGTGGACATTTAAATAAAACCGCTGTCAACACAAAAAATCGATCAGATTCCCTCTGGCAAGAAAAGCAAAAAAACAAAATGGCAGCTTATTATGAAACTGTGGGTCCAATAAGTCTCTCTAACAAGACCTTGTTTGTATGAACTGAGTAACCACTAAGGTCAGCCATCACATTAGCTTATTGCTGTTTAGAGTAATGATGGGGTTAGAAACCTTTGGGTAAAGATGAAGGTCTGACTTTAATTCAGTAGTGAGGTTGTTCTGGGTCAGAATTCACTGTGTTGTGGAGGTTCATGATTGGAGGCATTTGAATACAATATTCTAAACTCTAAAGATCCTATTTTTGATCTGAAATCAGAAAATATTTAAGCTTTAGAGAAGGAATTCTGATTTTCTTTTACTATAATCCTCATCAAAAATGCTAGTATATAAAAAATGGTATGACATTTCACTCTTATTCTTGTCAGTACGTCACAGCTGGATTTTATTTTGATTTGCACATTTCATCATGAAATTCCTCAAATCTCTTAAACCAGACAAGCTTTCAGGATTACAGGAATGAACTAATGTCCTTCTGGAAAACCACATGGGTTCAGATGATAGTGTTTGTATGAAGGAGCCTATGTTGTTGCTGAACTGTCAGGGTTTAAAAGGCCCTACCCACCCTTGGCCCTCCTGCACAGGTGTTTGTACTTATTCTCAACCTCTTCTGAAGATTTTGCTTGATTGACAGCTCCCTGACCCTCCTTTTAGCTTGCTGCACCTATTAGGGCAGGGAAATTATACCTTTATCTTTCTGATTGGTTCATGGAGTTCAGTGACCTCGTGTAATTCCAGCACAACTTCACCCAGCTTGAACCTGAGCAGATGTCAATGTTGCCCGAATAAGTGACCTTTAACCTGTATGGGTGTGCAGGGCCTTTAATATTGATCAAGTATGGAGAGCACCTTTAGTTACATTTTTATTGTTTTGTGATACACCAAGATACAAAGGAGGATATATAAAGTATTGCAAATTTCAGCTTTAAATGAGACAGTTATGTTTAAAAAAAAAGAATGCAAAGTAATTCAAACCTTATTTTCAGTCTTATATAATAAGTAAAATATTTAATTAAAAAAATAATTAGTAAATAAGTAGCATTTTTCCAATGTACAGTATTGTTCCAGTAATATTTAGTGATCTTTACTGCATTAAAAAAAAACTGCCTGGAACTGTAAATGGTCCTTAGCCCAGCAATAAATTTCTCCATGCTTGTTGTGTCCTCACACGCCCCCCTTTGACATCTATTCCCACAGAAGCAGCTTTACTTTAAGTGGCACAAATACAACAAATACACCATGCTTATCGAGTCACAGTCCCCTGCCACCCCTACAATAAAATACAATTCCGTTTTCTTCACGCCGTCTTCTGGAGTGCTAGTATGCCATGGCGGTCACGTCTGGGGAGAGAGCTCTCTGCTTATTTATTTGTGGCTGTTTCCTCGCCTGTCAGGATAAAGAGGGTAACACGGAGCCAGTCTGAGAACATAATTTCACTCTGAGTGCCTTAGCCTGAAGCGCTGAGCGCAAGCACACACATACACACCCCGCAGACACACACATGCTGTATACACAAGCACACACCAACATACACACAAGCAGCGAGAGTGGCTGTTGACCTGCTGAATAATGCTTTTCGACTGGTGAAGCAGTGCAATGTGTGTGATTCTGTGTGTGTGTGTGCGTGTGTGTGTGTCTCAGAGTGGCTGGTTAGCAGCTTAGCCCTCCCGCTGACTCCTGTTAAGGGCTAAAGGGATCCATGTCAACAACAAGCAATAAAGAAGATGCCTCATCCAGAGAGACACGCAGGAGGCAGAAGACGCGCGCACACACACACACGACATGACGTACATCCAGAATCGTAGCACACAAACACACACATAAACACATGTACACACAACAGACTTGGCATGTCTCAAATAAAATATAGATAGAGGTGAGAGTGTTTGAAGGGTCTATTAGCGCAGGCTGTCGGGGAGTGATAGGGGTGGGATCAGTGTCACAACTCTACTCCGCTCAGTTCGGCCGCGCTGCACGCTGTGGGGAGTTTGGAGAGCTGCCAGCTGCCTGTTTACAAGCCAGACGTACGTTTGATACTGGGCTGCTACCACTTGATAGCAGCCAAATCCCCTTCCAATGAAAAATAAACTAGAGGGCTTCCTCTGAAGTGGAATAGGCCGGCGCAGAGCAGCTCAGCTCAGCTCAGCTCAGCCAGGATGCTGTCTGAGAGCTGCTGAGTCAGTTTATTTTGTTGCCTGGGTGATCGGCTGGTTGGATGATTTAACGGCTTGCTGACTGTTGGATTGACTGACTGGCTGACGGACTGCTTGGTTAGTTGACTGAGCCAATCACCCAAATAAGTCTTGCATTTATCATCCCAAATGATTCATTTAGAGCCGTAATTTTTTACTTTTCTTGGAGCAAGTGAAAACTGGCTGATGTAATTTTATTTCACTTGTTTCCATTTAAAAGTAACTTGTTTCACTACTTTGATTGGGGAGAAACAGTTTTTGGTGCTGGCACTCGTTTTGAGGAATTTCTGCGCTGAACGTTCTCTGAGAAAAACAGTAAAAGTGAATAATGTCTGTAATGGACTTTTTTTTCTTAAAGTTCACTCAACTATATGGTTAGCTGATCGAGGTGGCTGGTTCACATTAGTTGTACTGGTTTTGTGTGACGCTGGATAAAAACAATAGCATCTTAACTGACAAGATGTGAAATGTAAACCAAACCATGCTTATTTCACTTGCCCACTTCGTTGTACACTGTACCTGGATTATTTTCTCATGAAGGCATTACTTTTGAAAATGACCACAATAACCTGAAAGAAGAGAATCTAGTCTATTGATACATAAAATATATGTTAGTATTCATTCATCCTTTCATAGTGCTTGGAGGCTGTGAACGTGGTACGTAAGATTAGCATCCCGCAGGCAGAACAGTGGGTGGTTAATCAAAGATTATTCAAATTTTTAATCAACCATTTGATCTGAAAATTATCTATAAATGATGCTCTCATAATGAGATAAATTAAGTTAAAAAAAATTCAGCAAGTAAACAGTAGTTTTTTTTTTTTTCAACCATTTATTCTGAGAAAATGATCATTTCAGACCTGTGTGTGTTTTGCAGTGGATGCTCCTACATAGCTCGTCACTCTGCTCTCTGCCCGAGGCGGTGCCTCTTCTCTGAGAAGGTTTATGTGCAGTGGCAGGCCCTCTGCTTATTGATCACTACCAATGTCTCAATAATCTCCCGGTTGAAAGCTGCTGGGTCCACATGCTTACTGATCACTCAGGTAGTGTGTGATTAGGTGGAGCACTCCATTGTAATTGCATAATAGTATGTATGTGTGCGAGTGTATGCGCACTGTACATCTCCATGTGTCTCTGTATCTCTCTCTTTTTGATCTATAACCACTCATTAATTTGCAGCAATGTTAATTAAAAACCCACTTCCTTTACATTCACTCTGGTAATGGAGGTTTTATTCACTTACGTCTCATGTACGTCTCTCCTTCCCGCCCCTTTTCTTCAGAATCAAACTTTTGTTTCCTTCCATATTTCTCTCCATCTCCCTCTCTTTATATTAAAACATGTTAGAATGAATTAGGGGTTTTTTGATATGAAAACTGACAAAGCATCTGATATCAGATTTCATAATCACTGTAATTTCATTCCGTTCTTTCAGACACACACATGCAGCCCAGAGAGCTACAGAAAGACAGTTGGATGTATATGTGGCTACAGAGGCCTCTGCTCTCTGAGAAGGAAGAGTGCAACACTTTTTTTCTTCCTCTTCTTTTTCCTCGTGCCTATGTATATTGTAGCATTAATCATTTTCTCCAAGCTGAATGTCACAGAGTCTGCCTGCTAGCCCTGAATAAACACTGTCATCCCTCTGCAGGAATAACCTTCACATATTGCTACTGCCATGTGTACTTGTGTGTGTTTGTGTGCGTGTTTGCCTGTGTATGTACAGTACAGTATGTATGTGTGTGTGTCCTCAAGCCTCACTAAAGGTTAGGGGGGCATGTAAATAAAAGAACAGTACATGGCAGGCTGTGAGAGTTCGCTTATGTATCTGTACATTCTCACCAGCCTTTATAGCACAGTGCTGTGTTTGATTAGTCTGAGGCAAGGTAGACGATCTCTCCTCACACACACATTCACACACTCACACACACACACTCCCTTTCTCTTTTCTTTCTGTCTATCTCTCCATGTGTCCCTTCCTCTCTTTCTTTCTCTCACTCCAACTGTTTCCCTCGTTTGTTTTCATTAGTGTGATTGCCTCAGTGTCTCCCTGACCTTCAGCCATCTTCAGTGCTTTCGCTCTCTCTCTCTCTCTCACACACACACACACACACAAACATTCCTCTGGATGATCACTTCTGATTTTAGTGCTCATATTTTCTTCCATGTCGGTTGTAGCAAGGCTGTAGATGTTTCGAAGCTGATAGCTCTCTAATACATTCTCGTGGAAGAAAAAAAGTCAGAAAACGAAGGTCCTTATTACACTTTCACTCCCTTTTTCCATTTCTTTTGAAGATTTCAAATGGACAGTGGGCTCCAGTGTTTCCTTCTGTGAAGGTAATATAGGAAAGGAGGGGACTGGAAAAGGACAGGGCAGAGGAAGGGAGATGTATTGCAGAGTAGCCATGACCTTCAGCAGTGATTAGGGACAATTAAGTCTTGAAAGGCAGTTTGAACCTTAAAGCCACTGGGAGAGAAAGATTTAAGGAGAAAGAAAGGGACAAGATTTTGCCCGTTGCCAAGGTGTGGTCATTGACATACGTCCACATGCTACATCTGTAACTGCTTCTCTTCACATCAGTATTTATCAGCAGCAGCGTGGAGACGAAAGGCTTGTTGTGTGGGGGATGGAGAAATGATTAATATTAATTCGAGGGCTGATTGAAGGCAGCACTCGAGTGAAGTGGCTCATGATGATGTCTCCTGAGCAACTCCCACGCACTGCTCCCGCCATAAGTGGAAAGAGGAGAGGAGGAGAGGGGGCTAGAGAGGAGAGGAGAGGAGAAGACAGGAGAGGATGCTAGAATTGACAGCGTGAGGAAGATGCGAGATGTGCCGCCTTCTGCCCACCCACTCTTCCCTCACCATGTTGCAACACTGTATTTCATCATAGTGAAAAGATCACCTATCCTCCTTAGCATATGAAGGGCCTTCAGGTGTAATAATTAAATCTCCATCTTGTTAAAAGCACTTGTGATTAGCATGCAAGCTAACATTGAAGCTACTATATCAATTGTGGCTAGCAGTTTGTTTCCTTGAAAGCAAAAACTCAAGTGTGTTTTTGGTTTTTCAAGTTGAAACTTTGCAGTTTAATGTTTGTTAAATTTCTAAACCATGTAAATATTTGTTTTGTAAAATAAAACAGCCCACAAGTAGCTAACAACAGCTGACGGTCTGAGTTGATTTAGATGGGCACTGCTGGTATTTTGCTTGTTGTAGCAGGAGTTTGCATCAAAAATAGGACACAAAGACTGGATTTGTGTGTTGCTAAAGGCACATGTGAGAAGATGAAATAAGTTCCAGGAAGTCCAGTTTGAGCAACAGATTTATTAATTTGAAGAGTTAGAAAAAGGGTGGAAGGAACACCTCTATTACAAGTCTGCATGCATGAATTTGATTGGCCAATGCACAGTTGTGTTGTCGGACGATGTTAAATTGTTTTGCGGCAAAAGTTCAACAAGTTTCACCTTGGATTTTTACTGCGGGATTCTTCTGCATCTGGACCCTGAGGACAGAGGGATTTGGGCAAGGAAAAAAACATTAGCACAATGCAGCATCATCCAGCAGGACAAAACGTCGGCCAATCAAATACACAGAAGCGCACATTCCTGGTAGATTACTTTCTGATGTGAATGCCATATTTCTGCTGCTTGTGATATATTTTTAGAGTTGTGAAATCCTGTCTCATAGTATTATAGACTGCTGTGCAGTATTTTGGCATCTTATAAAGCTGTCAAACTCATAGCTCTATAACTCAAAACACCTGCATATTTCATCATCTCACTAGTTCTGGAAACAACAAAAGCCCTTTGTTGTTTGTTGTGTTTTGTTTTTTTAACCCAAGGCAAAAGAAGTATTTTTTCTAGATGCCTGGTCAGTCTGGTGCTGGTTAAAGTGGTGGAATATGAGGTTTAAATTAGAGGTATAGGCTATGGTCAACTGTTGAACTCAGCATGAAATGACAGAGGATGACTGGCCTTCTTTTGGAAATGTAGTGTTTATTATGCACACAATACACACATCAAATTCATATTAAGTTCTTCTACAAGATTTCCTCATATATGTCTCTAAGTCATGACCCCATAGTGGAGTGCATTATACTCCTCTAAGTGTCAAAGCATTCACTCTCTCTGTAGTAACTTATAAAGGGTGACCAGAGGTGCTGGATTAAGTTATGCTAATGTTGCAGGGATCATCAGAGTGTACTGGGAGATAACGTGTTTTGAGGTCCACACCGCTTGGAGGTTTGATGCTGCGGAGGCTCGGGGTTGAACTGGTAAAGACAGTCTTTCGGGGAGTGTGAGGAGCAGAGGCTCACTGATGTAGGAGGCGAAGCCAGAGGGGCTGGATTGGTGAAAGCAGTGGGCAAGGAAGGGCACCCTTAGGTGCTATATGAAATCAAGAATGATTAATAGGCAAGAAAGACCAGGAGCAGTGCTTTGGAGCAGGGTTTGCTTAATGAACATAGCTAGGGGAAAAAAGAGCATGGTGGAGACTCATATGCATGCAAAGAGGCAGTCAGAGAAACAGATGTGGACAAATGAGCAGAGAGATGGACGAAAACATACAGAGTTGGGCCAAATGTACAGAGTAAGACAAACAGGATTCCACCTGTGGTTTGTACCTTAAAAGACCTTCAAAAATAACTCTAATCCAAACATATGAATAGCAACTGCAAAAGCATAAGTAACACACATATATTTCACTGACTTTCAGAGAGTGTATTTTGCAAAGATTTGTATCCAGGTCATTGGCACTCACATATCTAACTTAAAGCAGGTGAAGTGCCTGCTGAGAGGGAAGCGAGAGGCGAGGACGTGTTGCAGCGTCCATCAGGGGCTGACATTTATTTTGGCTCGTACAGCTGATGTAATTAACTTTTAGACCTTCCTGTTCGTGGCTGCTTCTCCGGGCAGGTGCGCCAAGCTAAACAAGCCAAAACTACCCACCCTCCCTTTCACCCCTTTAAACACATCCACACTAATTTGCACACACGCATTCTTCTTTCAGTCCATCTCTAATGTTACGCTTCTTTCCCCCCGCTTTTGCCTCGTTCTTTACCTTCAAATCTGCCCTCATTCTCACTTTCCTGCTCTTTCTTTCTTCCCGTCTCTCCCTGACAGTGTAGCGAGGTGTCTTCAAGCCTCAAGTCCTTGTAACCAACCACAGTGGCTTTCAGTTTCCCTCCATCAACACAAAAGCTCCTCCTTACTTTGTAACTATTTTGTACTCTGGGGAGAAGTGCTCAGTAGGCCTACAAGTTAACTTCAACCACTGTGACACTCCAGAGTTGCTTAACGCAGCACTTTTTTTTTCATCAGCCTGGCAGTTTTGCTTTGGAATGACTGACAACACACAGCCATCAGCTGCATGTTTGTACCTCGGATGTGTCAGGAGGACTACAAGAGTTTTCCATAAGTTTGTGAGTTTTCATAGGTTGTGCTCTTCATACACGAACTTGGATTTGAATTGGCTTTTGTGTCTGATGACAAGATGAATAAATGAATGAAAATGAATGAATTCCATAAATTTAGGCACATCTTAAAGACATGTCACCTAGACTCCTTCTCAGTTGCGGCATGTGCAGGCCACCACACCTGTGAGTAGCACTTGGCATTTCCCATGAGAGATGGGGTATGCAGACTGGGCCACTTTGGAATTCTGTGGGCATTGCAGGTGTACTTTGTAAACTGCCCCCTGCCTCAGCCGTATCATCTTTAATAATGAATAATGATGCCCGAGGCCTGTTTTGTTTATTTGCTGGCCTGGAAACAGGATCTGGCTTATTTTGCAAGAAGGCTGATACGAGGCAGATATGAGCTTATAATGGTTGGCAGATGCACTGGCCTGCGCCAGGCTACGGAGCGAGAGAGGTGTTTGTTTGTACAAGCTGATTTCTCAGACTAAACGGGTGTCGAGTCCTACCAGCTGCTTTGGATCAAAACAGTCAGCCGGAGCGGGCGGGAAGGGCCCCAGTCCACCTGGCAAAACACGATGAGACCTCGGCGTGACAGCGAGTATAACATCTCTGCTAACAAATGAGCAGTTTGCTGAGATGACACATCTGAGGGGGCCTGTCCTGTTGTCTTAGCTGTAAATTTAGGCAGAATTCAGTCACTGGGAAGAGGAAAGAGGGGGGGATCATGGAGTTAAAAAAAAAAAAAGAGACAAGGGGAGAATCAGTGGGCTCCGGCTTTGTCTTCAGATCGGGGTCAGACTGAAATATGGGATCTAACGGTGGCTACAAAAGCCAAATTCTATATTTAGTCCTGAGGTGTCATGAGCAGAGAGAAAGAGTCTTCACCTCTTCTTCTCTTTACTCTGTGTCTGTCTCTTCTGATACACACATCAGGTGATTGTGATGACAGCAGCCTTCCCTCACAAATCCACTTTGCTGGCAGATATTTTGTTCAGCACTTGTGCAGGCATTTGGTTTGAATTAAACGTTGCTTTCATTGTGCATGTGAATGCATCGCTGTTTTTGCTGTCATGCACTGTTGGTCATGGTCAGACGCCATCAATTCAGTGTCATCGGGTCTGAAAGAAATAGTAAATCACATTAGTTATTCAGGTAAACAACTTGGAGAATAGCACCCCAGAGAACTGTTGAGTTCACTCAGTAGTTTGCTTTCAATGGCACAACGAGAAAGAAAAACACGGCGAATGTGCTCATTTAATGGCAAGTCATATGTTAATTTTAATGACGGGTTTACCCGGTGCACAGGTGCGTTGAAGCAGAGGTTGCAGGAAAGAGGTTAATGCCCTCAGCAGCTCACACAAACTTTCAAGTACAGCGAGCAGCGAAGAGGGGAGGGGAAGTGTGGAAAGAGGGGAGAAGGGAAGAGAGGAAGAGGACAAGCAGAAGAGTTTTGAATGAGTTCTGTGTGTTCCAACAGGTTTCTGCATCTCTAGGAAACTTGCCGGTCTCATTGGCCAGCAGGCCGCTGCCTTGGGGAATACTGAGGAAATGTCCTCATTTTCTGTTTTTGGAGGCGCACCTCTATGCATGTGTGTGTATGTGTGTGTGTGTGGGTGTCTGAAGTACCCCAGGTGCAGGTGGGGTTTCTAGAAAATTCATTCATTCATGGGAGAAAGTTTTCTTCACTCAAGGCTGATTGTGTCTAAGTTGTTTAGAATAAATAAGAATAACAAGCTTTAAATGACTGTGTGATTGAAATGACGTTAGTGATTTTGATATTATCTGACATTTTATATGACTGTTGTTTGGTAAACAATTATAACTTCAAAAGTATTTTCTTGCCGGTTGTGGTGTCAAAACACAATAATTCCATATACCTTATACATAGAGAGAAAGATAAAGCCTTCATGAACTAGCAAACACTGCTTTTCTGTGTTTTTCAGTGGGTATAACTGAAGTTACTGGCTATGTTAACCATGTTCCTGTAATTTTAGGATATAGTTTCCTGCATTAAATGAAAATTCAGACATCATGTAACAATTTTTCATTCACATCGAATTTGAAAAATCGTTCAAGGTAAACAAATTCCGCCAGAGAGTGAGTTATCACCTCCTATACCTCCTCCCGCTTCTCTAGCATCAGTGTTTACCTCATCTCTCCTGCTCTTCACTCACATGATGAGCACACAGCGTCAAATAGTATCAATCTTTTAAAAGCCACGAGGACAGCATGGCTGCAGGCCACGGCATGGCACACGGCTTTGCTGCACTAGCTCCTCCTTTATTGCCTGCCTGTTACTGCTGGTGCCACTTCATAAATAAAGCCATTACAACTGGAAAGAGGGGGGTGGGGGGCAGCATTGTGTGTTCACATAGACAGACACACATAAACAAGTTGACACTCACACTCTGGGCAGGTACTCAGTCTCTCGTCGCTGGGGAGCTTTAACCCTGACCAGCTTAGTTCAGAGGCAAGGGGCTTTATGGGACATTGGGGAGCAGCTCCACGGCGTAAATAGAATATCCAGTGGTGTCTGTCCCAATCTCAGATTAAGCCACCAAAATCTCAGCGGTTTTTCACTCTGACAGAAGTATGTGAAGACACATGAATGTGTACATACCCTTCTACCACACACTTTCAACACTCGAAAAAAAAAAAAAACACATACACAGAGCAGTGTCTGTGAGTGGGTCCCAGTGCAGCTAAGGGTTTTATGCTGACACTAAAGAATGTGTTCATCTAGGAGTGAAGGGCCTCTCTCTCCCTGTCTGTTACCTGCCTCTCCTCCTTGCCGACGGACCGACTTACTGACTGACTGACTGAATGAAGAGCAGTGTAGTAGGGATCTGACAGCGATCTTCATGCGATCCGCAGCAGCTCCCAAAGGGCCCAAAGCTGAAGCCCTTTCCGAGCATGCTGGCGAAACATTACTCCAGCTGTGTGGAGCTGGCTTGCGGGACGGGCCCTGAGTTTAGAGAGCCTTGTACCTTAACTGAGAAGTCCCAAAAACGAGTGTGTTTTGTCAAAGTGTACTTCACCTAAAGAAACACTATTATCCCCACTGTTTCGGTCATTGGAGCTTGCTCTGGATAATTTAACTAGATGTTTCTGCCCTTTCCTCTACGTCTGTGAAGGAGAGCAAACCAGGAGGTGAATGATTCAAAGCCAAGCAATAGTTAGGGACTGTTTGGAGAGGACTGGCCTTCTTCAAAGCTCTGGTCCACAGAAAACAGAGGACTTTGTTAGAGACAGAGAGGGAAAGAGAGAAATTTAGTGCACCCAGTGGTTTCAGGGCACATACAAGATTAAATCTGTGCCGCTCTCTGCATGTTTTCTACTGCCCTGTCCTGAACATCAAGTGAAGGGAGTTCATGAAACCAATCTTGCTTGAAAAATAAAAAAAAACAAAGCACTAGGACTCACCCACAAAAAAACAAAGAGTTCAGAACGGAGTGGAAAGTTAGGGACAGTGGAAGATAAAGGCAGCAAAACAGACAAACAGAGGTGGTGTTATTGGATGGGATAGGAAAGATGACAGGTAGGAGGAGAGGTGGAGTACGTGCACCCCGGAGCATCCCTGCAAGAAAAACCAGAGAGGCTGGTAAAAGCTGATTTTGAAAAAGAATCAATTTAGTTTGACACAGTGTAAGATCTAAATATTTATCTCTCTGTCTCTTTGTTAGCTCAGACTGCTCTGGAAATACTTCTACAAGTCACTGATAATATTTATAGTTTTTACATATGGGCGTAGCACATTCAGAAGTGGTTTAGGTTTCTCCGTGACACTGGTTTTCGCACAGCGCAGGCATGATTGAATTCCAGCCTGCACATAAGTGTTTTTTGATCTAGTTGACTTGATCCTTGTGCACCGAAGCACCACCGCACACATGCCATACTGTATGCACACGTGTGTACGCACAAGCACACACATCACATTATACGGCATCAGCCAGGCTCAAAGTGGATCATTATTTACTAAACAGGTTGCCTAACAAGAAAAGACTGATTCCCCTGCAGGCTTGTATAAAAACCCTGGAAGCATGGCGGTGGAGCAATATCCATCATAATTGATGTGTTGCAAAGCAGATTACACACATTAGCGCACACTGTTCTAGCTATGACAGCTCCAACTGAACATGACAAATTCCATAATGTGGAAAAAAAAGGTATTTTACTCTCTCTGGGTATTAAAAGGCACGGCAACTAACAAAGAGGCATTTGCATTTGCAGAAGTAACTGTGAGAGCATGTGTTTGTGTGCGCATATGTTCGTGTGTGTGCATCCCTGTTTAACTGCACTTCCTCCGCGCTCTCATCTCTCCTTAATTACATTCTATTTGTTCCACTCGGGGCGGAGGGTCCTGTAAACTGTTTGGAGCTTGGCACAGCTTCCCCTGCTCGGTGACAAGACTTCATTCAGCACGGCTAATCCCAACATAGCATTAGCTACATGGATGATGTGTTTGAGGCCACTGACAGCTGCAGCATTATTTACTGAACACAGCACAACAGATAAGCCCATTGAAATTGCGGCAGCTCGTTCATTGTGGGGAGGCATTAAGAGTGTCTGTAGCTGCCTAATCAGTGGGCTGAATGCAGGAGGAATAAATAAGCTTTGGGAAGAGGGGCGGCTTGACTCGCTCACTCACTCCCTCCTCACTTCTTACTCACTCACTCACTCACTCACTCACTCTCTCAGTCACTCTCCTCTCACTCTTCTAATCAACTCAACAGCATTACGGCAAGTCTGCTACCGGAATTCCTGCTGTCCGGCTCTATTTCTGTACGAGTGTTATTAAGTTAGAAAAGGTTGTAAATAATACAACATTGATTTGCACTCAATGCCTTGATGCATATTATTAGTATTATTATTATTATTATTATTATTATTATTATTATTATTGATAAACTGTTAAAGTTTAGTTGTTTTTTTGTGCGCCACTCAATATAAAACTACGTTTACATTTCTTATTATTTTGGTCAGTAATTTTAAATGACATTTTCTTGCCCGCTGTTAATTTTATCAGTAAATAACACTTCATGAAGAATAAAAATTAATGAATGGTTCACTAGATTCCTTCTTGATAACCATAGTTTCATCTTTATTGATCTGAGCCTGTTTTGTGTTAGCTGCTCAAAATACATAATTTGACGTCATTTTAAATGTTGTTTCTAAACTGGTTCCTTGTGTATATTAGTAAAAGTCATAATTCATATTATTCCTACAATGTTTCTTTGAATTTTATTGAATATATCCTCTGATTGTGTGTTTCTGTAGAAATTATTTAATTTTCAGTAGCTTCCTTTTTGCCTTTGATTAATCCAAATATATTAAGAGATGTAATTTAAATTATTTTCCTCAGCACTAATTGTCATATTCATTTTAATTGTAAAAGAAGGCCTGAGCTGTGCTGTGTGTTTATGTGTGACCGAGCTGTTCGGAGCCATGTCGTTAGCCACACACCCACTCCTGACGACCCACTAATTAACACCCCATGTTAATCACTCTCAACCCAGCCAATAACCAGTGACATGCCATCATGCAGATCATTACATCATACCACAGCACAGCAGTCCATCCAAGTCAGGCGATATTTTCCCCTTCAGCTCAGTGTTGTGTTGTGGAGGCATCTCAGTGAGTATTTTGACTTATTTCACAGTATGACCCTGAACTATTTTAAGTGTTTTCCTGAACAGGAAGTTGGTCTTTAGCACAGCTGTCATTCACAAAGTGATACTGAGGTGATATGAATACTCGAACGGTGACAAAGAAACATGTCACCACCACCACCACCACCCTATGCTCCTCCAAACCATCTGTGGCTTTACTTTAAATTGATCCTGTATGTTTCCCCCAGCACTATAATTTCTAACAGCACATTTATTTTTGTCACCACAACGAGTGCCACATGTATTAGATCTAATCCATTTGCCCAATCCTACTTTATATACAGTGGTTTAAGTACATGTTGGCTAAATATCTTCCCGGTGAATCTGCCGTTGTGGCTGAAATAACGATTTTGATATAAGTTAAGCTGATTTGCTTAAGCTACCGAGTAATTAACTGAACTTAATCATTTCATTTCAATTCATTTCCATTACCTGAATTATTTTTCCAGTCTCTCCTATCTTTTGTAATGTCTGCCTCTGCTTTAAGCCCACTGTTGTCTGGCAGTGAAAGAAAGGGGCATCTGAACTCTGTTACAATACTGACCTCTAGTGTCAGTTTGGCCCGGCTCTGGCTGCTGTGTGAGTTTTAGATGTGACATTTTAGCAGGCTCATTGGTAGTCCTATCTAAGGTAATGAATCCGCTTTGGACAAACTGCCTAGTTTGAAGCTTTAGCCTCCAAACGCCTGGAGCAGGGATTGCCCAGGATAGGGCAGAGGTAGATTAGGAGTCAGTGTAATGAGAGACAAAGCATCTCTTTAGCTCACCCTTTGTCTTTGCCTCCATCCACCAAAGCCTTGAAGGAGAAGGAGAGAGATACTTCTCTGGCCAGTGGCAGCCACACGGGCATTGGCTTTATTTTTCATCATCCTCTTCTCCTCTCTTCCCTGCTGGCTTCCTTCTCTTTCCCTATCTCTATCTGCCCCCCCCTCTTTTCTCTGTCTTCAGCCGTGGATGCTGACACTCACTCATGCCAAAGCGGCCTCACGTCCTCGACAGGGGATTGTCAGATCTTCTAGAATATGGAAAAACACAGACGCTTGCCAGCCACACTGGTGTGCAGCACATGGTTAATAGGCATAATAGGGTCAGGCCTGCATTTAATAAACAATTACCCATCTATAATAGATGAGTCCGGCTCCTAAGGCCCAGCGCCTGGCCTGGGTCGAGAGGGGGAACAGGAGAGAGAGAGAACAGGAGAGAGACAGAGGGAAGATGAATGAATAATGCAGACAAGATACCCATCAGAGCACCCAAACGCAGGGGCCCAATGCAGCGCCAATTATCTTCCCCTGCTAATGATGATCATCTTAATGCCCTCCCCCAACACCCTCCTCACCCCCACCACTGCACCACCCTACACCCCCATGCCTAAATCTGACATTTACCCAGCTGCCCCTGCACCTCACCATGGGCCCTGCTCACCAAAACAGAGGAGAGAAGAGTCAAGCTGAAGTGGTAACTGTTTTTACACGTTGCTCTTCATTTTGTTTGACCTTTTTCTTTCATTTTATTTTGGAGGGATAGCAGAAGGCTTTCCTGGTGGCGGGGTGGCGGGGGCACAGTGGCCATCGCTCTGCTTTTGAATTACAAATCAATCAGGAACTTCTCTTCAGCAGCCTCCCATTCAGTCCAAGGTCACCCAGATTACACAAGGTTAAAGTGTGTGTGCATGCAGACAGACCTGCGGGTGGGGGGGGGCTGTCACTAGTTGGATTAGCATACAACTCTGACAGAGCGAGGGAATTAAAGGCAGCACAGAGCTACGATGGCCAAGCAAAAAATGGTCCCTGCTCTCTGCCGTATTTGAATAGACAGTCTAAGATACGTGAAAACAGAGAGGCAGCGAGGAAAAGCTCTTTGGCCCCCAGGATCAGAAGGGGGGGGACCTGTGGTGCTCAAGCTGACTTCTAGTGAAGCAGATAGGGCCCCAGTAGACATCTTCAATATGGGCTCTGGGAAAGATACACAGCCATTTTGGCTCCCTTAGGGCCCACGTCTGTGGTTATAATGGGATCAGAGCCATGACCCTCCCAGGACACCATACCAGTATTGGATATTCTATTAGTTTCCTCTGCAGTGAAAGGAAGTCTGTGCTCAGCTACTTTTCTCACTCAGAATCACATTTGTTTTACTTTTATGTAGCTTTAACAGTGACTAATCAAATTATTTAAAGTTTCCAGGAAGAGACTTCATTAACAGTTGAACAGAGTGCTGCTCTACTTATGACTATTGTAAAACCTTCTAATATATAAAACCATATACAGTGGATATCTTCTAATCATATCTAATGTTCTTTATGTATGCAAGGATATTGTAAGCTATTAACATATGCACCAAAAAAAAGCGAGCCCCATAATTGTTCCTTTTTACCATTTAATCCCAGCACTGGAAGATACAGCAGAGATCACATTAACATTTACATTTCTGAATCCCTCACCTCCTTGATACAGCTCCAGCTTTCAGCCCCAGCATCTCATCTGCCTTTACATAATATCAGGCTGTATTAATGCTACATATGGAGCTCCTCTGTCTGTGCTGTGTAGATTTACATTTTCCTAATGATGTGCTTTCATTTTTCCTTCACTATCCCCCCTGTCCTTCCCTTCACCTCCAGCCCACAGCCCACAGCCCACGGTGATTTAAAACACATACAACTGTACTGCCATTTTACTGCAGAATAACACAAAGCGCGGGTTGAGACACCTTTGGTCGCCCTGGCCCCATCTGTTGCACATCTGGAAGTGGTGCGCCGCACCAATAATTGGAAGTCAATTTGTTTGAAGTTATGTATTTGGCATCTGGCTCGATTCATAAAAACTCTGGAAATCGCATTAATTTTATAGCATCTCGAGAAGGCCCAGCCACTTTTTTTTTTTTCGTCTCTCTTGTGTTCCATTGTTAATGCACGTGGGGCCTTGCTAGTCTAATGACGTGGGAGTTTGTCGAGCCCTGGTCAGGGTGTGGTCCTTAATAAAAAACAGCACGGAGGCCGATGCCCCAAAGAATCAAGGGATGAATTACTGTGGCGCACTGGAGAGACGATACTGATTGCTTGAGTTGCGGATCATTAAAGGATTTGCTCAAATTTTGCCTAAGTTTTATAATTTCACCTTTAACTTTGACCTTAACCTCACATCATTTCCTATTTTTCCTGAAGGGAAAACTCATCCAGGGCCTAGTTTGCCACATTTCCAGTAGACGGGCTGACTGATTGAGAAGCACCATGGTGTTGTTTGTCACACAGCTCTGAGTCATGGCTGAAAATAGATATGACACTTGATGTTTGGTGCCTCACTGCCGACTGTCATATTGTTATTCCCACTCAAATTTCACCTAATTTGTGCACAAGTCTTGTCACAGTCCAGATCCTGATGAGGGCTTTTAGGTGGTTATTTTTTTCCCTTCGCTTTCTCGTATGTGTGGCAATGAGGTGCAATGAGACACACACCTGTGCGTGCATGCACAGTTCGGTGTGTGTATGTGAGTGTGTGTTATGCATATGGGTGCCTATGTGTTTGCGCTTGCGTGTGCACGTTTGTGTTTGCACACAAGCACATTTGATTAGGCTTGTTTGTGTGCCCGAGTGTGTGCGGCCCTGTGCGTGTGTGTGTGTTTGCTGTGCTCCAAAGTGAGTCACCTCAGCGGGAGGTGATTAAGAGTTGCCAATGGCAGGCTCGACAGGTGAGTGCATTGTAGCACGCTGGCAGCTGTGGCATCTGCGCAGGTGACAGCTTCTCCTGCTCAGTGGTGGTGTCAGTGTTGGTGGGTGGCAGGAGGTCTGACAACGTTGTTTTGGTGACAGAACGACTCCGCTGTGAGGTTCACGACATCACTTGCCTTCTTTAGATTTGTCAGTTTATACTGGGAAGTATAGGGAGTACCATGGACTTTAGCATTTCCTGCAAAGGCACTATTCTATATGTGGAAGTATTATTTACCAACTATTGTTATACACTAAAAGGAATTTTACTTTATCTGCCTTTTTAAATAATCCACCTCAGATGTTCTCTGTTGTACCATGTGCCTGTGTTGGGTTTCTTCTTATCGGCACACTGCACAGTGTGAGGATAAAACACAGCCCATTGCTGCCACCTGCTGTAGGAAATATGACACAGCAGCCCCTTTTATCCTATGAGTGAGGTAATTCATTCAGGGAGACCATTTTGCTGGGCATGCAATAGTAACACAAAAAGAAATGGAAAGATTAGTTTACAAGGTGTACAGTTTTTGGCAGATACTGTAACAAGCCCAAAACGTGAAATCTGTTTCTCATGTAAGAGATTAGCTAAAGAGCAGAGGAAGTGAGAAATGTCGGCTGTAGGATTGCGAACTTTTCCAAATTTGTTTTACATGTTCAAATTTATGTTCTCCTCCTCAACATATGCGGCTAATGTCTCTAACATAATGGCGGTATCGGATACCCGTGCTGTTTTCTCGATCCACTCTAGACACATCTCACTTCACTTTCACATCAGTTCCTGTGCGTTTCCAAACCCTGGGCTGATGAACTGTGATATTCCAAATAAAAAGTCGCTTGTTCTGATGTCACCGTTGCCTCATCCGACCACATTTCCTTTTGAAGCGTGTGCATAACTGGCCTTGAACTTTGTCCATGATAGCCTTTGATATGGAGAGAAATGAATTAGTTAGGAAATTTAATCTGACTCTCCTTTTTAGGGGAGAATGCTTTGCCTCTTGGGGCAGCCTGAAAAGAGTTATGTGGATGTGTGTGGGTATTATTGGGTATTATTTTTTTCTTATTTTGTATTCTGTCAATACTTTCATTAAGGTAAAGGGTATTCATTCATATTATTCTACCCCTGACTCTGACTGTAATCAATACCTTCACTACACTAATTGGGTTTGTGTGTTTTTCTCAAGTTTAGTTAGTTAGTTAAACGAGAAAGGAGAAAAAGAAAAACATCGAAAATCAAAATGTAAATTGAGCCTCTTGAAAATTCAGTCATGCTGACTCTTCCTTAGATATTCTCCGTGTTTTCTTAGCATAATGAAAATCTATATTTACCTTCCATAACTGCTTTGGCAAATTACCCATAAACATCACTCACCACTTTGTAGTTGGAGTGGCTACACTCCATAATGATTGATTGGTTCAGTCTTATTTGCGGCTAAAGAGGAGATGCGAGCGAGGAATTTTTCGATTTCTTTACAGAGAAACACACGCTAATAACACTCTAAAACATTAATTCAGGGAGGCTTTGATGAGAAATCCATTTGGGAAGTATTGGTGTGTGTTTTTTTATACTCATCTGTTTGTTGTATAATTAATGCATGACTTCAAGATTAGAAACTACATGCTGATGATTTTTGAACGATACAACTAGAAAAAAAAACTAGTTTAGAGATTTGTGAACATAATAAGGTCAAAGTTTTTATCGCTATGTTGCAAACAAACTTTCTTCAGCAAACTTCATCCATGATACAAACAGTTTGTAATCATATTCCTGCAGTGTGAAAGGACATATCTCCTCATCCGGCTTACCTCAAAGGAAACTTTCTTAGCTCTCAGCTAACAGCTCTCATAGCAACTCTTTATCCCTCGCCATTATTCATCCTCAAGGGCTCATCAGCTCACAGTAGGCTCATCAGAATTATTACTCCTCCTCTACTTGTCTTTATTAGCCAATTTCCCTCCTCTCTCCTCCTTTCTGCTACTCATTGCCAATCAGCCACCTTGTATGTCGGCCCTTCACCTTCCAGCTCGAAACTTTTCTGGCTTTGTTCACTCTTGTGAGTCCTGTTGTCAGATTACCACTGGTACATACAGTGCTTCTGTTTTTATCATCTTAGAAATATACTATTATTATTTTCAGTTTATTATGGGAATATATGTAGCAGTTAGGAATAAAAGTATTGTTGCGTGAGGGTGTATGAGTGCAGACCTCAAGTAAGTGATGTCTTTTGCTTGAGATGACGACAAGAAGCCAAAATCAAGTATATCAAAAAAGGGGTTTATTGTGTTTTTTTTTCCCACCCCGTACTAAGAATTAAAAAAGGTAACATGTTAGATAATATATATATATATATATCTTTTTTATGAATACATGGATTAAAACATATATAAATACATAAAAACTTATTTAACAAAAACACTTAAAAGACACAAACAAGATCCAGGACATGTTAGGCATTGCGGTGAGTTACATGTTCATATTGTTTTTCTTTTTTCTTTTTCTTTTTTTTTTTTTTAAGACGAAACTGGGAGTTTCAATAAGGCACATCACACAATCACAATCCTGGCAGCAACTGTTTAAAATCCTTTTGTAAAGTAGTATTATTGTCATTAAAAACTGACAGTTTTGGCAGGTTTTCAGTGATTATTTTGTATGTTACAGTGTACAGCTACCACAGTGTTTACCAAAAAAACAAAAAACAGCAGACTTGGTCATTTACATTATGTACATAAAGACTGATAAATGTCTCCCTTTTTCTTATGAGTCTGGTTCCGCTCTGTCTGGGAGGCAGAGAAACATATTTATTGTCTGTAGTAAAGTTTAAAAAGAGCAGGTGGTGCAGCAGAAGATCCTTGGGATGTTGCGAACTTGAATGCAAGTTTTTAGGCCAACAGTTCAACAAGAACTACACACGTTATATACAGGCACTTTCAGGGGCTCCGTCAAGTGTGTCAGCTGTCATTTAAATTACTTGCAACCTGGTGAGTGGTCATTATTGTATGCCCGTAGCCATAAGTCAGTCTTTTAAAGGCTCTGTGTATGCCCTTTAACACTGGAGATTACAAGCATGTTGTCATGAGGAGATAACAGGAGTATGTTCTGAAGAGGGGCCCGATTATAGGTCGTCACCCCCAGCAGAGCTGAAGCTGCTCCTACGGCTGCTGTCCTTGGATGCAGCTCCAGGCGAGCCGGCCGACAGGAGCGGGTCGGTGCCGAACGGCGAGAGCGGGTCATCCATCAGGATCTCGTCCAGCCGGTGCTCCTCCTTGAGCGTAGCGCTGAAAAAGTCTGTGAAGTGGGACAGCGGGTCAGAGAACGTAGTGCAGCCGTCAGCGCCGGTGATGTGATCCTGTGGCCCGCTGGCAGAGGGGATGGAAGGCACCCCAGCCACCACAGCTATCCTCTGGAGGTAGTCACTGTTGGGGTCCTCCTGGTAGAGGGGCGGCTGCTGAGGCTGCTGGGCCTGGGGAGATGACTGCTGTTGCTGTTGCTGCTGCTGTTGTTGTTGTTGTTGTTGTTGTTTGAGGAGATGGGAGGATAGTTCGACTGTCCCCAAGGCTGTGGCCATGTTTGGGAGGCCATGTGCTCGTGCTTGGATCTCAAGCTCCTGGAAAACAAAGGAAAAGAAACCATTAGTTAAAGATTAAATGAATTTCTAAAGTGTTGCTTAGAAAATTACTTGCTCACTTATTATGTTAGTCTAGATATGATCTGAATAAATACCTAAAAATGTGTGAATACCCAAATGTCCTCAGCTATGAGCCAATTTGTCATGACAATATAGCATGGAGTAACACTGGGACAATCCACACCACACCTTCTTAACATCTCCTCCACATACTGAGGTTATGTTGGGGAGGTTTGGGTTTTGACACGCACTCTTCTCCCACACACATGTTTAACACTAATCAGCTTTCAATGTCATCACAAAACCCAAAATGAACTTTATTAACTGTCCCTTTATCGTCACTGGTGGTGAAGATTTCCTGGATACTTTGTCATCTTTGAAGATGATTACAGATCTTCATGTCCCTCCCATCACCGTGGTAAACTCAGAAAAAACACAGTCTGTGTGTGCACAAAAGTGTGCGTGTGTGCTGATCTCTGTGCATGCATGTGTCATTAGGCATCTCTTCTGTTACTGCTCATCATCTCTTTCTAACCTGCTTCTATTTCCACTCAAAGAGCTGAGGTCATTGTCTTTATTCATCAGGTAATTAGCACTGAGCTCTCTGAGATTAGATCAGAGGGAGGGAGGGTGGACTCATGTAAACAACAGCAGGGGGGCTGGGAGGTTGGGGGCTGAGTAAGCCAAGTTTAGGTTTTGGGGTCGTAAAGCTTTGGAGGTGGAAATTAGCAGAAGTGTGAAGTACGTGGGGATGATGGAGTCAGTGAACCCTCTGTTTTTACCAAACTGATCTTTGGCATAATGAAACAGGAGACTGTTTGTTAGTAGCTCAATAATGTGAGAACTGAAGTATAATTTGGTGCTGCAGAAGGACTAAGTGCTAAGACATTAGTAAGATGATTGGCCTATATATATATATATATATATATATATATATATATATATATATATATATATATTTTTTTTTTTTTTTTTTTTTTTTTTTTTTTTTTTTAATACTCACATTGAGTCTGGACCACTTAAAGTTAGGAGTTTAGTTTTATTCAGCTCTACTTTTGTCACCTTCTCTTTCCTCATTTTTCCTCTCAGCGTGATTATGATTCATTGGCTCAGTCATAAGTTTTATCACTCTATATACCACAAAACACACTAAACACATAGACCTGTTGTTTTTTTATTACCTGGATCCTCAGCAGCAGCCTCCTGTTCGCTTGCTCTAGCTTCTTCTGTCGGCTCTCCAGCTCCCGAGCGTGCTGCTGCTCCTTCTGCAGCCACCTTATGTACTCCACCGAGGCCTTCAGGATGGTGCCTTTGTTCCAGCGCATGTCTCTGCAGAAAGGAGAAATGTAAAAGATAACCTTTTACTCAGAACACCCTTATGTCGGCAGAATATCCTCCACAATAAAAAAAAAAAACGGGGAAAAGTTTTAACGCAGAGGTTTTTACCCCTTTTATGATATGAATAAGAAATGGTGATTTACATTGGGCAATTATTCATCCTTGGACATTACATGGGGACACTGAATGGGAATTTTAATAGAATAGTTAAGTAGCTATGTGGAAAGTCCATTCTCGTACCTCCTTGTTCGGTAAAATTAATCCTCGAGTAAAAATAGGTGAGGGAAAATGAGCTAAGTAGGAAGACAGGGGGGAAAATGGAGCACTGGATTTAAGGTGCTAGAGTGCAAGTCATTCTTTTGCAGATCTTATTGCTTTTTTAAAAAGGAAGGGGGAACTGTAGTAAAATTGTCCTTTTCCACACAAGTGAGACATTGGTCTGATCAGCGGCTAATAATCTCTTTTATCCCGTGTTAATGGCACGATGACAACGCTAACCTTCCATTTAAATTTGAAGCAAAGTTCAATTGCGAAAGATGGCCGGTGGATTTCAATTCAGCTCCATACTCCATCTCTATGTTCCAATTGTGCTTCAAAGTTTGATTCAAATGGTGTGGCCTGCTTCTTTGCATTTGACCCTTTCCTCATCATTCATGCTTTGAGCTGAACTGCCGGGACCCAGCAAGAGGATGTACAGCTCTTGGAGCGTAGACTACAATGGAAGTTCAAGTGCACCCTTGAAATACGACTGAAATGTGCTTGAGTACTCATTTGAATTCAATGAACAACGTTTGGAGTGTCTTTGTGCTTAGAATTTAATACACTGCTCCTGCCAGACAAGTTCTGGCAGTTGTTTCAGTGACATAAAGTGAAGAGAAGCAGGGCATTGTTTCAGTAAATACATTTCGGATTTTGCAACTTACGGGTCATTTGACTTTGGTATGAGTGTCCCCAGCTCCTTAATCCTGTAGTTGATGTTGTATCTTCGCCTTCTTTCAACTGAGCAAAAAAAAAAAAAAAAAGAGCAAGAGATGATTAGAGCGTTGTCAGCTGCTGTGCTAAAGGCTAGCCATAACTCATTTTCAGATCATAAACTGTGAAGGAGTTGAAAGGCAGCGGGAGACACTTACTCAAATTATGGTTGTCTTTCTTCTGTCTCTCTTTGGCCATCACCCTTGTGTCGTGTTCTGTCAAAACAGACGGGAACGAATTGATTAGCAACGCACACTAATTTAGAAACTGAAAGACAACGAAGACAAAACGCCACAAAAGGTCCAGTCAGGAGACACACAGTCAGTTGTTTTGAGGGAGTTCAGTTCTGGGGTTAGCCAGAATGTGGAGTTTCCGTGCATTAGCCTGCACCACAGACACAAGTTTGACCTCTTGCACACACACACACACACGCGTGCATTGAAAGAGCCCAATTTATCCCCTCCAGCATATCTGCAGCTCATTGTGAAAAAAAAAATGGTGACCACTTTTAAACTACTTACTCCATAATTAAGACAGTTTAGCAAATTCACTAATCTGTCCTGGAGAGGGACAAAAATGTCAGTGCATCCATATTTGTATTCACATTCTTCCAAATTACATAATTGGGGACCTGAGATTGGATTTCCCAATTTGTCTCTGTTGATTCAATCAAGACAATTTAAACTCTGTGTAACAGCCCATTGTCCTCTCTGCCCACACTCAAATGAACTAGATGGCAATTTACTTATTTTCCCGTTGAGAGTGAAGGGTTCTTCAGGCATCCTTTCGATTTCCTAAATCAATTAGGCTTCTTTGCTTGATGCATGACATTAATAAGAAATGTCTTAAAGGGCCTTCTGTTTCTGCACTGTGACGAAAAGTCTACACGTTTCTACGGCCTATTAACAGAAGCAGGACAGCGTTTGTCAAACACTGGACACAAATCAGCTCACATGCTTGACTGTTAGCCTGACACACGTAATTGGTCTCGATTTTAGTAGGAGACAGACAGACACACACACAACTTTTTGCCATTTATAGCTAACACAGGTATACTCTGTTCATCTACCCAAAGCTTCGATATTTAGAACTGTTGTTTTGGTTATAATTCCCCTGAATCCCTTCTTCTAACAACCAGAGCTTTGTGTGATTTTGGTAACTGTTATAGCCATGTGAGCTTGTGATAACTCATTAATTGGTTAGTTGTTGGATCAGTGCTATGGTATGAGTTCATACCTGTGTATTCCCTTTTTACAGTGAGCTTTGTGGGGTTAGATGTGGGACTCATTCCACCATTAGGGGCGTTCATACCTTGTTCACCCCCATAGACGTCCAGCATGCTGCTACTGAGGGACACCTAGGGAGGAGAGAGAGGGGAGTGGCGGGGAGAAGAAACAGAAAGGGTCAGTCACAGGGGAAGCACATTTACATTTCACACCCATGAACAAAAGCCACAACACAAATAGTTGTTTTTAGCTGCTGTGTGGCTTTGTTTAGCATTTACAAAAAATGACAAGAGGCAAGTAGAGTGATCAGAGCCTTGCAGAGTGGATTTTCAGCCCTCAGGCCTCTCGCTCTGGACCTCCCAGTAGGGAGCTGTAGTACCCACATGTCTGCCACAGCAGGACAAGGCAAACCCAGTGCTGTGGACATGAATTGCTGTCATGTTCAGATTGCTTGCTCATCTTGCATCACAAAGAGTTAAAAACAACAAGGTCTTAACCTTGCTGAAACTAAGTCAGTAAAAGGCTGTTGTGCTCCAGCCTTACTCCATCTAACCCTGACCTCCGATCCGGGCTTTGCTGTTCTTTTAGCTTTGGTTTGACCAGACTTCGGTCTTGATCTGCTAATGCCACCATTTTCAAAACCCTACGGCTTGAAAGCGGTCCTAACACAGAGATGTGCTCTGTGTTGAAAATAGCATCCCATTAGATGAAAAGGCTAGCTAGGTCAACTGCTTGAACAGAGGCAAAATTGTTTTCCTACGGGTTTCTTCTCGTCTGGGAAAGCATGCATCACTTCTCTGATAACGATGCCTTTTCACGGACGAGGGAGATGTCAAGATATAGCGTGCTGACACACATGTGTGTCTAATTCGCATTTGTGTATTTATGGGAAAATGCTACAGAAGCCACCATGGATTCAAATATGCGCACGGCCAATTTTATCCACGACATGTGTGTCAAATCTAAGTACAAGACTGGTGAATGTGATAAGGCTGCATGTCAAGTCAAGAGATGGGAAGGAATGGAGAGCAAGAGGGAAAAGAGAGGAGACGAGGAAACAAAACAGGAGAAAACTGCAGACATTTCAAATATCTGCAGCTGGTTTAGTTTGCATGTGCGTTTTTTCTCATTATCTCACCAAGATGGGAGGAAAGAGGAGGAGGAGGAGGAGGAGGGGACAAAAGTGCTTATCAAAATGAAGGATTGCAACAATTCCCCTACTACTCCTATTGTAATCACTTCAATCCCTCTCCTGTCTGTGTTCCTGGATGTGTTGACACGGCGAAACGACTTGATGCATTGTACTGTATGACTAATTAGGATGAATTGATCCATTTAAGCATGGTATCATTTCTGAACAAGCCCATGGGGAGTGTGTGCATTAGCCCTATCCAATGGCTCAGAAACTCTCTCCAACAAAATTTCCCGCTCCTCACTTCTCGGTCGCACTTCTGCCCTTGTTTGAAACCTGCTGCGCCACCCCCTCCCCCTTTGCCTTATCTTTTCCTCGCCCTTCTCATTCCTTCTGCCTCACAGTATCTGTTGTGTTCTGCTCCATGTCACTTTATCTATGTGTATGATTCTTTTGTCTGCCACTGTGTCTCTCCCTGTATTTGAGGAGTTAGGCTAGATTCCCAATGTCGCCATCCCACAAACTCTCTCTTTATTTGCCTCAGGTGTTGCTATGTCCACTGGCCAAATGGACTTCTTGTCCCAGATTTTTGCTCAGAGTTTTTAAATTCCTTCCTGGCTATGAATCCTTCTGATAGTATTTGTCCATGGTGTCAGTTCCAGTCTTCCCAAGAATGGACATTTGTAAGACAGTTACTTTAAATTTTAGCTATTTGCCATATTGCCATTTTGGGATTAATCATCCTTCTTTTTAAACTTAATCTTCATTGTTAAACTTCTTGAGTAATGTGAGAAATGTTGCTAAGCCCCAGTGAACTTTGACTCATCTCTAGACTTAAGCTGCCCTCAAACTAAGACAGGGCTCCCTTTTCCCAAGCTAGTCAAGCCTGCACCTAAATGTTTGAGTGGAGGACCCTCACTTTCAAGTCCCAAATCAACTTAAAAATAAAGTCACGACTTAAGATACGTAAGTTGACATATACCTAATGGAAAAGAGTGTGTGTTAACAAACAAGGGATATGTTGCAGAAATCAATACAAGAGACCTTCATACCATAGATAGTCTGTAGCATTTTCAAGCAGTGTTAGTGTGTAGCTGTTAGATCAGTAGTTAATGTGATTCATACTTACATTGTTTTGCATTATGATGTTAGGCTCCATGCAATCCAAGCCTCCATCATTGAAACCGGATTCAAGACTAATTAGGTCATCAATAACTTCATCCATTGGAAACTAAAAGAAAACAGTAATTTCAGTGTACTCATGGACAGACTTATTGTGTTTGTACCAGAATTTCAATACTGTCCAAGTCTGATCTTTTGAAATCTCAACATTCAAACCAAAATAGACACGAGAAAGGGGAGGGACTGTCGAGAGACTAATCCAATAACAGATGAGTCCTCTGCCATCATGTTCTGAAATTAGGTAGCAGTGTTGGCGGGAATATACATGCATCTGTTATCAAACTAGTTTCCTCTTTTCAAAGGGTTCTCTCATCAGAGACTGCATGTCTGAAGTTATTGATGAGCACATCAGAGAGAGACACAGAGATCAATAATGGCATCACTTTGTTTAGACGGTTAGTTGGAACTGCTTTCTGCATTGTGGAGATTCAGTCCAGTTTGGAATTTAGTCATAGTCACTGGTGTTTGTGAATTACACTGCATGTTGTCTGTCCATCCCAACAAAGTGCCAGCCATGATTTATCTCTCTTATTCTGAAAGAATTCAGTGGGACTACAGCAAATCTTTCACACGTGGTTGTGAAAACTAACACAGAACAAAATATTTTTTTGACAGGAATGCAGAGTGTTGACAAGGAAGCGTGCCAAGAAGGTTGTGAAATCTACAAAAATCATGACCTACAGTTTGTTCATATGTGATCCAGTCTGTGGTTCAGATTTTTTGTTGCAATTTTACTCGTTCCCAGTCATCACTTTCCCAGACACATTTTCAGTTTTCTCAATTTCAGTTCCATAAATTCAGCAGCGTCGTAATTCAGACGCTTTCTTTTTCCAGACGTTCACTCACCTCGCTGTCGTGATTGGCCATAGTGAGCAGGGTAACGGGGCTGTTGGGGTTGCTGCTGTCGCTGACAGAGGGCATGTGTCCATTCCTCATGATTGGCACGGTGGCCAGCGGCTGGCCAGGGGTGTGTGGATGCGGCACTGCGTGGCCTTGCCCGCCCGATGAAGCCAGCTTGGAGCCCAGTGTCAGGTACTGCTTGACCTGCTGATTCTGGCTCTGGTGGAGGTGGAACTTGGAGTTCTCCAGGTGGCTCTGTACCTGCAGCAAAATCAAATCATACATACGTTCAGTTAGTTGAGTGAGCTGAAAATCTGTTCTTTGGGTGGGAGATAGCACATTGTTTTTCACGCTACTGAAAAAGTGCTGACCAAGTATGTTCACAGGACTTGCTCACAGCTGCTGTCGGCTTTGTGAAAAGATGATCTCAGTATATAGACATAAATAGTTTAGAGTCACAGATTCCCATTATCAGTCACTCACTGTGTTTTGTAAAATATAAGTTCACAAAATGAATCATATTTCTCTTATGTGGCATGTTTCTTTATGAAAAATATGACTCATTCTTAAGGTCCTCTCTCAAGTAGTTTACTGTCGTATTCTGTAGTGTTAGTACCAGCGTCTCACTGGAAAGTGTTGTCAATAGCTAAACCTTTTTTTTTTTTTTTTTTAATCTAGAACTGACCTAACGTTAACAAACTAAATGCAGAATTTTCTATTATCTTCATACTGTGTTAAAGTGCAGTCACACATACTTATACATTCAGCCAGCAGTCAAGATTGCCTAACCAGTAACAGAAGCCTCACAAATAGTTTACATTAGAAAACATGACAACACTGTTCAACAAAACATTTTACCAAGTAATTCAGAATTTTTCTAAATCTGAATATTCTTACATTTGAAGCTCTGGTTGCGTCCCGCATCGTGTAGTAGCTGCAGTCAGTTAAGTGTGGCATTCTCAGAAAAGCAGATAATCTTCAGTTTGGTTTGTTTTAGTGTCGCAGCAGATCAACTGTAGGGATCCAGGTCTGCTGCTGCTATCCTGTTGATCTGCTGACTTCTCAGTGAGTGTCTGTCCCTTCCAGTCCCCTACCAATGTCTTATAAGGGCCCTAAGTGAACTAATTAGGCCCAAAGCTGGGGGTAAGCCTTTATGTTGCATAGCATGATAATCACTTCAAACACTGGACTGTCAGATCACCCAGGGTTTGATCACTGCAGGATATCTGCCTTTAGTGTCTATCACTAATTCACTGGGACCTCCCTTTTCTGTCTCACTGACCAATCAGTGGCCAGCTCCCAATGTCCTCTGCTGTCTGCTCCAGGGTTTGCGGCAGCACAATTGACCCTTGTTCCCCTTTGGGGGTTTTAAATAACTCTAATGCCATTTTTAACCAAGCTTTTTCATTCATTCGCTGATTTCAATGTAGACAACTTAGCATTATCAGTTTCCAAAAACAATAACTGCAGTAAAGCTATTCTGAGATCTTTATTGCTGTAAGTTTAGGGCTATTTTCAGAAAGAACGTCTCACCTAAAAACATCTAATTTACTTATTGGTCTGGGGCTCACAAAGAAGCTCAGTGTTATAATTTGCTTTATTGGTTTATAGCCTGTAAAGTATTTTTGTGAGTATTTAAAAACAATAATAATGATAAAACATGCATTGTTAGCCATGATTTTATAAAGTTAGTCTTGTTGAAGGTCATTTTGTCTGTGTCCATTACAGTTGTTTTTTTTTTAGCTGCCTTAAAAGTATGTGATTCAGTGGTTAAAACAGAGGTGTGCTCTATGCTTTGACCTGAAATAGATTCTTCTTCCATGACTGACCTCAGCTAATCAGTTGGAAGTAAAAGAAACTCAGATAAGCAACAATGCAGGTGTAGGAGCAGATTCAGTAGACAGATTCCTTAACTGTAGGAAATGTGATATTAAAGAAGAATTACTTTTTCCATTATCTTATCTGTATCTGCTCTCAAAATCATGGTATCTCATTTAGAGCACATTACCCAACCGTAAAAATAGTCATTTGAATAGTCATTTATCAAGCAAAACCACAGATAATGAAGGCATCTGTGCGACTTTAACTGAACAGTGGTCACTGCAGCTATTAGAGACAGTCATAAAGTCTGCTAACTCTCTCAGTAATGTCTATTTTACAGCTATGTTTACCTAAAGTTTGCTAAAATGAGCCACCAATAGCTACTGGTCACGCCAGATCAAGTGAGGCTGTAGCAGCAAAACTCCTGAGTGAATTCAATTAATCAACAGTGAGTTTTATTGCTCGTGATTTTAATTTTTAATTTTTAAGAGGAAGAATGTGTCATTTCTTTCCTCATAAGTTATAGTATCTCAGAACTGATGGAACTGATTAAATAAGTAACTTGCTGGTATGTCGCCCATTATGTTTTCAGACTTCTAGCAGGAATTAAAGTTTTTCTGAGCCAGTTGTCAGCTCTGCTAAACCATAAGGACTTTTAGCTGTGCCAACTTTAGACTTTATACTAAGCATTAAATTCAACCTTGTCAGCTAGACTAGCTGCTCTTATTCACCACTCATCCACCTACATAAGAACAGGCTCATCACAATACTCAACTTGTCAGCAGTGACTGAGAGCTCTTATCTGACTTCTCCAGGCCAAACAAGATGCCAGTTGTTAGCCAATCAACATTTTTATTCCACTACGGATAGTAGGAGGAATGTCAGGACCGCTACAACCACATCTGCTTTGTGTGACAGCAGATTGTCCTGGTTTCACTTCAGCTTTCTCACTACTGTAAATGCCGGAGACACGCTTGTTATCCACTTAAGGGAATCTGATTAGATTTGAGAGGTAATGGCGCTTCAGTCACCAAGGCCAACTTTGACAATGCCAGGCCTGTGCATGTGTGAAGAGGACATGCTGAAAATTATCAATGCCCATAATACATACAGGACAGGAATTAAAAAAGAATCTGATCAATCAAGGCTGAAGTTGTTGTGGCTATTCTGATGTTTCAGACACTTCACTTTTTCTCTTTCTCAATATGGCTACAGGCACCTGCTGCAACAATTGAGGCAGTGTTTGAGGTTACTGGCAGAGAAGAGGTCACAGGTTCACTTTCCATTCACACATTCGCACAGTTATTTCTGACCTGAGCATGTAGGCTCATGTCAACTCCCAATTTACTGATATCAGAGTAATGATACCTGTCAATGCATTTGTCGATTTTCCCCTTTCTTATAGTTTTGCATATGTACGAAATTTGAGTGTATCCCTTTAGTTTATTTCAGCATAGTTGCTTCAGTGCTTCACAATGTTTGACTAAAAAAATATTTGAAAAAATAATATTTTTTCCATTAGGTTTTGTACTTCTTGCATCCAGTTCAAATATATACACTTGGCTGTCATTAGGAGATCAGCTGCATTTTCCTAATTTCATTATCCTCACAACACATGTTTAAACCATTAACCACCAAACAATGCCCTCATTATACACACATGCCTTATTTCTTTCTTTTTCTTTCTTTCTTTCTTTCTTTCTTTCTTTCTCAGTCATACTTCCCCTAACTCATTCACTTCATTACACATTATTTC
Source organism: Toxotes jaculatrix (assembly GCF_017976425.1). NCBI lineage: Eukaryota > Metazoa > Chordata > Actinopteri > Toxotidae > Toxotes > Toxotes jaculatrix. Next base: position 9,681,445 of record NC_054415.1, on the reverse strand, counting down.
AGTCTTCATAGTGATTTTAACCACACATGAATGCAGCAGGTTAATCAAATCCAAACAACAAACACTCTGCTTGGCTCCCCCATGAAATCACATGTGTTTTCCCAGCAGTTATATAGAATACATCTGATTCATGCAAGCAAGTGTATACAACAACTGCAGCCATCAAGCATATCATAGCAATTCTCTAATAAGATCTTTCCCCCTCAAGAGAAAATAGCCTCCCATTCTTACCATTACAGTATATATATACACACACACACAATTATGCTATAATTAAAATCACAAATTGTCCAATAAAAGATAAAAACACAACCCTGGATTACAGAAACACATGCACAATGCTTAATCTTAGAGTCCAGTTGTATGTATTCTCTCAAAGCATGATTTCTTCAGCCTCTGTTTGTGAGATGGATTAATAGTGCCTTGATTTACCTCAGTGTTAAAAGATATATTTCTTTAGTTCCACTGTAATGCTGCACTCACAATGCCATTATAACAGACAAACTCACAGGTGTTTCTTCTAAGTTAACAGCTCTTGCTTCACTCAGTTTCAGTCTTGCTCAAGTTCTCCTTTCACTTCAGAAAAATCCAACTGCTTATGAAACAGCGGGATATGGTGACATTAAGAAGCTGTACAAATTACGGACAAAACCTTGTAGGAGCTTTGGATTCATTTCTCCAAAACACTGCATTTTACAGCATACTGACACAGTTCCAGAACGCAGTAGCAATGCTTAATTATCTTTTTTTTCCATCTTGAATCTACGGAGATAAGATGAAAGTGGAACAAAAAGCCTTCTCAGACATGCTTACTATATTTTTGCTGAGCCTGCTAACCAGTAAATAGCTGTAACCACACACCCTAGATTGTGAAATGTGAGGGAAGATAAGACTGGGATAGCAAACTGATCACAAAATTTGCATTCCACGGTGGCTAGTCAGTTATTCTGGTCTTAAGTGCATGCCTTTTTTAAAAAGCAGACAATCTCTCTTGCATGCAAACACAAACAGATGCACACATAGTCACAGGTATATGCTTTTCTATATCTGATCTTATCCAGATTTCCCTGGCCTGTAGCTTAGTCGCTCCCCCTACCTGTAGAAGTTGAATCTCTGTCAAGGTGATCACTTTGACCACACAACAACGACTCATGGCTCCCCAGAGTGGCAGCGTCTCCCACCACAGGAGCAGCAAATTCTTATAGAAGAACAAGAACTGTCACAGCTACAGCTGTATCTCTCACCGAGACAGGGAGAGAAGAAGAGGAAGAAGAAGAGAGGTGCTGCAGCCTCCTTCCTGAGATTTTGCAGAGATATCGGAAAGGAAGGCATGACACATCAGCTTATTTGGGAGCTGCACGGGCCGTTTCCTGTGTGTGTGTTAGTACGTGCGTGTTTTTTTGGTCAGAGAAAGGCCTGACAGAGGCAGAAATACAGATGGCAGTTAGGGGGGTTGAAGAGCGTGTGTGTGTGTGTGTGTGTGTCTGTGTTTGTAGGGGTGTAATAACTTGACAGAATGTGAGTTCCTGCTTGTGGATCACCACACTTTCCTGCCTGCAGAACATCCAGCCCAGCTCAGCACATTCTCCCAGGTTATCTTCGTGACACCCACTTCCCTTGGAAGGCTTTTTAGCCATCAAACCATAGCCATGGCTTCAACTAGGGAAATGCACAAAAATGTAATCTGTGGATGTGTGCAAATATGCTAAAACACACAGATGTACACTCACACAAACTTGGTATCATGTCCCAGTCAGTGTCAGGCCACAACAAAGGCCAGTCCAGGACTTCCTGCAATGTCTCTCAGAGAATTCCTGGACACAGCAAAACTGAACAGGGTCACTGCAAGTCCTCCATATAGTCCCAACCTTTAGATAACAAAAACAGTTGGCTAACTGCAGCCAAGGATTTAGTAAGCACAAGAAAGTGGAGTCCAATTTTAAAGTCCTACCAAGGTTTACAAGACAAATCGGTATATTTAAGATATTTCTGTTAAAGCAATTGCCTGTTTGACAACTGTTTGTTTCGTTTTCACCTACAAAAGTATTAGTGTCACAGCTAACAGTGCCAATTCAGAATGCTGCTGGTTTCTCTATCCTTCCATCTCATTAACTGCATTTACCTGGCCTGCATAAATTAGTCCCTGATTTTAAGCTGAGAGTGAAATCCAGGTTGGTGCTGTTTCCTTAGGTTTGAGACCACGGTTTCATGCTCGCTGCCGATTCATTCATTATTACAAATAGTAACTGATAGTTTTATATCTTTTGATACACTTTAATCAACCCATCATCACAACTTAATTTTAGGACATTGAATGTAATAAGGCAAATCGAATCACAATGATTCAGTTAAATCAAGCCAGTACAGATTATGTTTTTAAAGAATCAGTATAACACTGTCAAGCACAATAAGCTAATGTCTCCTCTCAGCTGCTAAATTGCAGTTTGCCCCACGTATGTCCATGGTGGATGATTTCATTGCGTAGAGAATGGCAGTCTTGATATTATATGTACTGTAATTGCTGCAAAATGAAGTTCTCAATATAGCCAAACGAATAACTTGTACTGTCTCAGTCAGATGGATGGATGAGTATTATTTATGTCCCTGTCTCACTTTAAAGGTCAGCATGACACATGCTCAGCTGTTCTTCATATCTGTTGTGTCTCTCTGAGAGTGTGCATGTCCATGTGCCTATTGGTATATGCACATTGCAGTGTTTTGTACTCTCACAACACCACCATTATCCACGTGTATATTTGTCTGCTTCTAGTTTATTTGATGTCCGCTGCGTCTACGCAGTCTATCAGATCTAAATTCCTGGCTGGCCGTTTTTGGCTCATCTTGGGGTAAGCCACAAGTGCTCACCTTTGTTAGTCCCCCTGCATGGCATGTTTTAAACATCAGGGACTTCCTGTAAGAGTTGGCCTGCTTCTGAGACAACACTTCAAAGTGCAGCTCCCACATCTGAGGACTGTTTTATCCTGCTAGAAAAGGAATGCATAATGGACACGGCACCACTGCACTTTTAATGATTCTCATATGAATTAAATATTACAGCCATTTTAACTGGATTACATGTGAAACTTTGTGTGAGTGTGTGCGTGTGTGTGTGTGTGTGTGCTTGTTACCTTGATGAAATATTGAATTTATGAAAATGGTCTACCTTGACAGTGGTGTAAAAATAATTAAGATTCAAACTTAAAGTAAAGATACCCTGTTGACTTAAAGGTATTGTACGGAGCTATGATTGTAAACAAACATGATTTTACTGTATTTAAAAAACAACAAGACAACAAACAACAAAAACACAATTGGTGTGAGGCCTAATAGAGATTTTAAATGCATGTCCTGTATTATAAATATCAGCTTGCTGTACTCAAGTGTCAGCGTTGTGATTTCGGCATGCTCACGTGTGTTTGTACCGGTAGAAATGCAAACACCATAATATGTTTAAGTGAAAAAGGAAAGAAGATGCAAAGCTTCTCTGCAGTTTGGTAGAGAAGCTTTGCTACTTAGTAGATACTTTACTTTTCTACTTTACTGTCAACAAGAGATAGAACTGTAAGAATAGTTTTATTGATTAGATAAGTTAATTTTGTGGCAAGCAGTAGTCAGAGTAATCATATCAGTGCTAAAGTTTTATTTTAAAAGTTGACCAAAAGCTAAATATGCAATGTATATGAGCATTCAAATCTTAAATAACACGTTAAAATTCACCAACAAAGTATTTCTACTTTATTACTTCCAATTTTACTAATAACAAACATTACATAAACAGTTTCAGTCAACTGAAGGACTTCACATAGTTGAGGGAGAGAGGAAGGGGAGAGAAGAGGAGGAGGAGGAGGAGGATGCAGTGCAGCCTGTCCTCTCCGTCAGCGCCGAGGAGATGTAATTAGTCAAAATGTAATAATACAATTTATGCTGCTAAATCAGATAGAACACATTATTCTCTGTGAGCAGTGAAAAGGAGCCTGTTCACAGGAACACCTGAGAGATCGTAGACCCTCTACACAAATGTGCATATTCACATATGCACACAGTGCTTCACAAACACTAATGAAGGTTAACTCATTATGTATATTCTTAGATGCCCTGTCATCTTATGTTACTGTATGTACAGTATGCTACCTAAATTAGTGAGTGTGCTTATGTGCACACAATATAACCACTTTTGCCCGACCACTGGCAATGTTGTAGCACTGGTAGAGACTGTAACAACTTCAGTACATTCATATTGCGTCATGTCCAATGTCTACTTTGCCACCCAGTTATAGTCTTCAACTGGCTTTTGTAGCAACTCATGAGGGTCACTGTAGGGACCTGTGATTCCAGACTGTCCAGTCGAGAGGATTGCAGGATCTCAGTGTCTGAGATATTCTTATTGCAACCTGTTACTTACTGGAATTCGTTATTCTGAAAAGAGACTAACTATGGACATGTCTTCATTGCAGTTTGATATAATATGCTGGTGAGAAAAGAGTAGTTAAGCAGAATCTATAGTGTTTCTCATGTGTACAGTCTGTTTCCTGGACCAGACTGAGGTGTCCACGGGGACACCTTTAAATCGAAATATTAAAATCACCAAATTTGGAATCACAGTGATAAATGTACACATACAATGAACTAACCAGGAAAACGGAACCTGATCTTTGGTGACCACTTACAGCCATGTTTAAGCTATGGCTGCAAAGCTGCTGAGCAGTAGGAGCAGAGCAGAGGATTGTGGGTGAATTGCTGTGAAGTGGCTGTGCTCCTGAAAGGGGCACCTCATCCTTGACCCTCACTGTCCAGTGAGCTAGAACAGGATAGACCGGTGCTTAGCGTTGCTTCTCTAAATGATGTCAGAAAGCTGTACTGTAGACAACTTTAATCTCTCACTTTGGCAGACAGTGAAAAGAAGCCCCGGTGGGCTCCAACTATAACTATGAAGATGAAGTCTTATTAAAATTATGCACATGATTGATTGCAAGACAGTCCCAGCTCACCAAAGTAAAGGCCTTTCAAGCCTGGGTAAAGACCTAAAGACAAAATGCTCAGGATACAGAGAAAGGAACCAGTGATTATCTCTCTGTCAAAAGGAATTGTTATGGCCTTGAATCTGTTCAGTGTTTAAGCACGTTTTAAGTATCTATATATATATATATATATATATATATATATATATATATATATATATATATATATATATATATATATATATATATATATATATATATATATACATATATGTTTACTTAAGCATGAGCCAAAGAACACTTAAAAAATGCATGTCAAATCCAGTCTAAATGTTTAACCTAAGTGAATGATGTTTGAAAGCAACTTTACTCTGTTAATTCAGTCTGTTTTGTAGTCTTACATGTATCTCATATGCTGTGTATTAGATGTGATGCCTAACATATACTAAACATACACTGCAAAATGTACTTGCATAAAAACTTAATGTGATCACAACTTCTATATTTACTTAGCTCAGTGATGGAGAGCCCTTGAAATGTAACTGAATTAAAAAATAAGTAAGAAAAAGGTCAAATTTAGTAATGTTGTTAGTCACAATGAAATACAGTAAGCTGTAGAAAGGAGAAAATGTGAAAAAGTGTAAGAAAGTGTGGCAGAAGTCACAAAGTGATGACGACAGAGTGTAGATTTAACAGAAAGATAGACAGACATGGCCACTGATTCCTGTCCACACCCATATCCAGTGTTTTGACTCTCAGTAAAATGTGGGATGTATGACAGTCAACTGTCAGAGCAATTAAGGACTTTGAGGTAAAAAACCTTGGGTCTCATTGTACTTTGCTCTGTTATTGTTACTCTATATTCTTTCATGTCACACAAGAGTATAGTAAAATCTCCATAGTATAAGTCTGTAATAATATTCTCTATTCATTTATAAGTAAGTAGATACATAGTCAATCGTCATAATCAATAGTAAGCTTTATAAAATCATCACAGTCCAGACAGTTATTGCAGTGCCCACTTCCCTAATTCCAACCCCCCTTGGCCCTCATTTTAATTTCAACTACACACCTGTAAAGTTAACTGCATCTCCTCACATGTCCTCACTTTCCGAAAATGGCCTCCCTCCCTAAGGCCTATAACTCAGACTCAGCAGGTGACAATGACACCAGCCACCCTGTTGCGGCTGGTGTCTTTTTCCAAGCTCTTTAATTTAGTCCTGGGTAACCTATTAGACACTGATCAAGTTATTCTAAGTCAGTATAAAAATATGAGACAACATGACATAACGAGTAAGTGGATAATTAGACATCTACTATTTCTCGTCTCGACTATTTCTGCTGTTTTAGGTGATGCAAGTCTATTTTCTTTACTAACATATATATAGTTTATAAATTTGTATTTCCTGTCTGATGCCTAATTGTTCAGAAGTTGCCTTTAGCTCACATTTTTTGCAGAGGCGAACATTCTTCTTGGCATGTTGTTAATGTGAGTCACTATAAAAGAAAATCTGTCATCCCTTAGAGAAGTCGCTGTCAGCAGTACATGAGGTGTTTCCTCTTATTTTCTTTACATTATAACTGAGTTTTAGCATGACTAAAGCTGTGTCTGGAATCATTTGTTATTCACTCTTCTGCATGAAGTGAATTCTATTTATATGTACTGTATAATTGTGCATCACGTAGCAAAATCAACCTGTTTTAGACACTTGTTAATTTTTGTTGTTTAATGTGCCCAATGCAGTTGTCAATCATCAATTAGTAAACTAATGTCTTACAGTTTATTCTATTCATTATTCTCAGAAGACATTTGGACAAAGCTCCAAAATGGCAGTGCAGTTGACTAGAACAACCATTTATCCAATACTTTCAGCCATTTCAGCTGTTTATCCACTACTTTTAGCGAGCTGTTTTGACTTCTCTGCTTGCTTGCTTGCTTGCTTGCTAAGTAGTTGTCATTCACATAGTTTTCTGGCTGACTCTTAATCAAATCAAAATTTTTGTTTTTTAAATTAACTAAACTACTCCACAATGTTTCTGTGTACTCCCTGGCAACTGCCACAGTTGAAGAACCCCTGGTTTGGAATCGCTGGATCACAGTTTTCGGGAAAAAATGAACGATTTCAGGCACAGTGTTTTTATTTCCTACAAACGTTCTTATTTTTTTGTGCAGATCTAAAAGAGAACTATAAAGAAAAATAGTTTTGATTCAACCTAACTCAGGTGTCAGGCAACTGAACAGAGTGAAGATCAAAATCAAAAATATTTCAATGCAGCTCCTATGACCTTTGAAGCTTAACATGGCATCAGAAAAAGGATCCTGCTCTCCCTAACCAACATAAAGTGCATTTGTGGGCTAAATTTGCAATCCACTGTTCAAAAGCTTTTGGTGGAGATATATTGATTACTCCCCCCTCCTTTAACTTGATTGTGGGAAATTAAATAATGCAATAGCTGTTTAATGAGAACTAAGCAGAAAATTAAATCAACTTTGACCTTACCCGAACTAATAATATATGGCTTGTGGTGTGGACAAAGAGCGGTTTGTTTGCTCTGTTCAGCTATCTTTGTGTCCCTGCCGTTTGAACGAGTAGGCTGCTGTGACGAAGGGAGGAGTGCCAGTGCTCCTCTTCCCAGTAATGCAAGAAGGAAGACCAAAAAATGAAAGCCAGGGCAGTGAGAAGTAAAGGCCAGAAGAACTCACTCTTTTATCACATGCAGGTCTGGTCAGTTTGTATACTGACCTGCATTTACATCATGTTCTTACTATAGGAAATGCTTCCTAACTATAATGCACTTCTTTCTGTATTGACTTTCTGCCTCTCTGCATTGTGGTAACATATTTTCCAAAACTTCAAACAAATACCATGTGCTTCTTGAGCACATTCAACATTGTTTATTTTTTTTCTTTAGACCATTATGAAAATGCCTCTTCATCCACCCCAAAGCTGCACAGTAACAGTATAGAGCATGTAAATCTCCTCTTTCTCTTCTTTGGTAATATAATCAATATTCATTTTTTAAGAATTTCTCTATTTATTTTCCGGTCCCTTTATTGGATCATGCTTCTCCGCCAGTCGCCGTCTCTCATCACTCCAGTTGCCAGTCTCGGGTAAATTGAGTAATTAGCTGTGCCTGAGTTCAATTTATTTTCTCCATCATTTAGTCACTGCCAGTTCTAAGTGTGTTGAAGAGCCTCTGCCAACTCTTCCATTATAGACTACCATGTGCCGCCTCCAGCGAACATGTCAGGCACTTCTTTTTGCCAAATAAGGTTCACCAGAATGAAACAGCTTCACAAATCAACTCGGAACTCATCATTTGCCAACTTCAGACACAGGGCCTTTGTTCGCCTTCATCAACCATCAGCCAAGATAAAGCAACTACATTTCAACTACACATTCGTAAGGACAATGCGCTTTGAATACCCAGCCATCCACCCCAACCTCCTTCATCAGCATCAGGAGAATATGTGTGGATTAGTGTACTGCCAATTATGCATGTCCAATCCAGACATGTTTTAAGACATATAAAAGAGTCCGCTTTGAATAATAATTCATTCCTGATTTTGTTTTTCTACAAAAATAGATTACTTAAAAATTACATCTACTCATCAGCCTCATTCAAAAATCAAGAATCCAGAAATTATACTAATGACGTCTCCTTCTTCTTCGTCCATTTTTAGTGTGCACCCAAACTAGTTGAGACACCACAAAATCATATTTGAGAAATAGTACATTTGGCGTTTCTTTGACTTACATATTGTCATTTCAGTTCACTAAATTACATTTAAGAAATGGGGCATTTTTAAGCCTCTCTAACACAAATGTTTTTGACTAAATCCAACTGAAGCTCTCTGAGCGCTGCTCACTCTCCTCTGCTCCCACCAGTGCCAGTGTTCAAGCATTAGTTCCATTTATTCTATTTGTGCATTGATAATGCATGCATGAACTAAAACAAATTTTGCTTTACTGTTTTTTTTTTCCTCCAGTCTGTAAAGTTTTCACATTGATAGACATCAGTGAACCAAAAAGCAGTGAAACTGTTGTAATTCTCTAATTATGTCTGATCATGTTCATCCAGCAACACAATCCAAAGTGTGCACAGTTTTCAACAAATGTGTGAGGGATTCAATTTTTTTTTATGATATACTGTAGCTTTTGAATTTAATACTCTAAAATCTCAGGACAATCTCAGACTGTCCTTAAACACGCCACCAAGCAATAAGTCTCAAAATGCTGCTGGTCTTTTTTTTTTGGGGGGGGGGGGGGGGCATAGTAGCACACGTGTGTCAGTATACGTTTAAGTAAACGTGATTTGTAGTTACTGGGCTTAAACGTGATAATCCTTTGCTCCTTAATGCATTTAAGCTGTGGCAAACTGTGTGAGTGGAGTTAGCCTACATTAACACCCTTTGTTGTTTGTGTGTGTGTTTTTAGCATTCTGAACTTTGCAGAGGTCATGAGTGCTTTCTGTGCTTAGGAAACACTTAAAGCAAGTCCCACCCAAGCAAAGGACCATGATTTATTCTTCCACCTTTTCCCTCTCTTTTTTGCTCTCTCCTTCTGTCTCCTTCTCTCTAGGCCTTATACCATTCCCTCTCTGTTTATCTATATCAGTCTCTCTCTCCATCTCTGGTTATCGTAATAATCTGATGTGCAGGCAGAGAAGGCACCTGTGCGAGGCTAACGTGAGACGACACCAATCTTTTCATCACAATGGGGAGCCCCACAGACCAAAAGACTCACTTAAAAGGCGTATTTCAGGGTATTAATTGCTTGACATGGCTCACCCAGGTATGGGAAACCTTTCGTATGGCAATTAAAGGACCAGAAGAGAGAAAAAAACGTGCTGTGGTCGGCCAAGAGGATAGCTGAAATATTTCAGAGAGTGTAACAAGCGGCGAGGTATTTCTAACAAAATCACGTGTCGTGAGCAGACAAAGTTACGGTAATTGAGTTAACCACCCCTCCTCACCCCTCTCTCTTTCATGGTGTGTCTGGTTCTGTACGTGAGTGGGAGTAATTTCACATGACCTGGGTTTTTTGCTCCAAAACCACTCTCTTTGGCTTTGACAGTGATCAGTAAATGAAGTTTGCAAGAAAAGTCAAAAGAATGAGAGCCGCATACAGATAAAACGAAACAGGTGCCCTGAAGTGAACTGAAGGTGAAGCATAGTCATGAAACATTACAACAATCACAAGGAGTAGCTACTTGAGTTTGTGCCGGAGTTGTATTTGCATGCTGTTTCACAGAAAATGTCACCTGGACATGTGAAATTGTGAACTCCACCACAGCCAGAGAAAAGACAGACTACAGAGACTCTAATGTGCTGTTACAAGAATTACTGTTGAATTTTGTGATTCATTAAGAGTGAATGAAAGCCCAAAGTTTTTCAGTATCAATATTAGATTTTAATAAGTTCTCACAGTTTTTCCAAATGTATGATTTGAAGAGTCTGCTTTCTTTTGTTCAATTCCAGTACACCATGAATTAATATTAATATTACACTAATATTACACTAATTTGACACTCACAATCTACGAAAACCATGTCGTCATGTTTTGTCTCCAAAATTTCATGAATTTAAAAAAAAAACACACCCCTGTTTTCAGTGGTGTAACAATGCATTTTTCAGATAAACCAGTGAGTTTTCAAATGGTTTATATAACATAAAAATAGATATTTCATAGCCTGTACTCACCAAATTTAAGACTATTTGATACTAAGATACATGCTTTTTACTGGACATGAATAAAATATCAAAGTACTGTGCTTTGTTTCTGTTTAGTCTGTTATTAGTATTCCAACAGGGCTGAATTATTTTAATACCACTCTCAATTTGATTGAGACTAATGCCATTTAAATCCACATTATTCAGCTTTAAATATGACCCAGGTGCCTCTTTTCTTTTCGTATGTAACTAAGTCATTACGGAGGGACCGTGACGACTCAGTTACATATGAAAAGAAGCTATCTGATGTGCCAGCTATCTGAAACAAGGCCCCTCTTTATCTGAAGCATTCAAACAGGCACATGACACAAACATACTGTATTGTTTGAAAATTTGATTTGAAGTAATGGAAACATAGTTGGAAGTCTGTGATATTTGAAAATGATTTGATTAAGTTACAGTGCACGCTGTGCATCATATAGCCATCGCTGGTGATCATCAGCATTAATTATACAGTTTCATAGTATGCGCCAATATCATCACTTGACTTAAGCGGCTCTGAGGCCATATCAGACATTGACTACATTCAGTATCGCTCTGTCAAATCAGGAGACATTTACACTCAGTTTACTTCTGAGAGCATCACCACAGCAGTAGGTGGATTCAGTTTCACTTACCTGTCCGTACCAGTTATATTCCAGCATCGTGACGACACTTGCAGCATTCACAGACACAATGAAAGCTGTACTTGTTGAGTTTTTTTTTTTTTTTCACAACAACAAAAAAAAAAACGTAAAAATTGTGGCCCGTTGCTCTCTTCTCTACACAGCTATGCAACCTTTTACTTTCCCCTGTGTGGAATTGATGTCGTCAGAACTTTGGGGGGCCAGGCAAAAAGCTAAGCCATTACACACATTTTTGTACACATGCATTGGCAAGCATGCACACACTTACTCACACACACACACCCCTGACTCTCCTGTTGAATTTTGGCACTCCCAGGGCTTACGACCTGTTGATAATGAACCTGAACCCATTATTTTGAGTCAATGAATTGAAAGAAATAGGGCAAAGAATGAAAGCCACAGGGCCAATTAACGGCATTCTTTGATGTATTACCCTCGCTCGCCACTCAACCAGACCGCTCTGTGCCTTTTGTCTTTATCCCCTCTGTTATTCATTAATTATTCTGAGCGGGGTCAGAGTTCGTGTGGCTAATTGTGCAGACCGTCTCTCTTTGAGGATGGCAAAAGATTCGCCCAACACTGACACTCCCCCTGACTGTGCCCAGCCACCTTGAATTATGCCAATTATTCCAATTCTTTGATTTTTTTCCCCCTCCTTCTGTCTGTTCTATCATTGTACAAAGCTGTACACCCCCCCCCCCCCCCCCCCCCACTTCTGACTTTTCCACCAGTGGAGTCTCTCACACACACACACACGCCCACCACACACAAACAAATACAAGTATTTTGGCAAGGATCTGGGGTATTGGAGGTGGACTCAGGACAGCTGAGGTTAAACTCTAGCTGATCACTGTCAGATCTTTGCAGACCTCAGGCCACTATTTTACATCATTTATTATCTTTACATTGTGAATAATTTTTTCGTACTGTAAATCACTCAGCGCTCACATGTTGCAATGAAGCCAGTTAAAAACATTAAATTAGCCTTACTACAATGTATCTGTACATAATAAGGTGCTATAAGGACACAGTTTTACTTTTTAAAGTCTTGCACGTTAGATTCTCGATAAGAGTTGGCATTAGTTTGATAGCCCTTTCATGTCTCTACTTCTAATGTAAAACTACAACCTGCAGCAGGCCAGCTTAGAAATTGTTCCGCACATAAACCTCCATAAAACCACAATGGTGAGAGGTATCAGTCGTGTCATATAACACTCATCTAGAAAGCAAATAAGCAAATTTCCCAAAATGTCAAATCATAGCTTTAATAGAAACTTTGACATTTGAAAAATGTCCTTTTGTTTTTTGTTTGTTTTTTTTGTTTTGTTTTTTTTCCAGAAAGGCATTCCTTTGAACATTTGTCTTCAAACTGAATGAAGTCTTGTTTTCAGAGTTCCCATAACTGCTGAAAAGAGTTTGTGCCTCTGGATTTTTCACAGTCTGAGCCACTTTTAACGGGCCATTGGAAACGCATTACTCAGTTTAGAATGAAGATGAACTGTTGTGAGTCACATCACTATTCCTAGCTACATTTTTACAAAGTACCCAGCTCTTATCTCTAATATGGGAATAGGGGCAGGAAATACAACTAATGGCATTTTAATTTAGGCATATACTGCACATATTCTTCTTGTTTTGGTTTTGCTGTTTTCTTTATTTTCTATGTAAAAGAACTGGTTGTGCAGTCAGCTTCAGAGGAGGAAGTTTTTGGCATTTACACATCATTCTATGAAAGTACAGGAAATAGAGGCAATGCCATTCCGCAAGTGATAACAGAGCCAAAGGGGAGATGTAATTAGATTAGGAAATGTCTATGAAGGCAACCCCTCTTTAACAAGATTAGCAGAATTGACAGCATATAATGGTTTAATTATCTGTCAGACAGTTTATTAGTCCCTTTATATGAACCACAAATATGGAGGGTTGTATCCCAAATGAATTGTTTTTAAAAGGTCACTTGAAGTAGACTCCACAGTAAACTACACTGTAAAAACCAAAACTAATGCATTTGGTGAAAATGTATTTGTATCGTATAGTTTTGTTTACCAAAACTATACTAAAACTAACTAAAACAATCAAGTGACCAAAATGTAAAACAAAATGATGTGCTGAAATTAACACGGCCGTGAGAAATCAGGCTCCTCGAATAATAAAACAATTATTAATCTGTTAACTGAGTGCTATTACTTTATAAACCTAGATTACATCTGTTTTATCACTTCCAGTTAGATGTCACCTGGCCCTTCAGTCCCCTTGTTGCCTATTTGTCTTTCAAGAAAGGAGACCATGTAAGATCACTGAAAGCCCATGCTAACCTTTTGTCTCTCAAGTCCTTTTGGATGTGTTTTCTTCAAAGGGAGTCCCATGTAGCACCTCTGGCTATGGGCAGCCCTGAAAGGTTACGTCCTCAGGCCATGTCTGTGTCACTGACGCCACTGGCTAAACACTGTGTCCCTCTCTGATCTCCCTAATTTGGTGTGTGTGTGACTGTGTGAAGCTTTGCCTATCACAACTGCTCATCTTGTCTTTCAGCAGGGAACAAAGGGGGAGAGACATTAACAAAGGGCCTTGATAAGATCATGTAGTAGCCACAAGACAAAAACAATAAGGATTCAATGAGGTGACAAACTTTTATTTTTTAAGGCCTAGCCTAGCACTTCCTACTGTCTTTTGGCTTGAGGACGTTTTGCTGTAGATCATATCTTGTGTTTGCTTTCTTACCAGGAAGTTTTTGATGGAAGTATAAATATTTGTAAAGCAACTGAAAGTGCTGGTTTGGCCTTTTTTTTTGCCCCATAAAAAGCCAAAGAAAGCTAGATATATTTGCAGTGCGCACTATTACCTATGTTTGCATGAATCTGCTGTATGAACATACCAGCTTTCAAATTACAGTTGAAAAAAAAGAGTTAAAGCTGCATTCCTGGTTTTACAATGGCAGTTTCATTGAAAAAAAATCTCTTTAGCCCTATGATATGCTTAATGGTTATAATATGGCCTAATATGTCAATGTATTATGACTTTTCAAACCGCACGCGCTGACATTCAAATGAATGTTTTCTAGATTGAGATCAATTTCACTAATGCGTTTAAAACAGTTTGTTTTCACTTCCTCTGCTCCTTTGCCAGAACATGGTTCTATTAGTGTTTCGTGCGATATGACAATGTAGTTAGGTGCATTCATGCATACAGTACTGTCCCACTCACACTCACACACACACACATGCACATAAATGCAATAAGTTGGACTTTACATCAAATTTTTATGTTCTTTTGTGATCTACTACCCAGGTGTACACACTGAGTTTCCTCATACATCACACAATTTATTACACATGGATCATAAACACATGCACACAGACACACACAAACACACTAGGGGTTTGTAAATACCAGTTATGTTGTTCTTGTTCCCCCCTCTGAGCTTATCTAGCCTCCGGGGAGACCTCCAGCCCACTCCCTCCCTCTTCCTTAAACACAGATCCCCAAACCCAGCGGGAAGCCACTGCTGGTCCCCCAACACACAGTCCCTGTTTACCTGCTCCCTGATGCACCCTGTCCACTTCCCCAGCTACTATTCTCTACACATTGTACCTTTTTTGTCCCCTTTTGAATCCTATTAGTGCATGAACTTTGTTTAACTGAAAAAGACTGTCGACTTCACTCAATTAGGCCTAATAGGATTAGGTTGCTGGTATGGGCCTGGAGGTTTAAATAGGAATGGAATTTTGGCAGACACCTGCTCCATCCATTGCATTAATCTTATAAAGGCTATGGAGTATGCAGGGGCCCCGGTGATGCCCAGGGTTGAATGGTTGGATGAATGGCTGTATTAGGTGCACTGGGTTTCAGTTCTGATGGCATTAGTACCAGAGGAAGTGTGGCCCAGTGGTGAAACAGGGCATCAGTGAACGGCAGCAGGTACATTAGCCAGTTTGTATGTTGTTGAAATCGGCACTGAATCTGCTTTAGGGCACACAGTCATGTGTAAAAGTAAATGGCAGAAAATTTAATACAATATTATTATTTATTATTAATATTGTATGTATTTAAATGTCAGAAAAAATCCTTATTAATGTTTTAAAATGCCACATTTACATCATATCATACAGACTGTACAACAATAATTACTCATTAACAAATCATTACAAATGTGCAAAATGATTAATAAATATCTATCTTTTGCTTAAATTCCATTAACCTGGTGTGACTACATGGCTAGCAAAGGAGGCCACCATTTTGGGGTAATGTGTCACCCCTCCCAAGATGGAAAAATCTGATGTTTCCCCTCTCTTCCCATTCTGCTGAAATGGCATGAATAAAGCATTAGCTTCCATTTTCTGTCAATGATTCATAATACAAGCAATTTATCCATACAGTCACCATCAAAATCTTTCCACACAGGTCCAACAAATCTCTGTGGCAACTGAGAAATGCCTGAAGGACCGAGGTCAAAAACACTGCCCCAGGACACAAAACTATTCTGAAGATGTTTGGGATGGTGGTTGAAGGGAAGGAAGATGTAAATGTAAAGAGATGGGGATAGATAAGAGTGGGAGTAGAGAGTAAAGGACTTGATGAGGCCCATGTTGTTAAGATAATTACTAACAGTCATTGTCTCTTAATACAGGGAGACAAGTGGTCATTTATCATGTCACTGATTGCTTTACTGTTTGATCTTATCCGCACGAAACCTAATCACTTGTTCACTTATCCCGTCCGCTTACATGAGATATGAAGAAATATTTTGGAAAATAATTTTAAGTTTTTATCTTTGTATAAAGCAGGTGTGCCACTGAATACGGTTGTGCGCACAGACTATATAATAAGTTAGGGTTAGGGTTAGATGTAAGATGAAAGAGTTGATTTGCCAAACACATCCTAAAAACAACAGAACAGAACAACAAAATTTAACTTAAAGGAAGTAAAAATATTAGAACAAAAAACAAAAAACAAAACAAAAAACATCCTGAAGCAGTTACAAAATCTAGGAGCCCAAATGGCAAAGATACAATCAGGTCTTCAATCTAAACTTGGAACGTCAATTAAGGACCAATCTGAGACCCCAGACAGGCTCCTGAGGTTACACTATACAGAATAAAGCCATAATGCTCAAAATAATTTGGAACAGCCACATTTCACATCAGCTGATGACGTGAATTCTGGTAACAATCACTGGCCCTCACTGGCCGTATCTCTACCAGTTGGTAAGGAAATGATGCAAATAAAGAATCAGACTTAGCTAACGTCGAAATCAGCAGAGATGTTTTTCACGTATCTATCACTACCACCAGCAGCATTAAGACTGCATTAGTCAATGCCACGCATATGTTTCCAAATGTATTACCAGATGGTAACAAATGCCCTAGAGCATAGTCAATCCTCTTCGTTACTAATCACCACTCTTCCCAGGAGTGTCATACCAAGTCTCATACCAACACCTCACAATGTCTGTCCCGGAGGTCTCTCCATGTCTCTGGATGCTGTGAATAGCTATCTTGGTGGCCTTGAAACCCCCCAGCACCCCTACCTCGAGGGATTATGATATGTTTTATCCAGAAGTGCTCTGTGTTTTTGTTCTGTGTGTCAATTATCGGGACAGTCTAATGGCTTGATCTCTACTGTTGTAAGAACAATCGGCGTAGGAAGAGGTCAGGGGTGAGCTGGAGGGGTGGTGATGCTTGTGTATGTGTGTGTTGTTAGGATGGAGTTATGTCCAGTGTGAGACACTAAAGAAATGAACATGAAGCATTAAGAGGGCTATTCTGTCTAATCCTATTAGTGTCTTAGATAGCCCTTTCATATCAGAAGGGGTCAGTGGAAAGAGCTCAGTAAAAAATCTCTCTGAAATGAGCAATGCCATCACCCAGTCATAAAAAAGGGTGACATCTATCTTTCTAACATCAAAAGATAATTTCAGTGGTTTTTATGTATATTTTATGTTGTTGAAGACAGGGATAAATTTTTATTGCTGCAAATTTAAAATAAGATCTGTTTAGTATGTATTTTCTTTTTAATCTTCCAGCACACTGTACTTGTTCAGAGCATTATTGAATATCAGAAAACAATGTTTCCTTTACACATGTAACAACAGTCCGATGCCAACAGCTTTAAAAAAAAAAATCTGCATTCATTGGCTTCCTTACTTCAGTGCATTTCTATGTGTAGTTCAGATTTTATATTTAATGTTTCCAGCACATTGTTCCATCTGCCTGAATTATTACACAGGACTTTCTGTTTGTCTCTATTCCCTCATTCATGCAAGCACCCAGTCCAGCAGGCAAGCAGCAGTCCAGCCAGCCCAGGCGCTCAGCCAGTCCAAATGGGTGGTCCAAACCCATCACCGCTGCTCTCCCATGCTTTGGCCTGCCAGTGTCCCTGCTGCCCTGACACCCTCCTCTTTTTTTTTTCTTTGCCTTCTCCCTGTCTCATGCATTCCTCCTATTTTTTCCCCTCTTTTCCTTCACACCAGTCTTGGCTAAGTCTTTACTCCATTCCCCTTAATATCTCAGATTCTCTCCTTCCAGTTCCGCCCGTGCATTAGCAACAGCATTGGCTCCTATTTCTCACCGGTTTTTGAATAGTTTTTGTCCCTGCCACTGAGCTGTAGTTGACCTTGTGTATGGACCGAGAAATGGTTTTCCAGTGTGAATCAGTCATTTGACCACACTTTGAAATCTACAATCAAAAATTCCACACTGCAAAACAATGGTTCCTCACAGTTAATTTGTTTTTAATGATGTTTTGTTGTAATAAGATTTACAGGCAAATTGAATTTGTCAAACCGTTGTATTTGCCTTTGATTTCAACAGTGTACAAGTTGGCCAGATGCATTTTTGGAAATTTTCCCAACAACACAGTGAAGTTACGTGTCTGTTTCCACCATGACTCACAGGCTTTGCCATAGATATTAGACAAACAAACCATGAGTTGTAGTGTGTATAGAGGCAAATACACCCATACAGTGGGGTCGAAAAGTGTTTCAGGAGACTTCTATTTTGCATCTGTTTTGAATGTAATACTATTACTTTAAATACAAATGATATCAACTTAACAATTTGAATGAAAAGTTGAATCTTTGAAAAAACATGAGTTTCAGAATACCTTAGTATCTGGTTTGGTTTGGTTTGGTTTGGTTTGGGGGGCAGTGGAATGAGGTGGAGCTTCTCCCTGGTCAGGGTGCAGTCAGTTCAGTGCATGTGTCCGAACTGAACCCAAGAGAAGGCAAAAAACCCCACTGTGGTCTGATACACTGTTGTATTATTCTCTCTCCGTTTCCTCTCCTTACATACACCCTTTTCTTACTGCCATAAATCTCAAACTTGGATTCATAAGTTAATTAGACTTTTTCCACTCTTCCAATGTGAAATGCTGGTTTTTCTTAGCCCATCCAAAGCGTTTGACCTTGTTTCCCCTCCTGAGAAGTGGTTTAGGAACTGCTATTCTTCCACTGAAACCACAACAAGGCAGCTTTTTTTGACAGTGATTTCGCTGATTGGAGTCTTGCGGTCTTTATTTAGCAAATTCTGTATCTGTGATGAAGTTGCTTTTTTATATCTCAGTATATTAAGCTTGATGTATTGATCTTCTGATAGTGTGGTCACTTTTGTTCTGTCTGATCGTGCTTTGTATACAACTCATCCAGTTTCTACAAAAAGCGTTTTAGAATTCCAGACACTGTCCCCTCAGAAGCCCTTAGTCTAGCCATGAGTTGACGCTGAGAGAGTCCCGCTTTGCTTAGAATAATAATTTGACTTCTGACACTTTCACTTAGGTCTGATGCCATTTATCCCGCTATCACAATGCTACTTAGTGAGCAATGATCTGCTGGAAACTTGAGGTGCTGCCTTATTTCTAACAGGTGAACACTGGCTGCAAGTTGAGGTACTTGAACAAGTCTCTGATGAGTAGATCAAATCTGAATGCATGCTTCAATGAAAGTGATACAGCTCAAGGAAATTTGACCTTTTGTGCAAAGGAGCTAAGTTGGTCAATGCCGCAAATTTGGTTAAATTAGATTGCTGACCTAGAAATAGTGCAGACTGTCCAATTATTTCCAGGTTTCCGTGAAAATATTAGAGATGTGGTCTCAGACTTTTGGACCCCACTCCAGGTAGTTTTATGTGCACTATGTCTGGGAAGACAAGAAATTAGTATGTGAAATCTGGAGTTCAGTCAAACTTCAGAGTTCATGAAACACATGGACTTTTTTGTCATCCTAGGACCATAGAGGCAGTTCTCCAGGCCAGAGCTGAGTTCTAGCAAGTTTTGGTCTTTTAATTTGGAGAGGAAATCTACTCCCTCCTCACACCAGCACCTCCACCTGCATCTACCAAACCATTCTTCCTCTTGTATTGAATGGGGGCAGCTTGTACCTTGAGGCAGATATCGACTCACAAACACTCACATGCATTTGCACATACACATAAACACATCACACACAAGACCAACTTTAGCACATGAAAGGCCTCCTACAGAAGTGAAAAACATACTGCAACAATGCTTTGAAGTCTATCAGTCATCCATCTACTGTAGGGATGTTTTCTGTTCCTCCTTCTCTAAAAGTCTGATTCATATCGCCCTTCCAGAGATTCCCTCCCTAAAGCCTAAAAGACAGCCAATCTGGGAGTTATTTGGCTCTTCTCACAATGGCCCCAACATATCCCAAACATGCAAAATTCAGTCTCACTTTTGCATCAAAGCAACACAGGAAAATAAACGAGATTTTCTAAAATCCCAGATGAGGCCTGCAATCTTTGTGCAATCTAAAAAAAGAAAAAAAAAAGAAAAAAAAAAGAAAGCACACATATACAAGAGCAATGCATACATTGAATAGCATACAGTAATTGCAGTGGCCAGTTATGGCTCAGTGATCTGTCAGCACATTGTGTGAGGGATTTTTAGTTGCCTGGACAATGGTGGTGCAATCCCCAGAGACAAATTCCAAAGAATTGACCCCTAAAACACAGAGTTCATTCAACTGGTTCTCAACATGCATGAACAACAGCAATATAGCCACAATCAGCCTAGTATGTATTAGTGGCAGATGGTTACACACATGCTGTAAGAAGACACATGCTGCCACTGTAAGAAGCATTTGGAAAAGACTAGCAGCAATAAAATATTTATTTCTCTACAGCAGTGATCACATCCCTGCTTCATTAACCTTTTATTCTCAAATGCCTCTAAACAGCTGTGATGAATAGACTACAATGCGTCACTGATGTTGTTTACATGCAGCAGACAGGAGGAGGTTCATCAGAGGAGGCCTGCTGTGTTTACGACCTGGTTGGCTTTCATATTTATGACAGCTGATGTATTTGATGCAGCTTTGTAATTAAACATGTGACAACATTGACAGTTCAGTAATTAACTGTGGTAATACGCGGACTATTAGGGGAAGTGTGTGGACAAGAAAGCATCACATTAATAGTGGGTCTTTTAAACTGAAGGTGTTAGTTGTTTATATTGTGATCACAGTTCTTTGTTTACTCGTCATAGAAATGTAATGTGGAGAGATTGAGAGGAACAAAGGGAGTTTGATTCTGATTTAATAATTTGCTTTCAACACTCTAATTAGGAAAATGTTACTACTTGTGTGTACTTACCTTCCATGTGTTTTGGGAATGGTACCAAACAGGGGGTTGTGTTCTGCTGTAGGCTCCACCATATGGACACTGGGAGCGAGTATGATGAATGGTGCCGCTGGGAGGAGGGGTACGGAACTGAGGCCAGCTATGTGGATGTGGTCCAGAATTAAATAAGCCTTGTCCGTCTTCTCTCTGACTAATCACCCACTGGTTATTCGGACCGGAGCACGACTGGAACATTTCTGACAACCCAAAACTGTTTCTAAGCAAAAAAAAAAAAAGGAAATATCAATTAGTCAGTAAATTAACCAATTACGTAATGAAATTGTTATATTATCTTTATTAAATCAGGATTTGTTCTTGAATTTCTCAGTGGACAACTTGTTCAGGAGAGGGAAACGAGAGGGCAGGAGAGACATGCACGGGTGGATGTGGTTGTGTGTATGCATTTACTGTATGTTCAGTAGTAATAACTGTGCTCCACACTGTGTTGCACTGGTCTCTATAGTTTGGTCTGGTCACTAATCTTGAAAGCTGGCCAGTTTCTTACAAAGGCATTAAAGGAACACTTTGCAGATTTTCAACCACATTAGCACATATCATGGTATGTCTGCCATATCCGCACTACTTACTAATGTTCCCTGTCTTCTGCCTCCATCTGATGTATTTACCATCAATGGACACCCGAAGACGTACAGATACTATGCTGACTTTGCCTCAGTTCCTTTTTTAACTTTCTACCTGGGTGCTTTGCTGTCTACTGTCAGATTTAAGAACTTTGAAAATTACCCACTTTCCAAAGGAAACTTGCCCAGTACTACATTAGAAAGGGATAAGTCATCAACTGCCGATGGTCCCAAGGGGAGCCAAGGGCGCAAGTATGAAAGTAAGTTAGTACTTCATATCTAAATTACAATATTTGAGTGCAAATTAGCTGTCACTGTCACTGGAGTACTAATGGAGAATACATGCAAAGTAGGAGACTTATACTTTTTGCTACAATGCAGAACTGATTGAGCACAAAGAGAATGTAGGTAAAAAAAAAAGAAGAATGTGTGTGATTATAATCTTGGTGTCTATTTCCTGCCTCTGTGTCTTTTTTCTCCTTCTTTCTCCTGATGTGGAAGGTTAATTGGCAAGGCATATGGCCGCCTGGCTGTCCAAGCATGGTGCAAACAGTGTTTAATTGCCTTTATTCTGTCACCAGCATTGCAGAATGCCTTCCACTGCAGAATTTGCCAGGCAGTTCTAGGCACTATCTGTAAAAATGTGTATGACGTGTACCAGGCGTGAGAAAACAGGTTTTTGTAAACGTAGAGACGGGGTTTTGTCCACCTAGCTGCATTCCTACAACAATGGTCATTTGGAACAACTGTGTGGTTGTCTGTGTGGGTTTAGCCTGAGTCTTTGTCTGTGATTTGTGAGGTTCTCTGTTAGCCCATGAGCAAGGCATCTTTCTTAAATAACAATTAAGTGGCTTAACACACGAAGAGTGTTTTATGGGTATGGGAATGTCACTCAACCAGGCTTTTGTCACCCAGTTACCCTGCACCATTACTAGCCCATAATGTGCATAGTTAGGTCAAATGGCCCAGGGTCAGAAATGAAATACATCCCCTTAGGGATTATATTTAAATTTCATACATTTGAATGTGAATGCCTGTATGTGAATGTACTGAACCATTTGACTGAAAAATAATCATTTTATTAAATGAGGACTTATCCCAACCTGGGTTTAAGACCAGGTTCTTTTTTATAATGACTATAGGTTTAACCCCTCATCCTACACTCTGATCTTATCATCTCCAGTGTAAAACATTGCTGTTTACTTTGGTTTAATTGAGTTAACAGTTAACAGATACCTGTTTACCCAAAAACAACAGTCTGGTGTGAACGGTTAAATGCAGATCGCTAACTGAACCTGTGCTCATTATCTCACGTCCTGCACAGGGTTCCTGTGTGAAAGTGTTATAAGTGAGGAATGTTAATCCACTGTCTGCAGCACTGCCTTCCGACTGTCATTCAGCAAATAAAAATCCTTTTTCACAAGAAGTGTCTCTGGAATCTGAATTTTAGTTTCTAAAATTCAGATTTTAAGTCTGCATTTTACCTTGTTATTTAGTGGTACAATAGTCACATGCCAAATTTAAATACAGTTACTGTTAGGGCCATTTATAACAGAACTATTGTATTGGCTAAGAACAAGTGTCTCCACAGCGCTGGCCTCTGATTGGCTGTAAACGTAATAGCTTGCGTGTGCTTATTTGACTTTTTAGTTGAAGCTGTGGAGCCAGGAGAGCAGACTAGTTTTTGACCGTGCTTGTTTAAGTTTATGTTTTTATGTATTTGTTCAACAAAGAAAATCTTCAGTAAAAGATAAACCCGGAACAAATTGAGAACGGAGTTTTTTATTGATGCACGCGTCAACTACACTCATGGACTCTACGGCTTAAGTGGGCATTTTTGAAATAACAGACGGAGC
The DNA here is from genome assembly GCF_017976425.1 of Toxotes jaculatrix. NCBI lineage: Eukaryota > Metazoa > Chordata > Actinopteri > Toxotidae > Toxotes > Toxotes jaculatrix. The sequence continues at coordinate 9,658,058 of NC_054415.1, read as the reverse complement.
CGCACTAACAGTTACCATTTACTGCAGCATTAATCCTCATGCATTAACCTCTACCTTGTCCATGATCTCAATGTTTCTTATACAGAGGATTGATACTGATTATACGTCACTATTTTCTGAACGATAGTCATTTTGTGTTGTTCTTGATCAGAATAATACTTGTAGTACTTTTTTTTGTTGCGTGTGTTATGTTTTCAGTAGTGTGCTTGTGAATGTGTGTTTTTTTTCTATTTCCATAGATTTGTCTGTCTTTACTTCTCCATTTCCATCAAACTATGGACTGTCTGTGACGTGTTCCTGTCATGAGCACCCTCAGACCACAGCAGCATTCTCATACTCTCATCACAAGCGACTAACATTGGTTGTTGTAATTAAATTAATTTAATTTAACTTAGTCCAGGACTCCAAAGTCAAGAAGTCGCTGAGCAAAATCTAGGAAGCCACTTTTCTAAGACACAATCTCCACATCTAGCTTAATGTAAATCCTGACTGGGAAGCTGGTCCTGAGAGTCCTCTCCTCTTTAATTAGCTTACCTTAGCCAGCATAGCTCATTATTGATTGTTTGCTAAATGGCCACGTAAAGCTATAAACAGTGTGTGACTGTCATGTCCTTAACTCATGAGACCAGCACCTTATGATCCCTTGGTTGTTCAGCAAGTGTTACCCCTGTTTGACTTCCTTTTATTCCAACTGAGAGCTGACAATTAACTAAAGGCGTCCTGCTGCTCTGCAGGTAGGATTTACAGATACACAAAGCCTTGTTGTTGCTGAAAGACAATAGACAACAATGCTACGCTGCTTAGGCTTCAGGCGTGGTTCCAGTCTCTAGGATCTGACTTTTTTGTCAGTGGCAAAATTTTCTCTACATGAGTAACATAGTACAGTAAAAACCAATAAAAAAAAAAAAAAACTGTTAGTAAGCCCAGTGTGTCTGTCTTCCTGTGTGTCTGTCTATCTGTCCACTGGGTGCAGTTTGTCAGTGAGTAATCAGTTATCAGTTAATCACCATCAGTAATTTAATCAATTAGAAATATATTAACCCACAATCTTCAAAGACTTGAGTTGTAAACTCATAAAATGTGAGTCATACCTCCAGTCAATTGTGTGTGTGCGTGTGTGTGTGTTGCGTCACTTCAATGGGTCAGAGTTACAGGTGTGTGCTGACTGCTGATAGTTATCAGCTTGAACAGAACTAGCATCACCGTGACACAGCAAAGAGCGTTGCTGTACTAACTTTGAAAATAGTCATAAACTTTCTAAGCCTCGTGCTTGAGTGTAAATCCAATTTACTTGTGGAAGTAAAATGGTGAAGGAGTCGCTAGGCTGGTAATGTTGATACGACGGTACTTTACTTGTGAGTCCCTATGACATGTGCAAAGGTATGCTTATTATCTTAATTAAAACCAGTAAGAAGTCTGTCTGTCTATCCATCTCTCCATCCATGTGTCTGTGTTACAGGCTAACGCAAATCCTCACCCACCCACATGGAGACAGGAAGTTTGGAGTATCATTGCTGAGGATTTTCTGAGTGTCTGTGTCACAGATGAGAAAGCACACACACACACTGACGTTTGCCTCATTAAAACCTTTCCCATAGATGTACTACTTTGTACAGCTCTCCACTCATCATCACCTCCAATCCGCTCAACCCTTGCCTCCCTTTGAGCTCCACTATTTATTTTCATCAAGGCCTCTCTCTCTCTCCTACTTTCTCTCTATGTCTCTCGCTCTCCCTCTCATCCACAGCAGACTTTGTTGCTGGGCTGTCATGTATTGAAGCACCTATTTATTTGCTTTTTTCACCGCTAATTCTCTCTTATTGTCCTGCCCGGCGTCCCATCGCGTCGGGAACAAGGCCGCTGCAAGAGTTTTGCACCCTGCGCTCAAGATATGAGTCAGTGAGCCAAGATAATGATGAAGAGCTCAGACACACAGGAGATCCAGCCTCTATCACTGATCACACCAGCAAAGTCTTCTTAACATACACCCCTTGGACAAGGTCATTATTCCAGAGAGCATTCAGTTTGTGTGAAGAGCTGAGGTCACCATTTAGAGTTGTGTTTTAAACCTGTGTGGTTCAGCTGTTCCTCAACTGTTTTGTTCTGATTCCCATTGCTAAAATGGGACTTTGATGTGACCTAACTTGTTAAAGAAGCCATGCAAAATGTGTAGGAGAAAAAATATTTTGCACTATGTCCCAATAGTTTGACTCTATTTTAGTTCCTTCTAAACTTAATAAGCTGCACTGGGGATGTTGAAATACAGGGATGTTGAACTTCTACTATCATCACTGTGTGTAGGATTATACATCATACATTAATTACCTCTCAACATGTAGCCTCTGTACAGCTATAACTGCATTAGACTTGCTATTTTGAGAATTAGTGGATTTAAAACCCATAACATTTACCTCACTGATGATAATAATATTATAGCAACTAATCTCATATACAATGATAACATAAACAGACTCTTGATCTTGAGAAATGCAAACTGTGAGGAAAGCTGGAAAGTAAACAGATAGATATGTCTGGAGCAGCTTAAACCAGTGCCATGTGACATAAATAAACAATACTAGACACAGTAACAGTTAATTTTCTTCTTGAACTGACTGAGGTGAATTAATGTGTTGGAAATCAAGTTTCTAGTAATAATTTGTCCATTATACTAGTGTGAAGGTGAAAGTGTAAAGCTGTCCCAGAACTTTATGAATATCTAATGTAGATGCTCATAAGACAAATTTGCATCTTAATTCGTAAAGGTTGCTGGTGCTTGCAAGATCTAGTGAATATCCATGTGGTCTACTGACGCAAGCAGGTATGAAATAGCATTCCAAAGATGAACTTATTGCTTTTATATGTCATTTTAAAAATCTTTACAACAGAAACTGTAACATACAAGGCCCCATGATCATATACTGAAGTTATAATCTCTCATTAAACACCTTATGCTCTCACCAGTCACCTAGAGAGACCAAAGATCATTTGTTGTAGTCTTTATCCACTCTAGTTAATTTTTGGACATTGTTAGAAACCAATATGTGCAGGAAAGAGAGCACAGAGGAGCTTCTGACATTATTCTTAAAATGTGGAAGACACACAGGTGTGGTGTTCTTCTGCAAAACACAGACGAGGAAAACAGAGAGATTCTATATGTGTCTAGTTCACAAGTCAATCAGATCCATTCTGTGACTTCAAAGACTGGTTTCAGGAAGAGGCTGTAGACCGTGGATGAACATTCACTTTCACTTTTCATTGGTCAAGGGTGTGTGCCACCGCTGAGAGGAGGTTACCGCAGTCTGACTTTGAAGTTAGCCCTCAGAGCAGACAATGTTTACATTCCTCCAGTACATTACGCCCCCCCCCCCCCCCCCCCCCCCCCCCCCGCCCAGTGCTGCACACACATCTCACGACTGAAATGCTAAATAAAAAATGTAAAAAACAGTTTTCATTATTATTATTATTTTTATTACTACTACTACAATTATTACAAAAGCCCAGACAATTCATTTTAAGGGTAACATGGACAGGGCATAACTAAACACACTAATGCAAATCCAAGTTGTCATTTCCAGAGTAACCACAAGATGGTGCTGTATGCATCCATTCAACTTTTTAAAAATAAAGACATTTTTATTATTTCCTTCTTGAAACTGCAACTTAAGCCCCCGCAGAAGTATAATAATAAAAAAAAAAGTCCTCAAATATTTGAGAAGGCGTGTGTGTCATCAGCAGTTTCTAAATGACATTTCTGTCAAGCCATGACTCAGACTAGAATGATCTCTCAAAATTGCAAAAGTCTTGAAGTGCCCTGTGCACAAACCTCAAAGTCAAAATAAAGCTGCACACTTCCATTATGTTGCGCACTGCACCAAGTTTGCACCCCGTCCTCTGAACATACAAACAGCTGTGTGGCTGTGTATGCACACATCTCTGCTATTGCACACTAATTTTCTCATAAAAAAGAAAAGAAAATAAAAGTAATTCCTCACTTGAGCATATTTCCTTTCTAGGATCATTTCTGACAGATATTCAAGTTACTTTGGGGGAGAAAATACTACTTATTAATCATGGTTGTGACTCATCGTCCCATGAGGCCTTTACACACGTCCACCCTCTTTGCCCTATAGCTCATCATGTACACACGGTTTTCCCCCTCCCCAGCCCCGAACCTGCACACGCACAGCTCTGAAAACAATATTCCCGTGATGCAAGATTGGAGAAGTTCATAGGGTTTTTTTTTCTTAATATATTGTAAATAATATCATGTGACTAAAAATGAGGAAGTATCCCATGAGGAACTTCAAAGATTTTCCCGCTGTGTCATCCTCATCTCTAAAAGCTGAGCTCAAACAAACATACAACGTGCCCACGTTAGGACACAATGTTGTCAGAGTGACACTATGAAACAGACAAGACATAATGTAGCGTGGTAATCTTTTACGAAGGCATTTTCATGAAATAATACGAGTGTAGAGAGGAGCAAGAGCCCATTGACTGTTTATACACTTAAGTACATTTTATAAACATGCATAGAGAAATTAAGAGAAATTACATGACACTGACTGTAAAAACTATTTCACAAAAATTATGTTAGGAAAGCAAATTAAAAAATAATTATTTCAGATGTCTTACAGTTTATATAGTAACAAAATGATAACATTCTCTGTCATCTCCAAAATTTCCATCTGAGGAATCACACAGAGAAGTATGTGTCCTTATCCACACTATATACATTCTTAATTTTTTTTTATTATATCTACATTTGCATGAACAAGAAATAGAGGCATTTAAGAGCCAAAGATGTGTTCTTTATGTCCAGAAATATTCCAACCAGACACTAACTAAGCAACATCCTGTTAAAACAGGATGTTTCTTGTGAAGAAATGAGGTGATGGGCTTCTTTATCCCTCATTTTGATATCAGCAAGGGCAGCTTTTATAAACTACACATCAACACAACATCTTAAATTTCAGGACAATATGATTTACATGTCAGTGTATTTGACCAAAAAAAACCCCCAAAGAAACAAAAAAAAGGAATCTCAAATTCTCAATTACCTGTAGTTTGGAAGTTATGGAAGACAGGTCCCCTTGTTGCAGTATGTATGTGGTTATCTACTCAAAAATCCAACTTCAAATTAACTTGCTTGTTGATCTACGTCCTACTGATGTTTAATCATCCCTGGAAGCATGGGCTAGTGAAAGGGCCCCAGATTTAAACCAAATTGCGTTTCCTCTTTTCTCGCACCCAGGAGCGGGGTGCAAAGGGAAGCTTTTGTGTCAACTGCCGCTACATCCAAGACAGAAGTAATCACAGATTCTTGCAAGTCATCGTGTTACATAAGCATGGTTGCCCATCAAATAGATTAAAAAACTTCAAAAGTTACAGAAGAAAAGCTTTAAAGTATGAAAATACTTCCTGTTGTATATAATTTTGCTAACTTGTGAGTTTTTTCTGGAAATTCTCAGTGAAATCATGGTACTTACCTGGTAAATTACAAGATGCTTCAGCTGATAATGCAGCATTCACGCCTTGATATTGTTGTTAAGGCCGATACTAAAAATAAAGGCTTGACTTTCAAGTGCAGAATGAATGCTGTTAATTTCACATTCTTAAGACAGTTTGTCCATAACTGATCAGGCGCTGCTCAACTCGTAAGAACAAAACACACAAGTGTTTTTGGTCAGCTTTAAGGAACGGTGACATTTCAATCCAGAGGAAAAGGGCTCCGATATTGCATTCACGGTCACACTGTAATCTGCATAATGACAATGATGAACAACCCATCAGTGACAATCTGAGAGAAAAAGCCTCCAAATTCCTCTTCAGATGCATGTTGATTGTGTTTATTCATGGTAGTTAGGTTGATGAGGGAGCAATATGGAGGAGGCTGGATGGACACTTGTTACGTGTTACCGTTAAAATAGCAGACATCTCTTGACGAAGAACAAACAGCAAAGGCAGACCAAAATCAAGGCGTCTGCGAAAGCTCTCAGGAATGCAAATTCAAAAGCACTTCATTACTTGCTTTTTCCCTGCAATCTTGTGTCTGAGAGACTGAACTAAGTGGTTAATCAAGCCAAAAACCAAACCATGTCTGAGGGGCCAGAGAGGAGACACCTCGGCTCACAGACCAAGACTGCATGTGTGGCTGTGTGTTCACTGGATATATTTAAGTGTATGTGAAAATACACAATAGTGTGTGTTTTGGATCCATACATAGCTAAAAGTTAAATTCCCACTCACTGTTGATTTTAATGAAATAATCACAATCACTTGTGATGATAGTTTGAAACCTAATATTATTTTGGATCATACAAAGCTAAATCACAGTATGGATTCACTACAGCAGAAAGCTACAAAGATTCATTACATTGCTGCAAATGGAAGTACAAATAGCCCTGTTGTCAAGTTAACTATTAGTGAAAGAAGGGGAGAAAAATAAAGTTAGGAATATGAATGGCTGGTCCAAATTTCAGGGAAATCCATCCAAAATTTGTTGAGATATTTCACCAGCAGACTGACCCTTAAGCCACGCTGCTATTGTGGCTAAAAATGACCAGAAATTTGCAAAATATTGGATGCGTCTCCCAGAAACCTTTTTTTTCTCCAGCAGTTTGCATTATTTTAAAACTTGAAAAACGTTCAGTGAGTAATTTTATAACTTTCAAATGGCCTCTGTTCACAAATAGTCCAAACATGCTGAAGGGTTAAGTTAGTATAGTGGCCCTTTCACACATACATTCCATAACATTAACTGAATAAATTGTCTGAACTGTTCTGGTAGAGGCAGCAGCTTCTCTTGTTCACATAGCCCAAGGCCTTACAACAATTTTAACGCTATGTGACCGTTCACACACCAACAACCAGTGCCACTGAAGTCCTCTGTTGTCCCAGATTAGATGGGTTTTATCTCAGAGTGCTGGCGTTGTTTATGCTTGTAGTGATGATGCTTTTCTTCACATAATATGTCAATATGGAACTTAAGTACTAATATTACATTGTCAAAATTGCCTTAACTGACTTAATGTCATAGGAACATTAGATTCATTTTCACATGGAAGAGTGAAATGAAGTTACAGTAACAGAGTGGTCTTTCTCATGAAATGACGTTGTTGCTGTCATTTTGAACGCATGCCACTGCACATGTTGGCAGAAGATGAGCGTGTACATGTTTCACTCTGTTTTTGATCATATGTTTTTGCCAATGAATAATGAATTAATGGACTAATAGTTTTAGCTCTAAATCAATTTAGACTGTCTACCTAATCCAGATATTAGTGGGATTATTGTAGGTTTTGAAGATTTATTTTCCACAATGTCTGCAACCCAAATGATCTCCCTTATATCCAAGAACATGCACTGAACTTGACAGATGAGCATGATTTACTTATGACGTAGGGATTTCTCTCCATAATCTTGATTGTTCGATAGACAGAATGTGCGGAATGCGAGTGTGTGAGTGAACTCAGCAAGAGCTGACACTCGACATTAGATTAATGGGAGATTATGGAGATTATGACCCAAGCACATAATGTAAAAGGAGACTGTAGCTCATTGTGATCTATATATTTATTTATCATACCACCGTCCTCTCTCAGTCTGATACCCCCCCTTTTTTCTTCAAATTCTTTGAGGAACACACTCTGAAACCTCACCTAAGTCTACACTCTTTGTCCAAAAGTTTCCTTGAGAGGCACTTGCCTTTACTCTGGGCCTCTGTTTTATCTTCAGATGCCTGGTTGTCTCTCTTTTTCTTCATTCTAATCGATTCACTCAGTGCGGTGAAACGGTACCCGCCTGCAGACGCAAAATAAGAGCCTCTGAAATGAAAACTTTCCCCCCCCTCTTTTAGATGGCAATTGCATGTGGCTGTGTCTTGTGTCTGGTTTACCTGTGGGTCTTTGATCATGACAGCATGCGACGGCGTTTGATTCCTGGGGTACTTTGACAGTTTGCAGGCTGGCAAAAGGCCCTCCAGTGTCTGAAGTTAGATCAGAGGAGACAGGGCCTGAAAAGCAGGCATCCAGCTGGGAGAAGATCAGAAGAGACACAAACTTTAGCGAGAGCCATTGTGAGGTACACAGTGGCTGCTGGCTCCCATAACTTTTCCCTTTGTATGTTTTTTTATATCGCTCTCTTCTCCCTCTCTTATCTTCTGCTCAGAGTGTTGAATGGCTCAGTCAAAGGTCTGTGAGGTTTTATCTGATTTTGACAAAAAAAAAAAAGACACCTTATATTTGTTCCCCCTTTCAGCTGTCCCTTGGGGCTGAAGGCTGGTCGGTGTGTGCACGTGCACAATGGTCCTTTACAGTGTAAGCATTGTTCCATGGGGAAGTTGTAGTTAAAGTAATAAAGACTAATTAAAAAGAATGTAATCCCCTGCATTGCATGCCACATGTTGGACAATGACCTGATGTTAGTTGAAAAAGCATTTCCCCCCCTGTGGACAAAGTTTAAATCAAATATTGGATGTGTGCATGAGGTTTCTGAGGGCCTTAAGGGAAATGAACAATACTGATCAATCATTTCAGTCACTGTAATTACTGGCCAAATTAGCTAATGTATGTAATTATGTGATTATGTTTCTTTGGAGCCTGAGTTGGGTGATTTGAGGATACTGTCTCACGTTTGGTAAGTGTGGTAATGGTGCCCTCTAGTGGTTCATTGGCAGAACCAACAAATACTTTCAGAAAAAGGCAAAAAAAATATATATATATATAAAAAACCCAAAACGGAACAAACAGGTTTTATTTTGCGAAGTGGTTGCTCAGGTGTGGCAAGTCTGGGAGCAATCTTTGGTTCTTGGATTTTGCATATGTGTTAGCAATATTGGAAGAGTCCTTATCAATATCATGGCTGATTTCAAACTAATTACCCAGCTCTAATATGAATTCGTTCTTTTGTGGAAAGGGTACTGAAATTTTCTTTGTTATGGTCTTAATAACATTTCAACACTTGAGAGAATTTCATTTGATTTTGACTGAAACCCTGCACACAATTGTGCAATAGCTGAGTAAATGTAGGTGGTTACTTTTCATCCAGTGGACCAAATGACTACATCCGTGGCAATCAGTAATCTGCTTAATAGTCAAAAATAGCTAAATATACTTACCCAAGTGTTGCATTTAAGTTCCATGCGTGTGACACTTAAACTTCATTTTACCTTAAAGTAAATTTGTACATTAACGCAAAAAAGTTTGGTTTACATTTAAAATATAACGCGTTGTTATTAATTAAACCAGCTGTGACTGAAGTTATTAAAATTAGAAATAACTTAAGCCTTTAACAGGCTTTCAGTGGCCTAAATTTACAATTAAATTCAATACCTGTACTTTTACTTTAGCACAATATTGCATGCAGGGTTAATACAGAGTATTTTTCCACTGTCCCAGTTTTGCTTAAACAAATAGGTGGGTCCTGCGTGGGAGTTACAGCTCATTATTAACCGATCGATCACTCCAGCCCGCTTCACTCGCTGTCCTCTGCATTTGCTGTCAACGCTCGATCCGCTCGCAGACTCTGCACGTCCGTTGGAAAAATGGCAAAGGCCGTGAGACTGAACACCGGTGCTCTGATGCCCGTTGTTGGACTTGGGACATGGAAGGTAGGTTTTGTTTTTTACTCTGCTGTCCCACTTTGCATCAGTTTATAGGTTATTTTGTGGAGTTTAGCTGGTTAACCGTATGTGCAAACAGAAAGTAACTCTGCAGACTGCGTGAATGAGACGTTGAAACCTTCCCCCAAATACTTGCTATTTCAACATAAATTCGCATGTAAATGCATTATGTTTCACACCTCACTGCTACTGATGGCCGTTTTTTTGTCACTAGGGCTACAGTCAAGTTAGTCCTGTTAGTCCACTACAGGTGGACTAACAGGTTTCCAGGAAAGGGGATTGTCCTGCGCTGGGTAAAGTTACAGCGCATAGAATATGCTGCAGTTCATTGCATCCGGATTTTTATTTACTGTAACCCACAAAAGTCACAATAACTTCAGGCTGCTGTTTGTAACAGGCACCAGCAATGATGAAGCATCATCCTTAAAGAGCTTGCATTGCTTTTTATCAGCTTGAACAGCAAAGTTTAATTCATTTGTTGACAGTAGGCAGTGTTTGTACAGTATTTTTTTTCTTTATCTGAGAAGCCTTTTGTGTCCTTCTGTAGAGTAAACAGGGTGTGGCTATTAGATAACAAGACTGGGCATTTGGAAGTCTTATTATTTGATAGCCACACCTTATCCTTTTATAAAATACACAATCAAATACAAATTAGTATTAACAACAAAGTGGATGGAGTGACAAGTAGATACATGCTCTTACCACAAGAAACCGGTATGACACAGCAGGTATTTTGATGATTCATGCCTAGGCATGACATAGTAACTGGAGCCGGTCCTCAGGGGCTGCACTGCAACTACCACTTGCTATTACATGGTTAGAACTGATCAAATGCAAAGGACACATTACCCCAAGGGACAATATTAAAGTTGAACCCAGCAAACGTTACGGCCTTCCTCAACTAAATTCTCCCAGGAACTGAATTGAAGAACAAACTCTCGAATGAAAACTCCATTTCAGACTAAGGATAGTGGCATTTTTGTGCAAGGTCTACACCAAAAAAAAAAAAAAAAATCATGCAAAACATTTTATCATCCATAATCTGTTTATTGAATATACAAATAAATAATCATTGTGATCTTACTGTGTTACAGTATGTCTAGAGGACACTGAGTTGTGTGATCGTAAATAGTGGTTACACTCTATATAACTAACCGGTCCTGTCTTCTTAGTCTGAACCTGGTAAGGTTACCGAAGCAGTGAAAGCAGCCATCGCAGCAGGTTACAGGCACATCGATGGAGCGTATGTCTACCACAACGAGACAGAGGTGGGAGATGGAGTTCATGCAATGATCAAGAAAGGTGTGGTGAAGAGAGAGGATCTTTTCATCGTTAGCAAGGTGAGTTGTTGGTGCATGAAATCCATGTGCATGTCCTGAACATGCAGGCTTGCTCACTGACTACTCTGTGCTTTCATTTCATAGCTGTGGTGCACTTTCCACGAGAAGCCCCTGGTGAGGAAAGCCTGTGAGAAGACTCTCCGTGATCTTAGAATGGACTACATAGACCTCTATCTGGTGCACCTTCCCATGGGTTTCAAGGTACTGGTTCAGTGTGAGCAGTCATTATGTTAAATGCCCTTTTACTGTGTTATCTGCAGTCAGTATTTTTCTCATTGTATTAGGGAGATGGCAGGGTAAAAGTCTGTTTAACCTCCAGTCCAATTGATTCAGACATTTGCATTCTCACGTACACATCAGGGAATGCTTAGATAAGTTCAAGGTTGCAGTGGATGTGTAAAAGGATAATAAGAGTAAGCCTTCAATGTTACAGGCTGGCGGTGATGACTTTCCTTTGGACAGCGAAGGACAGGCAATCAGTGACAACACTCACTTCTTGGACACATGGGAGGTGAGTTGAACAGGAAGTAACAGTCATCTGTATCTAACAGAAGATTCCAGCAGGTAAAACTTGTTGCGAACTACACACAAACACAACCCAGCATGACCAGGAAAATGTTATTTAGTGAGCTCATGTTGGTTTTAGTAGTCACAGTCCCTAAACCTAAACTCAGCCAAGGGTAAACATGTTTATTATGGCCAATTTTCTCAGGCAATGGAACTGCTTGTGGATGCCGGCTTGGTCAAAGCTATCGGTATCTCCAACTTCAACAAGGCGCAAATTGAAGCCCTTCTCAACAAGCCGGGCCTCAAGTACAAGCCTGCCAACAACCAGGTAAGCTAAAGGACTTGTTTAACCAAGTAATGTCACCTTGCAGAAACATCACTGCCTGATACACATTTGTAGCAAAAAATAGATAACAGCATTTCACCTGGTAACTATACAGACAGCTTATATACACAGTCTCTTTAGATAGATCATGTTTGATTTGTGGCTGAGCAGCAAGAAAATAAATACATTCCAAGTTTGCTTTTCTTAAAGGGCAAGAGGCCATAATGGCATTATCTGTCTCCTGACATCAGGTCCTGTTAATCAGTAATGGGCCGCAGCAGTTTCCCCTCAGGCTGGACCAGTTAGCTGGTCTGACCATGTATTTTTGCAGTCAGAGCCATTGTCTGCCTGTGTTGTATATTAGATTACAGCACCATTCTCCCTCTGCACACCAAACAAGGAACAGAGGATCTGAACATCAGTGATGTTTTTCTAAAACATCTATGAGACATATACTGTGTGAAAGCCTCACATCAGCACTTTCTCAGCTTGTCCTTGCAAAAACAATAAACTGTGTAAATAAAGTTCTGTTACATTCAGTAGAACATGCTCAGTATATTTACTGACGAATAGATGGACTTTGGTAATGGATGTGTCCTTGAACCTTGTATGTATAAAACTCAGTATCAGTCAAGACGTTGCCAAGAAATTATAATTAAACAGTGAAAGGCTGGACAGTTAGTTAAAGCGTCAGTGAACCTTGTATTGTACAAAGCAAAATAATCTTTTAGTCATCACCCTGTTCTGTGTGTGTGTGTATCCACTAGGTGGAGTGCCACCCATACCTGAACCAGGAGAAACTGATCAACTTCTGCCACTCAAAGGGCATCTCAGTGACGGCTTACAGCCCCCTGGGCTCCCCTGATAGACCCTGGTCAGTAACCATGACAATCATATTTATCACAAAAGTAACAAGACTGTTAATGAGAACGTGTAAATGTTTGTATTTTCCACATTATTGTTCTGCTGAAGTGGGTCGCACTTGGTCGAATACCAGTTCAGTATTTGTCCACCCCCATTATCACTTGCTTAGTTTCAACTTGTGACTGTGTTGTTCCTCTTTGTCTGTTCAGCTTGTGTCTCTGTGGCATATTGCATCAGGGTTTTGACATTTTAGGATTTAACCCATTTTCTTTCCTTTTATTTATTTATTTTCTGTCCCATGTTGCTTTGGAAAAACCCTCTCATAGTGGTATTAATTTTAGACCAGTTTCGCAACTTTTGCTGAAGAATTTGTCTAAGCTTGAATGGAACCAGGAGAATGCAATCAGTGAGAGTCCTGTAAATAGCCGGGAGATGTATTTAAATTTCAGGGCTAAACCAGGAGACCCATCACTTCTGGAGGAACCCAGCATTAAGGCCATCGCCGAAAAGCACAAGAAGACACCTGCTCAGGTACAACACTCTCACTAGCTCAAAATATTGGTGTTATTACACTTAAACCTATGAACAATAATTTGATGCCTCAGATCGTGTTCACATGTTAATGCCCTTTCTCCTTCCCTGATAGGTCCTGATCCGCTTCCACATCCAGAGGAACGTGGTTGTAATCCCCAAGTCCATCACACCTCATCGCATTCAGGAGAATTTCCAAGTAATGAGCTGACAAATTGTTGAGATATTTTCTGGTATTAGCCCTCGGCCTGCTTTACTTACTTTCCCTTTTGGCTCGTGCATGAAAACTGTTGTTTAAATTGTTGCAGGTGTTTGACTTTCAACTTACTGAGGGGGAGATGAAAACTATATTAGGATTCAACAGGAACTGGAGAGCCTGCCCCATGGAATGGTGAGACTGTCTTCGATTGTGATTTTTTTTTTGTCTTTTTGTCAGTTTGTTCAGAAGATGTGTTTCAGGCGACCATTTAAAAAATGTTTTTTTTTCTCTTTCTTTATAGGGGCATGAAGCACAAGGATTATCCATTCAGTGCTGAATTCTGAAAAGAAAACATGCTGATTTCCCACAGGTTTACATGGGGAGCTGGGATTTGCTTCTCTGCCATCTTGACTGATGGCTTTCCTGTTCTTTAGAGCAGTTTGCACTATTTTTGTGGCCTTGCATCTGATTTTTATTTTCATATTATATTTCTTGGGGGAAACAAAAACTTCTTTTGTTACTCGTCTTATCACCAAACAGTTTTAAATGCACTCCAAAGACCTATTTACATTCAAGATGCTGAGTTTCTTCATGATGGATAGGAGTTTTGCACTAGTACAACTTGAGTATTGGCGTCTTTAACTTACAAGCTGTGGAACTGTTCTGTCAGTTTCAAGAATTTAATTGTTTTTTTTTTGTCTTAGTGTAAATTCACCCGTTTTGATTTGTTGTCAGTGTGACCTTAAGTTACTAAATATCACAAATGCGTGCCATATACAGAACAAAGTTAATATTTTTAGTTTTAAGTTATTTCTGAGAGCAGAACGAGCAATTTACAAGAGCAAGGAAGTAATGTGTTAGGTTTATGTGTTTGTAGTGTTACATGTAAGAGGAAAAAACTACCTGCATTAAATTCTCATAGCCAAACTAACAGATAAAATCAGCATCTAAGTCAAAATATATTTTTGTGGCACAAATGTGATGTGTCATTCTTCAAAATAGTCCTTATTCGACTAAATCTGTTCTTCCTCTTAATTTCTGTAAGCGCACTTTGATTTTTTTTTTATTACTTTGGCAGAGGTATTAGTGCTTTGGGATATAATTTTAATTGCAAAATCATAAGCACATATTTGCTCAACTAGGATGACAGAGTCATTCCTACTATTAGCATGTCATGTGTGGCACTTTGTAATCATGTGTATGAACCCTGTTATGAAATAATCACTCTCACTTCCCTCTTTTTGCAGAGCATTAAAATAAAGACTTGTGGGAGAAAATAAAAGAAGTCGGTTGCAAGTTTTCTACACAGCAGAATAGGGAAGATTGAAGTCCCATGCATTTCACTTCCACTAGAGGTCAGAAAACCTAACAGTGGGACTGGGCAGAGGGGGGTGGGGGGGGTTGGATTTATGTTCCAAAGGTGTCTGCTAATGACCCTATGAATCTTATGTAACAGTCATTTACAGGAGTGTCCACATTTATGACAAACAAGTGTAAACAACAAAGTACTTATTACCCTCCTATAAAGCTGAAAATTGAGTTTGGCAAGGAGACAAAGGCAGAACAGTCTCACCTGTGAGTCAGCAGAAAGATCTGAGATCCAAGCTAATGTCATAAGGACAAAGGAGATCTGAGAGATAAGCTGAAAAATGTCAATATTGTATTAGGTCAAATAGTGATAACGTACTGTGGTGTAAAGTCATAGTTTTGTCAGTTACATGTTAGGATTCACATTAAAGACAAGGTAAGTTTATGATAACAAATTTCAAATAGAAAGGCAGTTCAAAGTGTTTTAACACAAGGAAATAAAAACATCAAGAAATACTGTATAGGCACTTAGTTTATACAGTATACATGTGTAATGAAAAAAGACTAATCTAGCACAGGACTAGCAACTGAAAAGCCTTTTCTCTTCAATTCTCACACAGTCCCGAAGCCGAAGGGAAGAAACAGCGATATCTTGAGGTTTGGTCACAAGACTCAATAGCACATTGGTGAAAATGGCTAAACATAATATGGGGAAATGTGGTTACTGTAATGAGGAAGAAACTGCAGTGCATGTTATAATTTTTTGTTCAAGGTATACTGTAGAGCGAAGGGAACTGGTGAACTGGTGATATTTTACAGAAAAAGTCTGAGGATAAGTGTTTTCAGTTTTTGTTTCAGTACATCAGGAGAACTAGTCTTCTGGAGACAATAGAGTATTAGAGACAAATGTCTCTAACTTTGCATTATTAGTCCCTGATCCACACTCCATGCCAGCAGGTGGCGGTAATACTGCTTCATGTTTGCCAACCGCTATAAAACCTTAAGCAGAGGAAGCAGCCCTCCGCTATCGCTGTCATCTGGCTGCGTTTGCTGTCACCACTCGACCGTGGGATCCGCTCCCAGACCTTGCTCGTCTGTTGGAAGAATGGCAACGGCCGTGAAACTGAACACTGGTGCTGTAATGCCCATTGTTGGACTTGGGACATGGAAGGTGCGTTTTATTTTTACTTTGTCAAACCGCTTTCCCTCTGTTTATAGGTCATTTTGTTGAGTGAGCTCGTTAACCGCACGTGCAAACAATAAGCAACTCTGCAGACTGCGTGAACGAGTCGCTGAAACCAACTTTCCTCCAAATACTTGCTGATATTTCAACAGAAATTTGCATGTAATTGCATTATGTTTGACACCTCACTGCTACTGGGGGACGTTTTTTGTCACTTGGGCTACAGTCATGAAGCACCACCCTTTGGGCTGCAGACTATTGGACTAACAGGTTTCCAGAAAAGGGGATTGTCATGTGCTGGGTCAAGTTACAGCGCCTAGATTATGCTGCAGTTCACTGCAGGCGGATTTTGATCCACTGTGATCCACAAAGGTCACAATAACTTCAGGCTGCTGTTTGTAACAGGCACCAGCAGTGATGAAGCCTCATCCTTAAAGTGCTTGCACTGCTTTTTATCAGCTTGAACATCAAAGTTTCTTTTATTTGTTGACAGTAGGGAGAGTTGAAGTACTTTTGAAAAACTCTTTGACAAAGAGTTGCTGCTAAGGAAAACTACACGAATGACACTTGTAACCAGTGATCGTAAATAGTGGTTACACTCTATATAACTAACCGGTCCTGTCTTCTTAGTCTGAACCTGGTAAGGTTACCGAAGCAGTGAAAATAGCCATCGCAGCAGGTTACAGGCACATCGATGGAGCGTATGTCTACCACAACGAGACAGAGGTGGGAGATGGAGTTCACGCAATGATCAAGGACGGTGTGGTGAAGAGAGAGGATATTTTCATGGTTAGCAAGGTGAGTTGGTGCATGAAATCCATGTGCATGTCCTTGTTATTATTTCTTCCACGCAAGAAAAGAACATTGACGCTTCCTGTTTATATATATTATATATATCCTGTACTATTTGCAAACTGTTTAGATGCTGGGTTCCTGAACATGCAGGCTTGCTCACTGACTACTCTGTGCTTTCATTTCATAGGTGTGGTGCACTTTCCATGAGAAGCCCCTGGTGAGGAAAGCCTGTGAGAAGACTCTCCGTGATCTTAGACTGGACTACATAGACCTCTATCTGGTGCACTTTCCCATGGGCTTCCAGGTACTGGTTCAGTGTGAGCAGTCGTTATGTTAAATGCCCTTTTACTGTGTTATCTGCAGTCAGTATTTTGGTGAAGTATGAAGCTCGCTTACATCTACGGCCAGTTCCTCATCATGCCTGTGATAGACAAGCCATCACCACTCCCTCCCCTTTGCTGTGCTGACCTGTTCTGTTCACACATCCGTTCACAATCAGACATTACACAGACATTGTATTAGTGTGATGGCAGCGTAAAAGTCTGTTTAATGTCAGTCCATCTAATTCAGATGTTTGCATTCTCACATAGAGCTCCTCTGGGGAATGTTAAGATAAGTTCAGGGTTGCAGTGGCTGTATAAAAGCATTATAAGAGTAAGTCTTCAATGTTACAGGCTGGTGGTGATGACTTCCCCTTGGACAGTGAAGGACTCGCGATCAGTGACAATACCCACTTCCTGGAGACATGGGAGGTGAGTTCATGGAACCTTTCATGACAAGAAAAATAAAGAAAAGAAATAACAAACAAGAAAATCCAATTTTCACAGGCAATGGAAGAGCTCGTGGATGCCGGCTTGGCCAAAGCTATCGGTATCTCCAACTTCAACAAGGCACAAATTGAAGCCATTCTCAACAAGCCAGGCCTCAAGTACAAGCCTGCCAACAACCAGGTAAGCTAAATGACTTGTTTAACCAAGTAATGTCACCTTGCAGCAACATCACTGCCTGATACACATTTGTAGAACAATCAGATAACACTATTTCTATTATTTATTATACAAACAGCTTATATACACAGTCTTTTTAGATAGATCATGTTTGATTTGTGGCTATTGAGCAGCAAGAAAACCAATACATTCCAAGTTTGCTATTCTTAAAGGGCAAGAGGCCATAATGGCATTATCTGTCTATTGATGAGACAGATAATGCCATTATGGAATGGGATTAAGGAAGAGACCTGACATCAGGTCCTGTTAATTCGTAATGGGCCACAGCAGTTTCCCTTCAGGCTGGACCAGTTAGCTGGTCTGACCATGTATTTTTGCAGTCAGAGCCATTGTCTGGCTGTGTTGTATATTAGATTACAGCACCATTCTCCCTCTGCACACCAAACAAGGAACAGAGGATCTGAACATCAGTGATGTTTTTCTAAAACATCTATGAGACATATACTGTGTGAAAGCCTCACATCAGCACTTTCTCGGCTTGTCCTTGCAAAAACAATAAACTGTGTAAATAAAGTTCTGTTACATTCAGTAGAACATGCTCAGTATATTTACTGACGAGTAGAAGGACACTACGACATGCTCAGTAAATATACTGAGCATGTTCAGTAGAACAACAAAGCAAAATAATCTTTGGTCACATTTTTAAAAAAATACAACATAGCCTAATAACAGGGAGTATCTATTGTTTGCTTTTTGCAATGCCTCTCAAGAGTTTTGTGTACGTGTGTGTGTGTGTGTATCCACTAGGTGGAGTGCCACCCATACCTGACCCAGGAGAAGCTGATTGACTTCTGCCACTCAAAGGGCATCTCAGTGACGGCTTACAGCCCCCTGGGCTCCCCTGATAGACCCTGGTCAGTAACCATGACAATCATATTTATCACAAAAGTAACAAGACAGTTAATGAGAACGTGTAAATGTTTGTATTTTCCACATTATTGTTCTGCTGAAGTGGGTCGCACTTGGTCGAATACCAGTTCAGTATTTGTCCACCCCCATTATGTCTGTCATATCACTTTGCTTAGTTTCAGCTTGTGACTGTGTTGTTCCTCTTTGTCTGTTCACCTTGCATCAGAATGCAATCAGTGAGAGTCCTGTAAATAGCCAGGAGATGTATTTAAATTTCAGGGCTAAACCAGGAGACCCATCACTTCTGGAGGATCCCAGCATTAAGGCCATCGCCGAAAAGCACAAGAAGACAGTTGCACAGGTAGAACACTCACAGTGACCTCAGCAAATTAAAAATGAAACTGAACAGATCTTTAAAGAGTTGCTGTGCACACACAAAAAGCAATGTTTGTTCCTCTTTTGTCTTAACATCTGACATGCATTGATCATCTGAGTTTTATTCACATTTCATAGTAGTCATTAACACAGGTGCAAGAGAGGAAAGTGTTCATATGTTGTATGTTATTACACTTAAACTTATGGCCTCAGATCATGTTCACATGTTAATGCCCTTTCTCCTTCCCTGATAGGTCCTGATCCGCTTCCACATCCAGAGGAACGTAGCGGTGATCCCCAAGTCCATCACGCCTCATCGCATTCAGGAGAATTTCCAAGTAATTAGCTGACACATTGTTGAGATATTTTCTGGTATTAGCCCTCGGCCTGCTTTACTTACTTTCCCTTTTGGCTCGTGCATGAAAACTGTTGTTTAAATTGTTGCAGGTGTTTGACTTTCAACTGACTGAGGGGGAGATGAAAACTATATTAGGATTCAACAGGAACTGGAGGTCCTGCCCCATGCATTGGTGAGATTGTCTTCCATTGTGGATTTTTTTTTCTTTGTTCAGAAGATGCTGTGTTTCAATTTTTTTTTTTTTTTTTTTTTTTCTCTCTCTATAGGGGCACGAAGCACAAGGATTATCCATTCAATGCTGAATTCTGAAAAGAAAACATGCTGATTTCCCACAGTTTTACATGGGGAGCTGGAATTTACTTTTCTAGCATCTTGACTGATGGCTTTCCTGTTCTTTAGAGCAGTTTGCACTATTTTTATGGCCTTGCATCTGATTTTTATTTTCATGTTATATTTCTCGGGGGAAAAAAACTTCTTTTGTTACTCGTCTTATCACCAAACAGTTTTAAACGCACTCCAAAGACACACGCACTCCTATTTACACTCAAGATACCGAGTTTCTCCATGATGGATGTGGGTATTGCTCTAGTACAACTGAGTATTGGCGTCCTTCACTTACAAGCTATGAAACTGTTCTGTCAGTTTCTTAGATTGCTTGAACACAAGAATTTAATTGCATTGTCGTAGTGTAAATTCTGCTGTTTTGATTTGTTGTCAGTATGACATTAAGTTACTGAAGATCAACAATGCGTGCCATATACAGAGCAAATTTTATATTTTTTAACATGAACAATAGCTCCGAGTTAGTTTTGAAAACAGAAGGAGCAATTTACAAGAGCAAAGAATTAATAAGTGTTTAGATGTGTACTGTTACATGTAAGAGGAAAAAACTACCTACATTGACTTCTCATAGCCCGACTAACAGATTAAATCAGTATTTAAGTCAAAATGTATTTTTGTAGCTCAAATATGATACATCGTGTGAGGTATCATTATTCCAAACACTCCTCATTTAATTAAATCCGTTCTTCTTCCTAATTTCTATTATTTAGAGGAGAGTGTCCATGTTTATGACAAGCAATTGTAAACATCAATGAATATTTATTACCCTCCTGTAAGGCAGGAAATTGAATTTGGCAAGGAGACAAAGGCAGAACAGTCTCACGTGTGAGTCAGCAGAAAGATCTTAGATCAAAGTTAATGTCATAAAGTGGAAGGAGAGAGTGTGAGAGTTTAACCAAAAAATATTAGGTCAAACAGCTAAAACGTACTGTGGTGTATAGTTGTAGTTTTATTTGTTAGTTACATGATAGGATTCATAGTAAAGGTAAGTTTATTCCAGCAAATTTCTAAAAGGCAGTAAAGTAAAAGTGTTTCAACACAAGGAAATAAAAACATCAAGAAATGCAGCATAGGTTCAGAGTTTAGACAGTATAAATGTGCAATGAAAAAGGGCTAAAAAAGAATGAATAATGGACTGAAATTAGGTTAAATATCAGCAGATTTGCAGCCCTGTTTACTCTAACCTTTGAATCAGAGTTTACCTTCTAATCTCATGTTTGCAAATGCTGTAGCTTCCATAAAAGGCCCATATTCCCAAAAATATTTATACTACCTGTTTTGTATAGTGCTGTATGGTATGAATTTGCAAATTTGGTCCTCGAACAACTGTCTTGAAATTTTCTGTAAAATCCTTCCAAACATTTGTGCCTAACCATCTTTGTAAACTTACTTTGCCACAAGTAACAAGCGACTGCTTAAGTAGCTACATAGCATTTTATAGTGATCACTCCCGTTTATCCTATGTAAACCTACAACCACTCTAATATAATGAAAACTGGATAAGCACATTAGGCAGGTTATTTTGGTAACAACATGTATAATGTGAATAAAAAGAGTGTATGCAAAGCAGAAACTGCAGTTTACTGTCTGATGAGTTAGTATTCTGCATTCAGGGGGAAGTCTTTGTGTTTTGAGGCCCTGTAGGTGAAAGAAGAAGGTTAAGATGGTTTACCTGATGACAATGTAATATGTTTTTCCCCTTTCCCCGTCATCTGCCTATGTACTCACCATTGTACAGGGAATCCTCTCCAATTCTTGTTCAAGCTCAGCATGGTCTTCATGTCTTCTTCATTCAGCTCAAAGTCAGACAACTGAGAAGAGAAAGGAGAGCTAAGCAACTATAAAGCACATAATCAGAAATTCAAAAATCTGGAACCTGTAGATGGGAATCATCCTGTATGAAAACATTAGATGAGCAGAACAGACTCAGCTTCTGAGGTTTTAAGATTGACGTACCTGGAAATTTTCCTTGATTCGACTGGGTGTTACCGACTTTGCAATGACAATTACGTTCCTCTGGATGTGGAACCTGATGAGAACCTGGTAGGAAAACAGATCACGAGTGCAAAATATTTTCTGAGTGTTATTCAGGAATCTTCCTGCATCTTTGCGTGACCACATTTTTGGTGAATCACCAACCATAAGAACAATACTGTACTGTTTCTTTGGAGTTTTGTAACAAGCCTTTTGATCCACCATGTGACAGTGACTTGTTGACCTCTGTTATTTAACTTTTGACAGTAAACATTGCATCATTTTAGACAAAGCCGTTATGGCCAGTTTGTGTGTCTCCTGACTGCACCTGCTGTCCGAAACACACATCACGACAATATCTGTTTGTTTGTTAGTTTGTGTACAGTTGTGCTGCTTCTATCTGGCATGTGGTCTATAAATACCTAATATATGGCGTCATGCATAAAAGCTTGAAATTGCACATAGTATGTGCTTGTTTTACACATTATGCTCTCGTAGTTATAACAATGAAGTGCCCAAACTTAGCTTTGCATCCCATTATTAACATGATCCAAAATATTTTACAGCCTTGTACTTCCAAGAAGGAGACACAGAGTTAGACATTACAAAGACAATTTTTTTTCCTACCTGTGCTGGAGTTTTGTTGTACTTTTTGGCAATGGCATTGATCTTAGGTTCCTCCAGCAGAGAGGGTTCATCAGATGAAGCCCTGTTGTAAATAAGAAGAGAAAATAATGAGAGACAGTTCTATTCTAATATTATGAAAAGCTGCCAGTAAGTTTTTATTTGCTATGCATGATATGTGATGTTTCCTCTCACCAGGGTCTGTCAGGGGAACCCAGGGGGCTGTAAGCCGTCACTGAGATGCCCTTTGAGTGGCAGTAGTTGATCAGCTTCTCCTGAGTCAGGTACGGGTGGCACTCAATCTGGGGAAACACCCAAATGCATTAGCTTTTATTTTCTTGTGATATTTTGCAGTATATAATGACTCACATTGGGAATCTTGTACCTGGTTGTTGGCAGGCTTGTACTTGAGTCCTGGCTTGTTGAGAAGAGCTTCAATCTGGTCTTTGTTAAAGTTAGAGATGCCGATAGCCTTCACCAACCCAGCATCGACCAGCTGTTCCATAGCCTGTTTGACAAATTGCACATGGGTGTTAGTGATGTATGTTTGTCACACATAACAGGGATGGTCAGTTTAGCATTTTATCACTTCAATTACCTCCCAAGTGTCCAAGAAATTGCTCCCATCAGAAATAACCTGGCCGTGCTCATCTAAAGGAAAAATCTCATCACCTGGCTGCAGTTAAAAAAAAAAACATGTCAGTCCAAACTCTGAAAGTCTACAACATATAACTGTCTAACTTCATTCTCTGAGGTCAAGTTTGCTTAAACAGATAAAACAGGCCAACGGTGAGCTAGGTTTGCTCTGCCAGAATGGGATAGTGGTATCCAAACCTTGGCTCCCATAGGAAAGTGCATGAGGTAGAGGTCCAGGTAGTCCAGTTTCAGGTCACTGAGAGTCTTTTCACATGCTCCCCTCACTAGTGATGGAAGGTGGAAGGTGCACCATAGCTGTTAAAGACAAACAAGCTTAATCTAGCGTTTTTGTGGGTGTGATAGTGGTGGAACTGTAGCATTAGTGGATCAACTAATAGATTTTATCCTGGAAAAACCAAACCATATACTGTAAATGTTCAATGTAAATAGTAAAGTACATGTAATGAATTAAAGGCACCACAATGGAGGAGAGGGAACAAAATGTGACTCTAAATTGGGACAAGACCTTGACAGAAAACATGTCTACATGTTTTCCTGTCTGCACACAAATTAGACTATATATTTGAAGACATGGTGTTGTGCAACTTGTGACCCAGCAAAGACGTCAAAAGGGGGTTTCTGCTTTGAAACAAAACTAAATCAGACAGAAGAACTGCAATGTACACTTGTAGTGTTTAAAGAGCCCCTGTGGGGTTATTGACTTCTGCTGCGTCGTACCTTACTGACGATGAATAGATCTTCCCTCTTGACCACGCCTTCATTGATCATTACACGAATCCCAGCCCCAACTTCTTCTTCATTCTGGTACACGTACGCACCATCGATGTGCCTGTAACCAGCGCTTATAGCCACTTTCACAGCCTCTGTGACCTTTCCTGGGTCTGCCTGTAAAGGAAGGGATATACATATATAAAAAAAGATATGGGTAAACAAATGTAAAGATATATGTTTCCAGCAGCAGTGATGTCTTTTGTGTGTCGTTCTGGCTTTATATGAGTGAAATGTTCTGTTCATTAAATATCTGATGATAAGAAATGCATATAGAGGGCATGTAATATAACTGCTACTACACTAATCCTGTCAGGCAGAGGTCAGGTTGCAGTAATGTGTAATAACATTTACAACACATGGAAGAGATAAAGATGTCAGTCGGTGAAATTAGCTCTGCATTGTACTACAGTGGTACTACTTAAATTCAGCTCTATTTTTGCCACATTTGGTGAGAGGCAGGGTCAGCCAGTCTGCAACAGGGCTGCTTGTAGGTATAAAATATTCAGCCTTACCCTCCATGTTCCCAGACCCACGATAGGCATCTTTGCTCCATTGTTGAGTGTAACTGCAGGTATCATGCTGAAGATCTTATCGTGCAGTTCTCAGTCTTGCAGAATCAATCGACAAACAGACGTTGGTGCAAGCAGACTTTTACTACGCTGTGCTCAGAGAAGAAGCAGTCTCTTGTTTATAAGTCACTGATGGGGGAGGGGTCTGCCTGGGTTCGATTAGTCATGTCTGCTTTGAAGGCCATATGCTCAGATCATGGATGTATAGTAGTATAGACAAAGGCAGTACAGTACAGGGGGAGGAATGCATCAGCACAAATGGTGTGATTACATGCAAAGTTGTTTACTGTACAGCATGAAATATATGCAAAGGGTTTCCAACAAATCAGAAAATAACAGCTTTCATTCATTCTGAGCAGAGGTCTGAACAGTCGGAAACAAGGTTTAATAAGAATAATGAGTTGTTTAGGCCTTTTTTCTTGTGTACAACAGGAAGTTCTCTTTTGGCATTTGTTGTGTAAAATGAAAATAACATTGCATAATATTTCAGTTCATATCTAGTGAAATTCACTTGATTTCACACTGGTGATGCTACTTTTAAATTACATATTTAAATATATTTAAGATCAATTTATTAAACTAGCTCATTAATTCAAAAGGAACAAGTGAGCTCAAGAGAAAACAAGATTATGTTTTCCCTGCACCCTTTAGTTTGAGTGTAATCTCTTACCTAACTTTCAAACTTGCATATACTGTATGCAGATGTTGAATGGGGGTAAATGTCAGGAAGGAGAGAAGTGGGTATGATGACTCAGCAGAGACCGAACACAAGGCTAAGTCAGGCATGTATGCATAATGACCTACTGTTTCAAAAAATTCCCTCATGATTCTAAGCAAGTTACGCCTGTTACTTAAAACTGTTTTATAAAGAAGTGATTCTGTGAATCTGTGGCTTGTTCCAACAAGGAGAGGGTGTGAGCATGCCTACATCATGTATCACATTTGAATTCAGGCAGTTGATAGCATATGTGTGAGGACAATATTCAGTTACTTGGAGTGATTGCACAATACTCATATGAACATTTATTAATCTAAATCACATTAAAGGTACAGCATTAAATCCACACATTTACACAAGAAAACATATTAACATATTGTTTAAATGCAGTGCTATACATTGAAAGTGTGGTATTGCACCTTGGCAGGCCTACAGGCATCTTCATCTTTGGATATTTAAATATGTAATTGTAGAATGTCACTGTCAAGAGGGACACAATACAGGGAGAGACTGAGTAACCAGTAATCTAGTTATCCTTTAGCCTAACTAATCCACAACCCATGAATGGTCTTTAGCAGTTAATTTCATCTTGAGAAGTCCAGAGGATTGGCAGCTGCTACAGTTTCTATGTGTGGTTGATCGTGTTTGGAGCCAGAAGCCATTGTTTTTCACACTTCTGCTCATGAAGTATGCATGGTTGTATTTGCCCTTTAACACAGCTACTGACTTTCCTTTCCATAAAACATTTGTACTTGTCTTCTGTTGAATACTGTAGTTTTCAATTGTGTAACCAGTTAACACTTTCTCTCACCGTCTCTGCCATGCCACAGCTGATTTAGATTCTTAATTTGAAATCATTTTCTTGTTTTTGTTTGCTTCTTCTCCATCATGTGTCTAAACCCTGCCTTCCTTCCTTATCAAAGTGCGCTCTCTACTGGACTTTAACTTGAACAACAACCTTCTAGAATATCACTGGGCTATGTAGTAACACTGTTGTGTCTCATTGATGTGGGGCTGACAAAACTCTTTCTTTTTTAACTGAGATGTGCCGGGATCAATTCCTGATTAAGACTAACTAATAGATGAATTACTTTTCCTCTCACAATATAAAACAAACGCATTTGCTCTTGTAACTTTTTATTCATTCTTCAAACATTATGCAACCAATCAACATTCAGGGCACTCTCAGTGAGCAGACAAACACACACACACACACATACACTCAAAAAGTGCCGACATTAGACAATGAAATTAACATAGCACTGTCTATGAACCATAGGCAACATGAAGAGCAAAGGTGCTAAATATTGCACATTATGATCAGTTGAGGAAACTTAACTTTTCAGACCATTCAGCTTCACTGGCAAATGTAACCATCAAAACAACTGGTTACAAAACAGCTGAGAGAGTACACAGACATTAGCACGTGGCTAAGTTTACCAGCATTTGTCATGGGACTGATGTTATTTTCCTACCCTGACTTAGTAAAGGTAGATGCAACTGTAGAAACACACTAAAACGAGGTAACAGTTGATAATGGCAAACTTGCACACATCTGTGAAGCTCCATTTTCACAGCAAATTTTGATGCAAGTGCTATAAATCCAAATTTGTATTACTTTAGCTATGTAATTGAATCTTAAAGCTAATGAATAAAAACCAAGAAATTACATGTACAAATCTAGCAGTACATAATGCTAAGTTCAGCATAGTCTGGTTTTATAGTAGCAAAAGGTTCATGTTGTAGACAGCATGACAATAGTATGGCCTAATCAGCTGTAGAATGAATGTTTCACAATGTCACAACTGATGTTTGGTAAATCTTATTGCCTCACTGCTCACAAAAGAAAGAAATAGTCTTTTTCATTTAAATAGGCCATACCTGAGTCTAGTAGATTGTACCTTTAAAAAAACTGAACACAAGTAAACAAACCTGGAAAGCTAAATAATGGGGAGGTATCTGAGAGAACTGAAGACTTATTACTGAACTGTGAGCAGTAATGTGAGTGAGTTATTGCTTGGAAACAGCCGTTTATCAGGCCAGCACGGATATTTGTTCCTAGAGGAAATTACACACAGAAAATTACAAAAGCCACACAAAAACCATTCTCTGTTCCACCAAGTGATAAATTAGCAATCAATTCCAAGTGGCTGCACTTTGTAGAGCACTGTTTTCGGCTTGTCTCAGGAGCAGTCAGTGAAGGTGGTCACCATGTTCCCCCTACGCTGGGTCACTGTCCTGCAGTGCTGCTTTCCCGAGCTCTGGAATCTGCTGTCAGTCCTGGAACTGTGCGTATTAAAGGAGAACATCTTCTCCAAGTCCTCAAACATATCGTCAAAGAGTCCTCCACCGAAGCCTCCCTGCTGAAACTGTCTCCTCTGCCTGTTCATAGTCTCCCGGTGGGCCTGGAAGTGGCTGTCAAAGTGTCTCTTTTGATTTTGGGAATGGGAGTGAAAGTGGTGTTGGTGTCGTTGTTGCTGACCAAAAGGGTCATAGTCTTTGAAAATGTCATCAAAGTTGAAGGACTGGTAGTGCTGGTTGAAGTTGTAGTTGCCACCTCCTCTGCCTCCTCCTCTATGGCCCTCCCCTGGAGAAGGGCCATGGCCATATTGGTCATACTCTCGTCTCCTCTTGTCATCTGATAAGGTCTCATATGCTGCAAGAGACAAGGAAGTGTTACATCGCTGGTTGTGTTGGTTGCTATGATACTAAGGTGCTTAATATTGTTTGAGCCAAAACTGTATATGTTGTTCAAAGACTTCTGACAAATAAGGGACATGATGGGGAAAAAAAAGCAGACTACATATTTAGTAAAAAGATGTCCTACATTACAGTATGACACACTGACTCCCTTACCCTCTGCTATTTCTCTGAACTTGGCCTCAGCGTCTGTGCCCTTGTTTCGGTCAGGATGGTATTTCAGGGCCAGTTTGTGGAAGGCCTTCTTGATCTGGCGCTCAGTGGCATCTTTGGGCACCCCCAGTATGTCGTAGTAGTCTCTCTTGGCCAGGATGAACTCAGAGATCAGCAGAACATGCACTGCTAGCAGCAACACAGACTGCGCTGTGGCCATACTGTTGGTTTTTGGCACCTCTGTGGCTGTGAACAGAGCAGTTTGACACATCCGTTAGCGACGTTTCACACACCCCTGAGACGCAAAGAGACTTTCAAAACGGTTTGAAAATTCTAAATTAGGTCAATGACTCTGCAAACAACAGCCAGAATATAGGATATATAGCGTTATTCACTAACACTACTTTGCTAGCTAGTTTCGACAAAGAGACGTTAGGCTCAAGAAAATGACAGCTCACTGTTTTGGTAGAATAAGGGGGAAACTTAAATGAGCTCTGCCCTCATTGTCATACTCTGATGTTTGTTCTCGGTTGAAGATAAACCACTCACGACAAAAAATAAAAAATAAAATAACGTTAATGCGTCCTGGAAAAGAGAGCTTACCTGGAAACAGTGACAGACAGCCCGTGGCCACTTCTATCAGCCGCCGACAGCTCCAGCTGATGCGAAACGAAAGCTAACAGTTGTTGACGAGCTGCATTCCTGAGCTGTAACACCACGACTCGCAACGCCATTGGTCCATTTCCCAACACAGTGACTCGGGTCGCTCTGATTGGGGGAAACAGTGCGCACGTGGAGAATGGGGAGTTGTCCGATAAAGAACACAACCCAGGCAAGAGGGTGAACTGCATGTATGTCCGTCTTCGCTAATCGTTTGAGGTGCGAGAGCTAAACATGTTTTCATCCTAATAAATTATGTTGTTTAGTTCCTGTGAATTTTTTTTTGCATAAAATAGCGGATAAGTGCTTAAACGAGACGTGTACGTAATCTTATTTTATTCAATTGCTTTTACATAGTGGTGCACCCGTAGTCGTGGAAGGAACGTTAACTATCTTGAAAGTAAACGTCACCTCCGCTACGAAAGCTACAACCTGGAAGTGACTATATTACGAGCTGTTTTGTGTTTTCAAAACATGTTTAGCTACGAACGTGTCTCAGTAAAGCGATTTCATGAGGTTTCGCTGCAGATATGCCACGCTACTGCGCCGTGAAAGCTTGCAGAAACCGCGGTGGAAGTGCATCCAGACAGGACAACAAGAGAATTAGCTTCTACCCGTATGTTTTGTGTATGCTTTCTGGTTTGTCTCAGAGTTTAAATATTTGTTCGATTTGGCTACAAGTGTTTCTTTTGTCTTGGTCTCACCATCTTTAGTCGAAGATAATATTGGTTATAATCGCAGTGAAAAGTTAGTATTAGTGTCATGTTTATCTGTCTGTAATGGTAAAGGAGGACACTATGAGAGTGTTGGAATGAATGTGAAGTATTGCTATTTGAAATCATGCCACATTCACACTGACACCCCCCTACTGAAACCTTTTTATGGTGCCAAAGCAGCTCTTTACATTTCCCTCTTGCCCCCCTAAGGTTTCCCTTGCAAGACAAGCCCAGGCTTCAGAAATGGGTGAACAACATGAAGAGAGAGCAGTGGACCCCGAGTCGACATCAGTGCCTGTGCAGTGAGCACTTCACCGAGGACTGCTTCGATATTCGATGGGGCATCCGCTACCTGAAGAACACAGCCATCCCAACCATTTTTCCTTCCAACGAGGCTGTGTGTATCTGTGTTGTTTTTCCTGTCTCATTTTCTGTCTTCCATCATGAATTTCTTTCATCATGAAGAAAGGGCTTGCTGCACACCTCAAATTTAGCTTTGGTCCAGCTTAGACATTTTATGCATGAGAAAGAGTGCAAGTTTAATGCCAAAAAGTGGCACTTGCACTTGTAGAGAACGCCAAGACGTTTTTAATGTGCCACAAGGCTGTTTTTTTAAATTTTTTGTTCTTTTGCATTGCTTGCCATCACAGTATTGTGCTTGTACTTGTGCTTTCCTGACTTTTGCATATTCTCATTTGATGATCTATTCCTTTTTATCTCAGGATGCTGAGAAAAATGTGACCACCATTAAAAGGAGTCCCAAGGCCAAACCCAGGACCTTAGACATTGACATTGAGCCCACAGAATTTGACTGTCCTCTCAGTAAGAGGCCACTCATTTTGAGCAGATCTTGCAAAACGGACCAGTCAAGTACAACAAACAACATTGTTGCCGAACACACAGGGATGATATTTGAAGTGCCTCTGGCATCAGATACTGGCAACGACTGTCACACAAACCTGTCTGAGATAGAGACTGCTGCTTGTGAGGTACGAGATGACAGTGAAACGCCAACATCATCCTGCATTGCACTGTCCCCATGCAACGAGCCCCACTCTGAAAAGTCTGCTGACTCTACTGTGACGGTGTTGTGCTGTGAATCGCTGGGCCCTTTCTCAGATGGAGAGGCAAACGTGGATGCAGCTGCCCTCCAAGCATCACTGGGCCAGGCTTGTAGCTTAGTTCCTGTGGAAATGGTTAAGGACGAACCCACACGCTGCTTTCTGGAGGAGAGGGGACCCAGTGAGGGAGAGCACATTTCTGTTTACGAGCACTCGTATTGCAGACCCGACACGGACAGGGATCAGCTTTGGAGCAAGATCTTGAGTTTGCATGCAAAGGTGTTGGAACTGGACCGCAGGGAGGAGAGCACTGTGGCTAAAATCCGTGCTCTTGAGACTGAGATAGCCCTCCTGAAGAGGGATGGGGCAGTTTTTAAAGAGAAGCAAAAAGTTTTAGAGGATTATAT
Source organism: Toxotes jaculatrix (assembly GCF_017976425.1). NCBI lineage: Eukaryota > Metazoa > Chordata > Actinopteri > Toxotidae > Toxotes > Toxotes jaculatrix. The sequence continues at coordinate 9,627,443 of NC_054415.1, read as the reverse complement.
AGCATCCATGTTGCTCTGATTTTGGACCAATATTTTGGATGTGTATGTATTTAAATTGTTACTATTGAGTCTCTTTTGCAGACATGTTGCACATGCTCCAATAGATGCCATACATAAAACACAGAAATATTAATTGTGCCTGATTTTACACAACTGGACTGGAATTATTTCCATTTAACAACAGTGAATCTCATTATCTTCTTAAATCCACATGGTGGCACTGTAGGACTGTTTTTATTGGCAGTGTTTCAAATCTTCACTGTAACACTGGTTTTCAGTGGCTCGTTGCTATGCATTACTGTTACATCAGCCTGTTGTATTTTATCGTCTGGCTGTTGCCTTTGTTACTCAGTCAACTATATAATTTCAAGGTGTTACTTGATGTTTCATTGGTGTCACTGTTCATGGCTTCATTCATTTGGTCATTCTTTTTTTCTGCCTTTGAGGTACTTTTATGATTCTAAATGATTTGCAATGGTTCAGAAAAGCAACAGGGGACTTTGACGTGACAGGGGTTGCACGAACACATGGTGCTTGTCCTTTGGGCTGTGCATTTTCTTTTCAGTTGCATGACATGCCTTCATACCACCCTGCTGCTAAAGCATTGTATGTGTATTTAATTAAGTCTTAATGGTGACTTTTTAAGGACCAGCATGAGTCATGTCTTTTTCCTACCTTGAAACAGAACTGTTAAACCTATTGACTCTTTGACATTGGTGTTTATTTGACTGGAGCTGCTATTGCTTGCTTTGTTAAAACACATCAAGTTAGTTCTTTTACCCATGTTCAAACAACACCATTCACACACTTGCTCCAACTTTAGAGTCCTGGAATCACTAACAACCATGTTCAAATAGGGAGAGACTTGTTTTGTTTTATTTCAGTGCTGTGCTGGAGTACCAGTACCACCCTGCCATTCTGTGCAATCTTCTGCAAGTCCAAAATATTCAGCTTTACAGGAAAAAGAGTTGGATTTACTTTGAAGTAGAATAAAGTGTATTTTAAATGTGTTTCTCAAAGCATACGCACTTCTGGGGGCTGTGTTTGTGCCCACAATGTGCCAGGTGACTATTTTAAACTGCACAATGACACAATCATGGACCAGCAGCAAGATTGATCTCTCACTTCCACCCTTGGGCAATGAATTAGTCATCATAGTATTTTGGCCAATAATTCCATTTGAAGCAGCTTTCCAGAATGAAATGCGCCATAGGCTATTTCTGCACTGTAGCAGACCTGGCCGCAGAATCTGTGAAACAGTGTGACCATGTTAAAACGCTATATTTTTAACCCACGTCTGTGATGAAAATAGGAACAAAATGCTTGTCAGCAACAGGATAAACAGATGTAAACGTTGAAAGCAGCTTGTCAGTGGTTGTGACAAAAGAGAAACGACACCTGCTGTGATTTAATTTAGAATAGCATTAGGAATTACATCAGGACTTTATTTAGAAGAATAAGGTTTTACACATCCATGACAGTGGCATTATTAAGCTTCTGCTTGTGAGGGTAAATGCATAGATCCTTAATTTGATGTACTTTCATTTTCCAAACCAGCTGTGTGTGAGAGACAGAGGTGGAGGGAGGTGGAGGGTGGTGGGGGGGCAGGGCAGAGGCTAAATTGTTTTTTTAATTAATTACAAAATGATTGATTGCACATAAGAAAGGATTTGCAAAGTGCAGTTTCAAATGACTCCGGGGCGTTGCATTACATGAAAAGGTTCCAAGATGACACATTTCCCTGGCAAAGAAGGACACTGGATTCTGCTGCACCAGCAGGGAATACGAGAACGAATCCTCGAAATTAGTAATGAAATGACGTTGTAATCCTGTTGCTCCGCATCTCAGAGAGGAAACAACATGTCATCTCAATGCATTAGGGGACTAATGCACTGAGATCTCCTGGCAAGGAGCAAATCCTACAGAGATAAGTGTGGGTCTTGATCTTGAAGTACAGTGGAGTAATAACACTAATCTTTGTTTGTAAATGTAAAATACTGACAAAGATAAAATAACAAGAGAAATGGAAACGAACAGTTGAAAAAGGAACAAGGATTAAAAAGCTTTTTCATATATATAGTATATATATAGTAGTTATAGTGCAATGACAAATTCAAACAGGTGCTTCATGTCTGTGCTACAGAAACAAACGCAGGTTTCCCTGTCGCAGGCAAATTGAAGAGGGTGACGTCAGCACTGGCAAATCATCATTTATTTCTGAATATTGAATATCAGGAACAGCATTGTCCAGTGTTGATTATGATCACACAAGAAGCAAAGTAACAAAACCAGAAAAAAAGCAAAGGTCTTGTTCACAACATCCATTAAAGAAACACTTACAGTACATTACAAAGTCACATGTGGATGATGTACAGCCCAACATACCCCAATGTTTCTCGGTACAGTGTCTGTAGAATGAAAATTAAATGTTATGTGTTGTTTTTTTTTTTTTTTTTTTTTTTTAGGATTTTATTATCTTGGAGCACAGTATGATAGACAGTATTGTATTATTTTCAAACATTGTTATTCCTGTTATAAAGATGCTTATTCTGGCACATTTTAATATGCATTAAACTTTAGATGGTTCAGTGTGTTTCATGGCTGCAAACTATTCTACTAAAACATTTAATGAGTTTATTTTATGTATGATGGATGCTTTGCCAGATCACTGAAACATGTGACAATTAACTGACAAAATACTGTTAAGATGCCAACAGAAAACAAATCATATACAGCAATGGTGACACCAATCAGGACAGAATTTTTATCATAAAGTACCCATAAAACTGAATTCATAGACAGATTCTACAAATTAAAAAAAAAAAACAGGATCCCTGATGGATTTTTAGTTTTCTGGGTGTCAGATATCCTCAACCACATGATCCATCTGGAGTTCATCAGGTCCTGGTTTGCATGATCTCTTGATATGAAATGCCTGTAACAGTCTTGGCTCATGCAGCTCTACCATTTAGCTACAGAAGAGATATATCCAAGGGTTGGTGCAGCTGTTGAGACTGGCCAGCAACATGATGATGGCAAACACAGGACCTGAACGAGAGAGACACAGAGCGAAAGAGCTTTAAAGAGAGGTGGACAGTTGATGACAGGATTTACATAATTCATTATTGATATATAACGCATAACCCCTGCAACACAGTGGCTTTACATACATGTTACAGGTTCTTAAAGGATGGGGACCCCCTGAACAACCAACTCCCAAATAACCAACCTTTAGTAGGTGCGCTGCTTGGACTCCATGCAGACCACAACTGTGCAACAAAGAATGGGCTCCAACACACCGTGTATGCCATTATAATGACAAATGTTATTTTCACAGTCTTAAGCATCGCGTTGGACACCCCCTTCGTGCCTGCCCGCCCCGCCTGCAGCGCTTTTCTCTTCATGTTGAAATAGATTGTTGTGCATATTCTTATTTGGCAATAGAGTAAAATGACAACAGGCAGGGCAAACACCGACAGAGTGATCCAACTGATGTAAACCCTGCTCCCCCACGGTTCAATAAATGTCGCCCAGCAGTCGTACTGGTTCTCCTCGACCTCCTGGAGAGAGAAGATGAAGAGCTGAGGAGAGCTGAAGGCGAGAGAGAGCAGCCACGCTGCGCCAACGGAGAGATACCTCCTAAATGAGCCCTTCAAGAAGGAAACCATCGGTTTGCAAACTGCATTGTACCGGTCTATGGTCATAGCCACTATCATGTACGCGGAGGCAAACATCCCAACCACCTGTAAGTACTTCACGGACCGGCATAGGAAGTCTGTGCCTCTGAACCTGTGCGTAATTTCAATGGAGAACTGCGGTAGGACTTGGAAAAAAGCCACCACCAGATCTGCCAAGCACAGGTGCAAGAGGAACAACTGGGTCCTTGTGTTTCTTTTTCGCTTCTTCCAAAGTGTACCTAAGAAAAAAAGATTACCACATGTTGCAAGCACAAAAACCAAACCCAAAATTCCTGCTCGGATGAGCGCAAAATGTTCGTACACATCTCCATTTTCATCTGTTGCCATTTCAGAGCTGTTTCTGTTGGACTCCATTTGAGCGCGAAATCCTGATGTTTCCTATATGTCTCGTAACTTCAGGGTTTAATCAAAATTTCAGCACATTTTCTAGGTGTTGTGATATTGCCATATTGGCGCAGAAACATCTCGACATTCTCTTCCTTTGGCGCACCACATTGCAAAGTGACTGCGATGGCTGCAAGGAGCGAAACTCATCGACTTGAAAAGGGAGAGGAGGGTTAAACTACTCAGTGAGGAATGTCTGTGCAAGGTTTATGGCATACACATGCACACAAATATAGAAATGTAGAAAATGACTAGAAAACTTGATCCAACTCACGGTGTATCATTTTGTAATCCTTGAACCCATAACCTCAAAATGCTCACTGAAATGCAAACACATTTCTCCCTGAACTTTGTATTTTATTGATTTTTAGCTCATCTTCAGAACTTCTTTGTTCTTTGATGGTTCTCTAACAAGTTCTAAAATACCTCAATTGGTAGTTTTTCATATCAAGAGATTGTTTTAAGTGAGAGTTATAGTGCACCAGCAGTATACAGATGCTCAGACCTGTTGTCTGATTTATTCATTATTCATAAAAGATGCGTAGTGCCCCTTTAAAAAAGACAGACTTTTGAAAACAAATTTTGCAGGTTGAAGCTTAATAGCTAAAAACACTCATCAAACATTCAGTTAAGCAAACCTCACATCTGAAACATGGGCAAGCCAGAGACTGTCAAGGGACACAAATTACACCTGTATTCCCAGTTGAAGGTATTAATATTAACTAAAGCACCTCCCCATACACCTTTCAGAAATAACCACTTGCTGTCAAAGCTCCTTTTTCTCTCAGTATTTTTTTGTATTTTGCAGAACAATTTAGATTAAAGGAGACACTTATCACAGAGTGTGTAGCAAGTAGTTAAGAGTGTGATGTCGGGGACATGTGCAGAACAATCACCATGATGGAGTAGTGACAATAAAAAGACTGTAATGTTGCCACTTCACCTATGACAAATGATAATACATACCTACTAAGTAATGGCAAGGTTTCCATATTACACAGTAAAAGGTGTGGGCACGAAGGACAAAAAGATGATAGTGTTGGATAGAGTTGTTTTTCTCACACTCATCATTAGCACTGACTACTATCCTCCTACTGTGTAATTTCAATCCTTGAAAGACATATGCTTATGTAAAGCCAGCATTGTGCTTCTCTAAAGAAGTGATTGACAAGTGAAAACCTCTACACAGATAAGTGTTTAATTATTTTCCATGCAAGATCTTTTACAAAAGACATCTCCACGTTTATTAACCTTTACCAGGGCAGCAATTCACCTAGATCTGTCAGATGACAGGCTTGTTATTATCATTACCAACTAACACACCAGTCTTCAGCCATTGTCACATTACCCTGTAGGTCCCCGAGCACTGAAATACCATGAAATTCAGACCCACACAAGCTAGGTGATGTTATAACATAACTCTTGCTGCGTGGCTTTGATTCACTTTTCATCTTGACCACAAGATATTCAAACTGTGAACCGTTAAGAACAATTATTTAAAGAAATGTGGAGTGGCTCACTGCTCTGCTGCCCCACTGACTCTAAAACCATGATGAATGTTGAGTGATTGAAGCGCTTGTGTGCTCGCGCGCGCACACCTGTTAATTGATTGATGTTAATTGATGTTAGTTGATAGAAAGAGCCAGTTAATTGTGCTTTGGATTAGTTTCTGATAGACCTTCCATGGATTTCACTACATCTAATATATAAGCATATTCAAATGGAGATGCTAGTCCTTCTATGTCACAAACACTTGGCGTCTCCTGGGTTGAAGCCTAAATATGTTATTGGGCAGACACATAGCCTACTGCTGTTTCCTGTTTGAGACACAGATGATCACAGTGATAATTTACCATGTTTTATAGTGTTAGTCAGTGCATTTCATTGTCTGGAGTTCATTATACCTCAAATACTATGCTGTGGATTCTCAGCATCTGTATTTAAACTGCAATTAAAATCTTTTTTTTAATGTAAAGATGTTTTGTCAACATCTAGTGGCAGAAATACAGATTGCCAATCATAGACGCCACCTGCGTCACTTCCTCTCTTTTTCCTGTTTATTTTTTTCTAACCAGCATCACATAGAATGAAATATTTTGGCGACACGTTTAACGGTTTGTGTTTTGTAAGGTAAGAAGGAGACAACTGGTTTATTCTGTGACACTGTGTATAAGTCGACAAACTGACAATACGCCATTCATTCATTAACGAGGCTAGCGGCGGCTAATTGGGCTGTAGCTTGTAAACGTTTATCAGTGTGCACATTTCAGTTAGTAGCCGTCTGCTTAGCAAGCTAGCTTCCATACACCGTGTCCATGGGGTATTTCTTCCTTTAAATGTGCATATTATCAAACAGCATCGTAGTCTTGAATACGTTTGAATTAGTTTTGAACCTAGCTAACAGACAATTGAGAAGTAGAGAAGAAAGGCTGGCAGCTGGCGTGTCATTTTCATGTTGCTTTATTTCAAAGTGGGTTGATAACACATTGGGGCAACGGAAAATTCATAGCCACCCTGTGGAGTTTAACGCCAGCACTTCATAGCTGAATGTAAAGTTAGTATCTTAAGAAGGATCCAGAAATCATCTGTGTGGTTCGGCAGTGTCTATAATTTCGGTCGATTCAAAGCTGCACCGCATTTTGGAGCAAAGTCTTGCTCTCAATAACGTCCTCCAGCCACTTCTGTCTGAACCCGGTCTCCCCAGGCGTGTGTACCAGCCTGTTCGACTCCACCACGAAGTGCACCTCCACGGGCAGAGTTTGGGGCTTGGCTTTAGATATTTCCGCGACGAAATAGACACTAACCGTCCCCTGAATAGGCTTCCGCGGGGTCGGGGTGCTAAAGCGGGCCCGGTAGTGGTAGAAGGTGTGGTGCTCCTCCTCGGTTGTGTAGAGAAAATCCAGACTGTAAAGCCAGCAGGGCTGCACCTCCCAGGTTTGAATGTACTCCCCAATCTGCTTTTTCCCCACTTCGACCGTGAAGTCTTTGCTTGCAACCCAGTTAATAGTCCTCTTCTTTCTGTCAGGAAAGATATCCTCCTGCTCCTTCGTGATGGTGTGTTGGTGTCTCTCCAACAGGGTTTTTACAAGATGAGCAGACTCCGCTGTAATATTCACTTCCATACTGTCCTTGTAGCACTGATCAACATACAGGAAACTTGTTTCTTTCCTATTTTGTGAAGGCGATTGGCAGCATGTTTGTTTTTAGAGGAGTTTCTATGGTTACCATGCACATGGCATTAGGTAGAGCCCTCTGTTGGCCCACTTTTTACTTGCACTGTAACATGTTGACTACAGAAGGAGTTTTGTTTCATAACTTTTGTGCACACTGATCGTTGAGATGATTTCTATTTTATCTTTTCTCCAGGAAGCTGTTGAACAAGCAACACAGATAGTTTACCCCCCAAATGGATTTTCCACCAAACCCACTGTAGCCCATTGCAGGTAGCCTGCCAGAATGTTGTATGATTTTACACAGACATTAAAGCATCATCCAGTTGCCTGATCATCCTAAAGTTCTCGGCTGCTGTTCCCAGTGAGCAGACGTATGTCGCGGATCAGGACCACACTCGACAGTGTCACGAAGGCAGTAGGCAGCGCAGACCTCATCTCCAAAATCTCCCGCCTAAAGCCTGGCAGTGTCGCGGTCAACAGCACCCATGCAGAAAAGGTTCTAGTCAAAGCCGAGACCTTAAGCTCAAACAGCACAGCTACTCCCTCAACACCTGAGCCTACCATGAAAGAAGAGGAGGAAGAAGGTGAGAGAAACACAGCAGAGGAGGAGTCAGACAAGCAATGTCACCAAGTTACAGAAAATCCTTTTGTTGTCACCAAGAAGTCCAGTTTAGCTTCGGTGGCAAATGTGTCGGCATCAGGCTCGTCCTCCACTGTGGCTAAACAAACTATGCAGCTGTTTCACCCAGCTGCTCTTTCAACCAACATGGATGAGACCTACAAAACTCTGGCTCAGCACATCAATAGTTACTTTGGCACAAACACGCAGGGAGAAGATGGAGAGAACAGGCCACTGCAGCAGGACAGAGGAAGGGATGCTCCTGTGCCTCCTCCTCACCCTCACCCTATCCCTCGGAGAACAGGCGATCACATTCCTGTTTTGTCTCCTGTCGCAGAGGCTAAGAGTATTGAAGCACCAACTACCTCCCCTGTCCCCCTCTCTCCATCAGAAAAGCTCAGTCCTCCAGTAGAGACACCCTTCTCTGATACACCTGCAACAGAAAATGAAGCTCAGTCCATCCCTGTGCCTACTACCTCCGCTAAAAAAGGCTTCACCCACTATCTATCCTACCCTCGGCCCAGCGTTCAGGCTTTTGTTGGCAGTTACATTGCACCACTGGTCCCCAAATTCAGAGGTGATTCCAAAAGCGTCGCAGCTGAGAAAGACAAGGCTTCAGCAGTCGCCGTGGAAGAACCCACTGTAGACAAAGCAGGAGAGAAGACGGATAGTGAAGAGGAGAAAGCAGAGAAAGTGAGGCAACAGCTGCAGACTCAAAGGGAGAAGGTAATATCCTCACTATCACTCTGATGATCATTGAATGCTTAGGGGAATGGCAAAAATAATTTGTTCTTTTTTAACTGTTTTCAAAACTATTAAAAAGCTTTTTTATGTTTTCTATAATCTCTGCCAGTATAACACAAATTTACTGATGTGTTGTTTTAACATAAAATTAACAAAAACCTTTAATAACGCTTATGGTTAAGAAATTAAGGCCTTGAAAAAGAATAGAATTATAAGGTGTTGAAAAAGAAAGTATAAGGTGTTGGAGTTTTTATATTTATAAGATAGTTCTAATTTTTTGTTCATGGTTTGTATTTGTTGTGCAGATAATAGCCAGGGTGAGTGTAGACAACAGGACCAGAGCTTTGGTGAAAGGCCTGCAGAGGGTCACTGATGTCAAACTCCTCACCACTCGAGTGGAGGAGCTCAGCTATCATCTCCTGGAGTTCCCTGAGACACGAGGTGTAGCTATCAAGGTTGGTGTGATGTTTTTATTTATTCATTTACATACTTACTTACTTACTTACTTTCTTACATAACCCGCAGCTCATTTTATTGTCAGATGAGTTGCACAGTTCTCAGATGTTTTTTAATAGTCATTATGTTCATGTATAATTGTGACCTGTAGGAGAGTGTGCTGCCCTGCCTGCTGCGTTTGCGTCAGGCCAGGGACCTTCCTCTTCAGGCTGCTGTGAGAGAAGCACTGGCTGTGGTTGGATACACTGAACCAGTCAAAGGCAGAGGCATTCGGGTCCTGGCCATAGATGGAGGAGGAACAAGGTACAAGTATTTGTGACATTTTCCGTATAGAAAAATCAAAATCTAATAATTCAAAAAACAGGTCTCCACTGCTTAAGTAATATGATACAGCCTGCTTATACATTTGCTGTTCTCACGAGACAGAAACTACAATTCACAGTATTTGCTCAATTGTTTGACGGACAACAGACAAATTATTAAAACTAATATGGTTCTTTTGAAACAGTGAAAAAACAACAACAAAAAAACACTATTACAGGCCAAATGTTTACGACCATCTTTACATATTTATTGGTTTAATTCCAATAAGCAGTAGTTTTACTAGTCTAGTTCTATAAGGTTTATAACTTTGTCACAGGGGACTGCTGGCCCTGCAGACTCTCCATAAATTGCAGGACCTGACTGGGAAACGAGTCCACCAGCTCTTCGACTACATCTGTGGAGTCAGCACAGGTACATTGTTACCACTTTATAGTGTTAGTAATTTGTTGGCGCTTGACTCTCATTGATCCCACCTGTGATTTAATTGCACATCATTCTTGCTCCTTTACTATAGGTGCCATCTTGGCCTTCATGTTAGGAATTTATCAGATCCCCCTAGAAGAATGCGAGGAGATGTACAGGAAGTTGGGCTCGGATGTGTTCAAACAGAATGTCATCGTTGGAACTGTTAAGATGGGCTGGAGCCATGCTTTCTATGACAGCGAAATCTGGGAAAATATCCTCAAGTTAGTCTGCAGGACTCTGTCCTTCATTGTTTTTCATATGATTATATCCCCTTGCTCCTGCCCACCATAATTGAATCAAAGAGATTGGTGCAGGGGTAGTCTTTGTCCTTTTCTTAAATCAACTTTTTTATTTTCTCCAGGGAACGGATGGGTGATGGGTGTATGATTGAAAGTGCCAGGGACCCACACTGCCCTAAAGTTAGTCACATCCTTATATCTTCACATAGTTAAAACAAATACAAAATGTTTCAGATGTTAAAATATGTTGATTTACATAATTTTTCCTATGTAAAGTCAAAGTGTTGTAAAAATGAAGATGATTTGGCATGCTTCATTTTAAGTAACCTCTTTTTTGGCCACCAGGTGTCAGCAGTGAGCACTATTGTGAACAGGGGTTTACCTCTGAAGGCCTATGTGTTCAGGAACTACAGACTAATGCCAGGAGTGAGATCCCACTACCTTGGAGACTGCAAACACAAAATGTGGCAGGCTATCAGGGCCTCGTCTGCCGCCCCGGGCTACTTCCAGGAATTTGTCCTGGGAAAAGACCTTCATCAGGTATGACATGAAACTGAGAGACCTGGGAGATGCCAGTTTAGGTCACTTAAGTTTAGTTTAGTTATTTGAATTTAAATATTTAGGCTTGAAAATTAGATTAATAATGATACAGGTTGCAGAGTAGATAAAAAGCAGTATAGCAACATGGTCAATAATGGTCTGAATGCCATGGTGGTCTAAGCAGTCACATCTGTCAGAGCCCTGAATTAGTGTGAGTGAGTCATTTCCTTGAAATCTTACGGATCAATACTTTTCCACTATGATGCTGTATTTCCTAAAAGACTGGTGCCAACGATAGAAGCACTGTGGACCTCACTGCTCTGTGTGTGTGTGTGCATCAAGGATATGCGTTCAGATTTGTTTCACTCTTCTAAACCCATAAACCTGAAGGCAGTCACCTAATTAGTTCATCTTCTCTTCTGGCTGTCAAGTGTCTGAAGGATAGATAGAAGGTGAACTGAATGAGATGGAGGTAGAGAGAGAGAGAGAGAGAGTCCTAAGATCCAGTCTGTGCCCCTAAACATCAAAGGCCTCGTCCTCTTATGACTTTAACCTGCTCTCCTAGAGGGAAATTAAAGGCGTTTTTTTGATTTCCCATGAAAGAGAATATCCAACAGGGCTCCTGTCTCTCACCGCCGCTGTCTGAAAGGATCTTTGAGGTCCAGAATGGAAAAACTACATAGCAGTGTCTCAGTCGATGTTGCTAACAGTCTAGGTGATGTTGTCAAAAATAAAATTTTAATATTTGACTTTTACTGGACAGTGTTGTGATGAAATATCATTTCAGCTGTTCTCTGTATAATGAGCTTCACATCACTCCTTTGAATCCCCACACTGCGTAATGAGTGTCATACTGCGAGTAGTCTGTAATTACTTTCTGTTGAGTCACAGAGACGCAGGAATTGAAGAGAGGATAAATTATTAGATTCAAGAATGGTAGATTAGGTTAAGTAGTGGGTCAGTGAATGAAAATCAGACTGTCATGGTTCTTTTACTTCTGCAGTGATTATAAGTAATTCTGGATAAAAGCATCTGATAAATGACTAGAATTTAAGAAGTATTACACATTTTACATACTCCCACTATGATCTTTTATGCTATTTGGGTGTGGCTTTTGGGAGCTGTTCAAATGGAGTTGTTTTAATGTGTTATTTCATGAAGTTTGATTATTAGGCCAGATATCTTTAGATGGTCTTTATAGGCAGTAATTGTGCTCAAGGCTTAGCTTCATTTTGATAACCTACTTAGGCAAAATTAGCCTTATCCCTGCTAATAACAAGTGTTTCTCTCCCCTGCCATTTCCTAATGCAAGAACTATGATAGACAGACCTTTACAGTGCTTTGGCCAATAACAGATTGTCTCCAGTGTCTGCATTTTTACTGAAGTGTTGATTCTTCTATGCAATTAGAATTAAAACAAATTGACAACTAGTATTTTGTCTGAAAAGCCAATAATTTAGCGAAATATAATTACTGTAAATGCAGCATATAGCCCCAAAAAGCCATGTAATGCTTTCTAGATATTCTTTGATTAGTAAGCTAACTAACAAGCAGATATTGTGTGTGTGTGATTAGTTTCCAGCTATAATGTAATTTCTGATATAATGAGATTGGAGCTAGGGCTGTTCTCAGCTAGACTGCTGAAGTTGAGGACCTCTACTGTAGGTAACAGTGTGATGATAAGTATTTTTGCTTTGGATATGACCTCAATTTCCAATGTAGGTGGTGAATATTTCCATTTTTTGTATAATATGCTTTTGTGTGCTTGTTTGCACATATTCACCTGTGCACAAAGTATCTGTCTTGAGTCGTTTCCCGTGGACTTGGGGATGACAGCAGGGATGGAAAGATGGGGAGTGAATGAGTTGTATGTGTGTGTGTGTGTGTGTGTGTTGTTCACCACATTCCTCTTGGAGCTGCAGTAGTTTTTCTATCGACAGTATGAGCTACCGTTGCCACCCACCGGTCTCACTCCTACTCTAGTTTTCAGCACCAGCAGTGGTATTTCTCAGGAGAATTCTGCCGTTGCACAGCATCGAAAATATGTATATACACAAACACAGTGAAGAGAGACTCGTTCGCATACTCAGTGTAGAGGTAAAACTTAAGTGTTTGATTATACCAATCAACTGTTATTAAACTATGATATTCATGATTTTCATGCATTCAGTTGAATTGTAATAGCACTATGTTCATGTGCTCATTCAGTTAGGCGACACCCTGGGGTGAGAGGTTGAGGGTCAGAGCTGAGGAGCAGCTGTGTAATTAACCTGCCGTCTCAAGAGTGCAGACTGTGTTCCACTGTTTCAATAGCTTACACCTGAGGGCGAACAGGTTCATAATCAGGCTAAGAAATGATATGTTTTATTCTGTATTGTCCCATAATGATACCAGGGCAGCAGAGTGGACTGAGAGAGAGCCCCAGTCACCCACAGAAGTTTCACAGAAAAAAATATTTAAGAAAGAAAGTTTAATTCATAAAAACATGTTCAAAACACTGTCATCTTTCTTAGAATCCTCAGCACCCATGATTATTGGGTTTGTTTTTGGGTTTTTTTTGCTTCTATTGGTTGTTGTTTACTGAAATCTTTTAATGCCACACGTTGTTTGCTTTTGCCCAGAAGAAACAGAAGATGTTTGTTGTTTAAAAATACTTTTCCACTGCTCTTCCCCTCTAGAGGCATGGAAATGACAGTTACCCCTGCTTTGCTGGGAGCATCAGACTTCTTGTATGCCACACTCTGCATCTCTATTAATCTTAACCAAAAGCACTTCATTGGCTGGACAAGGTCCAGCACTGGACTAGAGGAAAGACTCAGGGTGTTTAGCACTAAATCGGTCCAGGCATCCACTCAACGTGATTGTCCCTCTTTCTCTCATTGTCGACTTCATTTAGGTCAGCAGCTCTTTCACGAATCTGGTGACATTATTTAGTGAAAACGGCAGCACATGCCTACTGAAAAAGCAAGCTAATAATTAATGATGAGCTTCTAAATTAAGTCAGGGTCAGAATACTGAAATGCAATATGATGTATCACTCGAGCTAAATTGAATGTATTTCAGCTATTAGACTCATTATGTAGGTTAAGTCTAGTCCAAATGACCAAAATGGCTCATTTTAGCTGCTGATAGTGGCTAAAACACAGTTTTTCAGACTTGTTTACTTCCGAATAAACAGTGCTGTTTGCCAGCACAGCACATCTCTGGCCCAGGAGCTTCTTTTCCTCCTGCCTAAAGCTGTATAGCTCTGGGACAGCTTGTCCTGCTCACCCCATTTGTCCCCCACTGGCTGTCACAACAAATATATTCAAGCCAGAGGCTCGTGTTGTAGATACAAAGCTTCCTTTATGTGATTTTGAGTAAATATAATTGACTGAAGGGATGCTGAAGATGTCTGCCTTCTCCTTTAGGATGGAGGACTTCTGATAAACAATCCCACTGCGTTGGCCATCCATGAGTGTAAGTGTCTTTGGCCAAACACACCTCTGCAGTGTGTGTTGTCTCTGGGCACAGGACGGTACGAGACAACGGGCAAGAACAACACGACCTACACAAGCCTGAAGACCAAACTCACCAATGTCATCAGTAGTGCCACAGACACAGAGGGTAGGACCACACAAAATGTTGTCTGCATATATTCGAACCACAGAAAAATAGTGTGTGTGATGCACTGCGGTTCCTCTAGTTTAGTGTGGTCTTGAAAAAACGTGAATGAAAAATTGCCTGCAGCCAGTGGCAGATTTTGATGGCCAAAAACTCCCCTTCCATCCTTGTTTTAGAGGTGCACACCATGCTGGACGCCCTCCTGCCCCCTGACACCTACTTCCGCTTCAATCCCTACATGAGCGAGGACATCCCGTTGAACGAGAGCCGCGTGGAGAAGCTGAACTTCCTCAAGAGTGAGGGGGAGCGCTACCTGGAGCGCAACGAGGCCAAGCTGAGGAAGGCTGCTAGCGTGCTGGGCCAGGAGAAGAGCACCATACAGAGGCTGGCCGAATGGGCCAAGCTCAAGGCCGACATGTATGAGGGTCTCCCCTTTGTCTCCAAGCTGTAGTTGTTAGCCTGGCGGCAGTGTGACCACAAAAGAGTTTTTAAGGTAAGAAGACCTGGAGTGTAAAAACTCCTGATACCTGAAAGGGATCAAATTGGACAAATTTAATCTGAAATAAAATACAAAATGTTTACATGCTTTGATCACCGTCTACCTAACACTAAAAGATGATTATTCAAAAAAATGAAGACACTGCTCTGAATAATAGTGTGAAATTACAAATGCGATGTAATTTATTCTTTGTGTGACAGAATATGTGTATGATCGAGACAAAGAATTCAAGAGGCTTGGTACTGTGTTGAAATCGTTCACTTGCCTCATCAGAGAAAGGAATTATGTGTAAATAAGTTCATAAATGTATGAATTTTAAACTGGCTGAAAGTGTTGGTTTACTGATTGGTTTGTAATGCACAGAAACGGCACCGTTCCTCTGACACATGACCGTAACGTATGGAAAATGAATGCAATCTGATGGAAAGACATTAGGTTGACATAAGGTTGATTCTCTTTTGCATTTCGGGTAAGCTGAACTCATTAAAATGTAATTAACACATGATTGCACAGTGAGAACATAAACATGACTGCCTATTTCTAACACTGTATAGAAGAAAGACTTCATGCACTTTGTAAAATATAATTCTTAGCCAAGAAAATGTAAATATTTGAAGTAATAATGAACTCTTTGAGTGTTATTGCCAGAATTTAAGAATAAGATAAAGATACAGCCACACTGAAATCTGTTCTTATACTTATAATTAAGTATTAGAATGTGATTAGCGTTATCCTCGTGGTACAAAGCATGGTCTGTCTTGTTGTTCTTCCCAGAGCAATGAATTGTGGCCCATTAGTTAGTGTGGAACTTTTGCCTCTTTAGTGTGGAACCTCGCTCAAGCCTGATTTTCCTCGGCCGCGGCTTTTGTTGCTGTACACTTTATAAATTTGACACACATCTTACATTACCCTGATTCCTCCCTTCCTCATTAATTTATGGAATGCGAAATTTAAATAATAAAACTTGGTTTTTTTAAAACCTTGATATAAATTCCGTTCTTTTGACCTCTGACCTCTGGAAGAGGTTAAATTGCAGTCTTATAAAATTAGTGGGATGATGATGATGTATGTACCACAGGAACATATGTCATGTTGTTTAATTTTAACCATGTTTGTGTGTTTTTACATTCTTCTGCCTTATATTTAACACACACACACACACACACATCAAAGAGCCCCACAATAGAGTTGCCACAAAGGAATGCCAAGTGTCGTCCTGTGATGAATTGCTTTTTTTCTCTCAATTGTACACATTGATTTTCTGCTTTATTGTTTTGATCCCATTGAAGATCCACCGAAATTCCATAGCGTCATTCCTCCCAGTCACACTGTTGTTACCCCAATCAACGTGAACAATATGCCACAAGGATTCATGCTCACAAACCTCCACAGCAATGACACCTAGCAGAAGCACAAAATAATATGTCAAGTATTTCACCTTACAAATGCCTCACTCCTGTCAGTCTTAGAACTGGCTTTACTGATAGATTGATGGCCCTATTTTCTTCAATGCCAGCATGAACTTCACCATAGTACGTTTCACCCAAACGTCGAGTTCTGATTTATGATTGCTTGCCTACATTTAGTCTTCTTCTAGAAGGGTCTTTTCAGTGGGTAAACCAAGACACAGTTGACAGATCCTGCAGGAATATCTGAGCTGAAAGCTGGCAGCATGGGTGAAAATGTGTTTCTTAGATGAAGTCGTGCTGTTACTACCTTGCAGGGACAGATGGGTCTGTAATAATATTCACTGTAGTTTAGATGCAAGGAAAAAGTCTACACGGCTTTAAAGTACAAAAGTTAAGCCGTTATGCCTTTATTATTGTAACTATGTGATTAAAAGACCAGGTTTGACTGGCTGGAATACATTTTCTAACCGTGCTGCCAGTTTCCACACTTGATCAATAAGCCGCACAACAAAAAGTTCCCTTCACCTTTATTATTTTGTGTGGTGTAAGACTTTTTTAGTGGTGGATAAGTCTGAACCTACACACATAAAACTGGAACTGTTTGAACACAGAGGTTTTAATGAGAATCTGCCGTCTCCTGTCAGACTGTGGGGAGACCGAGTGTCTCTGACAAGCACAGTCAAAACAGACAAATGAGGTGAACATGAGATTAACACACTCTAACAATGTTCATCTTGTTGGCAGTTTCCTTGAGCATGATGCAGACCAGGGTGCCAAGGTAAAGTGAAGTTTGCCAGGCTGTGTTTACATGAAAGAGTGGGGAACCTATTTATATGGTGTATATGTATGTATAGTTCATACCACTGCGCTATTAGTTGCTTGTTGTGGCAGGAGCTGTCTGTCTCTCCTTCTCCTCAAGCAGAATTGGATTGTCTGGTCTTATGGTGTTCCCTAGCAACCATTATAGTTCCCTTCTCGTTTACAATCTTCTCAATGTACTGTATGTGTGCCCACGTTTGCCTAAAATTGTCCCTGATCTGGCAGACGTGTGTTACGCAACCAACCTCTTATTTGCTGCTGTAAGTAGGGTTTTGTCAGTCGAAATTGCAGAAAAAAAAGTGAATACAGTTTTCTATCAATATCCATGGCCGTTCAAGCTCCCACAGTTGGCACGTACTGTTTGTCAGGCTAACGTCTGTCATCTTCTTACGCAAACAGAGCAGCAGTGCGCGAAGAAGTTTGCACAAGTTGTCTTACCTTGTTTTGTCACGGCTCTGCTTTATTTTTTTAGTATCTGCACCATCGCCCAATGGGTTGTAGCTGCACATATGTAAACACGGTTACATAACAAGAGTCACCTAACATGCCAGTGCAATCTGTGGGTTCACAGTAATAATGCAAGTGAACCAACAAATAGGTCCCTGAGGGGTTAGAAATGTGTGTATGAAGCCCACACAGGAATAGGAATGAGGAAGAAGGGATTGATTCATACGTCCCATCTGTCTCTGCAGAGGACAAAATCCTATATATATATATATATATGCTCGTACTGATCCCCATGATCTCAAAATGAGTAGTGTGAGGAGGCTCGTACCTCTAAGAGTCCTGCTGCTTCACGTCAGTGTTTGTCAGGTGTAGCTTACTGACCAAGTTAGGAAGGCTGCTGTGTAAACAATAACAGTATGGAAGCAGGTATCTGGTAGCTGTCAAAGAGACATTGTCTCACCATAATATATCTTAGCCTGTTTAAACTGGTTTTAAAGTACACAGTGCCCCAGAGTAGCTTTGGAGTGGATCCTAAAAGTGTAAGCTATTACTGAAACATGTTAAGTGTTCGTACTTGCAAATGATTTTAGCACAAATCTAATTAAAGGATGCTTGTTAGTTGGTTTGCAGAGCTTTTTGTTTCCACACAGTGAGACAGTAGACATACTGTTTAAGAAACATTAATGAAAATATGTTGAAAGCGTCAGGGAGTATTTCACACTTGACAGCGGCATGTCGGTAATGTCACGCTGTAAAAAAAAAAAAAAAACATCTGTCTGTCGTCACGTCTACTCTTTGAAAAGAAACGGCATAACAGTTTACACAGTGGTGTGGCTCTCCACAGATCTCTGCCAGTCGGTTAGTGCGGGGACACACCTACACACACAAAAACACACACATCCTATTTGTCCAGGCAGCCCTGCGTGGATATCTGTGTCTGTGCCCACCGGTGCAAGGTGTGCACAGTGTAAACTCAACCTTCTGGGTCAGCATTAATCATCTTTGTTATGTTTTCAGAGTCACATGCGTGGAGGGCAATTTTTGCATTTAAATCAGTGACATGGTGCATAATTTTGGTCAGCATCTGGGTGTCTTGTACATACATGTACAGAAACACCTAAACATATTTATCTCATGTGAAATCATGTTTCATCAGAAGAGCTCCATTACTAAAACCCCCCTTTGTTCTGGTCCCATTCTCGCCCCAGGACGTGTCACCATTACTAGTAGCAACAGCACATGACTCAGTTTTGAGTGTTCATGCCTCTCGGCCTGGATGAGTGTTACTACATGTATTTATCATGTGAAGAAGCTGTACATGTATACCCATTTTTCCCCCCCTCACAGTGCTGATGATCTGTTCATGCCTTACGGTGAGCCACACGTGAGTAAGCCATGGCTGTAAAAGCCCAGCTCACAGGTTTCACTTCTTACATTCAAAATAATGGTGAAAATATGCAACCACTGTTTAAACACAAGTCAGGTGTGAGTGTGTGAGCTTTGGCATACAAGGTGAGTGAAACAGAAACAGTCTGGACATTAGTGGTTTTGATGGCTGACAAGGCCTTAATGTGTGTAAGACATGCCTGGTCTGTACCAGGCTGGGGCTGAGTGATGTGGGGGTGGTTGTCATGCGAGAAGAGTCTGCAGTTCAAAATGTGATGTGGATTGGTGGGCCAGTAATGATAATGTAATGTGCAGTCAGGTGTTTGACACCAGCGCTGCTGTGTCTGTGTGTGTGTGTGTGTGTGTGTGTGTGTGTGTCTACATAAGCCACCTGTTCTGTGATGATGGCAGAGAAACACCTGTGTCTCAGGTTAGACCCTGGGAAACTTCTAGAACCAGCTTTAACAATTCATTGAAAGTGCCAGTGATTAAGCTACTAAATACAAATATAGAAATTAAATAAGTATAAATTTATATCAGCAAATTAAAAAATAAAATGAGGACTACCTATTAATGTTCAAAATGAACATAAGATAAAGCTCCTGATTCAAAAATAGGCCCAAAACTAACAAACTAAACGTAATGATGATTACCACCGATGTACAATGCTGTACTTTATTTTGGAAATATGTGGAGATCTTTTATTTCTTCACAATATCAAGATCTGATAACAGTGCTCTGCAGGGTTTGTTTATTCCACTGTCTGCAGATCCCCATGCTGCCGCTCATTAAAACAGGGTCGCTGCAGTTGCGATTTTTTTTCCTCTTTTCTTTCTGCACCGGATTGGCAGCGACTGAAAGATATTGGATGGAAAAGAAAGAGGTCTCACTCTGATGTGATCTCCTCCTCTACAAGTAGCCTGATATATTGCGGAGACTACAGCTGGGACAATTAGCTGATTAATTGACTGACAGAAAAATAAATTGGCAACTAGATCGTTAATCGATTTTAGTAATGTTCAGGCAAAAAATTCAAACATTTCCTGGTTTCAAGCTCTCGACTGTACAGATTTGTTGCGTTTCCTTGTAAGATATGACAACGAAGTCAATATCTTTGTTTCATTCGACCGACAATCTAAACATCGCCTTGCATTGTGGGAATTTCTAACAATATGAATCAAGAAATTTATATGCACATTAATCATCAACTAAAATCATTGTTAGTTGCAGCCCTAGCAGAGATGAAAACTGAATGTGTCTAAGGTTTTCTTTTCAATCAATTTGCACTGATGCTGTGCACCTGAAGGCATTTAAACCCCAGCGCATGCGTAGGACGCCCACGTCTGCAGAGCCGGAGATCGGTCCAGGGTTTTCGGCGTGTGAGTGTGTCGTCCTGTCGTGAGCTTAGACGATCTTTTGACGCTGCTGGTTTTGACAGCAGCAGGGGAGCTGGTGAGGAGAGCGCAGGATCCGTGTGGACCACAGCTTGCTGCTGCAGCGGCTGAGGGGGGACGGACACACACTCACTGGCCGGGCTCGGTCCCTCAGACCCACACACACACACACCTCATCATTTTCTACAGCATCAACTCACACTCACTGCCGGGGGAGGAAACAGGAGCCGGTTTGCAGACGGTGAGTTTAAACCTGCTGTCTCTCTCTCTCTTTTCTCTTGTTTTTTTTTAAGACGGTGATTTCATTTCCCTCCCTTTATCTTCAGTGTCATCATATGTGGCTTGAGAATAATGGAGCAGTGCATGTGTCAAATCGGTGCTTTTTCCTTTACCACGGTATCTCCGGTGATGCTTCCTGACTAGGGTGACAAGGTGCAAATAAAACAGCAATATGGAGGCGCCTGACGCCGATTGTCGGGTTTTTTTTTTTTTTTTTCAATTTATCTGGATTCTGCTGAGCTTCAAAGGCAGACCATTGCAGCCTGTGCACGCACCGCACTGCACGCACTGCATCTTGAGGAGCAACCGTGAAAGCAAGCAGAGGGAGGGAGGAAAGCGATGTGTTGTTCAGCTGCTGTATTGAATGAATTTATTCAGCGGTGGTTGCAGCAGCAGCAGCAGCAGCAGGGTTATTGTTGCTGGTGCCGGAACACCGGCCGGTGCAGGCAGGCCCCTTCAGGGCTGAGAGGATTATTTGATGTCTGCTAGTGATGCTGCCAGCTGTAGCTCAGCTCCTCTGGGTGTCCTTTCAAGTGTTTTGACTTGAAGGCAGGGAGCAGAGCCACTAAGGCCTTGTTTTCTCGTATTAGATTTAGAGATGTGGATAGACCAGTCAGCAGGTGTCTATTGATCAACAGGGGGCCGGCAGCCTACCATTCTTTATTACTGCTCAACATTGCTTATTGATTCTTACATAAAATAAAACACAGGGCTCCATGAAGGGAAATTATTGGTGATATCTGTTTGGGTTTTCCCTCACAGAGAGAAAAATATATTTCTACATGTGTACAGAATGACGAGAGGATTGTAGTAGTTGTTGATTGTAGCTGATTTTGATTTTGGATTTGTTATGTACAGCCACAGAAGACAGATCTTACAGGGAAGTTGACTGATTTCAGTAATATGACAGAAAAGCTCATGAAATGGACACTGTCATATATGGATTTATTATGTTCTGACAATCTGCAGGTTAATGAAAAGAATTGTTTAGTGCAGTTTTAGTCAAGGTACCGTTTCCAGTAATCTGTGTGCATGCCAAAAGGGGTGTGGTAGAGAGAGTAAATGTAAAAAGAGAGTGGTTGTATTTTATCTGTATGGTGGCATGTTGGCAATCTGTGTGTTTGTATGTATGTATGTATGTATGTATGTGTGTGTGTGTGTGTGTGTGTGTGTGTGTGTGTGTGTGTGTGTGTGTGTAGGCATACAGGGGGTCACCACTCCCACATGTCTGGATCTGAGCTGGGAAACTGTTTTAGCCACGTGTCTTTATTAATATTGCTGCATAACATTCTATACTTATATCTTTTAAATCTGTTTTTCCCTGTATTATTAAGCATTCCTGTAAATATTCCATGTAAATTCCAAGTCAGTTTGGCTCTAAATCCTGCACTATTTTCTCTTCAGCTGTAAATAACACAGAACAGCTCTGCAAGCTCTGCAATCATTTGGTAAATGTAATCAGCTGCTATGAATGGGAAGCCTACTGTTGTGTTGTGCAAACCTGGAGTTGCACTAGAATGCTAACATCAGCCTGTTAACCTACATGTTGAAAATTCCAGTCAGCATTTTGTACAGTAGACCTGTCTTACTGGTTCCAGCTGAATTCTGTGTTTTCCTCTCTGAAAAACTTTGAACCTTTAAATGAGGCTGTCTGTAGTTATGTCAAGACCGTCGGCCAATCACGATCCACAGAGAAAACCAAATTAAGATGAGACACCACAAGAAAATTAAGTATAATTTTACACAAATGCAACTTAGGCCAGAGCCTTCGCTTTTACTGGAGACTGTAAAACTCCATAATAGTAGAGGCCTTTTTAACAGCAGACATTTTGACCCATCACAGAGGGAAAAGCACAGGTGTGAACAATGAAATTAATTGATGATAGAATTCCATTCAGACACTTGAGTAGAAGGAAGCCAGGTCAAACTGTCTGCTGATTAAAAAGCCATTTGTTCCATAAATTCTGACATTGTTTATCAGATTAAAAAAACTTAATCTTTCCACATATTTCGAATATTGAACATTTGGTTTGTTAAAGTGATCATTTTGTCAAGTACTGAAAAGTCATTGTTTATTTCAGTTTGTCTGGGCTATCATTTAGTAAGATGAGGAGTAATTTTCTCAAATGCTACACCTCATTTTGAAGAGAAATCGCATACCATGTAATGCTGTGGTATGTCATGGCATGGCAGGTACTGCGTGCTGGCACCATGGCCACTGTTGCAAGCCCCCCCGAGACATCATGAGACACGACCTGAGTCTCCGGTGACAGCTCCCGAGACTGACGGTGCAGAGCCAGCACCCAGCCATTACTCATGACCAGATGCGGTGTCATCGTCGCTCTCCCATTTATCCACGGCCCATTAGACACGAGTCAGGTGATGGAGCTTATGGTCGGTTTAGATGCGTTCGCTCTCTGCCCACTGTCGTCTTCAGTGATAACACAATTTTGAGACAAGGGAGATGCATGATATTGGATTCAGGCTGTTTGGAGATCAGGGTTGAGGTCAGCTCCCTTTCATTTCACTCAGATGGGATCAGAAATTGTGAGTGTTAGAACTTTTATTCACACAACTTTTTTTTTAATATAGATTTGAGCTTTTTACGGTAGAAGAGCCCTGTTGACTCTAATATTCTGAAGACATATTAGGGATCTCCATTTGTCCAGCTGCATAATGTTGCTTATGTTTTGTGTTTTTGTAACAGTGCATACTATGATGCAGTCATGGTTTGGATTCTCAATCCCTGCACTGCTTCAGGCACAGACACAAGAAGGAAACAATACTTCTGTTTTTTTGTTTTTTTAAATTCATCCCCAGAGGTTGTTAAGCTCACTCCCTGCTTAAGCAGCTGCCAATGAAGTATGCAGGTGCACATGTTAATGGACTCATAACAGGAGTATCCTGCGTTTTTTTTCTCTGTGTAGATTTATAACTCCTGGCTAACGTCTATGTGACCACAGTGGAAGGTGCAGCCAGATGAGTGCAGTTGGCATCATAGATTCTTCTGTTTGCTTTGGGTTAATAGCCTCAGCACCCTGTGGGCATGATGGTGATCATGTCCTCCCCCACACACACACGCAACCTCGCTGTGCCCCACACCCTTGGCTAACAGCCGGACATGTTTGCGTGGCTGTTTTCATTAAGGCACCGGGAAACATTAAATTAGCATGACCGGCTGAAGATTGATGAATTGGAAAATGGGGGGAGAGTTAAAGCCAGGGCTGGAGGGTGACATTCTGCTGCTGCTGGTAGATTTCTGAGATTGTAGATGCTGTTGTCCTCCCTCCCTCCCCTTCCACAGAAGACCAAGCTTTTTTTGTTGTTGTGCCTTTTTCCCTTTTTTGGAAAATGATGTCAGACAGATTTGATTTCAGCAAGACTGTTTTTATCCTGGTCCTTTTCTACATCAGAGCCACTCAGGCTGGAGAGAACAGTGGAGAGAAGACAAGTGGAATGAGTTAGAAGGAGGAAACTAGAGCAGCAGTGAAGAGGAGTAGAGTGAAGAAGAATGGAGAGGAGAGGAGCGGGGTGCTAGTGCGATCACCAGCTGTGTGCCAGGTCACATCTGAAGACTTGAGATTAATAAAAGGAGACACAGCAAGCCGCTCTCGTACAGACACACGTGTGCATATAAGGAAGCTCAAAGGGTCAATAATTAAATTTCTATTCACCTTATTCACATGTTTTGTCCTCCATCTTCATAACGTCATCAGTAGGTTTGAATCTGCTCGAAGGCTGCAGATGAGTTGTTTGTGTGGACCAGGTGGGCAGCAGATGGGAGAGTGGGTGAGAGCACAGGAGTTGCCAGACTGGTAGTAGCTGTCACTTGCTGAGGGTAAAAACATATCGGCATCTCTGTCTGGACAGATGATTTAATTTTATATACTAAGCCATATGCAGGCGGAGATGATTTGTTTTCACTGCAGTTTTCGTTCGAGTTTGCTCGACTGTGATTGTCAGTGCAACACAGTTTCACAGCTTTGTTAACTGATTTGACAGGAAGGATGAGGTTTGGCTCTTTGGTGGTGAAGAAACAGAATATGTAAAATCAATATGCATGTAGTCATATACAGTAAATCCTCTTTTTTTTTTTTTTTAACCGCTGTTAGGGAAACAAAGGAGGAATGTTCAAATCCCAGTGGTGGGAACTTAATTCATTGTGCGGTAGGCTTAAAAATAATATTATCCCCATCCACCAGAATCTTTGTCACAGCTCTAAAATGATTAGCGAGGATTTAGGTCAAAGAAGCCATTAAAGAGCTCCTCTTATCACACCAAACATCCAGTTGATTCAAGGCACCAGCATCACATGATGGCTGTGAACCAACGAGCCTTAACAATGGTTATTAAAGATGTACAATAATTGAATCTGTCAGCTATGACTGAATTTTTTTTAACTTTATATGCTGCTGTGGAGAACTGCATCATGAGTTTATGTGGGAGGATGAAAACAGAATTTTTGAGCTTATTTTCTCATAGGTCATCTTTTTTTTTTTTTTTACCCCCAGCCATGAGGAAAGATTAGTTTGATGGGAAATTTATTGTAGAGCCTTCACACATGATTTGTAGAGTGTGTAATTATGTATTGCTTTTTGAGCTGTTTTTGAGCTGACAATGTTCGAACTACACCAACAGAGGACCCTAATACTCTCTGAGGCCAGATTGGTGTCATTTCCACCTTATTGTGTATTTACTGCTGAAGAATATTCTGGTTACATTTGCATGAAAAAATACTTCACTAGTATGTCCCCCATGTGTTCAGCAGACATTTTATATTGACCATCTGCTTTTCATCAATATGTGTTTGGTGTGGGAAAAGCGGCTCCTGTTCAATGGAGCCTGCATGTGTCCTCGATCCTACTCGTCTGACCCCTGAGAGAAGGCCTTTCCGAGGCCAGCCCGCCTTCAATAAGAGCCCTCTGCTCGTGCTGAAAGAATGCCTTTGTAGAAAAAGATAAACTGTCCAGCAAGCAGATGAGGAGGATGGAGAACAGAAGCGCTCCACAGTGTGGAAAAGTCATCTATCAGATTAAGATGCGTCTGCTAACAGATAAACCAATTAAATTAAATGCAGACAGACGTCGTGTTTATGGGCCTTGAAGAGATGATGAGACACATGTAACGTCTGTAATGTTAATCGTGCTTTAGTACTTTGTTTATTCCAAATTTTATTTTTTATTTAAACTGTATGATCCACTATTATTCTAAAGGATAATAAATCAGCTACATAAGATACACAAAAATAATGTATATACCTTATTATATTATTGTTAGTGCGTATTTACCATACACAGCTCAGTTACTGTAATTTTGGGAAAACTGCAACAGTGATTCTCTCAGACCACGGCAGGTGATCTAGACTTACACTATATTGGATTTTGACAACCACAGAGTTAGTAGATAATTAAAATTACTGGATAATTACTAAAAAAGTACCAGTTTTTTATTTGCCTATTGAAAAGCCGCTTTGATAATAATGTGCCCCTCAGCTGTAAAGAGCACATAAACTCATTCAAATGTAGTTCCGGCATGTGGTTCGTGACCTGACGCAGTCCAGGCTGTAAGAGACTATGACTTACTGGAAGAGTCATTTCCTGTTTGTTCTTACTCAGCATCATTTGATGCTTCTGGATGTCAGCCCATAAAAGTCAATGTAGTTTCACATCAGTGATAATGCCCCACCCTGCCACTCTGTCCTTTCTATCTCTTTCACCCCTAAATCTGCTGAGCGAGCTGGTTTTTTGGGCTGCCACATACTCTGCATTGTCCTCACAGAGCCGTGCAGCTTTACTCACCCTTGCCTTTTTGCTCCCTGACGTGGTGCAGCTGGGACTGCTGTTTAGTGCAGCACTTTAGCTTATTGCAGTTGGATGTGAGATCTTAGACCACCACGCTTCAGTAGATGATGTATATGTCTCAAGAGCGCCCCTATATAGTTTTGGTATTCAAAGAGTAGCAGAAACTCAGAATGATTTTTTTTTTCATCTGGCTGAGTTGATTGTCCTCATTTATGATGATTAATATCTGCTCAAAGTTTTGGGGATTCTCTGTGGTGGTTATAGATCAAACGGAGGAGCAGATAGCGGTCAGGCCATTTTCTGCTGTTTCAGCTCATCTGATCTCTGTCCTGTGGGGAAGAGATAACCCCGATGTCCCTGCTCAGATTGCTAAGATTTGCTACAAAACAGGCATACTTCAGAGTCACAGCTCTGTCTTTGATCTTGGATTTAACTGTCCCAGCAAGATACACTGCACATATATTTGTAAAATAATAACAAAGCTAATATATCATTGTGCGTACTGTTTTATTAAGAGTTATTACCCATTGGATGAAGAATAACCATTTATCACCAGGAAGCAGGAACTTGAGGACACTTCTAAATCTCAGCGTTGCAATTTGTAATGTAAAATTAACTGTCTCTCTTACAAGATATTCTACTTAACCTTTTTCTTAATAATAGAACTGTTTCCTTGCAGCTTCCTGCACAGGCACACAGATAATTAACTGTTTTAATGACTTGGCTGGAAGCCAGTAGCTATAGTTTTGGCGAGACAGCCATATGTTTTACTGATGAATGTCTGTGTTGTCTTTTTCCTCCTCCCTTTGAAGTACAGAGTGGCAAGGAGTGAAACTGTCCCGAGCGTAAAACGACACTGTGAAACTTTTTTACTGTCAAAATTTTCCCCCTGATATCAATATGATTACCTTTTGTCAGATGCTATTAAAAAGAAAAAATCAAAAGTATTGTTTTGAAAATCCTTTTGTAATGGTTTCTCATGGAAATGCTATGGACAGAAGCTTGCTGTGCCATAAAAATGATCATTATCAAACATGACATTTGAACGCATCCACATTCTTTAAAGTGTAATCACTGCCATGCCTGCGAGGTCTGTACACAGCTCTTCTCTATTCCTGTTTGCCCATCTTTCCCACTATTTTCCCACCGTGTGCACACTGCTGGTACTGACCCTCAACCCACTCCATCTCTCCTCCACTCTCCGCTCTGATCCATGACTCACAAAGCCCATTTAACCTTTACCCAGCTAAATGCAAGCCAGCTCGTGCTTGCTACCCACTGGCTGCAAGTACTAAATATCACTTTTTTGTTGTTTCTGCTAGTTTTTATGGGATTGTTAGGGAATATGGCTCTTTGCGTTTCATATATTTTACTTTTACAACTAGAGGCAGTCCATGTATGTCTTTATCTAAGCTGTGTATATCGTGCAGAATTTACCCATGAATAATATACCTCTTAAACCTTAAGATGAAAAACAAGGAAGGGGAAACTGGCCCCTGGTACTACAGTGTCCTTTCTAAAGCATCGGAAAACCTGTTGCTTTGTTATGTATTCATTCAAGCCAGTCAAACGTTACAGCTATGTGATATTGCATTTTACCTGCAAGATATTTACTCTACAAAAGACCCATGATTATGTGGAAGAGCAGCTACTTTTCTGAAAAGGGTATCACATGCTTTTCCCACGGTGTTTTCCTCTGTGTACACACTCGCATAACCAGGTAACACAAGCTATTAGGTATCAAGGTAAGGGAGTGCCCCATACTGTTGGACCACAGTGAATGTAACTTGTTTGGTCAGCAGTTATATGGTTATTGCTGCCATCCCCTCTGGTATTGTCCTACACTTTGAATGTGTGTGATTTCCCTCTAAACACTCTATAGGATTAATTTGGCTTAGTTATAACTGCACAATACATTTCTTTTATGATATAATGCATTTTGTGGCTGCCCACCTCTTTATTTATCTGTTGTCTCTTTAGTTAGGTTGGTTGGGGGTTGGTTGGAGTTTTGATACTGTCATGTGGAGGGAATGACAGGTATGGTCGGGCAGTTGTTGAGAGATGATTCTTGTATTAATAATTGATATCTTCTCACAAATATATTCAAAAATATGTCTCTCATCTTCTTCCTTTGAAACATCACCATTGCTTTGCTGTATCAAAGCCAGGCCACAAAATACTATACCGAGTGATGAATTATTGAGTGCTTTGCTCTTCTTGTCACTTGCACTCACAATCCTCCATTGTAGCAGGGTCGAATATGGGGTGATTGGGGATGTATTACCCTTGTTTCAGCAGGGAAAAGGAGAGGGAACAGAGGCTCAAAATCAGGCTTTGGATTTGTTTGTGGTTGTTCCCTCTTTTTCTTTGTCTTCATCTACCTTTTCTTTTCTTCAATGAGCTTTTCTCAGCCTAGACCCGCACGGAGCATTCACGTTAACACACTGATTGATAGTGTGTATCAGGTATCACAAATCCATAAGTGTCAGGACATGGGGTTATATTGACACAGAGATTATTGATCATGGGATTAGGGATGGGGGACCCTGAGGGCATCAGTGTTGCTGAAAGCAGAGGACCCCCCCTGTTTTGAGATAGCTGTGTGATCCCTCACAAGCTCATTACCACAGGCTGGATGGAGTCGAGTGGGTTAATTCAGTTTATCTTTGCTAGCCAAAATCCCTGCGGTCACATAGGCATTTCGTTAGTCAGAGTCTCCTCTGGCCAAAAGGAGGGGGATTCACTTCTCATCTTCTCATTAGAGCCAGGTGATTTTCATGGTCAGTCATGTTTTAATGTGCAAGAGACACAGAGCTGCCATCCTGCCCATTACCTCCCGTCTTTTTGAAGAATTCGACTCCTCCTTCAATTCATCTTTTAACTAACATAGAAATCATAATTGTATGAACTATAAAGAGACCAGAATGCAAACATTCCTCAAATGTGGTATAACCTTTAATCGCATGGTAAACATAATAGCGGATGCACAGATGGAGCTGTAGAGTGTCCCAATGTAAACCCTGGCCTGCTTTGCTGCGAGGTCCACTCATTAGGTCTGACAGCATCTGTTTTTAGAGTACCAAAGTGCTGACTGGAGCCTTTGTATAGAGAAAGCTACAGCCTTTCTTTTACAGCTGGGTCCGTGCTGTCTGGCCCGCCACAAGCTCAGCACCACAGGCCAACAAGGCAGCAGAGCCCTGTGGGCAGCAGTGAATAGCGTCTGCCTGTGTATCTGCGTGCAATGAGAGATGGAGTGATAGCAAGCTGCTAGGGTCTGCTACTTTGTTCGTGTCATTTCCGAGCCTGGATTTACATCTGTCTGTGAAAGTTTTCCTCCCAGTGTTGTTTATTTTGGTTCAGAGTTTTTTTTTTGCATTGCATTTTGTTTTAAAGGATAAACAGGCAAATAAGAACTGCAGTCGTTAAGGCTTTTTTTTTTTTTTTTTTTTTACTTTAATTATAGGTCAGACAGATCTTCTTCTGGAACACAGCTTTAAAGTATAGACTCAGAGGTTTACCTCATTTAAACTAATTTTAAATCAAACAAGTTACAGATCTAGTTTTCAGGCTGATGATGAAGTCTACTCACCAGAGAAAAAGAAAGGAGGAGGTGTTGATTATAGCGACTTGAGGAATGGTCAGAGATTGGCAGGTGTGAAAGAAACAGCACTTAAATTATTGATTTCTTCTGCTCCAAAAGCCATGTCAAGGGTGTCGAAGGATCTAGATACAGTCAGTCCTCCTCAGTTCCAAGATTGATGTCAAATAATGAGGTTATTGGGACACACACAGAGAGTCTGTTCTCAGTGGATTGTCAGCTGAGGTGTCAGAAATATATCAAATTAGCATGAGAGCAGATATTTTTATCCAAAGGGGTTTAAAATAATAGGATTGTGATTGTAGCATGTTGTAAACGTGATCTTCAAACCTTGTAGACTACGTGGCTGATTGTTTGGCTGTGGTTTGTTTTGTCTACTTGACTTGACTGCAGGTCAGTGTTGTTCCATTGTGAATTTGTTTAATGAAAATCAGGGCAAAGGTCGGAGGCAAATAAAGTAGGTTTGTGTGTGAGTGGGTTCATGCGTATTTATGCGTGAATCCATGCACAGTATAGATCCATGGGTGTCCAGTTCATGCTAGAGTGATCCTGGCCACCGCAGCAAGGAAGCAACAACATCACTGCGTTACTGAACCATGACAGCATCCAAATAAGTCCGACCATTCTCCTTTCGTTTCTCAGGTGAGGTCATGAATCATGGCTGCCGCATGACGTGCGATGGCCTCAGGAACATTTGCACGTGGCTTCATTAAGGCTTCTTTTGTCAGCCCACAAAATGTACCCGCATTAATGAAGTTTAGAACTACGGATGCCAAAGCCATGGGATGGGCTATTGAGTGTTTATTTGACCTCAAAGGCCATAAACAAATATAGCACTTATAAATGCAAAAGTAAAGCTCAAAAGCACGTTCATTCAACTAACACAAGAGCCCTGGCTAGTGTATAATTCTGTTGTTTAGATAGTGCTCTGTTTTGTCTGCTCGTAGCCTCAAGTTCTTACAGAAGTGGCCTGTTACTGTCAACTCTAGACAGCCCAGTGAAGTGCATGTTTTAGAGCTTTCACATTCAATCTAGTGGAACTGCTGAGTGGAGTGTAATTAGTCACTTTGTGTTAGGCTTTCACAGACACACATATTATCACAGCTCATACCAAACCTGCACACCCTACGTATTAAGCATTTCACTGTTCTGTGCTGTTACCTTATGGTGCCCAAACTGTCCCATTTGAAGTGTTGAGGATCTGTGTTTTTTTTTTAACATTGGTACTATCAGTGCAAATTCAGTTTAGACCACCCCTCTAGGTTTGAGTCGAGGCTGACATGAACTGTCACGTCTCCAATCTGATCTGATCCATACCCACATATATGAACAGAAGCCCTGAGGGAGGCATGTGAGTGGAAACCAAGATGAAACTCCAGTCCGCATGTTCCTTGATTTTCTAAAAATAGCAAATCCAGTAATGTCATCTCCTACCATCGCTCCTTTCCAGTTTTGATCTTCCTTCAGAGAGTCTTCTGTCACACGATTGCTGCAGGGTATACCAATTACACAGCTGTGAGATGCTTTGTTTGTGAGGTGTGAGACTGGCAGAGGAGTAAAAATGTGTAGTCTTTTCTTAATATGATAAAGCTACAATCTGGCATCACTCTGTGGCTTTGTTGAACCATTAAGAAAAAAAAAGTGATATCCCATTTACAGTAATCTCACTGGGTGACAGCTACAACGCCAAACAGAATGCCGTGAATTTAATATCTGCACTTCACTGTCACAGTAAGCTGTAAGCTGTGTCTGAACAGCCTTTGTGTTAGCCTGCCGCTTCTTCATCACATCTTTGAGCCTGAGAACAAGGTGGGTTTTTTTTGTGAGGAGTCCTAAATTAATGAGATCACATAGAGAAATCCCAGTCCAATGGCGCTACTTATATTAGGAGGCCTCAATCCTCTGTTCCTCTTCTCTTTCTCTGTTAGATAGAAGATATGCAGTCAATATTAGATGTCTCCCAGGCATCCTATAGGTCTATACCCTCCTGTGTTTGCCCTCCCTTGTCAACAGCCCCTTTTGTTCCTCACATTCTCATTTCCACTTTTCTGTTTCTTTTTGCTCTCCTCTCATTGCTTTCCTCTACATCTGTCTCCATCTTTGTCTTTCCCTTGCCTCTCTTTTGTGTTCTTCCTTTAGATAAGATGGTCTCTCAGGTGCTGCCTACATGGGCATTTTCCAGTGTGTTTCTGACACGTCATGCCACTGATGGCGGATGTTGTTCTGCTTGACTCTCTCCATGCTAGTTACAGCCTCTCAGGTCTTGTTGGATCCGGTTTCTTTAGCAGTGTAGACTAACCTGAGGTTGCTTTGTAAAAGATGGTGGCATGAAAACATATAGTAAGCACAATAGCCACTGAAAAGCAGCGCCCACCTGTACCTAAATTTGTGGAAAGGGAGATGGTATTAAGAGGACTGTTTTTTTTTTTTTAAATGAATGAGTAGTGTGTGTAGGCTTGCCTCTTTTGATTTCTGTCCTCTTTTCTCTCCTCAAGCGATGCATGATTGTTTAATGCTTGTTGAGCAATGCACCAGAGGTCAGTTGCTGCTTTGAGAGTTTAATTATGAAGGCTAAATCAGCGTTAGGTATTCCTGATTTGTTGCATTTGTATTAAAATAAAAATTGATATTAAAATAAAGGCAATCGCAGTACTTTACTGCATGGGGCTGTGTTCTGTAAAAGAAGCCATACTGTATGTTGGACAAGTCTTTGTTGTATCCATGTGTAGGAGTGCATTTTTTTGTTACATGAGGTTTCCACGTCCCTCCAGCGTAGCCTTGGGAGTCACCCCCACCCCCTGCACAACCTGCACAAATCCTGCATTAACATAGAAATCAAACTCTATGGCAGGCCTCTCTCTCACTGTGACTGATTTAATGGAGCTCCACATCATATGGCAGAGTATTTCATCTGCATTGATGCAGGCAGCCCCTCTTTTTCAGTCGTATTACAAATCATTTTTTTCTACAGCCAGTCTGGTTTTCTTCTGATCCTCCAGACCTCCCACTCCTCTGTCGCTTACTGTCACTCATGTTTCCTCTCTTCCTCTCTGCCTCACTCTCTCTTTCATACGCTCCCTCTGTTGTTGCTGTAAAATGAGTCTGAGGATTGGATCCAATCCCCAGAGAACTCTCATACCTGGACAATTTTTTTTTTTTTACAATACCCTCCCATTCAGTTGTAGAAAGCTTAGCAGAGGATCAGCAGCAGAGGAATGCAACTTCCAACTGTTCTTTAATCTTGATTTATCTTTCTTGCTCCATCTCTGTGTGCATGTGTGACATTCTTGATGACTCCATTGTGTGCATTGTGTGGTGTGGAGTGGGAACAGCGGGGTTGGGAGAATTGTCCCTTTAACCTCTGGAGGGAAGAAAAAACTAACTTTAAGGAGGCAGTAAATCTCTCTGATTAAACCCAGCACTCTGACTGCTCTTTTTGTGTGGGACCAGACTGTGTGTGTTGTCTGTCATCTGGAGGATGCTCACAGACTGGTAAAATTAAAAAACCTTAGAATAGCCATGGTAACCAACTCCCCCCCTCTCTCAATCTCTGTCTCTAACACACACAGGCACACACACACACATACAGTATACAAACATGGGAATGTATGGGTATGAGCCGCTCAGTGGAGACTTCAGAAGCAGCTGGAAAGGCCAACCCGAAGTAGGCTTGTGGCATTTCTCAGTCTAGAAAGATCACGGTTGTTTTGCTATTTTGACATTTTATACGTTTTTTCCAATTTGTGTGGACACCCTAAACTGTTTTAGTCAAAGTGTGAAAACTAGTTAAATGTAGCCATGCAAGAGGGCGGTTGAAGGCCAGAAATATCAACTGCAGTGACATTTCCAGGAAGCTAGGAATGTTTTGAAGTATCCAGCAACATTAGAATTTCAACTACAATCATTAAATTTCCAGTTTTATTTCCTGATCTGTAGTTTCAGCCCTCTGTTCCAGAGATAGTTTGTTCTTTTGAAATGTGACTCTGTTATTGTCTCACTGTCTTCACACAGTGGCTTTTTAAGATGATATGTGTCTACTGGGAAATGCAGAATCCGTTTTAATTTCTACACACCAAGGGATTTTGTAATGGCAGTGTATATATGTGACACAATGACACGGTGCACTAAACCCAACCTGGCAACCATCTTAATGAGGCCATTTGTCATTTTCTGTGACTATGGGAACGTGTAGACAGATGTACATGGGTGCAGAAAACACACATACACACACACAGAGTGATAAACAACCCTAAGGCCTCCACCAAAATCTCTTCACAGACAGATGGTATGTCTGATACTTGATGAACAAACAACCTTCAGGCTCCTATAGACAGTTGTTACTTTCCAGGTGTTTCTGTCTCCATTTATGATCGTCATGTCACTGTGGATATACATCTTACATTTGGAGTGTATTTTACACTGCACTCCTTGGCAGTATGACACGACAAAATGGATATGTTTCTACCCTTTCAAATACTTTTGAGGCACACAAGCTAGTTGTGTGACTATCTTAGACTACTCACTTGGTTATGAGTGGGAGAGAATGTGCAGAGAAATGAGGACAGAGCTTATTAGATGATAACACCTGCTAATTATTATGAAGAAGAGCAGGGCTCCATCTGGGAAACACAACTATTTAAAAGCAACTTCCTTTAATGATGGCAGTAATATCATCAAGGCTATGGTTCTACAATATGCCAACTATAATATTGCAGCTATGAAAAAGAAAAGAAGAATATGTTTGTTTTCCATATTGACTTGCACGTGTTTGATATTTTGACAGGATTTTAAGGCTTCATAAGTGTTTAATACTGTTACTTCTCTTCCTGACAGTCTTCAAATTTTCCCTAGACATGTTTTATTTTTAAAGGCAGTTTAAATATTGAGGCTTGACACTGTAGCTTTTGCCATACTGCGTTCCCAAACTGAAAGGCTCACTCCCAAAATGGTGGGATGACGATACAAGTACATGTTTTTCATATACCAAAACTAGATACCCCATCTACTATGTCTACCAATAAAACTGGGTGTTTTATTGGTAGATGTAGTGTGATGGTGTCTGATCAGTGTGATGTCTGATCACGTGCATGGGTTTATGTGTACGATGTGTATTAACCCGCTAATGGGGAGCTGACATAGGGGTTGTTTTAATTTACCATTGTGTGTGTGTGTATATGTATATGTATATGTATATGTGTGTGGTAATATTGTGTAGGAATCAGATGAAGATGGAAGTGGGTGTGGAGGCCAGGCAGTCAGGGCGTATGTTAAGTGTGTTTTTCATGCAGCTGCTACTGTCGCTGATTGCTGAGGCCCCTCAGCCTGGGGGATTATGACACACACACAGACACACACGTGCACCCACATTTCTATTCATGCCTGGGGTCAGTTATTCTATCATAGTCTGCAAATCCCCCCCTACCCTGCCCTGCTACATGCACACATTGAAACATTCAGACACATGCACTGTACTGGTTCCCAGTGGATCCATAAACTCAGGCAGCTAATTGAAACAGGAGATAGCTAGTAAATCAAAGTGGGATTGCACAAGGCTTTGGGACATACAGCTTCAGTAATCAGACGTAGTGATTACACTGTATTTGGCATGACATCTAGAGAAGCGTGGGCCTTTATCTCCAAAGAAAAGCTTACATTTCACATTCACACTGTTGTCTTAGAGATATTTTTGTGTTTTATTGAAGATATGAACAAATCAAATCTATTTTTGTCAAATGAATTACTTCTTTAAAAGTTATCTAATAATATATACTCCCGCTCAAGAAATAATCCTGCACCCATGATACATGCTAAGCTAAGCTCGTCCTGGTTTGTAGACTGGTAACAATCTTATCACCTGACTCTTGGCAAGAAACAGAATAAGCACATTTCCAAAAATGTTAAACTCTTCATTTTAAAGGCATTAACATTCTTTGTAGTTGTGCGGTATCCAGGTCTCTGTCTCTTTTTTTTTCATCTCCATGGTAATATGCTGGAGCTTGGGGTCAGCTCTGCTTGCTTTTCTCTTCTACCACCTCCCATCTCTCCTCTTCTCTCTCTCTTTTTCCACTCTGTCTCCGTATCTGTATCTCTCCACCCCCCTCTCTTGCGCTCTGATGATGAAGCGCTTTTAGATTTGCCCCTTAATAATGCATGTTTCTGATCCCCACTCGCCCTTCATTTTTTCATGTGTTTTCTCTCTCACACACATATGCACGCACACATACACACACACTCTTTCTCCCATCATCCTCACTCTGCATCTCCTGCTGGAGTTTTCTGATGTCTTGGTGCGTTACTGTCTCCGTTCATTAACATCTCCCTCTCTTTTTTTGCCCCCCCCCCCCCCCCATCTGTGTCTGCTCTCTCTGTTCTCAGCTCAGTTTGTTTCAGATCAGTTCAAATCAGATCAGTTCAGTCCAGGTTAGAAAATGTATTCAATACATTTCAAATCTCTCAATCAGTACACTTGATTTCAGCTGTCTACATTTCAGATAAACTTGACTTCACAAATAACAGTCTCTTTCTACATCATACCGTTTCCATGGTAATGGGTCCCGGCTTGGGGTTGGGTCAGCGTCTTTGGCGTTCCTCCAATCTCTCTCTCTTTCTGTGACAGCAGCTACTCACCCACGTCACCGCGGGGAGTTCAATTGAAAGGCTTCTCTCT
This sequence comes from Toxotes jaculatrix, assembly GCF_017976425.1. NCBI lineage: Eukaryota > Metazoa > Chordata > Actinopteri > Toxotidae > Toxotes > Toxotes jaculatrix. The sequence continues at coordinate 9,590,899 of NC_054415.1, read as the reverse complement.
CATCTTTACATTATCCAGTGAGTTCAAACAGCTCGACCCAGGCTTATTAATGGCTCCTCACACGATCCACCATCTTTCTCCTCTCAGCTAACTACAGTTTTAATGGTTTCACGTCTAAATCGACCGGTGTTCTTTGTCCGTCACATTTGTTTTGCTAATGCGAGATGAATGGAGAGTCTCTCTGGAGATTATGATAATGCATTCGTGGACACGTGAGGGTCGGTTGGGGGGGTGGGGGGGGGGGTTTACCGTGTGTGCATGTGTGTTGGTGGGTAACCTTTCATTTGTGTGTGTCCCCTGCTGGAGGTAAAAGTAATAAAAGTGACGGGAGACATTTTGGTTATTGATTGAAGGCATTATGTTCAGCAGGACACAGTCATTTACTGGGTATTCCCTGGAGAGTTACAGAGGTGTGCTCATGTATTCATGTTGCTCTGTGTGTGACACTGGACTGATATGATGAATGAACTGAAGTCTGTTAGCTTTGAGGACTGAATATGTCTCTTTGTCAATTATATTTTGTTAAACTGTATTTAGCTGCTTTCATGAGAGTAGCAATTTAATCAGAATATTTCTGTCAACCAAGGACATCAGTTCTCTGTTAACAGCGTAAATATTTCACCACCAGTCAGTCAGTTTATCTGCTTGTCCCTGTCCTTGTCTCGTACCTGATGCTGATAAGGTAATGAGAGGACACCGATCCAAGTTTGCATGAATGTAAGCTGTGCAGGCCTCAGTTATTTCTTTGCCAAATGAGTTGTAATAAAAACATCACTGCTACGTAATATCAGGAGACAAAGCAGCAGCAGCACAGCTCAGGTCATTTTATATAGTTTTCAGTTTTGGATTATGCTTTCTGGTGAACACTTTCATCTGTAACCTGTAGTAGCAGCATGACTTTCAGGACTGGTTAGTCCAGTGGGAAGGGGTTTTCTAATTATGGCTGAAAAACAGCCCCATTGATGGATAATGTTTTTCTCACTGATGCAGGTTTGAACAACCATCTGAAGACAGACAGTGGCTGAAGTTAAATCCTCACGGGTAAGTCAAAGATTGTTAATGAATCTACTTTGTCGGCTTTACCATGTTAACCATTATTTCACTGTTGGTAACCCCTGATGTCTTGTGATGTTACTAGATGAGGATTTTTAACTTCTGTGCTTGGATTCAATTAGGTACTGAATTGTCTTTATTATATTGGTTTCTGACAGAACTACCAATATCCTTGTGTTTGAACCCACACTTGAAAGATCCTTTTGTGAATTTTAGAAGCTTTTCAGACCCTGGCTGTACTTCAAACAAGAAAGGTCAGTTAGCATGGATGAAAAGTGCTGAGTGTTGAGGCGTGACTCACGGCCGACAGTGACTGATTTATACCCTTTGCAGTCTTGGCTGTGCCCTCTTGGCATCTGCAGTGTGTATGCTCCCCAGGTAGTAAGTCAGCGAACCAAGGTTAGTTGCATAACGCTTGGCTGTGATAAGTATAATTTTGTGGGGTTCTTTTAGTTGCTAAGTGGAATTCCCTGATTCAGAGAAATAACTCATGGAAAATGACATGGGAAATTACTTTATATTAGTGAGTAGATGTGTAGGCATTCACTCTGTTAGTGTGAGAACTCCTGATTAATCCCTAAATTTATCCCTTGTGCGGGTAAAAGTTAATCCTACATTAAAAAAACACAGTGAAAATAACAATATGGCCACACCCAGAAAGATGAGAGGGCAATATAACTATCCAGCATGTGTTTGGACGGAGGTGTTTGTTTAAATATGACTGGAAAAATAGGAGCCACATGTCCTGGCATCACCTGCCGCTCACCTGCTGCTGAACACACACACTCCTGTGCACGTGCACATAGCAAACACACAAACAGGGAGAGGAGAGAAACACATACCATTTAAAGAACAACATATGAAAAATGTACAATTACATTTGATATTTTATGCAAAACATATATATATATATATATATATATATATACACACATATGTATATATATAAATATTCTTTTAGATGCAGAGGATTACACACAGGGACTTTGCATTGCTGTAAACCAAACTAATGTAAAGATTGAATTAATGTACACAGATAATAGTCCAGTAGTACACAACTTGCTGCGTCTGCTTTGTGGAGGAGCCATAAAACATATTTGTCAGTAGGGAGCTGTGTCTCAGTAACTAGAGCAAGTGAACAGGTGCTGCAGCACAGTATTACATAACACACCACTACAATATTTCCACCTCCCGTTACTATCATTGTTACCTAAATAGTGCCATGAGAGCACTCCACTCTATTGCACTGATCCATAATTTTAACAGTGAGTCATTATCCTGGCAGTTTATTATACTGAAAAGATGTCGTGGAAAAGTGGTTTGATTTCAGTTATTGTAGGTTGTGATGATGGATCTCTTCTCCTCTGCCTGTCTCTGCCCTCCTACAGTTCCCTCGTTCCTCCTCTCCATCCCTCTCTATGAGTAATCCTGATGAACAGATGGGTGGAGGAGCAAAAAAAAAAAAAAGAAGGGGGGGGCCAGCTTGTTGCGCTGCTATAACACCGTCAATCAGTCCCCTCCCCCCACTCTCACCTCCTGCCCCTTTCCCATCATGCCCTTTTTCTCTCCTGTCAACATTTCAGCCTGCTCTCCCTCAATTTCGTCCCTGCACGCTCTCTGTCCTTTATCATCACATCTCTATGTTTGTGTTGTCGGTCACTCCATCGATTGGTCTGACCATCTGCTTGTCTTAATATTCATCACATCCAACTACTGCCCAGATTGCCATAAAATTTACAGTGTAATTTAATGTTCCCCAGAGAACAAAATATCTATAGTTTTTACTCTCCATGAGAAAAAAACTTGACAAATTAGCATCCTGTACAACTTTGAAAGCTGTGACGAACCTTCTACAAACAAGGTCTTCAGAGATGGATCAGGCCTAGTAAAATGGAAAAGATGTGTAGCTATAACAATATAACAGTTTTGCCCTGAAGGACACACAAACAGGCACACTCTCAGAGACACACACAGTCACTCATGTCATAGCAAAGCCCAGAGTCACGTACCAAGGCCACGTGCATCTATCTGCTCATCAATACCTTTTACCTAGCAATAGCACCCAGGAATACCAATGAGACTTGGCTCGTTTACAAGCCCAGCTGGATTTATGTGGCCACTGTCACATTGTCACACTGTATTAGAATGAGACTATTGATTTTAGGCCCCTTTTATCATAACAAGCGTTGTCTTCTTGCCTGCTTCATTTCAAACACACTTTGTTCACACATGAGAGCTGCAAGAATTCAGCACCAGCCTTCTACATCAAGGTTGATGAAAAAGGTTGATTAGAATTGCAGTGGATATTTTACTGATTTTGCTTGTTTCAGCCCATCAGCTGCAAGTTGTCTGTATTTTACATGGGTGTTTTTCAAATGACTGGATAGGCAGTAAATGTCATTAAATACAAGGCCATGGATAAATAGTGCGTGTGAGGAGCTGCATTTTAGACAAATGTTCTGTGTTTGTAATGGATTGTGTGTTTTATTTGAAGCATTGATTGTTCAGAGCAAACCACTATTTTCTTCTGTACTGTATGCTGAATATTCTGTACAGTATATATAACTATATAGGATAGGATAGGAACTTTATTGTCACTTGCACAGAAGTACAGGCGAAATTTCGTTAAGGAGTATAGCCTCCTATACTCCCTTTTATATAGGCTATAAAATGATTGGCTACCATTTTCTTTTGCTACCTATCAAGATATATTTTAAAAGGATAAAAAGGTCTTTGTTTTCCTTCTTTTTTTTTGTCATTTTACTTTTACACATACAAAAATGCAACCACACCGAGAAACATGTTCCCTTATGGATTTAGCCAGCATGTCCCTCTTCTCCGGCTGAGCCCACAGCTTTTGATGAGATGACCTTAGACAGGCGAGAAATGCGCACACACACATTTATTCACACATACAAGCCTGCATACACACTCATATGCATGGGCGCACACCCAATCCAGCCAAGAAACCATGCAATAAACCATACGCCTGGCAAAGTGTGAGCAATTGTCCAAATATCACAGCGCTATAATTGGACATCAGATGAAGCAAAGTGTAATGGCAGCTATCAGTAATGGCTTTTGAGGAGTCTAACTGGGGTTAGAGTTAGGGGTTAGGGTTAGGGCCACACATGGATGGGTCCAGTGCTTTGTTTTTGAGCAGTTATCATTTTCACAGCCTCTTCAGTTTGATTGTGTAAGCCTCTTAAAGGTTTTGAAACAACCACAGTTTACAGTTTTAATTAATAAATCAAACTGAATATTAGTTTCCTATATTTTAAAGGACAAACTAAGGACTATGTACATCAGTACATTGTCCTTAGTTTGTCAAACACCATTATTTTTTGTATTCCTACTTTAAAATAAGTAAAGTACACTATAAAATGTGTTTATTTGTTTTTTTAGCCCTTTCGAAGCAGGTGTTCTTGTTTTTTTCCACTTGACGAACGCAGCAGTTTGTGTTAACAATGGTTTATCAGGCAGCGGGTGTGACAGCTCCTCTGTCTGAGGTCTCCTACCCTTCCTCTTTTCTCCCCGCCTGAGAGAGAATAACTCTGTTACCTGACTGTGCCTGGAGCAAAGATGTGAAGTTCATAGAAAGGCAGGGATCCTCACTTTCCGTGTCATGGAAGAAGTGGAACAGGAAATGATAATAAGATACTCCTTTTATTTTGTTAGGGTTAGGCTATTCATCTCAGGAATTTAAGAGTGCATAGAGATGCATGGGAATTCGCTGCAGTGGGGTTGAATTTTGATTTGGTTTTAAATTAAACTATATTTGAATTAGCTTTTTGGCACTCACGCAGATGACACTCTCTCTCGCCCGTTGTGAACCAAACTTTCCCATCATGTACGTGTACATTTTCTTTTCCATCATTACTACACGTATGCGATGCAGTTGAACTGTGGCCACATCCTCTATTGGCCGAGGTGTCACCTTGTGCCCTAGAACACCCGTGCCACTTCAGCGTTATCCCAGTGGTAAACAACATGAAGGACAATAGCCCCCGTGGGGTGGTTGTAGATGGGGGAGAGGCATGGCCTGGCGCATGCTGACCATCAGCACTTCACAAAGCCTCAGAGAAAAGCAGGCGCTGGGGGATTCTGCGGATGGTGCTAGAATAACTGACCCCAAAAAGGGAAGGCCCTGTGTGTTTGTGTGTGTGTATACGTACAAAAAAAAGAGGCTGAGATAGTTTGTTTTGATTAGGTGGTTGTGTGTGATCCGGATTGGGGGCTATTGGAGACAAAGAGGCTGCCAGTTCTGTATTTTCACTGCAAAGAAGTGGTGTTAGTGTGGGGAAAGCTCCTCTTACAATAACTTCCAACACAGCGGGCAGCTTCTGATGAAGTCAGCGGTTAAATCATGAGGCTCTCTCAAATTAAGCAGTTGTAACTCGTGACTGGAGAGTTACTGGCTATAATTTTGACGAGGAAACCTGGGCAGAAGTGGGCAAAGCCCACTGAAGTGCTATTATCAAACTATCAAACCATTTACTGGCCAAATGTCCAAGAATGTCATGATCTTATGAGTGTAACATTTCCCTGGAAATAACACAAGTAACACAAGTATGCCATTACCTCATCCTCACTAAGCTATTGTGCTTTTTACAATAAACTCCACACCTCGCCTCTACATCTCCCAGTGTCAAATATTTGTTTGACAGAAAATACACTTTGTATAACACCCTGCATAACTTCACTTTAGTTTGAGAGTGAATCCTTTATTCCCATCCCTCATTAGTCTCTTCTTACCTTCCAAGGTGATGGAAAGTGCAACATTATCCATCTATTGTCTGCTGCATAAATGTGTTTTAGTAAATAATACTTAAGTCTGTAAAAAGATATGAAGCGAGCATGAATGGATCACCATTTATCAAAGTGGATTAGTGAGGCAATGCCACCTCTTATTTTCCTTCCAGATCAAAAAGTCCAGTCACGGCTTTGCCCCGAAGATGTAGGGCTGTTTTCTCACCTTACAATGGCCTTTGTTCATAGAAGACTGGCCACTTGATGCAGGTTTGTCAAGGATGGAGAGAAAACGGGAGATCAGGGGAACAAGAGACAGAGCAGTCAGGGAGCTTGGCTTTTTGGTTCAACTACTACTTGTTGTTGTCACAGCTTTGAAAGGCATTTTGAGAGAAGTTCAGATGCATATTGCCTACTGTGGAAAGCCACAGCTGAATAACAAATGTGAAAAGTCTGCTTTCTCAAATGTCAGCGGTGAAGTGGCCGTTACGGTGGCTTCACATTGAGGCTGCAGTTCCTCTCCATGTGTTTGTGGGAACTCTCATGGCTCAGAGCTCCTATTCTAGTGACCTGGTTACTGGAGACACTCAAATTGCAAGAAGGCAGCTGCAGTTCAGTGTAGTCTGGTCAGTGTGTTACGATGCACGTTGCTCTAAATGAGAGAAATCTCGGCCTGTGAAGAAAGTAGAACTGTTAAATTTAATTTCACAACAGACTGCAAGTTGTGTTATACAACCTGTGCATCATGTCAGTGTGGCACTGGTATTTTTATGTCTAAATCGTGATTTGTGTGTGCACTGAGATGCAACAGAGAGCATACACTCCAGTACAGTCTTGCTAAAAGCAGTCCAACTCAGTCTATTGTCTCAGAAATATCTCTGTCACTGTGATTTGATGTGACTGTGTTTTCATCCCTCCCCCTAATTCTCTTCCTGCCTCCTTTTGCCTCATCCCTCATCTGTCTAGTCAGGCTGTCATCTCTCAGTGTCTCTCAGTGTTACTGAAGGCTGTGGAGTGACCAACTTAGCACTTTGCTTCAGGGTTTGCAAACTGAGAGGCAGGAGGACTGTTAGGTTTGTGTCAGCGAACTATACGTCGTTCTTTGTTGTTGTTGAGAGAAGCTGGCTCTCATAATGACTGCTTTTATCCATGCAGGGTCATTTCTCTGAGAGAACAAATAGAAGTTTACGGTCAAATCAAAAGAGGTGGCTGAAAGGCACCGTTTGTTTTCACAGGGGGTGTCCAATCCATCATTGGGTGATCTCTCTAATAAGTCAGCGTGTTACCGAAGAGTTGCAGTATAGAAAATTTTACAAGTTGCTCGTAATTGTTTGCCGTCAAACATCTCATCTAACATTATGTAAGAAAACAAATAAGCATGTTTTCCAAAATGTCCTTTCTGCTATGTTTTTAGTTTCAAATGTAAAGAGCAGCTGTTTACCCCAACACAAGGATGTTGTTTTTCAATGAGAGGAAACATTCCTGTACAAAATCATTTCAAAAGACTGAACAAAAAGGCCACAACGTCCAAAAAAAACTCTTTTCAAAGCTCCAGCTTTTTTAAAGGCAGACAAAACACAGACACCGTCACACACACAGTACCCTGAGATAAAAGTATTTAATGGTTTGACTTAGTGCTCAGCTTGGTCCACATGCACAAAGCGAAACAGGGAATGGATCCAGGTTACAGGCTGGTTGATGTGTGGTGTGAATGGGCACACACACAGAGTGGATTAATTCAGAAACGTAGTTGGTTTGCGACCTCACCGCTGAAGTACATTTTCTATAGGTGCTTATATAACAGTGGTTTGCTGCAGTGTCAAGGCTTTCTGAATGGAACTGTGGAATATTGATTCATCCTTTAATGAAGACTCCTCGTGTATCATTGCAAACTCACACCGGAGATGAGGGTTTGCATTGACTTTCTGAGGGCAGAGACATAGCATGGGCGAGAGGACATCTGCCATTACAGTCCATAAAAATGTCATTTGAAAAGATACACTGAACACCTCCCCGATCGCTCTGCAGAAAATGACTGTCAGCTACTGTAAATGCTCAAATGTGCTGTAACATCAAAGACCTTAGTGAGATTGAGAAGTTATTGCGATCGGCTTGACATACAGACTGCGCTGTGCTTATGGGCTTGGTCTAAGGATAAATTGCAGAACACAAAATGACTAAGTGAAATAGAGGAAGGAAGGCAGGAAGTGAAAGAAAGAGAAAGAGCAGGATAGAGTTATCGAGACAGATAGGCAGAGCTGCGGGGCGACTCTTTGACCTCTGGGCTTTGACCCCTGAGTCAGTGAGAAGAGGAAAGAAGTAGATGAGAGATGTCCTGCCCACAAGCCAAAGTCTTCCCACTCATCCTCCTTTGAGTCCTTTTTGTCATCATTATCTTTGGTTTCTTTGTCTGTGCCCTGTGAGAAAATGAGCAATAGGAAATTATTTTTTTTCCACATTTAGCTTTAGGATGAATGTTGTGCTGCGTGGGTAATTGTGCTTCTGTGGCACCCTTATTGCTGCCAGAGAAATGTCTTCCTCCCCACTGCACAGTACAGCCTCATGGCTTAGCTTTTAGCTATGGTAAATTCACTCAGCAGGCTTCAAAAACAACATTAACACATTTTTTTTTTACCACACTACGAACAGGTATGAAAGAGTATTTCTCCCCTTAAGGGTTAAAGTTCAATTTTGTGTTGCACGATCATGCAAATCAAAGGTGGCGATGTATTTCCAACAACGTGAATGTCTAAGCAATTTATGCCGCTTAACACTCAGTGACATTCTAGCTGCTGAAATATGGAGATGTTGACATTTGCACATGGCAGCTAATTTTATGTAAGTGTGTCTGTTTTCTGTTTGTGTCTTTGCTGAGGGAGTTGTCTGGCTGTCTATGTTTTGTTTTGTTTTGTTTTTTTTAACCCTCGAGCAGTTAATCTCTGCCTCTCTGGAGATGTGACCCAGGTCAGACACAGGAAAATAACAGATGACAAATGAAGAGTTATATTATATTTGCTGGGAGATTTTTTTTTTTTGCTTACCACCCCTTAAAAAACTCACTAATAAACATGTTTTATCTTGTTTTTTTAATCGGTACAAAACCTAAAGGGTCTCAAAACACCGCCAGAAAGTGAATAGAAATATTCCCCAAATTGTCAGACTTCTGCGTTAAGGGCAATTTCACAAACCACTGATTTAAATCACATTGTTTCCTTTATTAGGAACCATTTGAGGCAATGTCTGCTTGAGCCTGACCATTTTGCTTACTACAAAAAAAAAAGGAAAAAAAAGAATTGTCATCTGATTTATTTTCAAACATTCTTATATTCTTTACACATCTCCTATCACACTCTTCCCTCCAGCCGTAGAATTCCTCTTTCCTTTTCCTCCCCATTCTCTGTACTTTCTTGAATGTCTCCATTTATTTATTTTTTTCATCAGTCTCTATCATCTGTCTTCCCTTCTCTTTTTGTCACTCATTACCATGTAGACAAAAGCCCCACTTATAAGAAGCTGAACCAGGTGAATGGGCTTCACTGTCTGAGAAAAAAATGGCCTGAGGTCTAGCAAGGCCTAATATGGCCACTGTCACTGTGGGGAGGCAATTTTTGCTGCAGCAGCACGGAGCATTATTGTAATTAATCTGTAGATGGGCCATTACATTTGCATGATATCATATTGCCTTTTCCACAATGAGATTAGAAGAGTTAACATGCATGGCCTGCATCTAATGCATGCAGCTGTGTTGCTCTCTTCTTCTCTTTCTCTGTCTCACTCTCTCCATTGTCCTCCCTCTCGATTAACTAGTGAGAGTAATATCCAATAGGATGTGTCGGTGTAATTAGCTGTGTCCTGGGGTATCAGCTCACACTGCCTAGCTCACCTGGATAATTTCTGACACACTGCTTTCTGAGTGTGTGTTCACTACCACACTGTCCCTATGTCATCAGACATTCTTCCTCTCCAGCAGAGTAGAGATGCAACTGGCCTGAATTTAGCCATGAGCCTGATAGTTTCACCTTCAGATGCCTCTGAAGATTTGATCATCCTGTGTGCAAGTCAGTCTCTTTTGGTATGCGCACTGTGCATATGTGTGCACATGTGTCTACAATGTGTGTGCAAGGATGCATGTGCTGGGCATGAATAATGAAGATGAAGTCAGGATGGACTGAGCCATTTACCTGACAGCAGCTCACTGCTCCACCTCGAATTCCATCTCAGGCTGCTGACAGGAGTTACTGTCACCCACTGGCAACTTTGGTTCATCCAGCTCATACTATGGAAAACCTGTATATTTCAAAAAGTAATTTAGTCTAGTTTGAGAATTATTTTTCTTAAATAAACGTGAACATTAATAATTGTGGAGCTAAAATCTGACTAAATATTATTAGATATTATGTTCATCTTCCTGTATTGGACAGGCCAGCATGTATATCCTGCAGAAGACAGACATTAATCAAAACCAGTATATGCACAGGAGTGTTTAATTGCCACTGGTGCTGTGATATATTACCAATTTTTGAATAAATGAATGCCTGCAAATTCATGTGACAGAGGCTTATACACGCTGCAAGACAGAGGACATGAAAGGGAAAAAACAAACACACATAATTTCCTGCTCCCCATGGTGCAGTTAACAAGAGCCCATTGATGCCAACATGGTTCTGTGTGTTTGTAATGGCTGTACATATCAGTCTGTGTCTCTTTGTTATGCGCTACGCAACAGAAGCTAGCGCTTCTGGGTCTGCACTCATGTGTAACTTGATCCATATGACACACTGACAAGAATATTTTCACTAATGCGGTGTGTTTGGGCATGCATGTGCCAATCTGTGCGCTGCTGTATCTGCGGCAGAGTTGTGATTGTTCTGGTCGAGTGCACTCACATGCCATATGTTTACAGGCAAGCACGTGGTAGGCATGGCACTGCAGTGCACATGGGATGTTTTAGTGATCTGTGGATATCTGCAAATGTGCACACAGCTAGCACCAAATTTTGGAAGCTCCTACACTTCAAAAGCCTAGTGTTACAAAATGAAGTGTGCTTGAGTCTACACATGCTTATGAGAAGCTAATGTGTCTCTTTAAAGGTGCTCCAACACTACAAGGTAAATGACAGGAGAGAGGACGGACAAGTGCACAATTCATAAGTTGTTTAAGTTACAGAGACTGAAATCAAGTTTGTTTTGACTTCTCCTGCCAAAGACTTTACATTGGCAGAATGATGGGCTATCCAACAGACGGGCCACTTGCAATGCTTGACCTAAACATCCTACTTTGGGTGTTGAACCCCAAAGAATGTCGGTAAACTTCATAGAAAAATGCATCAATGTAAACTTTCCATTGTAGTTCAGACTAAATATTTATCTGTGTATCCATATCATTCTTTTTCATGGACTAATCTTATATACATATATATACACTTACAGCATTTTAAAACCTTTTTATAACTATGTATATATGTGAGGGTGTACTTTTATACTTGCATGTATACTTATCTTCTGATTCACGCAGCCAAAATAAATCTATGAAATTAGTTAAAACGTTAAGTAACCCACAAAGTAACATATGTTTTTCATCATTTTTTGTACCACTCTTTAGTGTCTTCTGCTGCTGAATCTGGAAAAAAGGTTTTCACCATGACACACCCAAACATGGACAAGAAAAAGAAGTGGGTGCCGGGCTTCGGAGCTGTGCTGTTGATATTCCTGAGTCACGTGATTTCAGCGCTAGAAGTGCCTCTTGATCGTAAGTATCATCCTTAACAATATGACATGACACACTGAGTATTAATAAAGGACATGATATTTCACTTCTGTAAACTAAGGAAATCTTTCATGCAATATAGAAATTTCATTCAACCAGGGGTTTTCTTGTAATTTAGCATTGCATGTTTCAGCATGGGATTGTGTTTTTTTTTTTTTTTTTTTTTTAGTTATGAAAAGCAATCAAATTTTGGAGGAAGTCTGTTTGCCTTAATATTTTCACATCCTGTGTGAAATTTTAATGTTTTCAACTACTTTTCTTGCATTTATTGCACCTGCTTCACAGTGGCACTTCCAAAAAAGTAGGAAAGCTTGTCCTTACCAAACTCCAGGCAGGCGCAATCAAATGCTTAAAAGTACCTGAAAGCGCAACAATTTCACCTGAACCTGCTGTTTACTCCTTGCAAAAACTAACACCTTTCCTCAATATTCTGCCACTGTGGTACGGCGTGTCATGGTGGACAAAAAGCTAAAGTACTGGAAGGATGTAAGTTGGCAGTGACTTCTAGTGTGGAGTTTTTGCTCTTAGAACTTAGGAATTGTGTGGGTTTGAGCAACATTAGTTGTGCATGCAGTCATTTCATCACTGTTGCCATATAAAGTGGCTTGCTTGTTTTGGAGTGCTGCTCAATATGTATGCTCACAGAATGGTAAGTTGCCTGTTTTCAGATCAGGTTTGAAGCCATTGCCGCTCTGTTTGCAGTGAGTGTTTCAGCTCCAGATGACTCGATTGTTGACTGAATGGGAATGCTTGTTGCATGATGCTTGCACATCCTCGGCTTGAATATGCAAGTTCCAGTGTGCTGTGTTTACATAGTGATATTTGTCTTATGTGTGTGTCTGAACTATGCTTTTATTCATGTTTCTCCAGTGCCCCAGCCACCCACTATAACGCTACAGTCCCCAAAGGATTACATCTTTGATCCACGGGAGAACATTGTCATCCACTGTGAGGCCAAGGGGAAGCCAAGTCCCAGGTGAGACAATCACTCCTCCCACTCCCATTGATGCTTGTTTATCAGGACATGTGCAACAGGAAAATGTGCAGGTCCCATTTAAACACTCTGCTAGCATATTTCACTGGTTTCTTCTGTGGCTGACAGCGTGATTGAAGCGCGGAGGCTTGTGAAATGCTGATATGCAAAAGATACAACCTCAGAGTTTCAGAAATCAAGAGCAAACAGATTTCCATTCAGTTTTATGGTTCCTCTCCGTGAAATTATAGATCTTGTCCTGAGGGCAACTTAACCTGGAGCAGTGCGGAAATATAGGTCACCATAGCAACTGTTGTTACGGAGAGCAATCGCTTGAGATACACCTGGCAGAGTGAATTAGCCATGTTTAGATTTGCCACCAGTTGGTTTGAATCAAACGAGTTACAGTCAGAAAAACTCCCTGCTACGAAATCATGGTTTTAAATCAGCCTGCACAAATAAAGCAGAATTCGTTTTGATAATTAGGACAGATGGGCTATGCTGTGCCATTCCTTCACTTTTGTATGTTTCCTTGCTGTGTTCTAGCTGGGAAAATAAAGTGCTATTTATTGTTCTGCTGCTTGATCTCAGCTTTTCCTGGACAAGAAATGGGACCCACTTTGATGTGGAGAAAGACTCCAAAGTCCTGATGAAGCCCGGCTCAGGAACTCTGGTCATTGACATCAGTGGGGAAAAGGCGGAGGCCTATGAGGGAACGTACCAGTGTACGGCTCACAATGAGCATGGCACCGCTGTATCCAACAACATTGTCATCAGACAGTCCAGTAAGACTTCATTATATTTGGTTATATTATTTCCAAATCTTTTTGTAAATTAAAATTAATTCTAATGTTTTGACATCCAGCTACAGTACGATAAGTTTTTTTTTTTTTACACAGAGTGGAGAAGTTAAGAACAAGTTGCTTAAAATGTTTAATTAGAATTAATTTGATCTGTTCTGGGAAGCCTTCAGTACCTTTGTTTGATGTTTGTGACTCTCAGGGTCCCCCTTGTGGTCGAAGGAAAGAAATGAAGCCATCACCGTGCAGATGGGGGTCTCCCTGGTGCTGCAGTGCCGACCCCCTGCCGGGCTGCCACCTCCTGTCATCTTCTGGATGGATAACAGTGAGTCATTTGCATGTGTACATATCAGCGCTCATGTTACAAGGACATAAGGATTTCACTTTCACAAACAAGGGACTGTACATTTAAAATATGTATTAATCATTCAGTCAATATAGACCAAGGTGACACCCTTTTTACCTATATCCTTATCTGGGATATTTGTTGATAGATCTGATTGAAAATAGGTCCAGTGGACACACATAAACCATTTACCAACCATATTAAAAAGTAAAGATCCTCTCCTTGTTAAACTAAGTCCAACAAACTGTTTATGTTGTTAAATTGTTCTTTGTTTTCATGTCTCTCACTCTCTCTCTCCCTGCCCTTCAGACTTTCAGAAGCTGCCACTGGATAAACGAGTGTCCCAGGCCCTGAACGGAGACTTGTACTTTTCCAATGTTCTCCGAGAAGACACAAGGAGTGACTACATCTGCTATGCTCGCTTCCCCCACACACAGACCATCCAGCAGAAACAGCCTATTTCAGTCACCGTGCTCAATAGTAAGTCAAGACCCCGAGGACACTGATATCAGTTGAAATAAACCATTGCTTTTTGATTATTATTGTTTTTACTCATAAATGCAAAACTTTTGCAGTTGACATTATGCAGTCACTAGTTCACATTTGATATGAACTGAGATGTCTTTCCCATGTTTGTTGTGATAAATAGGGTCTTGTGTTACTCCTCAGTTTCAGTTGCATGTTGTCTTAGACTTGGTTGCTGTTCTTCCTGTATTCGACATTTCCTGAGCTTTACAAAGCGCTTCTAGCAATATTTGATTTTACAGTGGTTGTGTCTCTGTGTCACAATTTTCTATCTGTACAGTAAATTATGTCACACTCATAATGTTACAACATTTTTGCAGCAATACAAAATTATTCTGTACTTACAAAGCATTTTAACAAGCTAATGCATTGGTTAAAAGACACAGAAAAAGCCACTGTAAATTAAAGTATTGCCTATTTATCTCCTAGTTTTGCATGCTCATGATTTTCTGTTATATTGCAGTGGAAACAATGAATAAGACTGTGGCTGCTTTATACAATATCACTGATTTCTATAGTGGTGAGTGCTGCTGGTTTATTCCCATTCAGCCCCCTCAGTGTGAACCCAGCCCTGTTTTTACTCCCTGGCATAACCATACCTGACATACATACTCACCTTTAACTCGGCCTCAGTCCCCTCCTCTGTGATTTTATTAACATACTGTATACTCCTTGTCAGGTTTATCTCATTTTTATCTTGTTAGTCATGTAGAGTTCATTCCTGTGCAAATTAAAGGTTTGAGGACAGAGCGTGTCAGACAAACCTATGATTTTGATCGATGTACCTTCAAAGCACCCATAACATTAAAGATCAATGAACTGCATCTCCCCTGGAATCACAAGTACACATACAAATTCAGACCAGTCTCTTGAACTGATCTGTGAAGTTTACCTTCAGTGGTTATCCAAGATGGCCACATATGAATACTACACGTTATTTTAACATGGTATTGCTCACCTCCTGAAAGTGGAGAAGGCTCATCCTTAATTTTTCTGACCTTTTCAGCAAAGTAATGACAAGGAAATCTAGATCCTTCTATGAGGACCCTCTGAGGAATGTGTATACTGTATATATGTGTGTGTGACTGAAGGGTTGCTTTCCACCAAGATCCCCCATGTTGCCATAGCAACAAAGCGATGGCTACCCCCTCTCAGGGAGATTCCTTTTTTCTACCTCATTCTGTCAGTGCTCATACTCTATGTAACAATACAAAACAGCTCTCTTCCGATTACATTCTGTTGGGTCATTCGCTAATTTTTTCCTATCCCTACCTATCCACTTTGGCAAATTACTTTTCATCAGCTGTGTGTGTTTGACTCTACCTCTGTACTTCATGTGAATGTGAACGAGCCCCCCGAGCTTATAGTTTCACTTCCTAAACTCCTCTTTGGGAACTCAAACCTTCAAGTCTAATGTTGTGGCCTGGTTCTGATTTGGTCTCGTGTTGTTGTGTGTTCAGACAACCCAGAGGGGGAGCGTCGCCCTGGTTTCATGTTGCCTCTGGGCCCCACCAGCACCAAGATGGTTCTGAGAGGAGAGACTCTGGAGCTGGAATGCATCGCTGAAGGCTTGTAAGTTGGCATCTGCCCCAATTTGTGTCACAGTTTCTTTATCAAATGTTAGTGACAAAAGAGGAAAAAAAATCTTCAAAATGTAAAAAATCGCACACAAACACAACTGATTTGTAATGACTTCCACAATAGGCCCACTCCAGATATCTCGTGGCAGAAGGATGGAGGTGAACTGCCGAGCAGCAGGGCGTCCTTCCACAACTTCGAGAAAACACTGAAGATTTCTGATGTGAATGAAGCTGATGCAGGCAACTACCGCTGTACGGCCACAAACAACCTGGGCACTGCACACCACATCATCAAGGTCACTGTCAAAGGTATGCAGACCAACTCATGCATGTGCTTGTTGCATTGCTATTAAGTTTACATTCTTTTATTCTTAATTTATGAAAATATTTAAAGCAGTCACTCTAGTGCTGCATTGTGGAGTGACTTCCTGTTATCCTTACACCAGTGTTAGAAAGGTCTTTAAATGTTTTCCAGCACATCAATATCTATAGTCAAGAATATGACAGTGGGTGGCACTGTGGTGCAGTGGTTAGTACTGTTGCCTCACAGCAAGAGGGTTCCAGGTTCGAACCCCAGTCTGGGCTCTTCCTTGTGGGTTTTCTCTGGGTACTCTGGTTTCCTCCCACAATCACAAAAACAATGCCCATTAGGTTAACTGGCTACTTTACATTGCCTGTGTGAGTGGTTGCCTGTCTTTGTGATTATTTCATTTCTAAACTGAACTATTAAGTATGTAATTAGCAAAAGGATAAGCTAAATTTATTTTGCTATTCTCTCAAGGATCTTGGTCTATATCTTTATTCATGTTCATCCCCAGCGGCTCCTTTCTGGGTTAGCGCACCCAGGAACCTGATTCTCGCCCCGAATGAGACTGGCATCCTGACTTGTCGAGTCAGTGGAGAACCCAAACCGAAGATTAGCTGGTTTGTCAATGGAGTCCCAATAGAGAGTGAGTAAAATGAGACCATGATTTCAAAAATGCATGGTACTCTAAAGGGTTTGCATAATGCACAAGAATTGTTACAAGCTGGTTTCTTCATACACAGAGTTCTTATGGTGCTGTTGAAGAATATATCAGAAACATGATGTTTTTTCTATAATTTGAAAAACATATTCTGTCCTGTCCTGTGCTAGACGTTCCTGAGGACCACAGCCGCAAAGTGGAGGACGACACTGTGATTCTCAGCAACGTGCAGTCGGGATCCAGTGCTGTCTACCAGTGCAATGCATCCAACGAGTTTGGCTACCTGATGGCCAATGCTTTTGTCAATGTTCTTGGTGAGTTAAAACATCTGTGTAGCTGAAAAAATTTTCAAAGTTTATGGTAAAATTTAGAGATACAGGACATTGTGAGTGATAGGTGAGAGGCAGTGATAAGGTTCGGCTTCTCTCCACAGCTGAACCACCAAGGGTGCTGACTCCACCCGATCGAGTGTACCAGGTCATCACCAACAACCCTGCACTACTTCACTGTTCCTCCTTTGGCTCACCCATACCAACCATCACATGGTAAGATCTAAAACCAATGTTAATCTTAATAATGTTTCAATTTGATTTGAAAGGTTGTTCAGTTAAGACAAGCTTACCTTGTTTGTTATTTCTGTGCAGGTTCAAAGACAGCCAGACCAGCATTAAGAATGGTGACCCATATGTGATCCATGAGAATGGTACTCTGGAGATCCATGTGGCCCAGCCGCTAAACAGCGGAAAGTACACCTGCATTGCCACCAACAACCTGGGGATCAAAGAGAACCACGTCTTCCTGGAAGTTAAAGGTCAGATATGGACTAAGCTCAAAGATATTATATTTTAGGCCACTATAGCCATTAAGTCATGTGGCCAACATGTTTTTTCACTGTCCTCCAGAGCCTACCCGTATCCTGAAACAGCCAGAGTACAGGGTGGTGCAGAGAGGAATGAGCGCTGTGTTCGAGTGTAAAGTCAAACATGACCCTTCCCTCATTCCCACCATGACGTGGCTCAAAGACAGCGGAGAACTGCCAGATGACGAGAGGTAAATAAGACCTTGAGACTACGCTCATAGTTTTAAATCAGATGAATTCATTTACTCACCTCCTCCTCCTGTGGAACAAACCATTCAGGTAAAATCATTTCGCTCTGTGTTACTCTCTCAGGTTTGAGGTGGACACAGACAGTTTGACCATCAAAAATGTGACAGATGAAGACAGGGGCACCTACACCTGCATCATGAACACAACCCTGGACCAGGACTCAGCCAGTGCCATGCTGACTGTTGTTGGTATGATCACGCCTTAATGTGCATTAAAGGGGGTTTGTGTAATCAGCATGTTGACAGGTTATTTTGAATGTACAAATCACACTAAGGACTTTCTGGATCCATAAATTTCCTCTGGTTTCAAAGCAATTGCGTGAAACAGGTTAAATTGCCTGACTGTTTCTTTTTTAAACACAAGCAAAAATGAACAAATAACCCCTTTTCTATCCTGTCCTATTTCTATTTAAAACCTTATTCTGGTTTTCCTATACTCTGAAACTATAAGCAAGACCAGGCGTTATATTTTAACCTAACCCTAACCCTCATTACCACAGAAGATTTCCTGCTTTTCTGCTGTTTCTAAAATGTCTGTCACCAACATCTAACCCTCTTCCTGCACTTTACTCTTGCTTCTCGCTGTCGCAGAGGCAACTCCCACTCCAGCTATTGCCTACGGTAAACAAACAGCAGCATTTTGTAGCTTTCATTGTCTTCAGTCAAAAGTTCTGTCTATAAAACCAGTAGCTGCCATTTTGTATCAGCATTTATTTTATGTGGATCGCTTGTTCTCTGTACTACATACTGCACTATCTGAGATCAATTTAGTCTTGTTTAATGTAGATTTGTTTTCACCATTAAATCACTAAAATGTGAAAAATACAGAACTTTTGCACGGCCACATGGTGCACCCATACAGGTGTTTCCACTTAACCTGCCTGATTAGACCTGTGTGGGTGTGTACAGACTGGCAGCTCCAGCCAGCTTCAACCTGCACCAAGGTCTAATCAGCCAGAAGTGACAACACCTGAGTTTCTTTACAAACTGCTTTTGTTTTTTTACAAACTTACAAACTACTGTGTATTATCAAAGAAATTAAATGAACATAAAAGTCATACATTTGTCCACAGTGGTCATATAGCACTGCCAACTCTGTCATGAAAGATTAAAAGGTGTAAAAATAAACTAGCCTTGTTTTCAAGGCTGCCTGCCCTCACTTTCTGCTTTTGGTTTGTTACCAATTATTCTAAATGGGCATTTACATGAACAAATCGAATGATTAAATCAAAGGCCACCAAAGGCCGATCTTAAGCTCTACAGCATGCTTCAAAGTGAATTACTCTAGACCTCATTTACCGAACAACACAAACACTTTTCTCTTGACCATAAATTGACAAATTTTGCAAAATCATTTTACAATGTACAAGGAAAGTTACTGCAGAAAGAGTCTGTGTGTCCTTTTTTGTTGAAACAGTAGCAAGTAGTAGTTGTAACCAACGCAGATGAGAGAATTTAGGTTTTTTGGTGGTTCTGAATTTACACGTTGTGTTTGCAGAGAAACCCGACCCTCCGAGCGACCTGGAACTGACTGACCAGACAGAGAGGACCGTTCAGCTCACCTGGATCCCTGGAGATGAACACAACAGTCCCACACAAAGTATGAAATGTTCATCATTGCTGCTTAGCTGTTCTGCAGCAGTTACTGTCCACTGCCAAACTCAAAATTAGATTGCAGTCAGTGACAACAAAAGCAAAATGAACTTCAATGATTGTTGGCACAATCAGCGACTGTGGCTAAATATACATAAAGAAATGCTTGTATTTTTATTCTTATTTTTTTGTATCTTCCCTAGAGTTTTTGGTCCAATACGAGGATCTGCTCCACCAGCCAGGAGTTTGGATCAACCTGACAGAGGCTCCTGGCACTAGCACCACAGCACAGTTAAACCTCTCTCCGTATGTTTACTACTCTTTCCGAGTGCTGGCTCTGAATCACGTGGGCTACAGCCACCCCAGCCAGCCCTCACACCAATACAGGACCAACCCTGCAGGTAGTGAACATGGTCATCTTACAGAAAAATAAATAATGTTCTGTTAATAATAAAAATTCAAAAATATTCATAAATTGAGTCTCGATTCTTTGGTTTTCCCAGCTCCTGATGAAAATCCATCAGATGTTCAGGGAGTAGGAACAGAGGCTGGCAACTTGGTCATATCCTGGACAGTAAGCTATGTTCAGTGGTTTGATTTCTGGTTACTGTGGGCTGACTATGGACCTATAGTAAGTGTGGTGTGTGATTGGAATATGCTGATAGCCACATGGCTGTATGTGACAGTATAAGATATGAAGGTACTAAAAAAGCAGCCTCGGACCTTGATGTCTTGCACTAATATTTAGTTTACGTGAGTTTGGTTTAACCATATTGGTTTGGAGACTATGGAGAAGTCTGAATATTTCACGGTTACGTTTCAGTAACAAACTAATTAAAACTATTCTGTGTACAGCCACTGACAGGATTCCAGTCCAATGGACCTGGGTTGGAGTACAGAGTGCAGTGGAAACGGAAGGACATAAAGGATGACTGGTCATTGCAGAACGTGGCCAATGTTTCCCAGTTTGTCGTGACTGGAACCCCAACCTTTGTGCCGTACGAAATTAAAGTTCAAGCTCTGAATGATTATGGCAGTGGACCAGAGCCTGAGGTGGTGATTGGGTACTCTGGAGAAGACTGTGAGTGAGCTGATGATTCCTTTTTTTCCTTCAAAACACTTATTTAGTCATCATTAATCATTGGTCGAGTTACTGTGAGTGTTAATCACTAAAATGTGAAAAATACAGAACTTTTGCACGGCCACATGGTGCATCCACACAGGTGTTTCCACTTAACCTGCCTGATTAGACCTGTGTGGGTATGTACAGACTGGCAGCTCCAGCCAGGTTCAACTTGCACCAAGGTCTAATCAGCCAGAAGTGACAACACCTGAGTTTCTTTACAAAGTGCTCTTGTTTTTTTTTTACAAACTTACAAACTACTGTGTATTATCAAAGATATTAAATTAACATAAAAGTCATACATTTGTCCACAGTGGTCATATAGTACTGCCAACTCTGTCATGAAAGATTAAAAGGGGGAAAAAAAACTAGCCTTGTTTTCAAGGCTGCCTGTCCTCACTTTCTGCTTTTGGTTTGTTACCATTTATTCTGAATGGGCATTTACATGAAAAAATTGAATGATTAAATCCTGACAACAAAGGCCGATCTTAAGCTCAAAAGCTACAGTACACTTCGAAGTAAATTCATTCAATATATGTTGCCATTTTATTCCTTAGGGGAATGAACCAGCGTTCAAAGATTTTGTGCAGTTGTTAGACAGGGCTACCTTTATATTTTGTCTCATGATAGCAGTTTTTGTCCTAAGATTTATTTTGCTTGTCTAGGAAGACGAATGTAGAATGCATTGCTATAGTGAAGTATTCTACATCTTGACTAACAGCTTCTGTTTCTTAATATTTTGCAGTGCCTTTGTCTGCTCCGGACAGTGTGCAGATCATGGTTCATAACAGTACGTTAGCAGAAGTACACTGGGAGCCTGTGTCTTTGCCTTCAGTGAGGGGAAAACTACAGGGATACAAGGTATTATTTGATAAATTATTTTTTTTATACATCATGTGTTGGTTGTTGCTGCTACTTTGTCAAATCAGTGCTTGATGAAAGCGTTCGGTCAGCCTCTTAAAACCCTTGTGTCTTATAACTTTTGCACCTAACACACTAAATGTGAATGCAGCATAAAAAGTAACATAAAAGTAACAAAAGAATAACTTTATTTTAGCAGCCTGGATGAGCAAACACATGAATCCAATTAAAAGGTTTGCCCCCTAGGGGCTGGCCATGCATGTGTCTACTTCTCATTGGATGATTGATAAAGAGGCAGCCAGGTTGCAGGTGTGTATATAAAGGCAGTGTTTTGTCTCAGTCTGTAAGATCTGTGCTGAGGGATGGGTGTTGGAAGGGGAGAAAGTTTCAGTTCAAGGCTTTTGCTTTTTGAGTGAATAACTCAAGCTTATTTTCAGGGGTTTTGTTTTGAAAAGGTGGCTTCAAATTCATTTAAGCATGGTTTAAGTTTCCAGTCAAAACTTTTCTCTCCAGACAAGCCTGGTCCCTGTCAAGACTTAACCAGAGCTAAACCAAACTGAACTTCCCCAGTAGTCCCCCGATTACTGCTGCAGAAGAAGAGTGAAATGGCAGCATGTGTCAAATTTATTGACACACTGTAGGATGATGCTACTGCAACAAAAGCAGAGAAATAAGTGGAAATTCAGAGGGAAATAAACAAACAAATGTGTTTTAAGAAACATTCCTCTGCTAAGCTAAGCCATGTGCATCTGTGTGGTTTCACGTTAGTGAGGCTAACCCTAACTATAAGGAAAAAATACAGCAAAACAACAACACATCAGGCTAAATATTAACACCTGGTGCGTCTCCTCTAGGTATACTATCGTCGTGACCGCGGCTTGCACGAGACAGAGGAGGAGACGGATCAGCAGGAGCAGGTTTTGACTTTCAGTGGGAACCGTAGCGAGGGCCGTCTGCCAGGCCTCCAGCCTTACAGCCTCTACAGCCTCTTCATCACGGTCCTTAATAACAAAGGAGAAGGGCCTCCGAGCCCCAGCAAGACATTTGAGACACCTGAGGGAGGTGTGTATGCCTGTAGTTGACCGACAGGGTTCTGCAGGCCACAGTGCGTCATGCATATCAAAAACTTTCTTGTCTTCCCACCAGTTTGGAAAATGTTTTCAGGAAATGTTCAATAAAGCAGGATTTATTTTTTCCCATAACAAAATAAAGGAGAAACAGTTGTCATACATGCTCTCACACATTCATTCACTTCCCAAACACTGTATTGGTCACTACACCTTCAATGTCATTGCACTAGATCAGCATTATATTGTCAAATGTCTTTTCATAATTATGGCCCCTGCTACTTTTGGCACGAGACTTCACACATCAGTTACGTCACACGTGTCGATTTGCACTACACCAGAAAAGCTCAGCTATGATTCACACATACTTCCAACCCTCAAACTCTCATGTATCATTACATACAAACCACCCTGGTATGTCTCAGCAACCACCTGGAACCCCCAAGCATCAATCTCATGGAAAACCCTAACAGTGATGTAAAAAAGCACAACCAATCATCCAGGTTCATGAACTGCTCTCTTAAGCACTTGTACGCTATATAAATGTCCCATGAATGATCCTGACTGCTTTGCAAACCCTGACCCTGTATATGTTCTGGTTTTGTTTCCAGTCCCAGGGCCCCCTTCTTTTCTGAATGTCCTAAACCCTGGTTTGGACTCTCTCACTCTGGAATGGGGCCCACCAATAAAAAACAATGGACGTCTTACTGGATACACACTGAAATACCAACCAGGTACACACTCTACCTGTGTACTGCAACACTATTATTCAGTATTTGTAGAAAAGAAAACTACACTGTGCAATGTTTTTCTCCACCTCCCTTCATCCTGTCTTTTAATTGGCTGTTTCTCACTGGCTCTACAGTTAACACCACCAATGAACTGGGACCAGCCAAGGTCATGACCTTTCTTGCCAATGAGACCACCATTACCCTGGGCAACCTGAACTCCAGCATGCTGTACAAGTTTTACTTAAGCGCAAAGACAATCAAGGGCTCTGGCCCCACCATCACAGAAGAGGCCTTTACAGCCATGGACACAAGTGAGTCCTGCGTACATAAACATTTAGTTTCATATGCAGCAAGTTATGAGCACAATAGAAAGAAAAGGTCAAAGTCTTATATCAGCAGCTACAATAAGGAGGGCAGTGGTCAGAATGACAGGTGCCCTGACAGATATCTGGGCCTCTGATAAAATTACAACCATACTGCATTCCTCACTCAACCTCTTACACCCCCTCTATCTCTTTCTCTTCTCTCTGAAGCTCGTATTCAGCCCACTGTAGAGGCGGGCAAAGGTAACCCAAGTTTGCCACTGGAAGCCCCTGCATGCTAATTTCAACATCAGATATATTTAACTAGCATAGATGTTTGTATTTATCTTACTCTTCCCTGCATGTTACTAAATTAGCACGTTTGCTGATTCCCTGTGTGAATAAGTAGGATTTAAGTGTGACAGACTTCCATGGCATCTGCAAGCATTGATGCTTGTGTCCTATTCGAATAGAATAGGCTGTATTTACTGTAACATAGTCTGAAATATAGAATGCTTATACATTAAGATTAACTGTGGTTGCAGTCTTTTTGTATACGACAGATGAACATGTCATTCGACCTCTCGCATGATGCTTGTGAATGCTGTTGTTAGCACTAACAACATTATTTACCTACTGACGCTATAAACTGATGGACTGTGTATATAAATGAATTAGAGTTTGATATGAACCAAATGATATGCATGCTGCAATGCTGTGATTCAGAGTTTTTTGGGGGGGTACAGCTCTAAAGCAGGTGCTTAAATTGAACTCTGAATCTCAAGAGTTTAGAGGTGTTTTGACTTTGACTCAGCATGTTGGCAGAAACTTTCTCTGCAGTTGACTGTATGCTGGTTATTGTGGTGTGTATGTGTGTTGTCTCACTCTCTTCCATGTTCTTTCAGGCCCCACAGAGCCCCCTCACCCAACTTCCCCCATCACTCAGTCTCTGCATCCCCCGTTTCACAAGGGTACAAGCACTCCCTGTGTCCCTTACTGCTGTTCCTACTCACAAACACAGTGCAGCAAAAATCATCCATCTCAGCAAGTGTTTAAATCTAGCACCAAAAAGAAAAACAGAAAACTCCTCAAAAAGAGGATAATAATATACACCTCTAGGCCTCTCAAGAACTGAGATGGACATTTTTGTTGAAACTGGCCTGTTTTGTAAGTTGTGGCAGAATCTAAGTCTACTCTAATGGTCCTCTTGTTATTAAATAAAAACTGTGTAGCCCTATATTATATACCAGGTGGGACAGACAGCTGACTAATTTAAGCTGTGGCCTGTTTTTCTTTTGTTCTTATAACCAGTTAAACAGATCCATTTGACTTGATTTTGTTGGTGAATTTTTGTTTCCACATGAAACGTTAGTTTCCAGGCACAATTGTTAATATTCCATGTCAAACAAAAATTGAATGAACTATAAATTCGCACAGACTAGTTTTGTTCTACATGCTGACATATTGTTCTGGAGATGTTATGGATATGGACATTGACATATTTTGGCCTGTAGTCATATTTGAAAGGTTTTATTCCATATTAAGATATTTTTAATGAGTTGAAAATTCAGGTGACTTTGTAAATTGGTGAAAACATTTTTTTCTCTCCTGTGTGCTCAGCGCCTCCTGTAGGCCCTGCGTTTGGCACAGTTAACACGTCTGTATCAGAGGATGGTGCAGTGATCAGTTGGGAATACTTTGGACACCATAAGAATGTATATGTGGAATATATTGTAGAAAACAGTAAGGCTTCACTTTGTATTTACTGCCATCTCCAAACTTATCACTTAATCGATCTGATCAGTAATACTGATTTAACCCTCAAAACTTGCGGTCTTCTCCATCCACGACTCCAATTCTAGGTAAAGAGGACTGGAAAAAGGAGTTGGTAAACAGTTCACACTCGCATATGATAAAAGGTTTAAAGCCGGGGACGTCCTATAAGGTGCGTCTGGTAGCTAGAGACCCCGCTGACCCGACAGTCCACAGCACAGACGAAGTGTTGGTTACGGTGCCAGGTGAGGCGGCATGCCTCAGGATAGATGGTCTTTGTATTTAATTTTTGCCTGTCTTTTTTTTGTCAGCACTGTCTCATCATCAGACGTACAGTGTTACATTCAGACATGTATGGTCTACATGTCTACATGTATGGTAGTGTAGTTGCCTAGATAGTGTTCAAGCATGTCAGAAGTTGCCATCAAGTCGCTCCGATGCATGTCGCCTAAAATCATCACTAAGAGAGCCATTATTTTACCGTTGTGACTTTTGTCTTTCTTTCCTTTTGTCATGTTTTCAGTCCATGAGCGATCATTGCATATTAACCTGTTTTTGTTTTTTTGTTTTTTTAATTCCATTTCAGAGTTTACAGCCTCTGTTTAATCTCAGTGTTGTTCAGCATGAGGAAAACAGATTCCATCATTTTAACAGCGTGGATTTAAATTTGGAGCAACAGTTGTGCTTACTCAGTTTGTTTTGATCTTTCTTTTTCTGTGTGTTTGTGTGCAGCTGTACCCAGCCGGCAGGTAGACATTGCCACCCAGGGCTGGTTTATTGGACTGATGTGTGCCATCGCTCTTCTCATCCTGGTCCTTCTCATAGTGTGCTTCATCAAGAGAAACAAAGGTGGCAAATATCCTGGTGAGGCACAGTTTTGTATGAACTGTAATTTCAAGCATTTTGACATTAATGGCTGGTTATTAGATGTAAAAGAAAAAAAAAACTGTAATCTACAGTGAAAGAGAAAGAAGATGCTCATCAAGACCCTGAGATCCAGCCCATGAAGGAGGATGATGGGACATTTGGAGAATACAGGTGAATACAGTCTTCAGTCAGACAAGTCCAGTGTTTGGCTTACAGCATGAGATTTCTTTCTTTCATTCACTGTGTCCTGACTCGACTGTTTGTATGTAGAACATTTTACCAGGCCGCAGAGACACTCTCCCCACCAGACTCCATTACCAAACACTCCATAGAGGCAAGGCAAAATCCACACTCTGTGCTGATCTTTATAGCGACCAACGCTAATCAACACAAACTTACACAATTCAAAATATGTCCACTTTAACACACAATCCCATTTCTTGCCAAATCAGCTGTATGTCAACTCAAAACAAGTTAATAGTTTTTCATCACATTTTTTTTTTTACCATTTTTCTAGAAATATTAACTCTAACTTTAACACTTCTCATAACTGAATAATTTAGTTGCTCTGCTGTGTTTTCTATTAATGTGGAAGCCATTGTGCTTTAAATGTTTCCATACGCATGCTTTACCTTGTAAAATTGTGAATTCATTGTCTATGAAAAGCTCAAAAGAACAGACACTCATCGTGGCTCATGAATTGCTTTTCATGTGTCCTTCCATTTTTATCTTTTTTTTCGGGGATGGGGGGTTTAGGTCTATGGAGAGGTAAGACGAGATGCAGCAAAACCAGCATGCAATTCACGCAACCTACAAAACATCAATAAGCTATGTGTCTGAAATGAGACTAAAAGCAACAAGAAAGCACATCAACTTATCTGGTTTACCGTGTCATCATACTCATGGCTGTGACATAGTCAACACCATAACACAGTTATAACATTAAAACTAAAATTTAACATTAAATGTCACTGCTTTTACTTCTCTGGCTTACTTCATTTAATCATAAAATGATTTTATGAACTTAATTCAGTATGATACAGAGCATACAAACAGAGCATAAAATGGTGTAAATGGTAATAATAACTTAATCTTTGGGAAAATAAATGCATTTTGATTACTGCATGTAAACAGAAAGCATATTGACTGAAATCGTTTCAGAAATTGCATTCTAATGCAGGTATGACAAAGGACTGAACAGCACGCATTAGCAAAATCCTCTTCAGCAGTGGTCACTAACCATGAATCTTAACAGCACCCAGTCTTAAACCACTACAGCACTAACACTGTAGATTGTACTTTATAGGCTACATAACTGAGCTGCTCCACTGTACAGTACCATAATGTGCCAAACGTTCCATTATCATTGTGCATTGTAAGAACCCTTCCATTTTTTCAATGGAAACAGTAAATACTTGTGTACTTGCACCAAAAGACAGCATAAACACATGCTGCTGTGTCACAGTAAATGTGGCAGGGTACACTTGTGCAGTGGAAAAGCCGGATTACCTATGCATACAATGCCAATGCTTGAATGAGAGCCTGTCCTCTGTGTGGGCACTCAGGTTTCTGACCACTGCAGAACCAACTGCATGAATTATTTTCTCAATAACCTTCCCTCAAAACCTTTTCCTCGCCCTTTATAGTGACACAGAGGACCACAAGCCACTGAAGGGCAGCCGGACACCGTCCAACGGGACGGTGCGCCGTGACGAGAGTGACGACAGCCTGGTGGACTACGGGGAGGGCGGGGATGGGCAGTTCAATGAGGACGGCTCCTTCATTGGCCAGTACAGTGGCAAGAAAGAGAAAGACACACATGAAGGCAATGAGAGTTCAGAGGCCCCGTCGCCTGTCAACGCCATGAACTCGTTTGTCTAACGCAGGGCCAACCACCTGGCTGCAACGGTTCCTGCGGCCACTCCTTGTCACCCTGGCAAATGTGACCATCTCTGTGGTGATAGTTGCTAAGGTGACAGTCGTTGTGAACACCTACTTTTTTGCCATGGTGGCTGTCACTTCGGTGGCCATGGCTCCCTGTCACCAAGACTGCTGACACGCCCTCATCCCCACACCTGCCAGCCCCCTGTCACAGTGTGACCTCCTCTGACCATCACACACTCAGCATGGCAAAGACCGACACCACATCCCCCATGACCGCTGAAAGAAGGTGTGAAACGAGGGATGTGAAGACTCCAAGAAAAGGGAGGGAGAGAGGAAGCAATACAGAAAAGCAGAAGGAATGTACAAGAAGGAGTATTACCACTCTGACTGAGCAGGAGTGTGGTCAAGAGTGCATGTGTGTGTGTGTGTGTGTGTGTGTGCGCGTGTGTGTGTGTGTGTTAGTGCCATTAAATATCCTTTGCAAACATACTAAACATGATGTATCCAAATATATATTTCATGAAAGTGCAGTACATGACCCGCAGGCAGGCAAATATGCATTGAATCAAATTCATAAACATCTGCATGGAGCAAATCATGATTCTGTGAAGCATTTTACCATCCTGGTGTCAGCTGTTGCAGAGGTGAGCTGCGTGTTGAGATTGTATATGGTGCACGAGTACTAGCGACTGGGTATGACTTTTATTGTTTTGGTTTGTTCATTATTTTTCCGTCAGAAAGTGTTAAGTGGCGTATGATATATAAAGAAAAAAGGGCAGCAGTGTTTTTGTGGACGCTGCTGTGAAATGTGTGACTCAGTAGAAAATAGCATATGTCTTTTTGAGACAGATAAACTGTTTGTACATATTTAATAGAATAAGAAGGAAGCTATATTTCAAGGTCAGGGATGTCCAATTGTCGTCATTGGAAACCAGTCTAGAAACACTCTGCGTTCAGTCACTCCTTATCGCACCAGCCAGGCAGAACTCTTTGTTTTTAGCCTCATGTTTTCTCAAGCTTTCTCTTATTGCTTTTCTTTTCCCCCCTGATCTGTTCCTTTACAAGCCTATGCTTCTTGTTACCAAGCACTAACTGAATACAAGTGGAGTTGTGATTGATCCAGTGTCATTGTCAAGCGTTTCCACCCCAAATCGCGGCCACTGTGCAAGCCTTTGTTTTAGGCGGTCATGTTATTGTCAGAAATAACTCCTACCCCGGCATTGTCTCTGATAGCATTTCCACATCTGTATCTGCTATGTAGGTGGAGAAAAGCTGTTGCATGTAGAGGTTTACTGAGAGTACACACTGTAGTTTCTGGGTATTTTAATTTTAAATGTTGATGATCAAGAACCTCTTAGCATGGTTTCTAGTGCCTTTGTAGAGAACAGTGACTTAGATCCATAGCTACATGCCTCTTCATGCACAGGACAGACCTGGGCTCAGTGCAGTTCACAGTCCATGAATACAGTACATACTAAATACCACCCCACTTTATTTAAAACAAGAGGCTGTATGAGTATTCAATACTATATTTAACATTCATGGAAATAAGCGTCACAAGATTTTATTGATGTTAAAGCCCTTTATTGTGAGCTATAAGGTCACTGAGTATTGTGAAACATTCGTTTGGGCTTATTAATTTAAAATGGCCTCCTTTAGACTCATCATGGGACCCAGGGTTCCTACACAGGGCTGGAAATGATTTGAAAATGGATTTCAGGAATTACCTCTTTCACAGTTGTACACTGGCATTAGTTGTGAGGAATAATTTCCAAGTATAGATTGTTATGGCCTTGTTGACAATCATGTTATCCAGCTAGCGTCAGCCCATTTGGGACACAAACCGACGACCAAATTATACCGACTAAGAATTTAAGACTGAGCGAATATGTAGAATCTTTAAAACGCGTGGGAAGCCTGAGGTCACAGCATGGACGCCTGATGAGATGTCATCACGTCTCATGTATTCATTTCAAACCTTATCCTCCTCACCCATTCATCTAATGGAGGAGCTGCTGCTCAGCAGCACTTAACTACTGCCAACCTATTCACCAGGTAACTGCCAATGGGAACCGGACTCACTATCTGGTACAGACTAGAAGGATGGAACTTACTGTTAGTGGTTGCACTTAAAAAAAGAAGGGGTCGGAAAATTGTGTAATGATACTGAATGTGGAAACAAGTGTATCTGTCTATGTGAATGAATATATTGCTTGTTTCACTGCAAATGGTAAACACACTGGTGACTTTGGTTTATGCATTTAACCTTATATCTGTGTACGTTGTCACGATCGGAGCGCAGCACTCAGTGAGTTTTATATTACTGTAAACGAATGAAGCTCATGTGTGAATGTTTGGGTGCATGGGCGTGTGTGTGTGTATGTGTGTGCGTGTGTGTGCAGCACATGCATGCTACTATAATAAAGCGTGCGTGATGTATACTATCGCTTTCTATTTCCGTGGATAACAGTCAATGATTCTGATGTGTCAAGCAGTCTGCTCCTACTCTCAACAGGAGATGCAAGACTTTTTTTTTTTTTTTTTTGTCTCGAGAACATTTCCATGTCTTTCGTTTATCATAACTTGCATCAAGTTTTTTAGGTTGCAATGTGTCAGCTTTCCACATGTAGATATTTTTGTTGTATTTTGTAAATAATGGCTTGAATTGAGCGTAGACGTGTTGAGGTCAGAGGTGAGAGCTTGACCTCGGCTGCATTATGGGTAAGGGAGGGTGCAAAATGGCTTTGTGTGAGATGAGACTATTTACAGTTTTCACTCTTCTAATTTGCTGTGAAACTTATTTTATTTCTTTTATTTTCTTTTATTTTTTTAACTTGTCAGGTGAATTTTCTCAACTGTTTAGCCTATCAGGTATCAAAGGAGATTATTTAACTTGTGACTGAGCTCTTGTGACACCTGTATTGTTTCTGTCTCTGACCGTTCATGCACCTTTTCTGTATTTTTTTTTATAAAAAGGCACACACTTAAACAGGATTTATCATTTCAAACAAATTTATGCATCTAATTTAGGACAACATCTGGTGTCTGAACGCAGCATGTCGGAATACTGTTGTTCTAAACTAGACATCTCCTGAAACTGACACATCCTTTTTAAAAGTGTGTGCACTTACAAAAAATAAACAAAATTGTAATTTGGAGCATACAGATAAGCGGACTGGCACACTGGAGTGTGAATACCTGGAGACAATGTTCTAGTGACTGGTGAACATACAGTAGGATATACAGGATATAATATGACATTCTGGTTAATGTTGAAGCTACATGAGAAGCATGAAAGGCCGTCAAAATGGTTTACTCTACAGTATAATATTGCAAAATATTTTGTATTTTAAATGAAGTTTAAAAAAAATGAAATAAATGTTGGTTTCAGGATTTCAAGTCATTCCTGTTTTCTATTGTGACCATACATACGGTGCAACATGCAAACTTCTGAGTGCGTGTGTGTGGCTCCACCTAGTGTGTTAAATGAAGCTATATAGTTTGATATGTCAAATAACCCACAGAGATAAACCTACAAAAGTTAATCCTTGAAAGATTAACACACATCCTGTGTGTGTGTGTGTGCACTGTGCATCTAGCATTTAGGATTAGATTTAAGTTTTTCAAGATTCAAGATTCAAAGGGTTTATTGTCATTTGCACAGTAAGGAAACAGGTTTCCCTGTACAATGAAATTCTTACTTTGCTCTTCACCCAGAATGCCATACAAAACGTTGTAAGTAAATAAAATAGATAATAGTATTTACAAAATATTAATAAGAGCATAAGTGAAAAAAAAAGTTACACAAAATATAAACTGTACTGATATATACAAATCAGCTGTTGTGCAAATTCAGCTGAGAGTGAAGACTGTGCAAAAGAACTGTTATGTGAACAGTGCAGTATGTGTGCAGTTATTAAGGTGCAGAACAGTAATAAATAATAACAGTCAGTATGTGCAAAAGTTGCAGCCTGTTGTTACAGACTCCTGTCAGCTGTTGAGGAGTCTGATGGCAGACGGGAAGAAAGTGTGCTGAAATGCAAGATGACATACTCTTAAAAAAAAAGAAAAAAATATATATAAATAAATGAAAAGGTCAAAGATAAACTATGATTTAAGTCTCAGAGCAAAGGTGGACTGTTTATCTTGTAACCAACTTGCAACCATCAATCTCAAAAACACTCATGATACGGGATTCAGAGATATTTCATTTCCTCATACATCTCCTGCATGTCATTAATAATTGACCTGAATGTCATTTACGATGCACAGCACATGGTGGAGACTAAGGTATGGACTTATTGTTCAGAAATGGTTCCATAAAGGCTGTATTTTCCCTTGTCTGGGATGCCGAGCAGCTTCATGTCTGCCATCCCGCCCATCCTCCCTCTCTCGTGGACCAATCGCAGTTGCATCCTTGCCTCCACCCTCGAGATGCCGTTCACACTCTCTCCTCCAATAGAAAAGTTCAGCTGAACGGGACGCTCCGGCGGGTGGTGGGCTGTGGGACGATACGGTTAGGGTCCAGGTGTGCCATGCGGACAGTGTACTGAAATTTCTCATTCTGCCTCAAAGGTAAGAACGACCACACATGAGCGTGCGTGCATGACCTAAGTGGCTCTGATGTCTGGACTTAGCGAGAATATAGAGGGGATGCGCTGAGCTCCGTAGTGCAGAAATGGACCGGCACAGGAGTACCGCAATGCAGAGAAGTGAATTACCGGTGCCGCTCAGTCGTCATAGGGGTGAAATGATGTAAGGGGCTGCGCAGTTACTTTTAGAGGATGGATTCTTCGGGAGAGAATGCGACAAAGTGAGCAAGGTCTGATATATAAGGTGTTACAGCCTTAGTTGGTGGAAGCAAGGGGTTTCAGGTCTGTAACACAAGCAACCTTAGCTTCTCCCTCTGCAGTTTTAGTCATGGACATGCTAAAACAAAGTGTGTCTGTAGATGCAGGGAGGAGACGCAAGGTGAAAATGTCAGATACTGTTTGCGTCAAGGGCGCAGTGAGCTGCTGGATGCACCATGGCATCTGTTTGATAAAGGACTAACTGTCCTCCATGGGCGATGGGACACCTCTTTTATTAATCAGACTGTTTAAAGATTGTATATTGTACTGTACTGTCATCAGATCTATAGCAATCGAGTCCAGATGGTTACATTAATCATTAAGTCCAAAGTATTTTTGGTTTAAGACAAAGTTAAACATTGCAATATTATACTACTACATCCACATGCAGTATGTCCTCTCAATATGAACTTAAAAACCATTTAAAGTTGCAAATGGGGTGATCTGCAGAATTTCTGTTGTATTTGTGTGCAGAAGTGGACAATAAGACTAGATGACAAACATGACACATTTGTCTCCCTTCCATTATTCCCTACCCCCATTTTTAGATGTCTAAGATTTAGTGGCTGCAAGGTGGTCAGAGGGAAAAGGATTATTTGTCCTTTCGCATCCTCAACTTTAGGTTTGGGCTGATTTATGTCTTTATTTTGGAATATTCAAGCTCTTTTGATGCAGAAAAGAAATCTGCAAGCATCACTTTCACTGAAACAAATCAAATGTGGTCCACCTAAATCAATCCATCACTACGCCAGATGAAGAAGCAAAACATTGTGATACCGTCTTGCAGAATTCAAACACAACTCTAAATGTGTTGCTCTGCAGCCACAAAACCACTGCAAACATTCAGGCATTATTCAGACAGTCACTAAGACACAGGGCTTAATACATGTGCTGACCTAAATTTCTCTGGTCTGTCCAAAGAGGATCTGTGATGGGATTACTGTCAGGGGAAACACATGAAAACACACTCTGATGAATTGATCAGAATTAGTGGAGGAACAGATTGTTGCCGCAATAATCTATAAAGCCAAGGCTGTATATAAACGTGTCATGGAAGCTTGTGCATGATTTGAATTTGAACTGTAATGCAGTCAACTGTTAGTGTACTGTAGAGATATTAGTGTTGAGTCATCAAGAGTGCACGAGGAATCAGTGCTGCAGTCTCTGCACAAGGAGGTGCTGTATACTGGGTGTATGCCTTTGCTCACTCTCTTGCTCTCTATTTCTTGGCGGTGGAGACAGACCTGGATGCTGAGGCACATGGGAGGTGCCTGACTGGCAGTTTTTTCTTATATTGTACCCTCATATATTGTTTTTTTTCCAGAATTATACATTTTTGCTTGCATGTCAAAACATTTATCTAAGGGAAGCTGTTTTTCCAATTTACTGTCCCTGATTAAAGTCCCTTGACACTATAGGAATATTACAATCGGCTGCAGCTTGAACTTTAAGCTGTTTAATGTGGTTTCAAAAGTCTATGATGCATTTTGGGTCTAAGTATATTAAATAATATACTTAGCAACCGTACCACTGTCCACTGCATGTTTTTTCCCAAACTGTATTAGTCTTCTGATCTAATTTGATCAGACTGCTCTGTGCATCTGGCAACAGTCTAAAATGAGAGATGGTAGAGAGGTCTCCTTTAGGGCTTAGAATAAACATAAAGGGGAGGACCTGAAAGGGGCTCATACCACATGGGCGTAGTGCCCTGAGCAGTGGGTCCCTGGTTTGACTCCCGCCCAGCTGGTCCACACTGTCTCTCTTCACTGCATCTGTTAAATAAAGGCTTAAAAAGGCCAAAAACAACTTTAAGAACAAGAATGAGCATCAAATGTTGTAACTTCAGCCAATCCCAAGATGAGTCACAGACATAGAAAGTCGGGTCATGTAGTGGTGCTTGTTCTAAATGCCTGAAATTTGGAGCTAGTGTTGTTTTAATGTCATATTGGACAAGTGGTCTGTCAAGTCAATATCACGTGAAAGTCGAAACACTGTGGCTGCTCGCACCTTTTCCTCCATTTCATCTCGCAGAAGTGATGTGCAAGCATGTGTGACGGCACAGCAGGAGCTGTCTAGGCACAGCTGAGCTACCTTTTTTCAGCCAGCCCTGCCGTGCACACATGCAGCACAGGCTTGTGCGTGTCCCTGTGGATGTGCACGCACTCTGCTCACACTCTTCGCAGTGTTCTGCTGAGTCACTCACATCCTGAATCATTTATATGCATAGGAGTATTCCAGCGAGCTCTGCATTCGCTCTGTTCCTGGTGTGGAAAGTCCATACAGTCATCACTCTGATATTATATCCTGAGGGTCACATACGTTATTTTGATAAGACACAAACAGAACAAAGGCAATTCTGTTTTTGTCTCTCAATTTTTTTCTTTTTGTCTTTCCAGTTCATGCCCTGTCCATCGACTTTTTGTTTGTGTCCCTCTGTCCATCCGCCTGACTCGTGCGGCTGCAGGAAGTCCGTCTGTTGACCAACATGGCCTCCAATGCTTTCCTTCTCCTGGCCCTCACCTCCTCCATCTCCTTCACAGGTTAGACACCCAGTGTTGCCTGAAAGCATAACACCTGCTCCCTCAAGGAGATATGAAAAACCATTTACTGTGATCAGGTGCACAGTGTCAGCTGATGTGATGTTATTTTTCTTGCTTGGCAGCGGCTGTCCTGTTTGGTGAGCCCAGAATTTTTGGAGGTGAGTTCAGTTTCTCGGAACTGGAAAAATGGGGCATGCTGCACATACATCATGATGCATGAGGGTAGTTTTTTTTTTTATTTTTATTTTTTAAACTACTACATCAGCTAATTGTTATGTTAAATTTGTCAGAGGATGCCACTGGTTATGGTCCCATCTTTGAGGAGGAGCCTGTGGATGTGGTTTACACTGAAGGTTCACCCGATGAGAGAATCTCCATGAACTGCAGGGCACGGGCAAACCCACCAGCTTTATACAGGTTAAGCACCCACGTGAAAAAGATTTTCACACAAGGCAATAATGTGCTGGGCCTTATATCACATTTCACTGCTACAATATGGACAATACAAATTCCTCATAACACTGCATGGGTTGATATCCTATGTTGTATTTGTATCACTGTCAGGTGGCGTCGTGATAACTGGGAGATCAAACTGATGGAGCAGCCAGACGAGCACTACAGCCTTGTTGGGGGGAACCTGGTTATCACCAACCCCAAACAGAAGAAACATGCTGGGACGTACGTCTGCGTGGCCAAAAACATCTACGGCACCGTCATCAGCAAGGAGGCCAGGGTCAAGTTTGGAAGTGAGCCTATAAACCCAGCTGCTGTAGCTAATTCTAGCTAAACAGGGTGGTGGTACTTTGGTCTGGTTTTCCCCATCCTGGTCTCATGTTCAGCATTTAGTATTTCTGTTCATTTTTTATACTAATTATCCTCTGATGTGTAGTTTTGGAGGAGTTTTCTGATGAGGAGAGAGAGCCAGTGTCTGTAAAAGAAGGACAGGGAGCAGTCCTGCTGTGTGCCCCTCCAAAAGCCTGGCCCCGTACGTACAGCTTTTCACTTCGTCATCACACAACTCACCTTCTTTCTCTCTCAGTGCAGAATTATTCTTAAAATTAAAGAGAAATAATTTTAAAAAATTACCAATACAAACAAGAATGTGTCCACAAACATCACACATTTCTGTGGAGCAGACGCACATGATTTTATTTTCCTTATTTTCTTTCAGAGATGGTGACCTACCGCTGGATTTACAATGAGTTCCCAGTTTTTCTGCACACAGATCGCCGCAGATTTGTCTCTCAGAGGACAGGGAACCTGTACATCTCCAAGGTGGAAGCTCAGGATGCAGGGAACTACTCCTGTTATGTTTCCAGTCCCATTATCGGGAGGAGTGTCTTCTCCAAGTTCATCCCCCTCATCCCTTTACCCCCTGATGAGGGTTGGTAGATAGCAGACATTCTGCAGCTAAATAAGATACAGTAAAAGTCTAAAAGTCTTTATATTGAGTGTAATTTAATTTCTTTTTGCCTCAGGTGAGGAAAGAAAGTACCCAGCAGACATCAGGGTGGGGTTCCCAGACACAACTGCCATGCTGGCCTCTAATATTACGTTAGAGTGCTTTGCTCTGGGAAAGTGAGTTTTTAGTAATGTAGTCATTTAAGGATTAACGAGGAAGTAGATTTATGTGACAAAACGTGTTCTGTACAAATGTTACGGTTTGTTGTTTATCATAACAACAACCCATTTTTGTGTCTGTTCAGTCCCATCCCTCACATTGTTTGGAGGAAGGTGGACGCCACAGATCTCCCAGCAAATCACGAGATCAGTGAATCAGGAGCCGTGCTTCATTTGTACAATGTGCAGTATGAAGACTCGGGAGCATACGAGTGTGAAGCCATCAACACCAAAGGGAAGGACTGGCACAAGGCCTGGCTCTATGTGGAGTGTAAGTTAAAGTTATCAGTGTGAACTTTAACAACATTAGATTGTAGATCGTACTCGTAGATCGTAAAAACAAGTACAGAGACCAGGGGTATTAATTCCTGTTTTGCTTTTTTAGCTGCCCCGGAGTGGGCTGAAACTATCAACAACACTCAGATCGACATCGGCTCAGAGCACACCATGCGCTGTGTGGCGTCAGGGAAGCCCTTCCCTTTCATCCGCTGGTACAAAGACGGATATATGGTGAAAACTCAAACATTTTGCCACCTAACAGGATTTATTCCATCTCAGCTTGGCTTCTGGTATATATAGGTTGTCTTGACTTTGGATTCAAGTATATCTCTGTGTGGGTTTTTTCGCCCCCAGTATGGTAAAGGTGAGCTGAAGTTTTCCAGTCTGACTTTTGATGACTCAGGGATGTACCAGTGTGTTGCTGAGAATTACTGGGGCATCAAATATGCCAATGCTGAGCTGCGAGTCATTGGTGAGTCCCACACAAAAAAAAAACTGTACCTCCACTGATTTATTAGAATCTAGGAAACAAAATAGGGGTTTGCAAAGATTTCAATGACTAAATGGTCTTTACTGTTACAGTAATTTGTGTAATTCTTCCTAAACAAAATTACATAATCTCCCGCCAGCTTGTGCTCCTACATTTGAGTTTAACCCTGTGAAGAAGCAGCTTCTTGGCGCTAAAGACGGACGTGTGGTGATTGAGTGTAAACCCCGAGCTGCTCCTCGACCTCGGTTCACGTGGACAAAGGGCAAAGAGCTGCTCTTCAACAGTTCACGGTCAGTGCAAGTCATAAGAAAGAGAGCAGGCACTGCACTAATCAGGATTAAAACAGTGTGGCACTGGAAGTCCCCTGATTTGCATTAATCTTCCACTGACAAGCAGCTTAGTTTCATTATCTTCATTTTTTAGCATTTCCATCATGTACGATGGGACTCTGGAGATCCTCAACGCCACCAGAAATGATGAGGGCACCTACACCTGCTTTGCTGAGAATGATAGAGGAAAGGCCAACAGCTCTGGTTATCTTACCATTACAGGTTAATGTGCATTTGTATACACTGCATTTGTGTGTACTTATTTACATATTTAAATACACTAAACTTTTACAGTGACTGTCACAATATTTATGTAGCAGATTTTTACATTTAAGTCATTTGGGTGACACTAATACTGTTAAATAATTACTGAACACTTTTGATGGACACAATATTTGTGACTTTTTTTGGCCCAGAGGCGACCAGCATCACCGTGGCTCCTGAAGACTCTGAGGTTAAGGTTGGCGATGAGGTTATTTTGAGTTGCTCTGCTTCATATGATCCCATGCTGGACATCACCTTCATCTGGGCCATAGATTTCAGAGTCATTGACTTTGACGCTGAGTGGCAACACTACGAACGTGTTATGGTAGGATGATGGTTCATCCTAGTCTCATTTTACTTCTGACAGATGTCACTTGATATCCTACTGATACTGTGACCCAGATATTTTTCCTCCTTCCTTTTTCTTTCCCTTCATCTTTTATCTCCTTCTGTTGCTCCCGGTTTGCCAGAGTGAAGATGGCAGAGGTGACCTTAGAATAAAAAATGCCCAGATTTGGCACGAGGGTCGCTACACCTGTACAGCTCAGACCGTGGTGGACAATGATACAGCGTATGCTGACCTCAAGGTTGTAGGTCAGTACCAACATGGTTTGCCTCACATGTCTGCTGACGCCAAGATTACATTTAATATAAAAGTTTATTTATTTCTGGATCACATACACCACCCTGTCTCATTTGTGTACTTTGTTTCCGTGGACCTTTCCTCTCCAGGTGTTCCTGGACCTCCTGGTGTGATTCGGGTGGAAGACATTGGGGACACGTGGGTGAAGCTATTGTGGACTAAAGGAGCGGAGCATAACAGCCCCATTCTCTACTACACCATTCAGACAAGGCACTACTGGGCTCTTTATGAAGATGACTGGAGAAACGCCAGCACCTGTGAGCACTGCTCTATACCAGTAGGGGGCAAACTTGCTCCACAAACTGCAGCATCCTGACACTTCAACCTGCATGTAAAATCTACTTTGCAGGTTGTGGATAGATAGAGTTCCAAATCATACACAAAAAAAACAGCATATGTAATTCAGTTTTTAGTACATGATTTGACTGGGATGTCTTTCGTTTCTCTCTCAGCTCCAGCTTTCCTTGATGGCAGTGTGGAGAGGGCAGAGGTAACAGACCTGTACCCCTGGATGGAGTACCAGTTCAGGATCATCGCCACCAATGAGTATGGCTCCGGAGAGGCCAGCATCCCCTCCCTCAAGATCAAAACCTGGGATGCTCGTAAGGAGAGAATACTTATATTTGACGTATCTTTTTTAGCCAGGACAGTTGTCCTAACTCTGATAGATTCTCTTTTTTCCTCTCAGCTCCAGTGGTATCACCCACTGATGTGGCAGGTTATGGAGGTAGAAATGGCGAGATTGTCATTACATGGACAGTGAGTAAACCCTCAGTTGATGTGGCACTTGAGATCCTGACTTTATCATGTACAGAAATGAGCTGAACACGTCTTTATATTTAAAAAAACATCTAAGCAGTGTTTTTTTCTTTTTATTCCTCTTTCCACTCCCGATTCTTAGCCTGTGCAGCCGTGGTATTTCTACGGCAAGAAGTTTGGTTACATCGTTGCATTCAAGCCTCATGATGCTTACGACTGGTGGTACGAGACCATCTCAGACCCTGAGACGAGGCGTTATGTCCACAGAGACTCGTACTTCATTCCCACTGCAGAAGATTTCCAGGTGCGAGAGTTTCAGGTGAAGGTCAAGTCGTTTAATGTGAAAGGAGACGGACCGTACAGCCTCACCAAGGTCATCTACTATCCACGAGATGGTGAGGATTTAGCTTTTTGTTTTTTTCCTTGGGTCTGGGGTCCTCAGATTCCTTTGGATCATGAAAGGGTGTGACAATACAACCGCCAACATTTCTCTGACTTCTCCAGTACCTACAGAGCCTCCGACAGACGTCTATGCCAGGCCGGTGTCCTCCACTGAAGCTGTGGTG
Organism: Toxotes jaculatrix; assembly: GCF_017976425.1. NCBI lineage: Eukaryota > Metazoa > Chordata > Actinopteri > Toxotidae > Toxotes > Toxotes jaculatrix. Next base: position 9,550,494 of record NC_054415.1, on the reverse strand, counting down.
TGGTGGTTGCCAGTGGTGGACACTGGAACGGGCCTGCAGCAGTACATTGAGGGATACCAGGTATAAAGCTTTACAAGGTCCATAAACCAACTGAAGACTTCTATCTCAAAAACTTCACCCAAATAATACAGTTTCTTTAAGTTTAAACATAGCCGTACTTTCCCTGTCCCTTCTATTGTTTGTTCACTCAAAACTGGTACAGCTCTTTTCTGATGACTCAGAGCTACTGAAAAGTGTTGGCACGTTAAGTGGCATATTTAAAGATTCTTGCCACATCATCACCACATTTTGATCTTGATGCCAGTGTAACAAAAACAGCATAGCTTTGAAATTTCTCTCTTGATCCTACGATCACCATATGATCACTTCAACAATCTAACATTTAATTACAAAAATCATGTTTCGTGCTAACCAGGTCAAATACTGGAGAAAGTACGATGACCCAGAGCCGGGAGCCCACCGTATATTTGTTCCAGCTGCAGTCAATCAGACCAGGCTGGAGAACATGCTGCCAGACTCACACTACCTCATTGAGGTCCGTGCCTTCAATGGAGCCGGCCTCGGGCCACCTGGTGAACACTGTGAGATGTTCACAAAGAGACCACGTAAGACCAGTTACTCACAATCTATGGACATTAAACACCTCGAGTGAGAGTTACCTTATTATAATGACATACAGAAATAGATGTAATCTTATAACATAATTTTGTTTACAGCACCACCGGAGCCACCAAGGATGTGGCGCTATATCAGCTGGACAGGAAAGTGGCTGTATGTGTGGTGGGATCATATCCAATACGACTGGTTTGGCAATATTTCCTTCCCACTGTACTACAAGGTGGGTGTGGAAAGTTTATCCTCCGTCTATTTAGCCTGATCTTATTTTCATTAAATCTAACCCACAAGTCTACATGGCGACAACAGAAATGCTGGAAACCTCCCGTGTTTTTTCTTTAACCAGGTCATGTTCAGAAAGACAGGGTACATCTACGGGAAAGTCTACATCACTGGCTGGCACTTCATGGACTTCCCCATGCCTCAGGTTGGCGATTATGAGCTGATGGTGCGTGGTCGTTATGAAGGAGGAGATGGACCAGTCAGGAAGATTAGGATTAAGGGTAAAACTAAAATAATCCAACGATTGGAAAAAGATTTTTTTTTGTCCTCTTGGCCCATTTATCTCATGATGTTTCTGCTTCCTCAGGTAAAGCATCTATGATCACGCCCACTCTAAGCCTGGCATCTGTGGTGCTTCTGGCGCTGTGCATTGTGGGATTGGAAATTTAAGCCCGCCACAAGTGACATGTATATAGAAGACTCTAGGAACCAGATACATGGACTTGATGATAAGAAATCCAGTCTTTATCTCCAAACAATCTTCATACTTATAGTCATTGGTTAAGATCCTAAATCATGCATCTGTCATACATCTGTTCTGCTGAAACGCCTAACACTTGACTCTGTTGTTTCACAAAAATAGAATTCATTATTGAGTCTTAAACCTTTAAGGGACCATTTACTGTATCAGAAGAATTCCAGGATAGATGCAGTGAAAAGTCTTTTTTAAGTTATTATTTCACAATGCAATTTGTCCTGTTCATCTTCTATTATTTAACTGTTTGTTATTTTCTGATTGCTCCTGCTTGTTTGGAGTTGAAACAGGCTGGATAAACAGTGCTAAGGTAGAATTTAGCCCATAGAGTGGTCAATTTTTATTTATAGCAAGCACTATCAATCTCTCAGATGGTCAAAACAATGAATAGTGTGTAAAGAACTGTATAATAATCACTGCACTTGGTTTGGTATGAGCAATGAACGATGTGTAATTTTTTTTGTGTATATTTTTTTTCCTTGGAGCACATGCAGTATATCACGCTTATTTTAAATAAGCACTTTCCAAACATGAGGACACTGTTCTATATTCTAAATGTTGGTTTTACTTCAACTTTTCCAGATTTATTTTCATTTTTTTAAATGGTGCTGGATGACCGTTACAGAGGATGCTTGCACAGTGTGAATATTTACATCCTCACCAGAATCATGTGCATAGACTATTTGAGTTCTAGCTGCAGAAGCCATATCACTTTGATGACAACTTCCTTTGAGACCAGTGATGGAAATGTAATACTGGAATGAACTGTGTTGCCAGGGTTGGACAGAAACTACTGTATATCACATGTATCAGTATGTGCTAGTTTTCTTTTTTGTCAGGCTGCAAAACCATTAAACAGAGTATAATCTATCTATATTGTGTTCTTGACTTTTTGAGCTCTCTCAGACTTCTAACTGAAATGTAATGTGTGATTACAATCAGCAGATGGCAGTGTATCCACATGCTTTCAACCTTCATTTCAGTTATCCGTCAGTCCATCTATCATACCATACAAAATACTGTAGGACACTGGTTTTTGTATCTTATCTGAATTGCCACAAATCCCATTTTATCATCTATATTTTTCTTGCAATAAAATTTGGCAGTACTGCAAATGGGCTGATTTAATAGAGAAATTTGTCTTTGTTTGACTTGGATTTGTCCATTATCGTTACACTGGTCACATCTAGCATCAGGTTTTTTTTCCAACACTAAATGCTGTTTTATCACTGGTGTACTCTGCCATTGCTCAATCGAAGTACAGTGTAGAAAACATGACCCATTTTTTTTTCTTTTCAAAAAAAAAAAAAGAAGAATGGAAATGTTTTTATGTGCTTCTGTTTGTGCTTTAAAGCAGGCTCCAGTGCAAACAGTACAGTAGTGTCTGTGTGGGTGGCTTTTATCTCTCCTGTTTCCACCTCCATTACCAGTATTTCTCCCATTTTACCTCCTTCCCTTCAAACAAATTACTTGGACACAGAAAATCCCATGTGAGGCTGAAATCAATGCTGCCATCATTTACAAACAATCACAGCAGATGCACAAAGGTGAGTCTTCCATGGCAGGGGAGTGAATCTTCCTCCAGTGGAGGATATTGAAGGGCCTGTTGTGATACATTTTTCCCTCTGCTTTTATTTAGCTGCTCAGTGTGGCTCTTGTGTGTCCAATGAACAACTGCAGTGTACTGTATGTGCTTTTGGTCTGTCTTTGTGGCTTGGACAGCAGTGGACCTTCTAGATCTTTTTCAAAAGGCTTTTTTTTTTTGTATGGCATAAAATCTCATGTTTTTACAATTCAGCTGTCCAGCCAGGAGATGAAGTTTTCAAAGACAGTGATAAAGGGAATCTTAAATCAGTTAATGGATCAGCCACATCTGCTGGTGCAAAGTGACTAAATACATTCACTCAGGAACTGTAATTGTAAGATTCACCTCCAGGAGCTACAACATTAAAATGCTGCTTCATGCATCAGTAACAATAATCCTTCAGTGGACATCTCCTTCTGTCCTGTGTCTGTGAATATATACAGTATAACACCACCTGAGGTGTCCACAAGTCCCTGCAAACAAACTTCTAATTTTTAAAATTGTTTTTTTTTTTCCTTTACATATTTATTCTGACAGACACCAGATATGCCAGTCCCAGGTGTCAGATATGCTAGATAAACTCCCACGATGCAGTGGAATTCAGCTGATTATTTACGTATTAGATATTCCCTTTGCTGCTTTCCATTTGATCAGAAGAAGCTCTCCGGCTGTCAGGTTAGACCTGTGATGGTGGGAGCACATAAATAGATTTGATAATAGAGCTGCTGGATCCCGTAGTGCTCAGAGCAGGTTCAGCTCGTGTGATTTCCTGCCTCTCGTGCACTCATTGCATTTTTATCAAATCCTCTCAACCCTTTTAGTCCCATTTCCATTCTCTGAATTATCCCCATACTTATCCATATACCAGTGGCTGTATTTTTGCACAACAGCACAATATAAATTTAAATAGAGAACACATTTTCTATAATTCAGCAGCAGTGTTGCAGCACAAAGAGGGAGGCTATGAATGCTATAAGAATCAGACATGGGGAAAGCTCAAAATAAAAGTCTGTGCAGCCAGAAAAGAGCCAAACCAGGACATATGCAAAGCAGCCTGCATTAGCCTTCACACTGGCCCATAAATCACATACATTTGGCAGGGCCCCCTGGCTTGCAAGCTAGTTAGCCCAGACCAGAGAAACCACTCCTGCTGGTCTCACAGAGCAGAGGAGCCTACTGAGCAACATCAGATGGCTCCCGGGGCTTGGAAAGAGCCACACTAAATCTCTCAGACCAATTTGGCGTGGCAGAGCTGGCCTCTGTTAGCAGCGCAGCTAACCTGGTTAGCAGCCTGCAAGACCACAGTTGGAGGCTCCTCCCGCTGTTCGATTGGCTGAAATGGGTTTTGGTGTCAAATCAGGAAGTAATTGCCTCTTCTATGGATGGTTTATGACCCTGTTTACCCTGAAGAATGGGTCCTTCACATATCCCTCTTTCTGGTGGTGGTACTTTGTCAGGCTGATGGTTGATGTAGGTGCACTCTCACTATTAGTGAACAAAAAGAATGTGCACCTTGAGGCCCGAAGGAAACAATTTTAGCTGCACTATGTGGCTTTGAGGGGGAATTGATTGCTTACTGTGCATTGTATACTCCCACAGAAAGGTTTTTCCTCTCTGGCTAAACTGGGAAACTTCATTGTGGAAATATTCCCTAGATACCCAGCAACTGACAGCACTGTCCAAATTCAGAAATAACAACAGACAGGTTGTACTGTTGTGTGACTTAGGTTTGTGTCGCTCATCAGCTCCCTGCATAGATTCTTGCTCACTCTGCACGGGGACCCCCTAGTCTGCTTTGGCAATCACACTGAATCCTCTCTGTTCCTCTCTCTCTCTCTCTCTCTGTCTTGTGTTGGCAGACCTGATGCTTGCAGACGCTGATGCCAGAAAAACAGTTTCCAATCCTCTTTCAGTCCAATTAAAGATTAGCAGCACTACATCCACAAAGCCAGGAACCTTTTCTTGCTGTAAATACCTTTTCAGCTTTTGTTTAGGACATGTTTGTCCTGCGTGATTGCTGAAATTGGGAAATGGGCAGTCCACACAAAACACACCAACAAAGGTGTCACTGTTTAACATCTGTAGCAGCACTAGTAGCACAGAAAGCACAGAAAAGGGCATGTTGAGCTGCTTGGTTATATTTCTGATGATGTATCCTAATGACTATCTCACAGAGCTGCCGGCTTGAGTGTAGTCTCGTTTATTATCAGTGGAAGAGTATATTTGACATATCGTCACTCTGCCATGCGTGATCTGGTTAAATCCATCCCTAACGATCGAAGGGGATGAAGCAGCACAAGGTTGTCTGTGGTTTTGACTACTGAGGAGCACAACTATCAGTCTCCAGTATTTATAATTATCTTGTCAGTCAGGCAGAGAGTGAGGGAGAGCACACAAGTCAAATGATTCTTCTTGTGTTCACTCAAGTGTAACACTTTCTTAACAAGTGAAATAATTGATATGTGTTCGTTATCCATACTGCAAATAAGTGAAGTTTTATTTTCTGGTGCAGATGAAAGGGAAGGGCTTTATTGGATCACTTTCAATGTTACGTGCACATGTAAAGAACTACTGCGATTTCAGCAAGTGAAAAATATCTGACAAAAGAGTGAAATGAAAAAATCCTTGCAGAAGAAAATTCAAGAAAACAAGATTTGATCATTTGATGCAATAACCTTGCTCTTGAAACTCTCTGAGTGTGAATAATACTTTATAAATGTATAGATTATGATAAATAAGAAGGCTAAAAATAATGTATTCTTTCCAAAGACTGATATATCTGCTTGGTGCTGCCCTTGTTTCTGGAGTAGACAGGAGAGAAGAGCTTCTTCGGCCATTAGTGTGGCACACTCTCAGCTGTCACACAGGAGGCCATGAAGTGAAGGATGGATGTCAGGCTGATGAAAGAAGAATGTGATACCTGTGCTGTCCGGAAGGAAAGGGAAGCTGGAGGGATGGATGCAGAGAATGGCAGGAAAGACACTGGCAGAAAAAAAAGACAGACAGTGAGAAATAGAGGGAGAGGGGGAAAGAAGATAGACTTTGAAAGACTCCAATGTGCATCAAGCGAAGCCCGTAAGGCAAAATCATCACCTCCATCCCTCCTCACACCTTCGGAATAATGGCAGCATTTATCAAGCATTCCCTCTTCATAGGGAAGATTTCTTCGACAGGGAAGGGATGACACGGCAGTAGAATTCAAGTTACAGTTTAGAAGCAGCTCAATAACATGAAAATAGGTTCACCCAACAAAAAAAACATCCTGTTCAAACTCCCCCCATTATTCTGAGAGATCTGTCTGGGAGCCATGATGAAAATGTCAACTTAAAGTATTTTTTCATGCTAAAACATTGTCTTCATCTGAATCTCAAGTGGGAACAGATGCACAACAAGATGGGTCCTCTGTGTATGTCTGCATATTTTATGCATCTGCTTGCGAGTGTCTTGCATAGTCCTTTGTCTCAGTTTTAAAGGCAATGCTTTTGGGGAATATGCCTTTTTTTCCCCCCTGACAGCAAACTACATGAAACCCTTTGTGCGCACAGACTCTCACATCATCTCAGACTGGTGTCAGCATGGCAAGCAGATTGCGTCAGGTGTCGCCGGCACAGACACGCTCAGGTTCAGCCTCAGAGACAGGCTCTATTGTCAACACAGCAGTTACATAAAGAGTCATTAGTTGTGCTGCGTTGTTAAGTAAAGTAACAGATCCAGTCTGTCGTGTGTCTTCTTGTGTTCTGCTCATCTGTACACAGCAGACATTGTCCGTCTTCACAAGAAATTTTATCCTCTGTCAGTCATAAAATTTTATTTCCACAGAAAAACACAACACAGCAGTAAATGTGTCGTGGCCTATAAATGATGACTCCTCTGTGTGGGCAAAACAGAAACAACATGTCACATTGTAAGCTTTGATAATGCCCCCCCGCCCCCTTCTTTGTCTGAGTATGTGACATTGAGAGCAAACAGTGGTTTGCTGCTTGGGTTGAACAGTGTAATGTGTGAGTCCACGGTGTCATGTTGGATTGTATAATTTCCCCTAAATTTGCAATAATCCATGACTCATATTCCACGGAGAAACAGCAGCTAGCAGAGATAATGCAAACACAGACTGCACAACATTAGCTCTTCAGGTAGTGAGAAAAGACCTGCGTGTGTCCCAAACCATCAACAGGCAGCACACTATAAAAGCTCCAACAACACTGTTACTCTCTCCTTTATGCATCCTGATAGCATTTTTTTATTAGACTCTCACTCCCACCCCGAGTCTTTCAAACTTCACACTCCCCCTGGTTTGTAACACTGAATTTTCTCAGAAAAGTTTGCAGGCTGAGCTACCTGGGTAATGTTAAAGCCACAAAAGACATCATGCAACTGTTTTGACAGGGTATGTAGTACCTGGAGAAAAAAATGCCCTGCATGTAGTCCTGCCTGAGAAATTAGCATTTTTGCAGTAGTAGCAGCAGTAGACTACACACATGCAAGTAAATATAAGAGGTGAAAGTGCTTGACATAGTAAGGAATTAACATGTTATCACCTTAATTGAGACAGATGCATTTTTAATGACTGGTCCTAGCTCAAAGCAAGAGAGGCATCAAATTATGCTAAGTAAGGGAAAAATGCTAATGGCCAGGCTATGGCTGTGGGTTGCTGCTGAAAGAGGAACTCTGCAGTTTGTTAATGCCCCCCCCCGCGGTGAAATGTGAAAGTGGTCATGAGCAATTTAAAGATGCAGGTGTAGTTCAGCCTTACACCCGAATATGTAAGCCTTAGAACTATGGCATTTTCATCATTTCAGTCTTCATAAGAAAATCTGTTTGGGACACATGTAGTCTGGCTCGTGGCTTGTTCTTGTCACAAAAGCATTTAGTAAATACAGACGGTTCATTGCCTCATGATCCATAATAATATTCACAATCACCAAACAAAACATCTGTTTTCCTCCACAGTTCAGCAGTGTTTATCTCCGAGCTTCAGCTCTGACTGCACTCCTGAGGTGGTATTTTAACTCTGTTGTGACACCTGGAGGGAATCTGGCAGATATCAAAGCAGAGACATTTCAGTGTCGCGGGGACCACTCGCCTGATACACACACTCATGCAAAACATGGCTCTGCAAACACAAGTACACAAATTTGTTTGCACACATGTGGATGCACAAAAAGTGTGCACGTACGCACACAGTCACAGACAGGCACATAAACAGACACGCACAAATAGACTGATTTTCGTTGCTGCTGCCATCTGTCAGTAGAAGAAGCCTCAGGGGAGTTACAGTAGGCTGCAGACTGCGCCACAGTTGGGTGCTAAATTGAACAGCATAGCAGATGTTTGGAGTGCTTTTTAGTAAGTTCCTACACCAACCTCCCTAACAGGACTGCCAGTTTCACTCCACATGAGGATGCTTACTGTGCTCCTGTCATGTAATAATGTCACTTACTTAATGACAGCCACGCAAAACGGTTGGAGCAACATCTGGGTTCTGTTTATGGCTGTCTTTGTGAAGGACGAGCTGCGTAAGCTGAAGAAATTTAAGTCAAGACCCACAGAGGAGAACCCAGTGAGGCTGTCTGCAATGACAACATGTTACTTCTGCACTCAGAAATGGTGTTTCTTTGTTGTTTGTCTGGAGCCAGCCTTCTGCTTATACTTAGGTGGTTAAATAAAAGCATTCTTATATAAAAGAATACCGTACAAAGTTTCTTTTTCTGCTAAATAAAATGTGACAGCTACTTCAACATGAGTTATTTGTTAATCATTTCAGCTATTTTAAATCATTTTACCATTGTGTCTGCTGCAGTGTTTTGATTCTCCCGCATGGTGAGCTGCTCAAATTTTGCTTGAGTTTACAAAAAATCGGTGACTTTGCCCACGGGTCCATTTCATAAAGGGGATGGGAAAAAAAATGATGTACTGTAGGAAAGAAAATTTTGACAGGTTTGATGTGCAAGCACCCAGTATGACATCACCACCACATTGTAAAGAATGCCTCGGGGACAATAGACACCATGTCCTGTCAATTCCCTGTAGAAATGATTCCATAGCCTTGCGTTAGTCATTGACGGATGACACAGCACAGCCCCTCTTGCCATTGTTCCTGAACATTACACAAATTAGCTGAGTCTCTAAGCTCCCTCCCTGCCGATGTCACCAGAGCTCCTCTGTGAGAGTAGATTAGTTGCTAATATCATCTGTTTGAAGGAGTAAGCCTTCAATAAGCCCTTTCTTTCAGAAGTCATACACAGTTCTACTTTTGGATCATCCCACAGAGTGGGGTTTCTTTACTTTTTACATCTGGAATTTAGCTGTCACCCTGATCCGTGAAGAAGTATTTTCACAAGGAGGAACTTAATGTCTTAGTGAAGGACACTTCACAAGGACACATTGTTATTTTGCATTATTTTCTATGTGCTCTGAAAAAACATTTCAGTTTTGCAACATCATTGGACAAAAAGTTCTTTAAAGCTGCTGTCATGACTATCTTTAAACTCATTTAGAGCAAAACAGAACTTATTGGAAATTTGGGGACTCCCAGTTGTCATGGTCCATAAATAATGCCTTATGTTTTGTCTTGTGTCTGTGTTGTCTTGTGGTTTCCTGTTTTATTTTGAAATCATTGTCCTTGTGTTTCTTGTCTCATTTTACTTCCTGCCTTTGTCTGGTTTCCCGCCGTTGTGATTGTCTTCCCCGCCGTAATTGTTTCCACCTGTTTCCCCTTACCTGTTGTGTATATATAGTCTGTGTCTCCCCTTGTTCTGTGCCAGTTCGGCTTGTCTTTTGTTGAGTGAACCAGCATCCTATCAAGCTATTCTATCTCATGTCAGGTTTTGTTGTTTGTTTGTACATTAATAGTTCTTGTTTTGATTCATTGTCTTGCCTTTTGTTCTACATTATTCCTCGTAAGAGTGATTTTTTGTTTCCTCGCCAGAGTGATTTTGCGTTTGTTTTGACCTTTTGTTTTTGTGCCTTTTTCCCCCGTTGGGTGATTCTTATTTTGTTACTTTGCTTATTAAAGACTTTGTTATTTGATCTGTCACCTTGGAGTCGTGCATTTGGGTTCAGTTCAAGCTCAGTCGTGACACCAGTGAATGGTAAAGCTAAATTTTATCACAAAATCTCAATATTTAGCAATCTAGAAAAATTATTTTGAATTCACCCGACCTTTTCATTTAATTATGAGCTGTACCAGTTCTGTGTTACCCATTACTTTTGAGAGAAGAGCGTAGTCTCTACTAAAATGTCTTGTTTTGGAACAGATATCTTCAAAAACACCACCAGTCATTCATGGATCATTCACAAAGGCACAGACTCAAAGTTGTGCTTCAAACTTTTGAGTTTAGTCCATGATTGGGTTCACATGACACTGTGTTTTTGTCTCACCTCTCCTGTCTTTCTCAACTGTATCCAGCAAGTAAATCGCATAAAGCAGAAATGTACAATCCCCTGTCTCAACAAACCATTAACCCCTTGCACAGTAAGGCCTTACCCATTGATTTCAGCCTACCTTTTGTCAGGTTTGATTTCCAAACCCATTTCTCACACCCCTTTAAATGTACAAGGTTCACTCAGTAGATCAGCAGAATACTACACCACACTGTGAGTCAACTGAAATAAAAAAATCAAATCAAATCAAATACACCCTTCAAATGGGGAACAAAAGGAACACTCAATCGCTCACAATAACTTTTCATTGTAACAAGAGAATCTATACAAATCAAGGTTAACAAGTGGGGCTTGTCAGCCTCCTCTGACCAGTACATGGTTTCTTTTCCATGCAAAGGTTAGAGAAGTGACAATTGTGGACAAAGGGCGTGACCCCAGTGTGTGCAGGGACATCAGGATGAGGTCAAAGGTCAGAGGACAGGGGCTTTGGAGTAATAAGTTCAGACAGTGACACATTACTGTAGTCTTAATGCAAACAGCTCTTCCAGAACTGATGGAACCAAAGAGAAGCAGGGAGGACTAATATTATCATAAGAGATACAGCTCAGCAATATTTCATCAGGAAATGATGCTCTTGGTTTTGTGATCTGTTTTATAATCTGTTTAGCATTCGCTTGACATACTGTGCTTGTTTGAGAAAGTTTATCTTTTACAGAATGATGACATTGTACATAAAACAGAGGTCTGTGTTCATTCAGTATATCAGGCCTATGGTGTTAGCCATGTTAAAATTTAAATCGCAGCACATTCTTTAGTCATGGTTTCTCCTTGACTTTAAAGACACCCATATGGATATTAAAAGGATACAGAAATTCCAGGAAAATATGAAGGTTGTTCGGGGACCTTTAACCTTTAGAATGACCCCAATCACAGCTGAGGTACAACTAACAATAATGAGCAATTATGGTTGTTAGCAGTTGTTAGAAAAAGTGGGGAGGCACAGAGAGACCTGGTTATTGATCTATCTTTCATCAAATGGTTTGAGAGGTTAAGAATATTTAAAGGAAAGCATGTTAAAATACAATTTTACACCCAAATTTGAGCTTAGCAAACAAAGTCTAACACGCTTCACAGCCTGCCTTGTCTTGCTACACATGTCCAACACAGTATCACACATACTGTGAGCTGGGGATTTTTGTTTACACATAATGGAGAAATCTGCCAAAACCAAGATATGAGCGCAGAGCTTGCCACTGAAAATCTGACATGGCAAAAAGCGGATGGATCATATTTGGCTGCTGATGGGCACAAAGCTGTGGTCGTGCGTCTGGAGCTTTTAGAAACAGTTGTTAATTAGAATTAACATCTGGACCAACCAGCCTGGAAAAGACATGTTTTAAAAGGCTTTACTTACAAGACAGTTAGTTTGTTAAGTTTTGTTAATTGTTCCTGTTTTATTTTGAAATCATAGCCTTTGTGTATCTTGTCTTGTTCTACTTCCTGTCTTTGTCTTGTTTCAGGCCATTTATTGCCTCGCCCTAATTGGTTTCACCTGTTGCCAATTGCCTTGTGTATTTAAGTCTCGTTGTTTCCCTTGTCAGTTTGTCTGTGTCTGTATCTGAGTCTGTGTCGTTGTCCATAACTAAGTCTGCCAGTGTCTGTGCCACACCAAGTCCCTATGTTTGTTCGTGTTCCTGTGACCCCCTGTGACAAGATTAGTGTTTTGGTGCACGAATGTGCAGCCGTATTGATCAAAAACTTTTTGTGAGTCACACAGCCCAACCTTTGTCTCTATAATGTGTGATATCAAAAACTGAAAACCACTAAAGATAGAAAGTGTTGTTCTGAGAAGCACATTTGCATGTGTAATGAAGATTTAGACAGTGACCTGAAGACCCTGAGACTGATGAAAGTACTGGGCTCTGGTGTGGGCAGCCAGACTGACAGGCCTGTGTATAAGAACCAGTTCCTCAGACAACAAGACTTGCAATTATCTCCACCACAGGCCAATCAGACACACTGTGCTGAAGCAAGAAGACCGCAATCAATCTCCAATGCTTATAATGAGAAACATATTTTTCTCTGCCTGTGAAAAGATAATCAGCAGCTGAACAGAAGGGTCAGCAGGTCCTCTCTGCAAGGATGTAGCAAAGCAAATAACACAAATCTCTATCAGCCTCTACAGCGCCATCGGAAAATCCTCAAACAAGGTTACCTTTAAACCTGCAGACTCTTAACACAGCTGCTGGCTGTGGTATCGATCAGTGAGTGAGTGTGTGTGTGTGTGTCAGTTTTTCTGCGCTCTGTGTAAAGCACGCATTGATTTGAATATGTGAAATAAGACTGAACACACACTGTTCACTGTAACACTTTTCAGTGCAAGAAGCCCATCTGCAGTGTGCCTGTTGTGCTTTTATGTGCATCCTAATGTGATTGAGGAAAAGAATGAAGGTTACTAAGTGCTGTCAAAATGTGTTGAAGGGAGAAATGCATTTTCATATAATTACTAATATTACTAAATGCGCTGAATTTCCAGCCAAATCTTCACATTTTGGTGCAAAAAGCAGAGCTTTTAAGATTAACCTGAGGCAGGGAAAAGATGAAAAAATGATTTAAGAATAAATTAAAGCCATGTCTTGTTGAAAATCAGTGTTTTGGTTAACTCATTATTCATCTCAGTTCTTTCTGAAGCGTATGTAGGAGCTGTACTGTGCTACATAATTTAATATTTTGGGTCATTATACAAAGGGAATGTATATTCAATACAATCAGACAAGTTTAATAAGCCTTTAATGAGATATTACTCTTCAAGATGGTCTTTCTAATGTAATCTCGCTATACTGCACACACAGATACCGCAGTTTAAAGAAATAGTTTTGGGAAATACACTTATTCACATTCTTTCAGAGAGTAAGATAAGAAGCTCGAGACCACTCTCAGTTAACTTAGCGCAAAAACTGGAATCCATCCAAGACATGTTTTCCAAACTACAGCAAGCAACACCATAAAAAAGACAATAAACAAAACACAGGCTGTACTCTCCATTTATCCAAACAGTGTGAGCAAACATTAATGTTACGTTAGGACAGAGTCGGGCTAACTCTTTCTCTCTGTTTCCTGTCTGTGTGCTGAGCTAACAGGCTGCTGGTGGTATTTACCCTACAGAGATGAAAATGGTATCAGTTCTCTCTTCTAACTCTCAAATAAGTGTATGTCAATTTCTTTAACACATTATGTTGCCAACCATTATGTTAATTGCAGCTCTTAATGATGTTTGGGTAGTTCACTTTCTCCATAAACAATGAAACGTGTAACCTACCCTCTGAATCCCACTGTGTTGTTTAATTGATGTAACAGTCTCGTGATTGCATACAAATTACTTTGTATTATTTAATATTTGTGGTAATTACTTTAATTTCTAAGGTTATCTCATTCCTGTGGCGTGTCTCTGCATGTACAAGTATGTGTATATGAATGTTTATGTCTGTGTGGGTGCGTGCTGACCTGTGGAAGTTAATGGAGGTTGTTTTATTTTGTCATTGTTTGCGAGATGGAGGTGAAACTAATTCCAGATAATTGGAATCAGTAATTGAAATTTATGTTGCTACTTAAATTCCCTTCTACAAATTTTATTTGGCCAATTAGAGGAATAAATGGGTGCTCTAAGTTTGGAAGTGAAAAACATTAAATCCTATAAAGTGAAGCAGAAAAACATGTTAAATAATACAACAAATCCATTTATTACGCTCCTTTGTTCTTCATTGGGGAAAAAATTCAATATCTCATTTCTTATTCCCTGCAATGTGGCCTTTGAAGCCTATATGCCTTTTTTAAAAAATTATTATTACTGCCAGAGTTTTTCTTTATAATATCACCCATCTGTTTATTAATGCAAATAACTTGCCTTATTAGTCATAAGTGAAAACATTTTCTTTTAAGTTAACTGGGCAACTGAGTAAGGATGTTTTTCAAAAATATTCCTTAGTATTTGAATTCACTCAAACTCATGGGATATGATACGTGTAATTTGTGTAGCGTAGGTGGTTACTGCTGTGGACACAAAAAGGCACATACAGTCCAGGTAATGACCCCTAAAGATGAGTGTTTCATAGGTGGCCTCAGAGTTCATTTGACCTCTTCTGACTCTCAGCTTATGACCTGTGAAGCCACTGAAAGGACACAAAGGCTTCTGACCAGAGACATAAATCCATATTAGGCACTGTGTAGGGGATAATTGGACCAGCCCCATTGTTTATTACTGAATATTGGAGTTTAAAGACCCCAAAAACCTATTTTCTCAATTGGCTTTATACTATGAGCAATTGTGTCCTACACAATATATATATATATCATTTTTGACCAAAGTTGTAACAGTTTTTGTGTTGTAGGCACTAAGAACTGTTGACAGCTTAAGTTTTGTGCAGCAACAATGGCAGGGAGTATCATGAAGCCTTGTTTTTTTTTTTTTTTTTGTCTACACAGTCTGGAGCAGGATAATTGTCATGCATTGGAAGCAGGGGAGCATGACGGTCACAGATAGACAGGGAGACACACCATATATATACTCTACTAGATACTGACAGAGCTACTGCCATTTGTCTCACTCAGAGCGGGGCAAGCCGACCCTGTCCTTTGATCAATGGTGTTTCCATCACTCTGTCTCTCTCACCCTTTACCCCTCACTTTCTGCTGGTCTCTTTCCATCT
Organism: Toxotes jaculatrix; assembly: GCF_017976425.1. NCBI lineage: Eukaryota > Metazoa > Chordata > Actinopteri > Toxotidae > Toxotes > Toxotes jaculatrix. The sequence goes on along the minus strand of NC_054415.1, from coordinate 9,535,448 downwards.
TTCTTTCCTAACGTCTCTCTCCTTTTTTCATTTTTATACATCACTTTTTTTCTCTTCTTTCCTACCTCTCTCTCTCTCCGCCAAAATATACTTTTCTTCCATACACACCACTGACAGACACAGCATTTGTGCCAGCTATCATGTGAACCATAAGGTCCTGTGTCCATCTAAATCAGGATTTTAAATTGCCACATCATTTGTTATTAAAGTAACCCTTTCAGATATTAGTCATGTAGGGTAGCGCCATACAGAGCACAGGGTGTGATAATTGTACAGTGTTGTTGATAGGAAATGGCATAATTACTTTTCACAGATTTGGAGCCATAAGGTTTAAATACAGATATAGATCGGGCCTGGCAATTCTAAATCTTCTTACTCTTTCTTATCCTATATATGACTATAGGTGATTTGTGTTGCAAGTCACACTATGTGAATATGTTCTATCCTTGGCAAAGCCACAGTAGCAGCATTACATTACTGCATATGAGATGTGATTTGGTTACAGCTCAGGTGCTCATGTCAGAATGACAGTGAAATAATATTTAATCAAAAGCAACGATATTGTCGTCATCGTGTGTTGTGACATATGACATCTCACAGTGCACGTGATATACTGTCACTTTTCATTCACTGGTTTTCAGTTCAGTTCTATTTGTGGCCATTCTTTCTCTCTTTGCATTGTAGGTGTTATGATGCTGTAACAGTTTCCTGAAAATGGTGAGAGCAAGCAATAGCTGGATAGATGGCTGAATGGGCTGACTAACATTCAAAGAGCTAGGAAAATGAGATGTAGCGAGGAAAAAGTAATGGTGGCGGAAGCAAAGAAACTTGACCATAGAAGTGGCCTGTTGAATGCACCTAATATTCTGCCATTAAGACCTATTACATCAAGCTATGACTATGTTTGGCATGATTGGATGCTGGGACCTTTAATAGGGCTCTTCGTATTTTTATCCCTCATGCTCTAAAAGCTTTGAGTGGTCTTGGTTGCCCTTGCAGCACTTGAAGACACTCATGGATGCTGTGAGCCCAAGATGAAATTATCATAAAATCCAAACATGGCCTTGTAGGTCAGGTAACCGCACAAATAACACAGATAATTACTAATGTGGCTGGAATAAGTTTATAACCTTTAACCTAGGTGCTTCAAACTTTTTAAATCTCTTTTTTAATTGCCTGCATCATGTTGCTCATGCAGGTATTGCTATGTATAAGTTTCTCTTATCTGTGTTAAACCTCATGTAAAAAGCATGAGAATCAGAAATCAATCAAAAAGCAATTTCTCCCTGCTGTAATATGTGGTACTATCTGAAATGAAAAGGTGAGAGGGGTCAGAGCTGGTTCAAATATTCATTCACAGACACATACTGTGCTACAGCTGCATTGTGAAAATTCAATGCAATGTCATATATGCCTGGATGTGGTAGCAGCACACTTTTAGAGTTTGTGTACTGGACTGAATTGTATAGAAGGCATGAGGGAAAAGGAAAACTTGCTGCATTGCACCACTGTTCCTACATAACAGAGTTGTGTGAAATGGAAAAACACAGCAATAAAAAGCAAGACTGATGGTTGATGAGAGGTTTGAGTCTGCAGAGAGCTGTGGAACCAGACCTGTGACCAGGAGCTATTTACCATTCTGGTAGCTTTACCCAAGACTCCCATACTGTGTGTGTGTGTCTGTGTGTGTGTGTGTGTGTGTGTGTTGGGGTGAACCTCAGGGCTGAAATCTTAACTTTTTTTTTTTTGAAGCAACAGAACTCCTTTTCTTCTAAAACATTTCATCTGGTGAGATTCTTCTCACATAGTTTAGTAGAAGAAGAAAGAAAGCTGCAAAAGAAAGAATGAAAGGTTGAGTGGTGCCTTTTGAACCCTGACACTTCACTGACCTTGTGGAATTGTGGGTCCACTGAAGACGCTTCCCTCTCATGAGACTAAGCCTCTTAAACATTTTGATCTTTTTGACCGAAGAGGACCCCCACTGGGACACACGGTGACCTGAACATGCCCTTATGCTCCTCTCTGATGAATTGACCACTAAAGATCAACAAAGAAGAAAGTGCTTCTTCATGGCAAGAGAGGTCCAGATTTAACAAACAAATCTGAAAACTTTTGCCAAACACATGATCTGATGCACCTTAATGTCCTGATTTATTTTTGGAGTCATGTACTCTTGTTTTTGGTTCTTGAGTTTTTGTGCAGTATTTCTTGTTTTAGTTGAAGTCCTGTTACTTGTTTGTCTGATCCTGGTTTGGTTTAGCATTTAGTTTTTCATTTTAGTTAGTTTAGTTTTATTTTGAAGCCTCATGCCTTGTTTATTTGTTCATAGTCTTCTTCACGTCTTGTTCCCTGCCTTGCTGATTGTCTGCACTGCCCTAATTTGTTTCACCTGTCACCAATTAACCCCAGGTTACATTGCTCCCCTGTCTCTTTGTCAGTTTGTCTGTGTTGTTACCTGTGTTTGTACCAGAGTTTGTTCCTGGGGTCATGTCTGTACCTGTGAACCTGTTAGTTTAAACCCGTTGTCATACCTGAGTCTGCATCTTTGATGGTGCCTGTGTTTGCCTCTTGGTTTTGTCTCCTGTGTTTGATCCACATGTTTTCTTTTGGACTTTTCTTCTCTGCCTCATTAGCCCAATAGGAATCCCCAGATTTTCCTTTCAGTACTGTTCCTGAGTTTATCTCCTTTGTGGGTTTGGGGTTTTTTCTTTTCCTGAGCTTTTGTTCCTGGCTTCACAGACTTTATGCCAGTGACTTTGTGTTGAATGAAAGGACATTGTCAGTCATCAGTCCATCCAGTGGTGTCTGCGTGTGGGTCCTTCCCTTGTGTTCCTGGCCACAACAGCTCTAAACAGTTCTATTCGTAGTCCAAGTCTCAATAAAAAGTGGCAGTGACACCAGAGGGAATTTGGTTTAATGAATACAACGACATCAACAACATGCAGAGTTTGCCAGTATACAATGAAACTGAGTCTTCAGAAAATGAATGCGCCATGCATTGTGTTCATGTATGTGATGTTCTAACACTAAACACAACCTCCTGTTAAGGTGACTGAAAACTGAAAGAGCTTTTTAAAGATTGTCACTTTTTTAATATATATTATTGTTGCAAGATGTATTCATGCAGGTCACTTTTACTCCTGTGACCCTGACTTTCAGTCAAGTACAACCAAACAGAAAACTTATTTTGTTTCTGTCTACCATCAATACATGACACACTCTCCAAACCCACTTGACATTGCCTCTTTGTCATGTTTGTGGTGAGAGGAGGACTCCCAGGTCAAATCAGACTAAAATGATTTGGCTTTTGTGTGGACACAGCAGAATAAGGAAAAATAATTGTACATCCACGTGTGTGGTGATTCATCTGTGCACCCAGCATAGACTGGCACCCACATACACTTTCTAGTTTTATATACACACACCCACACACACACACCGGTACACACATCGTTATAGTATGGCTCCGCCATTTCAGTGACAGATCTCCGCTTAGTGCTCCTCTGTCATTAGCTCTGTCATATTGCATGGTTGCTATGACAACCGCAGCACGATGTCAAGTCGAGAGAGAGAGGTAAAATATAAGGTCTGGCCTGGCACCCACTATTTTTAAATGAGACTGATTTGATTATGACATAAGGCATGTAGCGTACACAGATGTGGCCTGTGTTAATTCATGAATGTGTGACAAGTTCAGTCATTTCTGAAACGCTACTGTTTCTTTAACAAGCTGTGAAAGTGCTGTAAAATGCTTTTGACAGCAATATGACTTCCACCATTGGTATGTACCAATAAAACCGACACTGTGACCTCCTGTGCTTTTTTCCTGTCCAGGGCGGTTGTAAAAAAATAAATAAGAAAAAATAAAAAAAATAAATAAAGGCTTGATATTGGATCATAAACAACTGACAAGGCTGCTGCTCGATTAGAAAAACAAGTGATTTTATAAGGTAAAAGAGCTGTGAACATCCAGTGGGTGGATGTTCTTGCAGCTCTATTCTTGTGTGAACCAAAGAACATTTTTAAAACATTTCACTGCAAACTCAGTTCATTACACTGAAATCTAATTGAGCATTGGACACAGTAAACCATTGCATATTTCCCATGTCAAGTTCAACTTTGGTGAGCTTTGACTTTGAATTCCCATCTTTGACGAACAGCATGCTGCCTGTCACTGCTGCTAACCTTTGAGGGGACAGAGAGCCAGAGAGTTCAAAGTAAAGATGGTCATTGTAACCATTCCACCAAAGAGCATCAGGTTTAATGTGGGATGGTGAGGGCTAGGAGTCAGGGATGAGTTAGGAGTCGATTAAAGATCCTCATGGAACCAATAATTCAGAAATGGTGTGTATGTTGCCAGACCTGGTACTTATGTAAAGTGGGTCCTTTGCAATACTACTCATTAGCATTGTAAAGAATGAGGCCATCTGATCCTCACATCCCTTTGACCTCTGGGGTCATCATAAAGCTGGTGTCAGAGCTTTGTCTGTTTACTAAATCATCTGTGTTCAGGCTGGTTTGAACCATGTACTGTAGAAGTACTATCTAGTCTAGTCTATAATCTATGAAATGACCTATACGTCAATTAACAGATGGCTGATGTTGTTGCTTAAGAACAACAGGTGTTGCTTATTTGCTGTTATGTCTTTGTGCTTGAAATTGATTTTTAAATCATGCCTCTTACTGTTTTTCTCTTATACATCAAATGAAATCTGGGGGATTTGTCCTAAAATAAAATATTTAAAACATATCACATCTGACAAAATGATCTCAAGCATGTAAATTAAAAATTTCTTTTTGCTATTTCATGTTAGTAATTTTGGATTTTAATATCTGAATGTTTTTTGTTAGAAATATATCCTGTTTACTGCAGAATGAAATGAAACCATTCAATTGGACTGTGATGGGTCATCTTCTCCTCATAAAGTCATTTTTTCTCTGTTGTACAGCTATCGAGGGGACAGTAAATTTTTATTGGTCACTTTGGGCACAGGTTGGGACCAGCAGGGCGCTAAAGGCATGCCCAGTCAATCAAGCAATCAATCACATTTATTTGTGTGTGGATCATTTTGGAGACAGAAAAAAAACATTCTCTCTCAAAATATCTGGCAGTATTTTGAGCACTAAAAGAAAGCACAGCAACAGGGAACATTTGTAGACCCAGAGGCCCTGTGGCTCTGCAGCAGATGCAACCAAATAAAATAAAATGCACTGTGGGATAGATGGGCGAATGACAACAGGTGACATGAAAGAGACTGATGCCTTCCACATTGGATGCCTCAGGAAAATCTGCTGCATCTTCTGGTCAGAGAAGATTTCAAATGAACAGCTACACAAGAGGACTAAGTGCTACAGCGTGGTGCTGGAGATGAAACGCTGTATGCTCTTACAATCTGAAGGAACAGTCGACTTCTGATGATAGTAAATTTAGGGAACACCGTATCAGAAAGGAACACATTATCATGGCATTGTAACAGTTTATAAAGTATTACACAGTGGAAATGTAAAACTGCAGTAATGAACCTACTGTATGCACGTCACTGGGGATAAGTCCCACTGTGATTAAAGAACTCAACCAACAATTAAAGGACTTAGACAGTTATGTTTGTGTAATAGAAATCCCACGCTGACCTGCTGTATAGATTTGCCCAATATAGATCTGTGCTCTGTGGTATTTGCCAAATTACTGTATGTTCTACAATCTGCACTTTATTGAGCATATTGACTGTAAGGCCAAATGTTGCCAGTTAACCAGCCACACCCTAAGCCACAGAGGGTCCCAAATCAATACTGTGTGCTTGTTCACTTCATGGGCTCAGGCCCCTGTTGTCATGGATGCAATGTAGTGCTCACAAAGCATTCATTTGTAGACTCACTATAGGCTTCTCTTGCCATGTAAAGGAATGGATGTCAGCAAAACATTTTTGTGTCTATGGATGAGCAGATGACAGATTTCGCTCCCCTTCTGGTTCATGGTTAGAATTCCTCCTCTAACCAAGAAATGTCTGGTTACAAGAAAAAAAAAAAGAAACTCAAGCTACACTTCTCTGCAGGATCGCACCTCAACATGTGTTCTTTTCGTGCTTTTTTTCTTTCCAGATGGAGCCATTGTTCCGTGCGCCTTCCTGTTCTGACCACACCTCAGGCTGGCACACTGACATGAGAAGCAATATACAGACTTAAGGAGGATCAGGGATACAATGAAAACTTCCTTATCTTCCTGACAGACAGTCGCTCGTCCTGTAGTCGGGATTAGACAGGAAAATGGGAACCAACAGCTGGAAGCAGGAAGTGAGTCGGCACGCGACATTGCGGGCTCCACTTTGGGCTCAGCGGCGTATGACTAATCCTGTGTCCTCTGACCGAACGCGATCTGTCTCTAACACCGCTTTATCACCGTGTGCGGGGCCCCAGATTAAGGCCACATTAATTCACAACGGGGAAGCCCTTTTAAACCCAGCTGGTGCGCTGATAAAAATCAAAAGGCTGTGCGCCACAGAGGGAGGATATGCAAGTGAAAGACAGAAAAGCAGACCCTATGAAATAAAAAGAATTCTATTACTTCCTGGTCATAGAAAAGAAAGAAAGAAGAGAAGGGGTTCATGCATTCATGTGAGAGGATATGACTAGAGCTCACACTGGACATTAGATCACCAATCTGAACTATGGTTTCCTTGATGTGTTCTTAAAGTTACACAAAGTTACACACCTTAACATGGTTTTTAGTGGTTTCTGTAGTCCTGACATCTCATTTCTTCCAGTATGTATATATAGTAGGCTATATATGTTGTATATATAGTCTACAGTATATTGAGCAACTCAATAGCACAGTATCTGTGTGTGTGTGTGTGTGTGTGTGTGTGTGTGTGTGTGTGTGTGTGTGTGTGTGTGTGTGTGTGTGTGTGTGTGTGTGTGTGTGTGTGTGTGTAAGAGACTGGTCCTGTGCCCCTCTGTAATCCTGTTAAGCACCTGGACAATGGAGGAACAGCTAGCTTGGCCTTCCTGAACTCTGCAGCATGCAGTGGAGGAGAGGATGATGTGCACTGCATTCAAGTGAAGAAATGAAAATAGAAAAAGGACAAATCTATTGATCTATTTTTCTATCTACTGTGTCTGTCTATCTATCGCTCCATTTATCTATCTGTCTTATCTTTCCCTGTCTGCCTTCGGTCTTTGGTGGCATTCTCTTGGCCCTGGTGATCCATCTGTCCTCATGGTTCAATACTGGCACAGATGTTATGGAAAGTTTAAGAGGCCCACTTGTGCCATTAGTCCAGCAGCAGGGCCTGGGAGCAGCAGGGGAAGACTTCTCTAATCAGTTTTATTGGAGCTATGCTATTGGGTTAACACAACAGGGTCAGGCCCAGAGCCCAGCGGCACTCCACTGTAAATGTATGTGTATGTGGACGGGGGGTGTCTGTGTATGTTTACACCCTAAGGCTATAGCACAGATAATAATGTCTCTCTACCTCTCTGTCTCTTTTATACACACATACACACACACACTGGTCCGGGGGAAACCTGAGACTCAGCTGTGTGGCAGATGAGCTCCGGTTGGTTTAGATGCTGTGATCAAATAACTGAATGAGATCACAACTCTCTGATATATTTTTTGTTGGAAATGGTGACACCAATATTATGAATGAATGAAAAGCTACAAGACCAACACTGTGTCCACACCAAAGTCAGCAGGAGTCCTGGGAACTGTGAATGTCTGTAAGAGATTCTATGGCAGTCCATCCTAAATATGTTGAGATATTTCAGTCTGCTAGTGTGGCTAAAAGCTACTGAAGGTAAAAATCTAACTTAGACTAGTTAAATTTGAGCAACTGCTTCCTCTTTCAAGACATAAATGTCTTTCAGTGGAACAAAGCTCCTCCATGTTTTCTACAATTATTTTGAGTCAGTTTTGTCAAGTGTATTCAAGCTGCTCTGTAGACAAAATAAAGCTGCTGAGGGAAATCTGAACCTGTGTCCCGGTGCCTGAGGACAAACTCCATCCTTATGGGCTACTTGACCCTGCATGGCCAACGTGGTGTGAGGTCAGCTGGTCAGACGCCAGGTTGGCTGCTGGCTTATCGAGTAAACAGGCTGTCACAGTCTCATATTCCCCCTGGTCATGCTTCTCTGTGGTGGTTAAGTTGCTGTATATATTGAATAGTGAGCTTAACCACAGAAGGGGTACCACAGCCCCTGGCCGTCTGGTCACAGTGGTTCAAAAAGGATCCTAAAATGTTGCCATTTGCTTTTCTAATTAGCCTTGTTCAATGGAGCAGTAAAAAAAAAGAGAAAGTGTTAGCGACTGATTCAACAGTGATTTGACTTGTTTTAATGGCTGCTTCAGTTTGTCCGATGCCAAGCTCTGAATGGCCTCATTAGTGCACACTTTGTCCATTTGTGTATATGTGTAAATTTGTGTGCGTATGCGTCGGCCTTGCTATGCCTGGCTGCTCAAAGGGGACATAACTAAGATTGGACATTAAAACACACTGTTTCTCCAACACTCACTGATTAATGAATGATTTTTAACCAACTGGCAGAATTATGAACAAAAGGTCCCTCTGTGTTTAGTTAAATGGATCCCAGTTTAGCTGTTCTGTCATTTCCTTACTTTTGTGGCCTGACTGCCTTTTGTTCCTCTTATAACTGTGTTCATAATTTGATAATTAAATGACTGGAATCACTCGGGCTCCTTTTTTTTACAGAGTCAGTTATTTTGCTTCAACAATCAGGATCAGGAGACAATGAGTAGAGGAGGGATAGTCATTATGAGGATTGGATCTGAACGTTGGCCTCCTGCAAAGTAATTAGACAGTAATGAATAGTTACAATCTAATTACTAGAACAAAAAACAGAAAAGGACGCCGCTTTTCAATTACCATCATGTACCATCATTTCCCCTCGGCCTTTAGCTCCACGCTGTAAGTAGCACTCTAATCGTGTTTTTACCTAGATGAATGGTTTGCAGTGTTAAATAATGTATGGGTTATGGCTATTGAGAGCCATGTGTGGGTCGCCCTCAGGCTCTTCTCACGCCGTCGGGTTTGAGCTGTCTACGCCAGCAAAAATGCAGCTGTTTGGAATTGATCTTTCCATACATGCCGTGACACCTAAACTTCACATTAAACGCAACCTTCATCACTGAAAATTAGTTAAATCTTTTGGCGAAAGCCATTTCACGTAAACAATTGAAACCAAAACAGCTGGACAAGGTAATACTGTCAGTCACGGATCATCATCTGGTGGCCCATTTTCTGACATCAGAAAATATTAATGTATTTTCTTTGGAGAAATAAATGTGCTGCAAGCGTCGCAGCTCCGCTTCCAGCTTCTCTGAAACTGAATCTGATGCTGTTTTGAACATCACAACTGTCATCCTGAAGACTCCTAAATGACATTGCTTGAAGGACACTCTCAGATCATCATAAAATCAAGATTTATGAGTCCTGGAGGTGTTTCCAGTCTGCCTGCGCTAACATTAAAGGTGTCTGTCACTCCGTCGTGTTCAGGATGTGTCTACCCTGATATGCTTCAGGGCAGCTTTGTGGGAGAAAGAGGGAGAAAAGTTTGCACTGGTAACTTATTTAACAGCAGTTTGTTAGTATTCTGCAGGGCAGGTCTTTTAGCACAGCCTGAATGCGTGATCATCGTTCCTGATTAGATCAGCTCTCTACTGGTGACGCACTGCTCCGTCTGTCGTCAAGGATACTGTGGCTTTTGAACACATCAGTGAAGGATTCACATGGCTGTAATTACTAACTACACCTACACCTGAAAGCTCTTTGTCTGAGAAGTTTCTCTGTAAAAGTTTACACTCAGATTTACTGTAGAGTCAAGACTGAAATGGCTCAAAGCTTACCTAACGTGTCTATTTTCAGAGAGGAACGTGCGAAGTGGCCCATTTTCTTTCAATCACAGCCGTACAGGACATTATGCTAATGTGGCGTTTCAGGCTTCCTTTGAAGTGCAACACTTTCCCCCTGCAGCAAGCTATTTTTGGTTAACCTTTGACTGATTTGCAGATCACAGTGACAGACTTTACCATAAAATATGAAATGACCAGTACAGCTGTTTCAACCCACCTCAGCCCTCCTCACCCTAAAGTTAACTACCTGTCTGAGGTTTTATTGAACATGCAGCCTTACAGGTATGACACCACTGTGCTGCTGTATTGCCAGTCCAGCTCTCAGACATCAAAGACGAAGAGGCACATTTTGTTTGTGCAAATCTGCAATATTCCCTATATAATTCTCATCTCTAGGTTTCAAATCCCACCTCTCTTAAAGTTATACGACTCTCTTCAGTTTTATATGAGAACATGAGCTAGACATCTGCGTCAGTGTCTGATGCACCTTGCGGGCAATAATACAAGATGATGGAACGGAGGGGGAGAGAAATTGCAGAGATGATGGAAAGTGGGTGATGTGAACAATGAAAAGTGTGGTGTTAGGCCATAAACGAACACCATGATGATGTCATCTTATGTAGAAACACTTTTCATCTCAGGTTTATTTTTTCTTTTCAGTGAAAAGTGGAGGAGTAAGATGGAAATTCCAAGCTCTCAAGAACTGTGTACAGTAAATGTGTGTGCGACTGTGTGTAAGTGTGGTCCTGACACATTTAGCTCTATATTTGTGTCCGTCAGCAAATCCGAGCTTATATACCGATCACAGTGACAGTTTAACCAGAGTCTGGTAACATTTCTAATCTCATACCCAGACTGCAAACATCAGCACTGGAAAAGAGTGAGAGGCACTGAAAGAAGAGAAAACAAGTAAGAAAAAGAACGGGAAAATAAATAAAGGGAAGAACCCTAAAGTTCATTAGTTGGTGATGTCACCTTTAGAGGTCAGCACAGACAGCGGTGACCTCATCAGAATGGGACAAAAGTGCTCGGACAAAAAGGGTTAAGTGTTATCTGGGGGGGGCTGTATCTGGATCTGCTCTGACGCCCTTGACTGAACCACGATGGTCCTTGTACCTGCATGACTGGTGATAAGGGGGATGACGCATCTGCGCTCTCTGCTCATAGTCTTAGCAGTGACGGCTATTCGTCATGCAGACGCAGTGTATCTGCCTCCTGACTGGGAGTTCTCTGTTTGCCATAAAAGATTTTATACTCTTAGCCAGTGCAAATGGTTCATTTCATTGTAGAATAAAGTGTTCTCCAGTATGAACTGTACTAGCCTTTTGTAAAGACAGAATGACCCAAAGTCATACTGACAGCACTAACACTTGAGTTCGGAAAATATACATACAATTCATACTCTGTTAATGATTGAATCACTTTCATGCTGCCTGTTGTTAAGCTGAAGGCTGTTCTTATAAAATGTATACTGCACTTCCTTCAGGAAAATGTTAGTTTATGATGTTCCTATTGTCAGCTTCACTTTGATATATGTTTGTTTCTATTGACAGAAAATGGAACACGGACATGTTAGTAGGCTTTACTGAGCTCTAGTCAGTCGCACACCAGCTCCTGTTAATGTTGTTTTGCATCTCAACTCACTGTTGTTTTTTTTATTATTAAATCAAGACCACAATCTTTCCTTAAACTTAACCAAGTGCTGTTAGTGCCTAAACAGAACCATAAAAATATTCTTTGACAACTTTTCCTCATTATGTTGATAAAAAATTAAATCTGGGCTCCATTAAATTGCTGTCAGAACATATTTGCTGTGGCAAATTAGCAGAATTTCTAGCGTGACAGGGTTATAATACCATCACTGCTTTTTCAATTTATCTTAGCAGCATCTCTGAGTCTTCCACCCACTTCTCTCCTCCTTTTTCCATCACCCTCTCTTTCTTTCACTCCCCCTTTGTCCCTCTCCCCCATAGAGTGGGGCCAGTAGGGCTGGAAGCTAATTTGAAGCCAATCAATACTTGTCTGTGTTTCTTCCTGTGTGTCAGCTCAGTCCGGTGCCCTTGTCTAACTGCCGGCAGAGCAAGGGAAGCATCTGTTTGGTGACTATCACTCTCTGACTGTATATCTATGGCAGCCACTAAACACCACTCCTCCAACCATTGTACTGAGGGCAAAAGGCTATCAGATTGAATCCAAATGAGATTGATTTCCATGCCAAATCCAGTTGTCAAATGTGCGCACTGACAAATAGCCCCTCTCAGTAACTTGATTAACTGCGTGGATGGCATTTAAACTCCTGTTAGAGTTTTGTTGTATTGAATTGTTTCGCATTGAAGTGTAGATTTCTGGTGGAATGTGTACACACAGGCAACAAACAGACACACTCATGAGCATACAAATACAGATGGAGCCACTAGTGCAATCTCTCTCTCTCTCTCACACACACAAACACACACACACACACAAAAACACACATGCAGCATGTCCTTCTCTCTCCCTGCATGCAACAACACTGATGTTCAGATACTGTATCTGCCCAAGATAAGACCAGGCCCCTCCCTCCTCTCCCAGCCCCTTCCCTTGAACAGCCAATGAGGATGCTGTCTATTCATGAGCCAGAGTAGGCGCAGGCATGTGTAGACAGCCTGCCACAGGAGGAGGTGTGTCTTCACAAGCCAAAAGTGTGTGCATGCAGGAGTGTGTGCTCACACTGAGAGAGGAGGTGGTGGAGAAAAGATAGTGAAAAGGAGTGTACGAAGGCATGCAAGTGAGAACCAAGGGAAGGAGTGACAGGCAAGAAGGAAAGAGAAGCCAGGTGCTTTTACTCATCTTACCACTGATACACTCCCCACAAACAGACACTGAAGGAACTACACCCACAACCTCTGCTAAAGCAGTGAACTGACACACATGTGCTGTGCTTGGAGCGACAGAGGGGATCTCTGAGGATACACGGATGAGAAAGAGGTGTGGGGGAGCCAAGGAAGAGGAGCCCGAGTGTGCTTCGCCCCAGGGGGAGCTCACACACACCGCAGACAGCGCACACACTCCAGCGGGGCACTCGGCACTGTTTCCCTGACAACTAGAATGGGCTGCAATTTGTGCACCTTGCAGAAACGGGAGGAACACTACAAACTGCTGTATGAGATTGCACAGGTAAGTGAGACTGGAGGGAGTGGAAAGAGGTCTGGTGTGGTTGATGAAGAGCGTAATCACTGTGATAAACTTAATGACAGCAGAAGCAGTGATGATGATAATGACAGGAGTGATTTGGTGTCTGAAAACAAGTGGATTTCCTGACAATGAGTGAGGAAGGTGAGCCTAAGCAAAGTCAGAGTAAATGCAAGAAAGAGTAAGACAGCAGACAGGTTTAGTGGGGAACCAGGAGAAAAAAAATGGGAGAGGTACATGAGAGAAATGTACAAAAATGAGTTACTTCCAAGCAGCCAGGCAGAGCGCCTGTGTGTGTGTGTGTGTATGTATTCCTCTCCATCAAAGTGAGTGGAGCTAGTTATTTCTCCTCAGTAGCAGGAGATGTGAGAACAAGTTCAGCTTTTCTTCCCGCGCTGGCTCCAGGGGAATTCATCACATCTCCTCTGCCTGTGACTGTCTGGAAGCAAAACAGTTCAAAGAACATCCAGTAAATGTGTTCCACAGTTTTTCCCTCTCTGTTGTTTGTCGGAAGTGGACTCTTTCTTTTTTTTCTTGACCAGATATGACAGTTTTCACATCGCTGCTGTCATGTAAAAAATCGCATTCTGCTACTGCGATTGTGATGCTTTCATTGAAAGTGTATATTTTTGTTGATGTGCTGAATGAGTTCATTGACCTTTGACCCTTTTAACTCACCAAATTTCCAATATACATGGACAGAAATTTAAGTATTATTTAGTCTTTAATTGACAAGAGCAGCATATATACCTCCACAAACAAGCATATTGTCACGATGAGCAGTAAAACACTGTGAATGTATAACTTGTCATCTTGTACTGGGCTTGGCTGGAATGTGTAGATTAGATACGAAGTGGCAGAAAGTGTGAATCTGCTGGAAAGAAAAACATATCTCTGAAATATGACTGTTTTAGAACCAGAAGAAAATGATGCGTTTGTTCTCTCTAACCACTTTTCGAAATCTGTCTGTAGCTTTTTAACAACTTTCAGGTGTTCATGTCAACTTTAAATTCACTTAAGGAGAAAGGTTAACATGTGGAGATGTAAAGCGCAGTCACATTGTTTTTACGGCAGCGATATGGTTATGTGTGGGGCTGATTGTGGACGCACACGTGCTCTGGGTTTTCTCTGTTGTTGAGTACAGTACAGGCGAATGGCAGGCCAGCAGCAGCAGCAGAGAGCGTTCATTCATCATTTAGTATCTTACACGGTTACAGACAGCAGGGTAACTGGATATGGCGTCATTAGAATGAGCAGGACCCCTGAATACTTCTCGTTAGTTTTTTATTATTCAAAATTTCCATCCATATCAGGAGGATACCTACCTAGCACTGATGGGAAAAAAAACTTTTATGTGTCCTATGAGCCAAAAGACTATATTGTGTGATTTGTTTCATGTCAGAATGATAGTAAGACCTCTGTTGATGACAATGACTGCTTGTTTTCTTGCTGGGCTCTGTAAAATGTTAGCACTATATTATCACTACCCAAACCTTGCATCGCTGCTTGATGCTGCTTTTATGCATGTTATTCACAGTGCTGCAGTCTTAAGCTCATTACGCTCTCAGACTAAATGCCCCCATGCTCTAATGAGATAGTGGATGTCTGTGTTGTCTGCCTGGGTGGAGCGCAAGAAAATTAGCTGTGACAATTAAAGGAAACTCTAGGAGGTCATGGCTCTGTTTGTATTGTTGAGGTGCACTGAATATACTGGCCATAACAAAGGCATGAGCACAAGATGTGAAGCTGTAACTCAGGCAGTTTTTATTTGGCATGGCAGAGCAGATGTACTGTATCGTAAAGTATGGTGTTTGCATGGAGATTGGCTGGAAGTAACAATAAAATGACCCTTAGGGTTTCATCCTATTTCTGCATCACGCTGTAGGTGTCCTGGCACTGTGGCAGACATCCAGGAATACTGCATGTGAGCGTGTGAGCGAGCACACCCGCTTACTGTTAAACGCTCTGCGGTGTGCAAGTGACAGTCGGCGGACACCTACAGTTCTCATTACCAGTGCGAAAGAAAGAGAGAAAGAAAGAGAGGGAGAAAGAAAGAGAGAGAGAGCCCACCAGGCAGTAAGTGTGTCACTGTGACTTTGTCCCGAAACTCAAAGCTGAGGGGATTCTGTAAATCCAGAGAGACTCCTCAACAATCCCTCTGTCTTTTTTTCCTTTTATCACTCCAGACTCATTTATTCTCCTTCCTTTTTCATACTTTCTCCTTCTCAATAACCTTAATTAGTCCCAATCTCCCTTTGTCTTTCTCCGTCGCGGCATTCTGTTTTTCCTCTCACTCATTTTACTTTTTCTCGCACGCACTACCCGACAGATTCTAAATGTGTTTTTGTTCTGTTGTACTTCCAACGGTGCTACACAATAGGACTCCACCTGCTCATTATACCAGTGGGAAAAAAACCAAAGGATGCTGATACTGTGCTGTAGCTAAAGCGGGGCAGAGCAGGTGCATGATGGTACTGGACTGACTCTCAAGAAGAACAGCAATTCTCTCATTTGTCCCTAAATGCTCTGGTGCTGTATTTTGCTTGTGTGTCTCTCAGTACCCTGTGTCAGTTGGTGAGTCATGACCAACACTGATTCCTGTTAGAGCAATGAGACATTTGAGAATAACAGTTTGATGCTGTTGCCTTTCTGTTAGGACAGAAGTGTGGAGGACTTTCATTTAGATTTTTTTTTTTTTTTTTGAAGGGAGAAACTCAGTAATATTAACTGTTTCCTCGTCCAGCTTGTGGACAAGTTCCAATAAGTGTTGTTTGGTTCAAACCTCGATGCTTTGACTTCCACGTTAGGCAGACGGTGGTCTGTGGTTGCTGATGTATACTTTACTGTCCAAAGTCTTTAGAGCTGCGTATTGTAAATTGTAAACTATAATTGTAAACATTAATTTCACTGTGCCACCTTCAGCTCTGACCAGGCCTTTGGGGTTCTTCTTTTTAAAGATGTTAAATGTCTTTTGTGGATGAAACAATGGAACTACTACAAAATGAATTGCAGCTATTTTGAAATTATATGGAAACGACGATGCCCCCCCGGGATAGATATATAGTTTTACAACCAGGTCTGTTCAGCACCTTTCATTTTTGAAAACGTAACAGAGGCCAGTTCCAGTTTTCAGCCGGTGTCTCCTACATCACAGTGGCTATCTCTGTTCACACAGCTGCACTGCTCTGACAGGACTGCTGGCTGCCTGACCCCAGCTGCCCAGCGGCCACTGAGAGATTTATGATACTCGTCAGACCATTTACATTGAACGTTTCATTTGTGATTTTGTGTGTGTGTGTGTGTATCTCTGTACACTCATCCACCACCTATGGTGCCCAGGGAGTGACCGCAGGCCTCCATGCAAACTGTAGCAATTGCCATTCCTTATTTTGCCTGTGGCTGTGTTAAATTGTCCCACAGCCTCTGGCCTTCAGAGCCTCATAGGACCCATGTGCTTTGTCATTTTGCTTGTATAGAAATCAGCACTTTTGTATCAAACTATACAACAGCCTATATCTATACAACAGCCACTTACTCTCCTGTGTTTTTGTCCTTCTGCTTCTTGCTAAATAATAGGAGATTGTTTTCTGTGGACCTTGTGGTTTTCATTGTTACTAGTGCAGTAAAAGTACTGACTCACCACAGAGGATGGTTAACAAGGGAAGAAAGCAGCATATGTATGTGATACTTCCATATTATTCACTACCTTCTTTTCGTACAATCAGGAGGATATTCCCATTTGCATTGTTAATATACCTTTATTTGTGCCTTTTTTTCCTGTATACATGTGTGGGTGCATACGGTTGTGCACCAGGCCAGTCCTTGGTGTGGGTCTGTCCTCCAGAGACAGATGCTGTGCCACATGTCCAGCCTGTTAGACAGCATGGAAGGGGCTAGACAGACACCCCTTCTTCCCGCCACCACCTATGGTGTCCAGAGAGTGCCACACAGAGCAGGGGAAGCTGTGGTCAGACCCACACAGCCGTCACCTCCATATGGCCACCTCAGACCTGGACCATGACTTCATCCAGATAGGGACATGAAATATTTTGATGCTATCTGTTACATCGGGCTTAGAGGCTGGGGCGTTTTCTCAGCCAGTGGAGAGATGTGTAAAACAGAAAATGAAGTGGAAATGGGAAAAAAAATCACCTTACTGGAGTTGTAATGCAACAACAGGATATTATTCCTGTGATCCAAAAGTGAGCATGAAAGAGAAGGCAGGGGTTCGGAGAGTGATGATGAAAATAATCTTCTGCGCCCAGATATCTCCTCTGAAATGATGTGTTAAGGCTGTAAAATGTGCTGCAGATGACCGACAGAGGATGAAGGGAGGTGATATCACCTGACTCATCAGCTGTCCATTTATCAGTGAAGCACTACACTGGTCCTGAGCTCACTGTTCTCTTTTCTCTGTGTTGGGATTTTGAGCTTTGCTGAAAGTATTGAATGAAGTGACCTTTCCATTTTTTCTTGCATTTTTCGGCCCAACAAGTTGTTCGCCTGTCTGTGTGGGTCAGCGAGTTTGACCTTTTCACCTGTGAGTGTAATTCCACTTGACAAGTCTCTTCCTCTGTCTCTCACACACACTCACTTGCTGTATGTAGTTTTGAATGGCAGTGTATCAAAACATTTTTACTTAAAAATTAATTCCCATTCTTTTCAGTACCAAATAAAAAGTGTTTAAGGGGTCTTAGATATCAAACCCACAACACTTTTAGTGCTTAGAGGTGTTGAATAATCAACTTAGGTAATGATTTTTTCCCCCTAAAAATGTTAATGTAGCATTATGGAGATGAACTCTGGTGTTGAACACAGATCATCTGGTGCCTTCCATCATGGTTATAGTTGCTCGTTGGAGCACAGCATGGTGATAATGCCTCATGATTTAGAGGTACATATGGCCCTGTCACTGCCGCCGTGGGTAGCACATCTTTTGGTCGCCGGCCAAAAAAATAGAAACAGGAAATGGATGATTATTCAGCGTCAGGTTAATGCCAGGTTAATGTGGGGAAACAGAATCCTAATCTTGCTCTGTGTGCGTGTGCGCTAGATATTAAAAATTGTGAAATAGTTTTTGTGTGCACGTTGTGTCCCTGTGCAGTGTGTATTTAAAGGAAGGAATGAAATGGAAAGTGATAGATGATGACAGAAAGCTTGTCAGCCTGTACACTGACGTCTGTGTCGAGCTCTGTCTTTCTTTGTGTGTCTGTCTGCTGGGCTGTAAGTAAACATACTCACCAGTTACTGGTGTGAGTGCATGTGAGGGAGGAATCACAGAGACAGGGGAAGACAGGTCCGGCATGTGGGTGGGGAGGTGGGAGGGGAGGAGAATTGCCATTTCGCTTCACCAGCCAACAATCTCCCCCTGCTTTGGCTCTGATAAGCCCAGGATGAAAGCCCTTTCTGTGGGCAAAGAGACACTCCTCACCCCCACCTCCTGTCTCCCCTGCAAACAAGGCAAAGGATGCACACATGATGCATGTACACACAACTACATGGCAATGTTAAGAGGTAGATATGCCTATTTGTACACACTGTGTACATTCATGTAACACATGGAGGCAAAATCACACAGGGTCCATCCATTCAACAGCTTTACAGCATGTTTTTCCTTTTTTACGAGTGTGTAAAAATGTCATTCAAAGTCTTAGCACCCGACAAGAGGACTTATCAGTTGTTATCAGCCTCTAGCTGATTACCATACTCACCGATTAGCCAAGTGGCCTGGTGAAGATGATAGGACACAGGAGTGGGAGAAAAAGAGGAAAGAAAAAGGTGGGGGTGGAGCTGGATGAGGAAAAATAGAAAGGTAAAGGAGGGAAAAAGAAGGTGTAAGAAAGGAAGAGGTGACAGTATATTAAGTAAAGCACAAGGAGAGGGAACCAGAGTGAGAAGAAATGACACCCAGTCTTTTAAATGCCCCCATTTTCCTGATTTTTTTTTTTTTTTTTTTTTGCCTTCTTAACCTCGCCCTCGCCAAAACACAAAGTCTCGCCCTCCTCCTCCTCCCATCACTTATCAGTCGCCAGACAGTTTAAAGTCTGTTCCGTTCCACTGCCCCTGTCTGTCTTGCTGCCTTTTTGTCACTGTCTGTGTATCCCATTCATTAATACACTTTGGCATAACCCTACCTTCTGAGGTGCCACTGATTTTCTCTATATGTTGGAAAGATCCTGGAATGAAAAAGATAGTGATGGAAGACACAGAGACAGCCCGTCATTCATGTGTGGCAGAGAGAGACACTAATTTTGTCATGTCCCAGTGTGTGTGCCGTCAGCCGGTGAATGTTATAGGGTTTGAAGCCAACCTTGTGCCAGAATAACCCAATAATACACCTTATGGCCACACGCCGCAGGCTATGTTTTGTCAGGTTAGACAGACGTTACAGCGAACCATCTGGAGCTGTTATGGATATGTTGCAGGCATTTGCTGCTACATGGCATTACAAAAATTCGCACGGGGTATGCACAAAAAAATTCCCCTGTTTATTTACGCGTTGCAGGGGGAAAATGCTAAAGCACAACTTCTCAGACATAAAAACCTCTAACACCCTTCACATTAGCATAAAATTCCTCTCAGTCAGATCTTTGGATGAGTTTGTTGGCAGCGAAAGTGCAATTCTCATCTGAGACCAAATGTCTCTGATACTATAAAAGGAAAACCTCCTCTTTTTTCCCCTATCTCTTTTTTCTCTCTGCCAAGAATTTCTCCATCATGCGTAATCATTTGAGGGAGACAGGGGTTATTTGTTACAACAATTTTCAAAGAACAGTTCTTGTAATTCAGTGATGATGTTTTTCTTCGACTGCCACCACGACGCCTGCTCTATAGCATGTTGTCAAAGCTAAATAATTCTTCATACGGTGTGGTTGTTAGCTAAATGCTTAAAAATGCAAATGGACTGTTGTGCCACTGCCAAGTGTGTTTTGAACCCATAGGGTACATCCTGGGTCCAGGTGGTCTAAACAGAGATTAGGTTGCAGCAGGGAGATGGTGTTGAATTCCCACTTAACCAACTTGGGTTTAGGAGTCATTAGGCCCACTCAGAGCCCGAAGTCGAGTCCAGTTACAGATAGAATAACACTAAACCATCTGCATAGTAGGGGGGGATGATTACATTTAGTGCGAGGTGTAACCATAAGCCTTGTGTTGATATGGGAAATGCCCTCAGGATGGAGAGTGGCCAAAACAGTGTGGATGGGTCTTTGTTGTTGTTAGTTTTAAGGAAGTGTATTTGACTGTTTTTCTGTGGTACAGTTTCATTAAATCTTGTTAGCTCTGGAGAATGCATGGATGATCACTGTAAATGCAGAAAACACGGCGTGTTCAGGCAGCTGGTCCAAAACGGTTTAATACAGTCTTGCTCAGAACAATGAACAAAATTGCTAATCAGAGTGTGAACTGCTTAAAAATTAAAATAAATTCAAGAAATACATGCCTTTATATTGTTTGAGAAAATTTAGCCAAGGGATGTCTTCTGCTCATCCTGTCATATTCCAACACCAGTCTCAGGATGGGTGGGTCATGAGTGACATGTCGAAAAATATTCAATTTAGAAATTCAGAAACCATCCAAACATAATTAGGTATTAAGAAACCCAAAAGAACAAACACGGTTTCATTTTTCTACCCAACTGACTGGAATGAGAAATGCATGCTGCATTTGCAACAGAACTAAATCTTCCAAACTTAACAATAAAATACATCTCTTATCGTTGCCTTCCACAAAAAAACAAAACAAAACATATGAGCGTTTTCCAATTTGACACCCCTATTTGCACAAAGATTGATTGTAATTGCCTTTCAAAATCGTAACAAATAACTGTTACCACAGTGGTTCATGAGAATGGCTGCATGTATTTATTTTCTGGAGCTTTCAACCATATCACTTTGTCAGCTGAAAGCCTTTTCTCATTGTCACAGAACTGTAGATGTTCAAGTCTGACATTACTCTGAACACTTTTAAGATTTCTGATCCACGTTGGCTTAAAAGTAAGTAAAAGCAATTAAGCAGAGATTAGAGACAGATTGTGATCTTGATTAGAAGCAAGGTCTCACACCGTGGTCTCTGTGTCAGAGTCAAAGACTTTGCTTGCAAAACCATCCACCTCAACTTCCCTGTGAAGAGGCTTTGTGGTTCTGTGATTTTGAGAAACAATGCTCTAATTTAAGGAGTCAGTCCATGATACAGGCTGAAAATTACCCAAACGCAGTTATTTATCATCATCCGACTGATACGTTGATGGCGGATGTGATTAGCCATTCACTCGGTCATACTGTAGGCTTATACTCGGCTGCCTGAAACCGTGAATACAGCTGCAGTCTTGATTGAGGCGAGTCGAATGATGGGTAAATTGCAGCACAGTGTGTCTCTCACTTAACTAACCAACCATGCTTCGGGATTAAGGTATTTTTCATAGGAGGAAGAGCTCTTCTCACCCGTTCACGGTTAGTAGAGTATGAAGTCGTTTTTCTTCTCCACCAAAGGGCAGACTGACGAAGCTTCATGTTATGAATAATGCTAATGGCTTAGGTGCTTCCAGTGAGCATAAACATACATCACTTTAAAATGAAAAAAGCCAAGGTTTGGTGGGAGGATGGAAAAAAATGTTAAGTTCACACTCAAGACCTAATTTTATGCAAAAAGCATCACATAAATCTTTTATTTTCCTGCTCCCCCAGCAAAATGTTTTCGCTTTCCAGGATTTAGCATGTTTTGCTAATTATGCCCCTGCATCCTGAGCCGGCTCTTTTTGCCCTTAACCAAATTTGTGCTCATGTGAATAACAGATTCTCACAGATTCACAGCAAGACGCAATCCAGTAGGGATTCCTCCTTTCTAAATTTAAGAGCTTTAATTTTAAGATCAAGAATCATTGAGGAAGTCAATCCGAAATTATTTTGAATCCAGTATCCAATCATTTTTTCTCTGTCAATCCCTGCCTTTGTTTAAAGAAAAGATTATGAATTTGGTCATGTTTTTCTGTTCCATAGTTATTAGTATACAAAGTGCTTCAAGCAGTGAGAGGCTATGCTAATTTCCTACTGATATATTCAGTCAACACCACTTGTTTATAAATCAAAATATAAATTAAACACTATTATCACTACTGCCAGATGAACCTCTAAAAATAATAATTATAAATCATAAACCATAGATTGTTCAGTGCTTACTTTATGATACTGCATGCAGTCATTTAGAAGAAGTAATTTGTTGTTTTTTGATAAATATCATAAATATAATTTTGGTTTGAAAATATATGATAATTTCAGAAAATGCTCTTTAAATAAGGCTTGTATTGTTCTATATTTTCCTCATTGTCAACAATCTCAATGAAAAGACCAAAAACAAAAAAAAAATCCATCTCCAAGTACTATTTCCACTCTCTTGGCAAACTGATTGCTATCAAAGGAAATCTTTGATAGGGGTCATATATAGTTTCGCTGTCATAAAAAGCTTAATTATGTCCTAAAACGGCAGGGCACTGCAGAGTTTGGCAAACGTGACTCAGACTAGAGAAAGTAATGCTTTTGTTGGGGACTATTTTCAGGTGGTGAATTAATACACATTTGGTGCCCAAGTGAATATTAACAGCAGCAGGACATTTCATGTGGGACTGGCTTAGAATACACTCCAGCGCTCACATTCATGGTCATGAAGGAATATGTCTGTGTAGCTCATTTGTGTGTATTTAATAGTTTTTGGACAACATTTAAGGTATTTAAGGTGTATAAAGCTTTAGATACTCAGATAACCTGTGAGTGGTATTAATCCATTGTTGATTTTAGACTATCACCAGACTTGTTCTGTGAGCTCAGTAAGTACAAGAATGTCTGACATGCTTGGATGGAGAATGTATGTTGTTCAGCTTTCCCATATACAACACATAACCTCTTTGTGAACCCAGCCGTCTGGATGAATTATGTGGGTCTAATCGGTGACCCCCAAGAGCCTAATTCAAACTCATTGCTAGTATGTGTCGAGGGGCTGGAGGAAGGGCCACTGTATTGTTCAGCCCAGCTCAGTGGCTGTTGTTTTAATGGCAGATGAGAGATTAATGGTGATCTAATGACTGCGGGGAGGACACAGCGCAACAATAGAGTCCCGGTACAGTGCAGGCCAAGTACATTAGTCAGTCAAGACAACTATCTGCATGGATGCACACACACATACACACAAAAACATTCTGCCCTAGACACACAAATACATTCATATGTACAGATGCACGCAGAGTGAAAATGAAAGTGAATTCTATTTGTCAGTAAAGAAGTTTTGCAGTCATCCAGAATCAGTGCACCCCTGTCTCATCACGAGCAAAACAAACTGTGCTAATTCTCAACCCACCAACCCCCCAATGTGACAAAAGAAGGCTAATTTATGCATTGGCGACATGTTGTGCGAGGAATAAGAGTGTGGCAGCGGGGCTGGATGCTCACTCGTGGATTGCGGTAATTGTGATTTGGTTGCTAGGATGTTGAGGGTAATGAATGTCTTGTTGATGCAGTTTGTCATAACCCGTGCCATTCGTGGCTGCTTGAGGACACAGAGCCTATTAGTTAAACACAGACACATTGGCCCTGCCATGATGTATGAGCCCACCAGGAAGAAGGCATTAGTCATTTTGTGAGAGAAAATGAAGAAAACTGCCTGGTTAGAGTAGGCACTGAATAAGATTGTGGATTAGACTAGGTAGTGTAGAGCATGCCTCTTGACTTTTGGCATGGGGTTTTTAGTCTTTCTATCTAACAGCGTACTGAGATTACAAATTGAAGGAAAGAATGTTTTAATTGGAGTTTTATCATCACTGGATTGCCTCAGTGATAATACAGTAGGAGGTTGTTTTTCCCTTGAAAATATCAGTAGCACATACGCTGCTGTTTTTGTGTAATGAAAAAAAGAAAATACTCACATACAAGAATACAAGACAAATCATGTTTCATTCCAAGGCTTTACCACTGGGAAGTATCTGTATTCATGAAGCCTAATTGAAAGGAAGCCCGCCTTGCATATAGAAGTGGTACAAAGAGCAGGAAATGAGATGGTTCTTAATGCGTTCACTGACAGATGATAACCTTTGATTTCCCCCCACTTACATCAGAAATGGCTGCTTGGAATGACAGTCACAAGTCAACAGTCTCTGATGTGTGTATGCGTGTTTCTAGCGCTGGTGGTGTTAACGCCAGGGTGGGGAAAGATAGACATGTGAAGAGCGAGAGGGGAGAAAACCCTTGAGACACGCAGAAAAACAGGTAGAAACAGAAAGTGATGTAGTGTCTGTTTTTAAAGTGCTTTGGCAATGAAGAGGGTCTTTTTTTTACCCACTGAATCGAAATGCAATAGGATGACTTACAGTGACAACGACAGACAAAAGGGGAAAGAAAAAACACCTAGACAGCAAGACAAAGAAAAGAAAACACTCCGCAGAGAAGAGAATGACAGAAATAAAAATACCAATAAGATCAGATCAAAAATAAAATGTTGAAAATAATGATACGCAGCTACAAAACATCAACAGAAAACATTTAGTTTTGTGGCTTGTTTTAACCAATGATGTCAAAAGCAGCATGATATACAGTGATGCATACGTAGTTTTCCACTTGTGATTATAATGGCAAACTGCTGGTAAATTGCACCTGACAATTAAAGCAGAAGATATCCATTATCATCTAAATTGATCGTGTTGACAGCTGCTGAGCAAATGTTGTCATTTAACAGACTGACAGGACAAGCTGCTGCCCCGCTCTGAATGTCCAGAGATCCAAATGAACGTAATTAAAATATTAACGTGATGTATTTACAGTGTAACTGAAGAGTTCCAGCTATTGTTTATCATCTCCTAGTATTAGCTGCTATCTATCTACAGCATACGAAGCTGGAAAAACAATATGTGCAATACTGCAATACTGTAGTAACATCAATACACCAAAATACACTTTACCCATAAATAGGGCATGATACTCTTACAGTTTGTGCAGACACACCCAAATGTTTGAAGATTGTCTGGAAGTGTTCTGGGAAGAGTAGAAGATTTTTTTTTGTTTCACGCAGGGAGGTAACAGCATATGATCAGCTGCAGAACAGCAGAGTCGATCATTCTGAAGGACACTTCAGCTTTTGCAGATGCTTCATTGTGAGGGGCTTGAATGCAGGATAACCAGTTGAAGGACAGTACACCAGTCTGTCGCTTTTAGCAAGTGTTATTGAACGGGGACATGTGGGAAGCACTGGCCTCTGCCATTGTTGCAAGATCATTCAAAGCTCACTACACTTTAGCTAAAAGTTCATACATTTTTAACTTTTAGCTTTCCCTCTGAAGCTTAGATCTAACAGCTTAAAGAAATCAGCACTGTGAAGAGCCATTCCTAGAGGAAACACAGTCTAATCTGCTGCACACAGATGCTGTGTGATGTAGAAGGGATTGACCTGAGCGGGCTACTTAACATCCGTCCCCGACAGCAGCTATTTAATCCACATTTCATGTTGTCATGCGGTCTTCCTCATGCAGAACTAATTGGTTGTTTTCGCCTGTTGTGCAGGAGCCCATGTCTGTGAAAAGCGGTGAAGGACACTCATTACAACTTGTACGCACACTCGCAGGCATGGACATAGATGCAATCACAGGTGCAGACGAGCACATAAACACACATAGTAAGAGCTGAACTCATTTCGGTGAATAAGGGTTCTAATAAGAGCATTGAGCGGGATCTCCTTGAATCCGTTGCACACACACACTCACACTCATAAACAGACTCATAAACACACGCATACGCACACCCTAAGCCACCACTGACACAGTGAACACAAACACACATCTCTTGCCCTCTCTCTCCCACAGTCTCCCCATCTGATTTGCATTTTGGTTAACACTCTAATTGCCTCTCATTAAATACCTTGTCACTTTGATTAATTGGTGCGATACAGAAATGTAAAACAGCAGAGCATTACAATGCATAGTGAACAGTCGCTGATTGGAAAAGACGAAGTCTGGCTAAAAATACAAGATAGAAGTGAAATCTCACCAACTCAACGTGCACTTTTAAAGTTGAGTCAGGGTTTTTCTAATTTGAGTAAAACGCCACATAGAATGATTTGCAGTTATCTGACAAATCTGGTTTCAATTCAGAATCAGTTCCAATTTTTTCCCTCCACAAACAGCTACTAAGGCGTCCATAAGGACCCAAAGGTGTCCTTGAGCTTACCCCCAGCTGCTCCACCAAAGCTGGTCACTTGCCAGCACTACAAGACTGTGGCTGCTCTGGTCAAGTACAAGAGCTCTGAAATAAATCACCAAGATAGGACTCCCATGCTCAGCAAATACTCTCAGGCTAAATATAGTTTAAAATGAATCATATCACAGCATAACAGCAGACATTTACTCCAGGCAGTCATCATACTCAAGCTTGAAATTGGCTATTATTATAGTAAATTATATATCATAGCCACTGTCAGCCACATCTTAAAGATATGGGATTCTCTTTTGAAATGGCAGATATAATTGTACAGTAAGAGAGAATTAATGTGAGAGTTGGACTTTTTTTCAGCTAACTCCAGAGCATTTGGTATTTAGAAAAGTCACAAGGAAACAAAACTTCGCCTAAGTTTCTTCAGATTTACCATTTTGAAAAAGCAGCTTGTTATCTTACAAAACCATAATGTGCATAAGTTCTCCAACTTTAAGAGAAATTTCTCCACTGTAACCTGGAGAACATAGCTGACGGTGATGCTGACATTGCACTCCACCTTTGTTGAGCAGGGTCAGGAGATGCAAACCGCAGAAAGCTTTCCAAATAAGTTTTTCTCTGAGCACAACCAAAAGTAAACAGAAATTAGCCCTTGGATTAGCGACTGTAGCAAACCACATAGAGAACTACTTGTGAGACAGCTTGCTAAGCAGACTTAGCTACATTAATTTGCCTCTAAACCATAACTGCTCAATTTCATTAAATACTATTAAATAGAACTTTAACTGATATTATTGTAAAATGTTTTGGAAACAGACTTTGAAAACAAAGAATGAAAAAAAAATGTTTATTTCAGGCCCATCCATTCAATTTGGCTAGTTTTCCCAGGTTGCTTGTCACGCATGCATCAATAGCATCATGGTATTCTTATCCCACGCAAGGCAAGGGTCAATGTGATTCAGCTGACCGAGCACGGCCCACCAGTTGCACAGCCTGCCACTCAAATTTATGAAACCATCATCTCCTTTGCCTCCGCTGCACTAGGGTGATATTGCGTGTCACAGACTTTTATTATTGAAATGAGACATTTATGACAGTAAGCCCTCGCCACATGAGAGTGGCCTCCTGAATCATCTCAATACAGCTAAAGGAGGAAGAGAAATGAGATTTGGCAGATTATTGGAGCATGCCACCTGCGCTTTCTCACTCATCACAATATGCCAATTTCCATGAATGTAAAAAACAATCATGCTTGTATTGAGCCTAAATTCAGAAAAATCATGATCTGGTTGATAGCGGAAGACAGGTTGCTGGTTGTGTTGAGAGCCATGTCTCCTCAGGGGCGGACGAGGTCGGTGTTGAATAGGAAGGGGCTCTCTTTCCATGGCAGCTTATTATTCTGTGGTATATTGTGAGCCTATTCAGTGTGAGATACTGGCATTATTCAGTCAAACATGGTTAATGGAAACAACCGCATTGTAGAGCTGTTTTAAGTCTGTGGGGAGCTGATGATGTAATGTGTAAGCTGTGTGTGAGTGTGTGTGTGTACGTGTGTGTACATATGCTTTGTGTATATATGTGTATGTGCTTCCATTTGCTCACAATGACACCATATCTGTCAGATTTAGCTCTGAGGTTGAGTGGTTTCCATCACACTCTTATCTCTGAGCAGCAAACACACCCATTCACCCCATGTACAGCCATACACACACACACACACACACACTCTCTCACACAAACACACATCGAAACAAACACTTACTCTAATCTCTGGGCTTTCCTTATCAGTCCTGTTTGTATTCAAAAGCGGAAACAACATTTAGCCATCTTAGTGGCCAACTGATAAAACCCTGCGACACATTTAAAGGTTGACATGAGGGTCCTATTGAGAATATTGAAATCCTCAGGTCTGGCACTTATTGGCTTTCACTGAGCTACTTTCATCCCCCTCTCAACACATGTAACAGCCCTTTCCACACCATGGTCCACTACTAACCCCTCATAATCAGTGATGTGTGTAATTGGTGAAGCACAGGGAGTTAAATGTTACATTAATAGCTGGTAACTGAGACTTGTTGTTTCCTATTCATGGCCTTAAAAGTTTGTGGAGAGTCATGTCAAGTGAAACATCAAGGCATATTCAACAGTCCACAGGACGTTTCTGAGCACAAGAGGTCCAAGTGGACAGAGGAGACATTTGATTAATTGAGGTTGTACTCAAGAACATTATTCTGTCATACAAAGCCAAAGTGCAGTAACTACCTATTTGGGAAAAACTGAGTCCAGAATTGGACACTTTGACATTTGTTTTACAAAAATACCAAAATAGAGATAAATACCAGTCAAAACAGAGTTATTGCACTCTGGTGTCAAACATCTAATGGCTACATAACAATGTCCCAATAACAAGCAAATGACATTTTCACAAAAGGCTGTAGATCAGTGACACACAAAGCAGAAACACACATAAAATACAGTGTTCAGTCCTCCCAAACTGTAGTACACCACTTTGAACCTTGACCTTTAGGAAGGAGCGTTTGGACAGACAAGAAGCTTTGGTTTAGGGCAACTGGGAACCATTTTTATTGGCAATGGTAACCTTTAACTTGAGAGGTATATGAAGGCTGCGCTAGATTGTTGGTTCATTACAGCTGTCCCTACAGACCGCTATGACCTCAGACTATATTTAGTGTTCTTGCGGAGTTTTCAAGGGTTATATCAGATGATCTAGAGAGTTGATATTGTCTTGCTGTCAGCTTGCTCACAGGATTGCAGCTGAGTGATGAGAAAGGGAACTAGTAATAAAAATGGAATTACTGTTAGATATTGATGGAATCTGCCCAACTAAATGGCTCTGTACCGACAGCGACACTTGCATGTATAGCTCCTGTGAATGCTTACACACACATACAGCTGGATAGGAAGACCCACGCTGTGACTAAATTAAATTGCAATCCTTATTGGGAAACAAACTTTATAAGAGTAAACAACAATATAACAAAAATGGGAAATCACAAAGAATAAAGATTATACACAGACCAAAAAAATAAGGATATTTCAATGAAATGTATGGAAACTTTGATTATGGATCACCCTGACCCTTAAGGTTTAATATAGACTGTGTGATAAAAACAGAAAATAGAATGACCAATATAACACAGAAATATGGGACATAAAGAACAGAAATACATAAATGATCATGACCCTAAATCTTCTGCACAGTCAATGTCTCAATTGTCTCAGAGCTTTAAAACCCTCCTCTAACTTGTCTGCTCCTTTTTATCTTCTCATTTGTGGTTTAATTATCCCTAATGCTTCGTAAATTCACTGTAGACGATGTACAGAATGTATGATGCACACAAACACATGAAACCTGTGCATTCTGAGCCATTATCCCCAGTCTTTCTCACATCTGCTGGCTATTAATCAGCCCCCAGTTAGCTCATCAACAGGCAGATTGAATAGAGGAACAACAGCAGGTAAACACGCTGGCAGCTGTACCCGCACAATCACTTCCTGCCTTCCAGAGCTTCCCTCTGATTGGAGATTAATGTGTCCATCTGGACCTCATTACAACTTAAAAATGTTGTCGCACTTTCTCTACACTTTTTCAAAGATGCACAAACAGGACAGCAAATGGATTTAATGTGTGCAGGAGGTGAACTGTTGTGTGGCAGAAGCGTGACAAGAAAGGTCAAGTTTGATGCAGCAATCCATTAATTTCCATCATAGCTGCAGATGGCAGTATAGGGTGGATGGGCCGCAAAAGTTTTTGCAGCACCTTCTGAATTGACACTCTCAGACACCCAAAATCAATCCAATTAATCAGTTTTGGAGTATGACAGACTGAAAATGAACTTCAGCAAATGTGTTGGCGCAGGGAGGACTTGTAATTGGGTCAAGAAAAAAGTGACAGGGTACCAGGGAATGAGCAAATGCACAGGTGTATGAGTGTGTTTTCAGGCTGCCAGCTGTCAGTATGTCATCTTACACACCTTCACTGATTCTCTTGTGGCACAACCTTTTCTAAACTTGTAAATGAAGTAGGTGCTGCTTGTAAAAACTGATGTTCCCAGCGGAGCAAGGTCCACCTCCCGCTGCTCGTCCCTACTTTGCTTCTCATTTGCCTAAATCAGTATTATTATTCTATGTCTAATGGGCTTAATGGTTAGAATGCAATGACAATAATGCATCTGGGTTAGACTGATTTGAAAAAGAATATTGGAACAAAACTGAGTAAGATTAACTGAGCCCATTAAAACATGCTTTTGGGAATTCTGCTCTCCTTCAGCAAAGGCAGTACATTATACAGCTTTCGTAAATTTGGCAGTAGCCTAAATGTTATAGAAGCACATTTGTGAATAGCTGGTCAGCAGTTAAAATGTCTGAACCTGCTGGGAAAGTGTACTGTGTAAGTTAAAAAGAAAGGGAGAATGTGTAATGTGCCCACTCAATCAAAAATTAGTGCCAAAGTTCAGTTGAGAAAAAAAAAAAGCACTTAACTTGTAGTTGCTTCACTGGAAGCTATTCAGCACCTAACTATAGTGACATGGAAAGGTACTGTGTGAATGTGAAACAGATTTTTTTCTAAAAGAAGCATGCATATCTGCCTGGATATATGACTATGATAAACCTGGTGATATACCTTTTCACTGATTTATCTCTGCTTTTAAGAGACAGTATATATTATAATTATTGCCATTGCCACAAGGAAATTCAGAAGTTGGAAAAGAGTATGATTTGCATCCCTCAACCACAGCTTACAACATCAAACAGACAGCATGGGGTCTTCTTGTGATTAGTGAGGTTATTTCCCAGTGAAGCTCAAAATTTCACAGTCAAGCGACTCTTTGCTCTCCGTTTCCCCAGGTGAACGGGCGCGACTTCTCCAAGGTCGACCATGACGAGGCAGTGGTGGAGGCCATCAGGCGAGACCCCATTGTTGTCCAGGTTCTGAGGCGAACCCCCACCAGAGCCACTGCAGCTGTCGCGAACAACCACAGCGGCACGCCACAGGATGTGTGCGTCGTCGACGTTTGCACGCAAACAGACATCACCTTTGAGCACATCATGGCACTGGCCAAGCTTCGGCCTGCTACCCCACCCGTCCCTGACATCTGTCCCTTCCTTTTGTCTGACAGGTGAGAGCAAACACTTAATGTACAATTGTAGCCACTGCACAGAGTTTTAGCCTTTCACCTACCTACTGAAAGGTAACTGGGTGTTAACGGGTACACACTGAAATGACATGGGCAGGTTGTACGTTGTAGTTGTATCACAGTGTGGAAACCCCCAGCAGAGCTAAGTACTCTGTCCTAGTGATATCATTATGCAGAGCCAAAGTCGCATGCAGTAATTGCTTCTGTGTGCTACATCCATTTTCTTTAATGGGAGCTTTTGCTGGGCGATTAAAAGCCAATGGACTGATAGAGCTGGCATTCTGGCGCTACATCCATTCTGTGGCTATTTATAGGGCTTTGCTGGGCAGCAAATGAAATCAATTTGTCCTATAAAACTACAAATCTGCCAGTGTTGGTCAGTGATTATGGAGAGGCAGTTATCATGGCGACAGTTTACAGAGGTCATGGCTTTTATGGCGGGAATGGTTGATGTCTGCATTGCTTGTGAAGAGTTTTGTTGCAGAATGAGATAAACATTATTTAGAAATAAATCACATGCATGTGTAAAACACCCATGGGGGGTCTAGGACATTTTAAATAACAACTTGGAATCTCTAAAAACAAATGCAAATTGGGGTGTCTCAAGAATTAAGCAAATAATGTTCTTTTTATGAGAACTGTAAAGCCATGAACAAGCTGTATATTGGTGATGCAGATATCTGAAAGCCTCATTTATGTCTTTCAAGTCAAATAAACAAAAACAAATCCATATGCAAAATGTCAGTCCTCGTGTATCCAATGCGAAAAGTTCTTAAAGAGGGATTATATCGCCTACACAAATAAAAGAAAGTGCAGCTACCCTTAAGTCCCAGTATATGTCGGAAGATTAAAAATAATCACACTGAACATATTCACTGTATATTCACCAGGATGTTAATTGTATGGTGTTGTTCATCTGCTCGGAACGTATGGCTGATGCAACCCTCACTCCATTTTATATTGCACTGGACCCCATGAATATTACAGGGTATTTCATACACTGGACACAGGCCTATGACAACATGCAGCAATAATCCTTAATGTAACTGACTTTTCCTCTGTTTTCTCTCTAGCTGTCATTCCATCCAGACCATGGAACATGAGTTTTATGAATGTCCAGAGTACCTGTCCAACACCCCAGCAGAGTTGGAGAGGACTGAAGAGTATGAATATGAGGTACGCTTTTGCATCAGTCTGACTTTTTGCTTCTACTGACACAGTACAATATATATTTAGGGGCCTTAAATATAAGTATAAAAATATAGGAAGATACCCATCGTGTTATTTCATAAATTGTAAAATCAATCTTCCACTGCATGGTAGCTTAATAGTGACATGCAAAACTGTTCAGTTTTCTTGTGAAGGATCAAGCTGTTACAAGGCTGGATCAAACTCATAGGAGGCCCAGGATAGACATGGCACAACAATTGACTGGCAACAGAATGCTCATTGGATTGTTTGTGGGTTTTCAAGCTTTTGTAACCAAACTGTAAAGGCTTTTTTTTTTTTTTTTATTACAGTGATGCTGTGGGATATGAGACCACCTTTGTGTCGGCAATACAAATTCCCAAAAGATAATCCAGGGCTAGGCCTGATGTATGATGCTGAAAAGTCCCATAACAATACAAGAAAAATTGCCTACCACAAAAAAAATACAAGAAAATTGGCTGCCCTTTGTCAAAGCAGCATAGTCTCTGTAGATTGTGTTGTGTAGTATAGCACAGTCCCTGGGTTTAAGGATGGAAGGTCACTCTTTATGTAATGGTTCCAAAAGAAATGCCTCTTAACAGTGTGCTTCACTCACAAGGCAGTTTGTTCCCCTTTCATCATGAACTGTCCTTCACAGATATTTGTGTTCCTTCCACAACCACTTCGAGCTGAACAAAAATTGTTTACATGTTATGTGGCAAATAACAAGTACTCACTATATGGGTGGAAAAACTAGTCACAAACAATAGATGACAGTGATTATGATTATGATTATGATGATGATGATATCAGAATGGCTTTGCTGGGAATCCTCAGCAGGTTTAGATTTGTTAAAGTCATATAAAGTTCATATAAAACAGGACAAAACTGTTCATATATATATTTGTTTATCTCTAAAATCCTGTGATCAGAAGAGTGCTTTCTGTTACGTGCCTTACAGTCAATGATGTGCAACCACAAGTGTCTCCAGTATAACAGATGCATCATGCAACTCAGACAGTGGACCTCGAGTTCGTGCTAGGTGACAATGATGGGTGACGTTTGCTACTGTCAGTGGTCGGACCTGGTTTAATAGACACTCCCTGGTTCAGTGAACTGCACTGTGGGTCATTAGGATTCCTCTGCTGCCAGCTGTGGCCTTACCTCGTCTGGAGTCTCCTGTGTGGGGGGGTGGGGGCTTGCGTACGGTAATAGCAGTAGTATCTGAACAAGGTCGGTGTTACAACATGGACACACACACACACACACACACAGTTTAAAAAAACTCCCACCCCCACCTGCCAGGCGTACACACACCAAATCAGCCGTCTTCACTTACCTCTGTTCATCCATGTGTATCTAACTGAAACATGAATGGCTTTCCTCTTGGATGAAACAGAATAGGGCTGCCATTCCCAGGAACATTACTTCTGACTGACAGGTTTAGCTTCACTTCAGACTGATTGTCCACATGGGTACTCCTGCTGTCATAATACTCCTGTTACTTCTGCCAAATCTACCGTGCTGTAATACTGCCAAGTAGCAGCCCATGTAGAAACTGAGTGTCAGAGCAGCCAGTTTTATATACGGATCCTTTGTTTGTTACAGTAAACAATGCCAAAAAATGACTAAAAATATTGTTATGAAATGGGAGTTAGAAAATATTTTCAACTGTTTCTACCCCTTTTGGATATTTACTACCCACATCTACTTTCCAGGCAAAGTAACACTGAATAATAGCAGGTTTTAATGAAAGCTCTGTTTGGTCACCAGGTTATGCTGAACAAGATAATGAAGTGGCAGCAGCCTGCCATACAGCAGCCAGTTTGCCAAATTGGTCAAAATAAACATGTCTTAATTATGGATCATCAGCGGGTGCCAGACTTCAAATGCTGGACTTTTTTTTCTGTTTTTAATCCCCAAAAGAAAAAAAAATGGTATGCAAAAGATGGTACAAGAACAAAGAGCCTTACAGAGTTATTTGTCTGTACAAGTATAAAATGAGATGAAGTAGAACTTTATCACTGATTGTAAGTGCCTCTGCCATTAAAAGGGGAACTCCCATGAGAACCTGTAACCATATGACCATAACATAACCATAGAGTTTAAAAAGTAAAAAAAAAAGAAAGAAAACAGCACAGTATCAATGGGGAAACCTCTCACTTGAAATATTTTTCAGTCTTTTTCCAACTGACTGAACTGTCATGACTGGCTATAAAATAGTGACAGATGTGAAGAGAGGATGTCGTCATCTGCAATATGGAAGCTATGAACTAATCAACATTAGGTTCAGCAATAATTTCTCGTGAATGAAACATGAAATAACAGTTAAGTGCATATTAGAGTGAAATGTTGCTAACAGATGTTTGATGCGGCTGTTAAAGACAGGAAGCCACCTACTGTCAATATGTCTATATTCCTCATATATGTTAGTAACGTGGTAAATGTGGACTTTTCAATTTAATATTGGTTAGCACCTTCTGTAAATTAAAAATTGTCACAATGAATTATAAGTCATGTGAAATTAGTGTAGACGTCACCGCTGTGTCATAATGTAAACTCCACAGTGACACAGATTATGACCCAATCATCACTAATTGAGCCTTTCCACAGTTTTAGCACCCACAGCCCCACCCATTTGGAGAGCTTTCAGTAGTTAGCTTCACACCACGATAACTGACTCCAGTAAGCCACTAAAACACAGCATACCACCCAATGTGTGCTGACATTAAGGCATTAGTGCTGTCTGATCTCACTGCTGCTGTTATTTCACTGTCGGGGTTTGTACAAATCAGCCAGTGGAGGAGTGTGGGTAGTCAAGACCAGTGCACTGTGTTACAATATTATAAACTCCTAACACACCCCAACCTTTGAAGGTCAGGGCTGTCTGCACAGGGGGTTAAATGCCACAGAAATTAATTACTTCCCCTGTCAATCTCTGCTATCGTGGTTTCCCATGACAGGGAAAAAAAGGAGGTTGGGGCTTAATTCCCCCCCCCCCCCCCCCAACATCACCCCCCCCCCCTTTTTTTTTTTTTTTTACCCCACGCTGTATCCCACACCCCACCGTTCACAACTTCACAGCGCTGAAATGAATTTGGCAGCATGGGGTTAAAAAAGATTACCCCCGGAGTTATCTTTATGTGATTACCTTTATACACAGCAGAGATCAAAAGAAGCCAGTTGCACTTTGGGGTAAATTTAAAGAAATTTCCTGTGGGAGGGGAACAGTTAATGAAATACCATCACTATAGCCATCAAAGGCCTGCCCTCTGTGTTGTCACATGCTGGGTTCAGTGTGATACTGACAGGCTTTTATTTCTTTGACGTACAGAGCACATGGTGCGGCTATGCTTTTGTGTGTGTTTGTGTGTCTATATTTTGTTTACCTTGCATTGCAGTGCACTGTTACATTGCAGGTTATAAAAGCCAATGAAGCGTACTCTCTCTACATCATTTACTTTACCTTGCGCTGTGTTGTCCTCTGTTCTGAGAGCGCGCATTCATTCTGCTCGCTTGAGTTGAAATGTGGTGAATGCTGTGGCTCAGTCTGGGTGAAGATAGAGTAGAGCAGCAGAGTGTGTGTCTGTCTGGAAGTGAATGCTTCCTCAGAGTGTAGAGCTTGTTGTGCTGCCCCTAAGTGATAAGAAAAAACAGTTAATGCTGTTTTAATGCCTTTTCTCTCACAAAAGTGTTACTAAAAGCAGCAACATGATAAAAACAA
Source organism: Toxotes jaculatrix (assembly GCF_017976425.1). NCBI lineage: Eukaryota > Metazoa > Chordata > Actinopteri > Toxotidae > Toxotes > Toxotes jaculatrix. Next base: position 9,499,157 of record NC_054415.1, on the reverse strand, counting down.
TAATACTGCTCTAATTAGATTTTTAATCAACACAAAGTAGGAACGTTTATTTTGAATGTATCTGCTAAAAAGTTCTTTTCCTTTCTTCTCCAGTATCCGCTCTTAGCAAGTATAGCTCGATAAACAAACTTTTATAATTGCATTTGTTGGTCAGACATGTAGTTGTTATGTCAAGGTAAGGGTTAGGGGCTTGGGAATGCATTATGCAACAGTCCTCATAAGTATACAACTGCAAACGTGTGTGTGTGTGTACGTGTAAAAAAAAGAGGTCGTCTGCATATTGTACATCAGTAGAAAAATAACATAGATCCTCTTTGCCTAAAGCAATTTCACCCACTTATGACTCAGGGGCAACACAACACTCCCAAAGTGATTAGTAACGGTAATGTCGAGTATAAAAATTAAGGTGGACCTGGTCTCTTATGGCTCGTATCATTTCATCTGCCATACAGAAATGAACTCCATACTTCAAATGATATGGTTTTGGAATCCAACCAATCCACTGGGAAAAACGGAGGCTCATAACAGGCGTAACATTATTGGTTTGTGTGTCCGTAACAGGAGGTGGAGCTGTGTAGGCAGAACAGCCAGGAGAAGCTTGGCCTGACGCTGTGCTACAGGACCGATGATGAGGAGGACACGGGCATCTATGTCAGCCAGGTGGGCACTGAGAAAATAATTGCACCTTGTCAGCACATTTAAATGTTTTCTTTTAAGAAACCGATGTTAATTAGTTCCTCCTGTCACATAATCACCGTTCTGTAAAATAAAATGCTATGGCCTCGAGAAGCCCTGAAGTATAAACAAGCTCTCCCCGATTAAGTCTGATAGAGCTCACGATCAGTTTCCTTTGGAGCAGGAAGTTATTAAAAGATGGCATGAAATCCCATTTGAATTCCAATCTTTACAAACTGAAGTGGAGAGCAAGTCGAGCTGAATTAGGGAGGAAGGAGAGGAAAATGTTTGCCAGCCAAACATCAAATGAGAACGAGCCACGCATGGCCAAGGAGGAAGTCGGGTTTGAAATGTGATTCCCGTCCTGCCATTCTCATTCCTCCTCCTTTAACGTGTTTTAATTGAAGGTTTTAATTAGCTTTGAGTGACAACCTTCTCTCCCCACCCCCCACCCCCCCACCACAGTTTGTTAAATGACACACTCTCCCATTTAGTGTACCCCCTCTGAATACCAAACACACAGCGAACGCACTGCAGTGAGATTCTTTTTAAAATTCAAAGAATTTGTGGCTTGGAAGTACTTCCTCTTGCAAAATTTTTGATAAAGTGAAAACAATTTATTGCACTTTTTCAGACAATACTGAATGAATGGTGGAATTATGAAGGCTTAAAGCACTACAAACTGAATTAGAAAAATGTTTAGTCTGACTGCAGGTGCAGTTTCAATCCCATTACCAACACAAAGGCGAGGGCGTGAAAAGTAAGAGCTGCAATGAGGATTAGTATGCAGCCATAATGATATAAATGACTGAATTGCCCAGACCTACAGGGTATTTGGCTCCTTTTAAACCTTTATAAAAAAATGACTTGTTTATAAATCTGTGAAATCTGCAAGCGATTCCTCTGGTTTCTCACCTGTTCTTCTTGAACCATACGAAGACTCTGAATGCAAAAGCACAAACAACACCAGCACCTTCTGAACCTCAGCAGGCTGTGAAAGTAGTCTCCCTCCGAGAGAGGACTTCTATTTTTGTAGTTTACTGTTTGATAAAAGGATAAAAATGCTAATTTCCCTCATTAAAATGTATGTATGGATGGTATTGGCTGCGACTTCGGGAAGTGTGTGTTTTATTTTTTCTCCTTTTCCACTACGCCCCCCCCCCTACGTTGGTGTCTCTCTTGATCCTCAGCGAATAAACAACAAAGTTTTGGCTTGTATAGTTGTTGTGGCTTACATGCATATGCACTGGGATGCACTTTTTAACATATGAGGTGTTGATTCATTCAACTACAACCGAATCATGTCTGCATCATCAACACTTGTGCCTTTTTGTGTTTTTCACTCATGCTTCCTATATGACAAACATGCTCTTTCATATAATGTCAAGGACTTGCATGTTACCTCAGTCAGTGTCAGTCACCAGCTACTAAACTCAGGATAAATGAGGAGCATTGGTACGCGTCAGCGCCGCCAAACAAACAACCTGTATCACATGAAAAATGCGAGGTTGTCAGTGAGAAAATAAGTGTCTTCTCTTTGTAAAACAAAAAATAAAAAGACTGTTTTTTTTCAGTGAGAGAGTGGTACATCAGTGGTCTTGTTTGGAGAATGCAGAGCTACACAATGACCAGGTGCCAACATCGATTTCCATGTTCTTTTGTGCAGGTGGAGCCAAACAGTATAGCAGCGAGAGATGGGCGCATCAAGGAAGGAGATCGTATTTTACAGGTGTGTAGTTTCATCTCGGTGACCAAAGTAAATTCACACCACGTTAAATAATGAACTCACATGGATTCTAACATCTAGCAGCTAAGGCTAATGCTAACCTGGCTCTTAACCAACAGCTGGAATAAATTAACAGATAAAGACTTTCAGAACTTACTTGGCAGTCCGTTGATTTTTCTCTAAGCCCTCTCCTTCTTTATTTTGTTTGTAAATTACAGAGGGATTCCCACAGATGGTGACAATATGTTTGTCCTCTATTTCCGATTGTAACGTCAGGGGAATCTCAACACTGATCGGCTTTTGAAACACAGCGTTTCACAATGTCTTCTCTCCAGCTGAAATATTTTCAGCTCTTGCAGATGCGTATTCACGTCCACTCGTTTCTCTTTGTGACTTTGTATGTAATCACACAGTGGGAAAAATTTGCTTTGTGTTTGGTGTGAACACACCTTTAGCGTTCTCCACATCGCTGACAGAATGTTATCTTTGATATCAGCCTTTTATTACCAGAACAAACAAACCAAAAAAATAGAAAAAAGCGAGAAATTCCTGCCTTTTTTTTTCTGTGTGGAAAAAAAACGTGCCCATGTAGATCCTCCAAGCTGCTTTCTAGAGAACATTCTCTTTGAGAATATCCAAGTTAGAATAGCCTTTATTGTCATTGAACAATGTCCAATGAAATTACAGGTTGCTGCTGTCTCCAGTCCAGGCAAGCATATGTATATTTAATCACCTCGTTTTACCAGGGAAATTAAAGTTCTTAGTCGCAGTTATAGCCAGCACTACATCATCTCCAGCGGTGCTCTCTGTCTCCGTCTTGCTCTGTCTCATTATGAAACAGAGGCTGAGGTCAGAGATTATGGATAGCTCTTTTTCTAACAAACAGAACTCTTTTACATGTTTTAGCTGTAACACTGCCTACATTATAAAGATCAGAAAACTGGCTGTGCATAGAAGGTTATGGTAGAGGAGACAAGAAGGTGTGGCACCAAGAAATACTGCTTTCTTACGTACACATATTTTTAGTCTATTTTAGTATTTTTTAGTCTATTACAGATACTCCACAACATAGTTTCAGTGTCCATTGTTTTCCCACTGGAACACTGGATTAACAAAGGGTTAAAGTTTGCATGCTTGACTCCAAGCTTACCAACACACCAGGTGTGTGCAATCAAGGTGAACAGTCCCTCATTAAGACTCAGTGAAGAATTTTCTTTTCCTTGGTTTTTATATCTTCTACACAGAATCTAATATGAAAATAACTCATCTTTGTGAGAGTAGTTTTAGTAGTAGTTTAGTAGTTTTATATTATTTCATTATTTCCTATGACCAATGTTTAAGATATTCATGTTATCTAGCCCATTAAAATGTTTGTTGATTTGTTGTTTTTACAGATTGATGTGTCTATACACAGAAGGATACATACATATGTGGAAACACGTGTGCATGTATACACATCTTTGGTCTGTATTTTTATTCAGATAACCATATAAACCTGCCCTCACTCAGCTAATTAATGAGCTGACTGAAAACACCTTGTGCCTCTTACTCCCTTCATCCTGATTGGCTGAAAGCCTATTTAAGCCTCTAGAGCCACACTGTCTGTAAGCTGCACCAGAACAGTCTCTCTCAGTCCTTTGTTAACATGGAAGCATTGTTTTCCTCCCTATAACTTAACACTTCTAGCCCTAAGAATTGATTGGGAACAAATTCTAATCAAAAATGAAAATAATATAGTGTGAGCATGACATGCACACAAAAAGTTCACTTCTTACTTTTGTTAGTTCATATAAATTATATTATCTGAGATATTAACAAAATGTAAGCATGTTGGATCATAAAAAAATACACAACTGAAACATAGTTTCAAGTACTCACTAAGCGACACCTCAACTTGCTTCCAGACTGAACAACAGTGTACCAACATTACCTCTCCAACCATATATTGTATATAGCACTTTGAGAACCTCCATTCTCTCAAAGTAGTGTTTCTGTTTCCCTAGTAGTGTAAATGATTGTGGGGAGCAAGGCCTGCTGTACTCCTGGCCCTATTATCTTCCTCTGACAGCCCCATTACTCTAGTGAGGAAAAGATGAACGCCACCTGTCAAAGAACAGTTAATTGTGTGTCTGGATGTGTGGTGAGAGCAGATTCTTGTGAGGTTGGACTATACGCACACGCAATTGACTCCCCTCGCCGAGCATGCAGCCTACCTATTCCTTTCCTACGTGTGCTTAGAGTTGGAAAAAGTGATGGGAGAAAGGAGGTATGAGAGACAGAAGAGCAGACCAGGGAAGACATGGAGAGGAAAAGTGTGAAAAACAAACAAACTGAGGGAAAAATTTGTCAGAAAAAGAGAGACAGGAAAGAGAAAAGGTGCCTTGCAAAAATAGGAACAACGATTAGTTGTACTATGCTCATCTTTTCATTCATGTCAGTTACATGGATGATAAAATAACAGACTGTCCTCTCTTGAGAACGCAGTTGGGACTCTCTGCAAGTTCTTTCTTCTTAACTTGACCATCTATACTTGTCTTTGATGTGCAGATAAATGGCTGTGAGGTGCAAGACAGAGAGAAAGCTGTTGCCTTGTTGTCAAGTGAAGAGGCAAGGAGCATTATACTACTGGTGACAAGACCAGAAATCCAAGTAAGCACACAAGCACGCCTACACAGGCTATCTGCCCTCTCTTGACAACCTATGTCATGTCAAGTAACAACAGCTGCCTGCTAAGTGCCTCTTGCTTTCTTCCCAACTGTCAGTGTGATTGTCTGGAGTTGCTGCACACATTCATATACAGAGAGAGAGACAGGTTTCTGACAAAATGTTGTGATTTCAGCTGGAGGAGGAGGTATGGCTGGATGATGAGCAACAGGAGCTCGTGGAAGAGCTGAAGATGGAGATTCTGGAGGAGAGGAAAAAACAGAGGGAACATAACTTTGATAGGGGTGATGAGGTGAGCTAAAAATGTCTAAAAAGAGGCTTTGAGACAACACAAGAAACTTTCTACAATATCTTTGCAATATCACAATCTGCAACTATTGTACGGTTAAGGCTACAAAAAGATTGTAGCTTTGGCAAGTAAAATATGCTTAAGGTTTCGTTCGGGTTAGGCAACCAAAGGACTTGGTTAACGTTATGGTTATGGTAAAAATCTATGACTACATTTAATTCTTGCATTGGCCATGAATGCTGGAATTGGACATACATTTTGAGGTGCAGAACTGTCCGGCATGGACAATTTTTTATTATTTTTTTTTTTTTGCTGGTCTTTGTATGGAATAATGTATGGAATAAAGTGAATATATCTGTTTTTATCTTTCTTCATAATCCAGCATCAAGCTGAAGAAGAGATGACAACAGACACTGCTACCTGTTCCTCCAATAATCAAGACAGTGGGTTTGGACGCAGTACAGACAGTCCAGAGCACCAACCCCTACTAGCCAAACTTCACAGGAGGAGTCCAGCCCACTGCCTTAGAGACCGATGGCGGGCGGAGCATCCACACACAAGACGAGGGACCGTAGTGCCACAGGACACCCAGAGTCAAAGGACGGTGTCCAAAGGTCATGAAGGGGTGGTCAGTATTCGCAATGGTGGTGGTGGGATCCTAGGTTTAGAGAATCGCTTCCAGCAACTTCTGGAGCTCAAGTGTCAAATCCGAAATGGAGGGGAGTGTGGAGTGTACTCCATTCGACACAGCATAGAGTGTAGCCTCACTGAGCAGGGAGGAGGGGATGGAGATGGCGTGGATAGTGTAGGAGGAGGTGGAGGGGTGGAGCAAGAGTTGAGGATGCTCAATGAGGAACTGCGCAGCATTGAGCTGGAGTGTCAGAGCATCATGCAGGCCCATCAGCTCCGCCAGGCCCACCAGCTGGACCCATCACAGCCTGCACCTTGCTCACCAGGACGAAGCCCCAAAGATGGACACAAGCGGCACGGCAGGCTGGCCGACATCCACGAACACCCAGAGCGGTCGGACAGTGATAAGGTCAGAGAGAAGGACAGCTCCAGTGCCTACAACACAGCGGAGAGTGCACGGTCGACGCCACTTGGTATGGAGAGATCTCCTGACCACTCTCTGCAGAGACACATCAGCATTACCAACCAGAAAAACCTCAGACTGGCCACTTCCACACCCTCCAGTCCCATCCCTATCCCCAAACCCCAGGGTACACCCACTCGAAGTAGACCAGCAGACCCAGGTCCCGTAATTTCCAGCAGCCCAGACCAGAGCAATCCCTCCAGGTCTGAGTCAGACCCTGCCCTGCCTGCAGACGATGAGAGGTGTGAGAAGAAAGGGAGGGGCAGAGATTCCAGGAGAGGGCTTCCCTATGGTTGTTCATATCAAACAACCCCCTATCAAGGCCAGGGAGGATCCAGGCAGCTTCAGGTATGTATCATCAAGAAGAGACATCTCAACCAAACATTTTTTTGCCAATGAGTAAGGCTCTTCTGATTACAGTTGGTCTAATAGTGTTCTCCATGTTGCAGAGCTACATGCAGCTGCTACAACAGCATTCATCCCTGGAGTATTCCCAGAGTCAGCTGAGTCTGCTCAGTGTCTGTCGAGATCCCGTGCACCGGAACGGACGCCCTGGGGAACCCCGTCTAGAGTGGAAGGTCAAAGTCCGTGCTGACGGCACTCGCTACGTGGCCCGGAGGCCTGCTCGCGACCGCATCCTGAGGGAGCGGGCGCTGAGGATCCGAGAGGAGAGGAGCGGAGGCATGACCACAGATGATGATGCCATGAGCGAGATGAAGATGGGCCGCTACTGGAGCAAAGAGGAGAGGAAGCAGCACTTGGCTCGGGCCAGGGAGCAGAGGAAGAGGAGGGAGTTCATGCAAAAGAGCCGTCTCGAGTGTTTAAGGGAGGGACCAGCTAGCGGCGCTGAGGGCAGGAAGGAGATCAATATCTTAGAGCTCAGTCACAAAAAGATGATGAAGAAACGAAACAAAAAGATCCTTGACAACTGGATGACCATCCAGGAGTTGATGAGCCATGGGGCCAGAGTCCCTGAAGGCTCTAAAGTACACAACGCCTTCCTATCTGTCACAACAGTCTAACGGACACATACTGTACTGCTTATTAAGTACTGTACACTTTATTATCAGGTAGCCTGCAGTTCAGGAACTACTGCTTTGTTTAAAAAAAGAATCAGTTTGTGAACTTAAGTGAAAATGTCACTGCTGAGGATTTCTGTAGCATTCCTGAAGCAACTTTTTAACTGTATCTTGTAAGAATGTTAGAACAGACGCCAGCCATTCAAAACATGACTTTTAACTGTTTTTACACTGGCTTTTTGGTAATTCACTGGCTTCTGATAGCACATGAGTTTGGTAGCATGTTGGTTCAAAGAGATTAACACAAAAAAAGAACCAACACATTAACTTCATGTAGACTATGTATCGTGTCGTCTTACTCTCCATTCTTCTGTTTCATTGCATATGAAGCGACTTCACTTGCCTCGTTCCAGGTGGCGTTTTTTTTATAATGGGGAAAATACAATATTTTTCACACTTTGTAAACTCAGTAGCTTTTTGTAAGGAAATTTTTTTACACTGAATGTCAATGTACTGTAAACATTTTATTGTAATTCCTTATTTATGTTTGTATCTCCAAACCACCAAGGTCGGAGATGACACAATTTGATTGTACTGTAGCTCGCACTGTATGCCCGTCGAACACGGGGAGAAATGAGAAACTTTGTGAAATCTCTGAAGGACAACAAATCCTCATTGTAAAACACAGCTTTCATTGTGTTGATAATGTCACTCGGGTCAGAGTTGTTTGAAAATTTTGGAGCACTCAATTTAAAGCACTGAAAATATCAATGTCCCCTCTCAAAGGCTTCTGTTAGTCATGGGCCAGGAGGATTTTATGAAGGTTTTACCTCAACGTACAGTTAAAACTCTGATCTGACAAGTGTCTCTGAATACTTGGGTAATTGAATCACTGACTTAAGGAACCCTTGAGTCAACCTTCAGCCCTTACTATGTATGTGAATTATGTTAAAAATGTTAAATATATTCATATTTATATTGTTTAATGTTATTTGTATTTATTGTAAATTAATTTTTATGGTCCATCTGATAAATGTTTCACATTAAGTGGCTAGCCTTGAAAGGCCAACACTTTTCAAGGTGCTGTCAAGAAGCTGTATCAAGTTGCAGCCTTTCAACCCAAATCTGCTGCTTTTCACTGTAAAGTTCATTGAAGAGGCCTTGACTTCAGTATTTGTTGATGGTGATATTTGTAATAAAACAACAATAAAATGATAAAGATTTCTCCCTTAGGAATTACCCTCATATGCTTTGTGATTTGTATTACGCATCTCTCCCCCCCCACACACACACTGTCTGCTGACCTTCTAGTTAGAAAACTGAAAAACTACCAAATAAAATCTGTATCTGTATATATGCAGAAACACATTTGATCCTGAGTACTTGTGTATATGATGTCAGCAGCCAGGAAGCAGCCAGGCTGCATGGGTCAGATACATAACGTGGGAAAATCCTTGTGTAAAGTGCTGCTACCAATCAATACTGTGCAATCACCTACAGCTCCAGAAAATGATTGTTAATTGAACACATGGGAGAATTAAATGGAATCTGCAATGATTGCGGCACCTGGAAAACTACCACACCTGCCTCCTGGCTGCACCAAACCAAGCCTCCTGATCTCCATATCCACACTCACAGGAAGTCATAAAGCATTCTGATGTTTTGTGGCTTGATAGCTCACATGGTAATTTACCCTGTCGCTACAGTTTTACAGTTTTCATGTATTTACACTGGGAGTACTGAGTGACAGTGTGTGTGGGGGTGGGGTGAGGGATATGGGTGCAGCAAGGGTGTGTGTGTGGAAGGGGGTGCATGTCCATTTAGCGATAGGAGGCATCAAAGCTTAACTATACTCCCATATCAAAGCATTAAGGAGATGCTGGTGAAGTCTCCTCATCCCCTGTCAATCTGATGTGTCTGTCCACAGCCCACTGAACTGAAGAATTAATGAGAGACATCAGGCTGGCATCCCCATCGCCAGGACCTTTATGCATAATATTAAATCAGGTATGCACTGCACCCATTTTTCTCAAAGCTACCCATCTCCCTGTATAATATCCAAACAGTTCTATCTGTGTGACAGAAGTGGCACAGGAACTGAGGAATAATTTGCTGCAGTCAACCTAGTATTATAAATGATTAATCCCTGTATGCACAGCAAACATAATTTAATGTATTTTAAATGATGGTCTGTTGCACACCAGTGATACAGTAAACTCGGATTTCCATGCATGTATGAACCACAATGGCATGACCAAAATACATAGCTTAATGCTAAGGCGTTGAGACTTAAGCTGCTTTCAAGCCACAGGACATAATATAAAAAGAGAATATCATGGTAACTATTGAATATGGAATAAGCTTGTTCAAAGGAGCACTGCCTTGGCTTCAGTGTTTCATAACTATAAAGTCTCTCTCAAGAAGGAAAAGTTTAAAAAGACTTTATTTTAGATTCAGCATGGTATTATAAATTAAATGCTGTACTGATACATACTGGATGGATAGTGTCTGCTGTTAATTGACTGAGATTTGCTGCCATGTGTTAGGTGAGAAGGTTAATACATATATTATTATATAATAATATAAATAAGTTAAATCCAGGTAACATTCCTGATAAAAAGACAAGTGGGGAGAAAACCTTATAGCTGTTTATTCCATCAAATCTTGATCTATCCACACAGCAGGATGCGCCCCAAACACATAAATACAAATGTGTGAATTCCATATATTCTGACTCCTCTTCAACCATTCCTCTCATCTAGATCTGTCTCATTCAAATTCCAACAGCTGATGTGAGCAGAGCAGGCCTGGTGCTGCACTGATGAAAAAGCAAAGGTATCCTGGCTCTCTTTAATCTAATGATGCCTTTGAAGCGGCAGCAAGTGAACGGGACTAGAACAAAGTCAGGTGTTCTTTACTGAGACGCCGGTTTAGATGCTGTGATGGGAAGAGCGTGACACTTTCTGTATGTGCGGATGTTGACTGTGTGTCCTTGTGTGTGAATATACAGCATTATAAAATAAAATAACAACACATGGGGGATCCTCAGCTGAGGCTTGATTAGAAGAAGAAAACAATGTGGAAAAGCAGTGTGTATGTGGCTTAACTGATTAAACATTTTATCTTGGCCAAGAAATTGTTTTTCACTTTCTTAGTATCTCACCTTATAGTTCTTCACTTTTACTTTTTTTTTTTCTATCAGACTGTAAGAGAAAAATACAGAACTTTTCTGTACTACATAACTTTCTTAATCTTGCTTTAGGTGTCTTAAAGATTAGAGTATGGGTGGGACCCTGCATTCATTTAATTTATACGCCCTGTAGAAGTGAATGTAGCCTAAAGGTTGGTGAAGTGTGCCTCTGTGTGGAAGTCTCCCAGTTTGAATCTCTACAGCTTGTGGGAAAACCTCAGTGCTGAATGAGTAATGGTCCCTCCTACCTCAGCAGCTACCACTCAGGTGCCCTTGAGCATGGCAATTAACCTCCAATTGCTCCAGTGAAGTTGGTAAGTGGTAAACAGTGTAAGCCTGTGGTTACATTGGGTTGCTCCCAGGTATGAATTTGTCTCACCATATTAATCTGAGGAGCAGGAGGGGGGGTGGGGGACTAGGGAAAATGCAAAATAAAGTGGGTTAAAAACAGTCCCTGATGCAAACTCCCTTTCCGCCATTCCTCTGTGTGCTGTGTGTATTGTAGAATTAACGTCCTGCAGATGTAGATTTGATCAATCAGTGTTGTTTGTCATGCCAACAACAGCTAAGTCTGTCATATATTATACTATGCAGCACAATCAAGACTTGTGTCTTATTACGGAATAAATGAGTGATTAGGGTGGGGTAATGACTGATAATTTTCCGTTCATTAAACTTCTATTCATGGCCTCAATTACGTGCTAATGGCTTATTCAGACTTCTATTTAACAAAACTGATATTTTTTCACTGTCTTTTCCCCTTGAAGGACAACTAACTGAACTATTGTGGAACCTCCATCAGTTTCAAACAGAAATTTCACCATTGTTGCTACACAATTTCTTTTTTCTTTGATGGCACAATTAAATTTACTCTTCTCTTTGTATTGCTTTTTGTCATGTTGATTGTAAGATTTAGCACACAAAGCCTGTCCTGTCTGAATAACTGGTACTTATGCCTTATACAAATTGACCTTTTGTAACTTTTGTACTCTGTCTTACTCAATTGGATGATATTAAACACATAAAGCCTGCCATCACGAAATACCAAAATAAGTGATACAGTATGCAGTCACATATTCACTGAAGACAGGAAAACATGCATTCATGGAAATACTCTGCATAACTAAAAGTTATATTTCTTTCAGTGTGTGGATCAGTGGTTAGTTTGACTCCTCCTTTAGCAGTGCCTCTTAAAGTGTCTGTTAAACGCCTGCATTCAAGGACCATGCAGCATAAAGAGCTGATATTTCAGAATGAAAACTCATGCTGAGCTGAAGCAGCAACAGTAACGGTGGCTCAACTCGTGCTTAATGAGCGATATGAAATATTCAGAGCGCCAGCCCCAGTGCCGATTTAACACTGGAGATAATTGGAACAGAATACGTAGAGAAGAGGTGGGGTGGTCGGGAACAAAAAGGCTGCAACTATTCCTCTGTGGGATGGTGGAGGGAGAAGAAGATGTTAAATGAATGAGAGGTGCCAACTGCTGTCTAGGATTTTGTTGAGCGTGGCACAGTAGGTGTCTGTGTGTGGGTTTTGGACAATATTGCATGACTCATGGTTCCCTTTTTTTTTTTTTTTCACCTGAATTATTACATGTTCCTCTACTGCAGACTGATGAACCTCTAAACAGTCTTTAAAGGTTTGCCCCAAACATTCCAAGACAAGAGAAAAACTAAAAGAAACCTACAAAATGACTGATTTCACTTTTTTTTTTTGGAGCCACAGCATGTAGAGAACATGTTATATCTGCGTAGTGCTTTGAAACAGTCCTTTTCAAGCAGCTTTTTTCTGTCTCAGCAGTGACAATAGCGGTGGGTTGCAGCTGGTTTCATAATCCAGCCGATCTGACACCTGGTTTATCCTGAGAGACAAACATATTCTGTTTCAGGCTCTCCTGTGGGGTGAAGGCTTTGATTAGCCAGTGATGTGCTCAACTATTGATCTGGCTGACTGCTCCTTATCTTGCTCAGTTATTACTGGTTTAGTGCAGGCGGGCTCAGTGGTTTAGAGTGTTGTGCTGGGAATACCATCTCTGCTCTGCTCAGGGAATGGGGGGGGGGGGGGGGCATGCTGTTTCTCCACTGTCCTCTGTTTTTCCTTTAATCTGGAACCCAACTGTAACTGACTATACTTTTACATTAGCTTGACTGTAATATGTTCATATGATGCACAGCACAGTTTTTATGAGCATTCTTACAAATATTTAATCATGCAGTTGGCTGAATCTCTGAACAGTTCTTTTGAAATTGAGCGAAAATGGCTAATGTGCCTGTTGTCGCAGCTGCATTGTAGAGAATACACAAATTGGTTTTTGGAGCATAAAGGACCATGAACAAGTCAGATTAATGAATAAAAGCATAAGCAAATAAATAAATGTGCCACTTAAGTAAAAGCTATATAATTTTTACATTGCAAAGCCAGCAGAGATACAATTAGGGTGTGCTCTTCTTTTGATCCTTTTAGCAAAGTTTATTGATCATACAGATGATTGGATACTGAAGTGTTTTCGCCAAGTTACTTCATCCTCCACGAATAGATCCCTGAATGGCATCCTTGGAAATGAATCCTAACCAAGTGTCATTTGGCTTAATGAAAGCAAATTGATTTCAGTGGCAAGAGGATTTCCAGAAGAACAAGTGCCTCCATGAGATTATCTTAAACACAGAGAGGACGTATTTTCTTTTTTCTGTTCAGGCAAAGGTGCACAGATGGTGCTCCCTGTTTATACAGTCCCTGTGAAGCTGTGACAAATGAACACAGGAAATGAGACAAAAATCAGGTCCCACTCTGAGTAATTGATCGGGCTTTATGAGAAGCTGTGCTGTGCTGTTTTAGTTAAGCCACTGGGGGGGCAGTGGCACAATAATGTTAAGAATCATTAGGCTGCTTAAAACTTCACAATTCAAGTCGACATTGTACATGTGCACTTTACAATAGAGGCAAATTTACCACTTGAAATTCAAAGTAATTTTTTAAATATATGGTTTTTGGTCTTTGATTTCACACAAAAGTGAATTTTTTTGACTGAAATAACTTCTCTAAAGCTACATGAGGCTAAAGCCGAACATCTGAGGTATGAGGTTATGACTGGGCAACCCCTGGGGTGTGTCTAGCAAACGGTCAGTTTAAAAAAAAAAAAAAAAAAAAAAACCCGACACAAACTTTTTTAAGTCTAACTGAAAGAGAAAATCTAAGATGCCCCACAGAACATAGATCTTTCTCAGGAGAGAGGAAAAATCTAATTTTCCATTGTTCCTTTCCATCATTCATCCATTTAATTATTCATTTATGAAGTCATCCGAGAAGATCTTTAAAATGTTTCCCATCTCTCCTCCATTAAACTGCCCTCAGGCAATCCCATGAAAGACTTAAAGGACATGTACTGTAGAACATCTATGTCTGTGTCTTCTGAGTGTGACTTATTTAGTCATTAAGGTTGAAAGCAGCATCTAACTTTTCAGAATGAAGTACACCTCTAGACTTTCAAAGCAAAAGGAAGACGGTGTTTTGAAGGTTCGAATCAATAAAAGATTCATTTGAGCGAGAAAAGTAAGTTGGCACGAAAAAAGAAAGCAAGAAACATTGAGGGATATCAATAAAAACAGCTTCAGACCTAAGCTTCTTATTTGACAGCATGACAGAGAAGCGTATGCCTTGGGATCGATTACGCTAATTAGCTGTTTCACACAGCAAAGCTCTGTAAATATCAACTGAAAAACCAGTTAATAAAGACAAACTCAGTGCATTCTGTGTGTTGCATTTGTCTCCCCCGCTGGCTTAAACTTACGTTTGCTTCACGCACTGATCGATTGACTGGTTTTATGAGAAAATTTGTCACGCAAGTCATCACCACTCAGCCGAGTCGACACATTTCGCTTATTGCTGGAGCAGGCCCTCTCGTGAACTGATGGAGTAATAGTCACATAAGTAATTGCTGTTTGCCAAAGTGAGACGGATTGGGAAAAAGTTTAGGTCTCCGCAGCTGCACATGAGCTGCAGAAATGGGCAAGGCAGTGTAGCAAACACGGGTTGCAAATATATGTATGTATTTCCAGACAGTAAATTGCTCTTCTAGGTCTTGGAAAACCTCAGGCATTCTAAAGTCAAAAGACTTAAACTCACACTTGAGTCAAAACACTTTACTTGAGTAACTGGAAGCTTCTTGCAATATTCAGGACAGCACTTGATTTTGGGGTAACTGAAATAATTATGACGGTTCAGAGATTCTACGACCTGAGGACTTAAAATTGCATGAATGGAATTTGAGATAAGTAAAGTCCACAGTGGGGCACTGTAATATAGTGAGTATAATTACCTTAACCTGGATATTGTCCATTGGTTTATGTATAATGATATTATTAGGATAACACATGACTCTTTGCTGAGATATGGGGACACAGCTTCAGACAACTTGATAACACTGTTTTCAAAAACCACTTACTGGGAAATGAAAAATTAAAATGAGCTCATCCACAATGCCATCCATTGCTACGCAAAGCTGCAAGAACACAGAGCTGTGGTGAGAATGGCAGGCCAAAGCTGAACCAGGAAGAGGCTCTGCAGGATCTAATGCACAATGTGGTTTACTCAGAAAATTATCACTCAACTATGAATGGTCTATGAAGCATTTTAGCATCTTTCAGTTCATTGTTTTGGTTTTGCTACCCTGTTCTCATCTACCTTGTTTCCAGCCTAAACAGGCAGCTGTGAATAAAGCTGATTACGCCTCTGTACCTGCAGGAAACGACAAACAGACAAAATTTGCAATTAGCTGGAGAACACAGTGGAACATTTATTGTAAAAGCACAAATTTCATTTAACTATCCTAATACCTAGCAATAGCACCAACTCTGCCTGGAGCATAGTACCAATAACCCTTCAGTACAGTGCAATAACAGTGACTCTTACAGTATGTACCAACAGAAAGTTTCTTTTACATCACTGCTCATTCAAGGTGTCCTCCTATTTTCCCTGCTCTGCTTACTATATTTTCATGTTTGCCAGCTGGTTGCCTCTGCAAACACTGAGGCCTCCCTGCAGGGCTTTTCATAATCATGTAATCCACCCATTCACTAGATGGAACCTCTTTAAATTCCCCTTATATTTACCTCCATGTTCTCCTCAGGGTGTTGAAGCCTCCTAATAAGCAATAGGCTACAGCGCAGCTAATACTATGAATCCTGCAATCCTTCATCACTGATTGGGGAAAGACCTCAGGAAAGCCATGGGGGAGAGAGATAGACATGGCTATTAACACTGGACCACCTCAACCATGAGCACGTACAAACATCCATATGTGCAAACACACACACACACACACACACACAAACATACTAAGGACCCCCATAGACAACTTCTATCTCTGGGGCCCTTTCTGTCTGCCTCTGCTTTCCCCTTCCTATGTCTGAATCACAGGGCCATATGTCTATATTGTGTGTCAACACATAATCTAAATGCAAATGGTTAATCGTCTCTTCTGTAGCCCACAGCCTCCCAGGAATCAACACACAGCCCCAGCAGACATTCATGCCATTATTAGGTTAGTAGGGAAGCGATCACAGGTACGATCAAATAATTAAACCTGCATTTTTAAAACCCTCTATTGCTGCACCTTGCCTCTAAGTGGCCAAGGAACGCTTTCTCTGCATTTCTGAGTAAACCTCGACTCCCGCAAGGGATGCAAGTAGCATTATTTTTAAAAGCCTATCACATACTAGTGTCCAAAGACATGCTGTGTTTGTGACTATTTAGCAATTTCAGTCTCTATGACTACTTCATTATTATGTAAGAGGGAAGTGGGCTGTAGAATATTTAAAGTATATTTAAAAATGTATAAATATTTGAGCTTTTTGTATTTATTGTGCAATATCTGTATTATAGTCTGTATTAAGTCTGCACTCGCTCCCACAGAGAAGTGAGAGGAGAGAGAGTCCCTCATACTGGAGCTTACATGGTAATTATGAGGCAAGAATGCTACAGCAGAGGATGCTTTTTGTGGGGTTTTTTTTTTTATCAAGACACAACTGATATTAAAAGCAAAATTTTTCTCATCTCAATCCCAAACACCCTCTACTTCATGCTTAAATTACTTTCAATCACACCGGACTGTAGCACAATGAATCCAGCTCTAATAAATCTTTTATATCCTCAGTACTTTAGATATGTTTTTACAATGATGGATCATACATTGTGGTTTACCCTGGCCTGTGACAAGATGACTAACTGAATAATTCTGTGTGTTTTCTCTCACTGAAATCCCTTTAGAGAAGATCTGTGAATATCACAGGCATCTGCAGTACTTCTGCATGTCCTTCAGTCGACTTACCAAATAAACTTTTTTTGTTGAGTGCACATCAGGCCGATGATTTTTGGCTAGTTTAAGGGTGGCAATGTGGTTTAGTGTGCAATTATGTAGAAAAAAAATCAATTCTGTAACAATCCCTAGTGAGCACTAAACTCAAACTAAAGGCTACAGCATTCGACTTGTGGCTTGCAGCCTTTTCGTTTTGAATAATTCCTCACTTCTTGCATTCGTGCATTAATTATTTCCTTCATGGGCTTGCTAGAAAAAAAAAATCTATTGTGTGACCCCCCCGAGAAAATGTACAGATCTCAGTGCTTTGGGCGTTTGACTAGTGATGATGGGAAACTGTTTTTGACGCTGTATCAGGCCTTATCAGAAATGCAGGGCAGGACTGCTCCCTCCTGTGATAGTGTTTTCTTGCATTTTGGCATGAATCCCTAAAGACTGTGAAAAGTGCTGGCTTAGTAAACCAGCTACCAGAGGGCAAGAGAGAAGTACTGTAGAGAGAAAGAGAGAGTTTAATGTACTTTGAAGCATAAGAAAAACAAACCAGATTGCTGCTGTAAAATTGCTGAGACGCCTCACCATTAAGCTCCCCACTGCTTTGTTTAAACAACTCAACGCATCACAAAGACGACTAATTCGCCTCAAGGCGCCAAAAGCGTCTTCTACTCTAGGCCCCGCCCTTTTTAGTGTACGGTACACATTCTCATGCAGAGCATCTGTCAAAATACATATTCTCCCCGAAGCATTCCCAGACACCTCCATTCCAAGGACAAATCAATTAGCAGTGAAAGACAGGCAGATGGTTTTGAAGGACGTCGGTGCCTCCGCCTCAGGTGAGAGGCATCGGATGGCAGCGAGCAACTGTCAAGTTGGATGCTCGTCTGAGTGATTCCCGGATGTCATCCTTACACACATACATCTCCCTAAGAGCCTCTGCCAATATCAGACACATGCCTCAACAAAGAGGCAGCTCCCAGCTTTCTGTAGGATGCAAAAATCAACGCTAAGAGAGAGAGAGGGAGGGAGAGAAGTGTGAATATTTCATATACATATTATCAAACTGAATCCTAGATTAGCATTCCCTCAAAATTACCCCAGGTGATGCTAAAGAGGCTCTGTGGAAAGGGTGCCTGAATTTTTGTGCACCTAGAGAGCAAAAAATGGGAGATCAGAATGTGAATAATTCAAAAAGAAAAAGATTACAAAGATGCAGAAATCAAAAGCGTATTGTTAATCCTGTATGTCAGCAGCAAAGTAACCAAGCTAATCTTTTTGCTGATCGTATACTTACAAAGGGACAATACATCTAAGTGGCTAATTAGGTGATTTCCCAGCGTCTTTCATTTTACCATCTGACTGATGAGATAACAAGCTAACTGAATTAGCCTAGCTGCTTATCTGCAGGTAACCAGGACTACCGCTTGGTTTCTTAATAATTGAGGCATGGAGGACGCAGGTACAAAGGCAGCCATTTTGAGAACCTGTGGCGGAGAATGATAGAGAACCTGTAAGCTGAGAGAAAGGCCTATCAATTAAAAGGCCCATTGTCTCCTATTCAGCAATAATTAAGGCAGACAAAGACATGAGGATACTGTACACAGTGGCTAGCATGGACAGACAAAAGGATACGGACAATGCAGCAAAGATAGGAAATCATTCATTATAAGACAAAAAGACAAAAACAGCAGCACCAGCTAAGAAAAAAAAAACACGTCTTCAACAGAGAAAGTGAAAGCAAGGCCTGATTTAGAATAAATTCAGTCCACAGCCTATAGATCTACAGATTATTGTATAAGAAGGGGAAATCTTGCAGTTAGCAATTGCTGCTAAACATTTTGCTCAAGTGAAATTAAATGATAATGCCATGAAAATGCTACTCTTTTAAGATGTGTCAGACTCTCAGTGAAAAACTCATGGCTCATACCTTGTATTTCCCTTGCTGATTTTTCAAAAATATTTCCATCATTTCAGTAAATTAACTCTGGCTGACATGCAGGCAGCATCCAATCATGGAAATGGACTCCATGAGATCCTAATGCTTGCTAATTGTGATTCATGGCTTCAAATACCAATCAGATAAAGTGATTAAGTCTTGGTTTGTCCAGATCTTTAAATCATAGCTTCCCCTCCCAGCGCATCAATTTGTGATAGTCCATGTCTCATCATTTCATTATTAATCTTTCTTTGTTTTGTAGCAGTGTTGTTCCCTTGAGATCTCGGACTTGGCGCAATTAGAAGATGTAATTATTTCTCTGCAGAGCTGTAAATCTAAACAATCTATACCTGTCCTTGTCTTCAATTAGCTTGAAGCATCTGTGTGAGTTCCATACCATACAGTGTTTTAGGTTTGTAGATTACAATCAAAAACATGCCACTGTGCATACTCACAGTTAACCGATCAATTCTGAGTGTTATGTTTGACTATTGTCTTTTACAAATCCATTGATACAACTCAGCAAACTTAATTGCGGAGATTTGACTGACAGTCCCAGAACAGCTACCCAATGGACCTCGTGATGAGATTTTTCCAGTATCAAGAATGACAGACTAAAGACCATGAAAAAATGATGACTGCTTTGTTCAGTAAATAAGAAACTGGTTATTGAGATGAATCAGAAATAACTGTTTAGCTTCAATAAACAAGATCTATTAGAACTCTGCTCTGATGTGAGGAAGAAAAAAATAAAACTGTAATGACCTGTTCAAATCCAAAATGTACAGTTTATAATTTCAGAAGACCATTTGAAGTAGTTCGCCCTGTGGTCCAGCTGACAGCCTTTGTAAAATACCGAAATTTCTGCAAATGAAAAGCGGGCTGTATCATTCCCAGGAAGCGGAAATGACCTTGCCCTGCTGTGACAGCTTAATCACTGTTGACCGAGCCTGAATCACCAATAATCAAAATTTAAAGCTTTAATTACCATTGGCCAATATAAGGCTGAAAGTAAGCCTGTAGCTGGCCTGACAATTGAAATACTGTTCACTTCCACAAAGAGTGTGTCTTTTTACGATGACACTAAATCAAAAAGAAATTAACCACTTTGCAAACACAACATTACTGTGATGAGCATGGTGTAAATTATGACTAGAAATTGTCATCGTACTGCATACATGGATCATTTTAGTTGCCATCTGTTTTTATTACTCCCCCGTGAACAAAGAAATGGAGGGGTGTTTTTTTTTTTTAGTTAACCGTACAGTGACAGTAAGTAAGTCTTCCACCAGCTGTCAAATGTGAGTTCATATATGTGGCTCCATCAAATAAGATAATAATCTCTAAGTCAAAATCTCTGTGCTTTTTCATTTTCAATTCACTATATCCATCAATACATCTCAGACCAGCTGTGCTATTGAAGACATGACTGTCTTTTTGGCACCAAAATGTTAATTAAACCATAAATTGAATCTGGCTGTGAAAAAAGCAACAGCCCTTATCTATGATTGGTAGAGAAGAAATTGAGTTCACTGAAGAAGGGAGGGTCCATTCATCTTGACTTTGAAGAACATTAGGCCGATAGCTGAGTACAGTCCATCCCTCTTAACACACACTTACAGGGAATGTTCCATTGGACATTAAATTAATTTCAAATTTCGTGTCATTAACCTCTTAATGAATGAACCCTTAGAAATTGGAATCATTCCACCGGACAGTTAGAGTATTCATGGTGTCAGTTTCACTTGTATTTCACCATCGGAGCAGTGGCATTCCAAGACTGGGAGCTCATCACTCTGTGTATGACCTTGACTGCAGTGTGACTGTTGTATTATGTTTGAAATGCCCCAGACCTCTCCACCATGCCTCTTTAATTGAAACATTCCAGTTTCAAAACTTGCATGTGTCAGTATCTTTTCATTTTGCTTTGTTACCCCACCCCCAGTCTTTCTCCCAGCATGTCTCCATGTCTGTACACTCGAAAGCACGAGCCGTTTCTTTCTCCAAAGTGGCAGTGATCTGAGCAACAGGCTGGGTTCTGCTGCTTACATAAGCTGTCACTTCTGAGGACTCTTGTGTATTCCCCGATCAAAGTGAGGCCTGTCTGAGCCGCTGAAGTGTCCTTAATATGTTTGTCTCAGCAGGAGGATCCAGAGGCTGGTTCTGTCTGCCTCACTGCTGCCGGTTCGTGACTTGGAGGGGAAAAAAAAAAAAAAGAGATGTTTTTTAAAGTCTCAGAAGGGACAGATTAAAGTGGTGGACTGACAGACAGACGCTGCCATCCCTACATCAATGCTGTCCTGCACTTTTCTCCTTGCCTTGCACAATCATATTATACCTTGAACTTTCTTTTGGGAATCTGGGGAAGTAAGGAGGACTTTACAATTTAACAATCAATTATGCATGGTTAGTTAAATAGAAAAAATATACCTAAAATGAGAATTTGTACCACTGTGTAGGGAAATTATAATTATATAAATATAAACAATGAAATGAATATATATATGTTAAGAATACAGATGTTTTTTGAGGGGTTGAGGTTGTGTTAGAGGACTTTGGCCATGTTTAATGGGTATATAAATTTTATTTTTATGCGTATATGAGTATATATATTTAAGCTGTATTTATTTATCTATGCAAGTCACAAAAGTTCAGGTAGGATATAATTTATCTCTCAGGAGTTCACTGACAGGAGACCTAATTGCTGATGGACAAACTGCTGTAAAGCTTTAGTCTTTCACTTCATTACCTTGCACTGGTTTGGTACTGACCTTTCATTTCACTTCTCCGTTTCTCCCCCCTCTCATGTCTCCCCAGACAGTATGAATCCATCTCTGAGGTAAATAATCATGAGTTTTCCCAATTACATCCTTTTTATCTTTGTATCCTTCCGTGTTCTTTCGTTAGTACACCTCGTTAGTCCCGTGTGATGCTATCAGTGATTGATCACAATCATCAGCCTCATATCCTGCCACACATCCTCCACCCGGATCATCAAGAGCTCTAAGCTTGATAAACGTCACTGATAAATTCTGAATGCATTTGATTATGGAGACTTGGAACTCTGCCAAGATGCCGAACCATTAGTTGCTATGTGTTTTACTCACTCACATCATTTAAGATCCACAAAGCAGCCTTTTAAAGAACGTATATGACAGCGAATCGTGTGCATGCATCACTGCTTTTACATGGGGAAACAACAGAGTTGTAAACAGACTGACAGACAAGTAAACATTTAGTCTTCACTTAACAGGTCACATTAGTAAATCATGGTATACAGTATATGTTTTGTTATTTTTGTGCAAGCCCTCATGGCAATATTCACACTTTAACCTGTCCATCACATAACATAACAGGGAAGTAAAAGGGCTTTAATTAACGGAATAGATCCTCATCGTCATGGGAACAGATGTGATAGGGTGTTACTGACGTGTTTTGCCACCTTGAGAGGTTTGAGAATTATACAGTGTGAAACACTGCATGAACAAACACCCATGTACACACACACACACACACACACGCACGCACACACACACACACACACACACATACATTATGCTCTCATCAATTTGTAGCAGACATTTTGCTTTGTCTTAACAAAGCTTTGGAGCTTCACATGTGTGTCCAGGCAGATCAATAGGTGCTCACTATAACACGGACGCAGGCGTAAATTAATACAGCGGGGAGCTGCCAGAACAAGACACCGGCAAGATTCCAGGGTGTAATTTGGACAAATGCACTTTTCCTGCCTGAATGAACAACAAGTTGTTGGGGGTGCTGTTGTCTTTTCATATTAAAGACGCAAAGTGAGCCTTTTTAATGTGATGTACAAACACTGCATAATTACCAGAGTCAACCTCATAAGTGAGTGCAGCCTTTAAAAGAGCAAAAACTTTTCCTCTTTTCCTGGCACAGTTTTTCTTTGCCTTCATCTATTATACATAAAAACAGTTATTCACTGGTTGTCAAAATATTTAATACCTAGTAAATTTTCCAGGGTGCTGTAGTGCTGAGTCTCCATTCTACTGGCAAAATGTAATTATGGTAATTTAATGTGTTGTCATCTACACTTTACTTCCACTTGTTATATACTACTTTAGATAAAATCTCTAAAATCCTTTTAGTGTATATTTGAAAAAGCTCTAACTACATGGAGGTTTGTTCAAAACAAAGCTAACACAGTTAAAGTGACACATTTCACACCAGATTTGTGTTTTGTTGTACTGACGTCATCAACACAAAACCAGTAGGGTCACATTTCACAAGCTTTCATGTCTTCCAGTTAAATTAAACACAGCAGGATGTAACATACTGAAGAACATACTGACATACTTTTATAGATGCAGCCCTGCATGTTGTCAGTTTATTTTCAGTGTCATTTACAGTTTTTTTTTCTTTTAAGAATAAAACTGATTTATAAAACTTTTCAGGTTGTATCTGAGGGCAGGTGTCAACAGTGTTTTTAAATCTACCGTAAATTTCATAATACTGGCTATTTTTATTAAACCATGATCGCTGCTTATCTTCTGTGGTATACAGCTCGCCATAGTTATTTGAAGCAATTTGAAGTCTAAATTGTGCGTGATGTTGCATGAAGTTCATTAAATCTCCTTTATCCTTGTGGGCAGATATGTATGCAAATTTCAGTTGCAACTATTTCTGTGCCCCGCTCAAAGCATTCTGTAATCACTCCAACTTTTCTCTCTGCAGTTTTCCACTTACTCTCTGCTCACGCTGAGAGAAAACCAAAGCAGGCCCTAAAATGTTAACAAAGTGCTTAACAACATGGTGAACGTGCTGCTTGTAGGCGGCAGCAGCATCTGAGTTGCTACACCCTCCAGGCAAAACCATGATGCTCTGCTCCCAGTGCACGCTGCTCACATACCACTGTTGTCTCACTGGCATAACATATATACAATCACAGTGGAAAACAGGTCGGTGTTGTAATGGTAAACATGAATTCAAATAAAAATAGATTTTATGAAACTCCTTCCATCACTGTCACTGAATTTGATTAAGTGCAACCTCTTCCTCTATGATGTTCACTATGACACACACACACACACACACACAAACACATACACATACACACAATGGACTCTTTAGAGCCACAATGTGTGTGCACACAAACACACCTTCTTAGATGCACATACATTACATACACAGGCTCAGCAGACACATACAGACACAGTCACTGATTCTCTCTCTCTCTCTCACACACACACACACACACACACACACACACACACACACACACACACACACACACACACACACACACACACACACAAATATATATGCATTCAGACAATAGCCTGCAACTCCCCTCCAGCCTGGCAGGTAATTGCTGTCTGTGGGGGGACAGGTGCTTCTACAATAGAGCGCCAGTGTCCAGGCAGACTCTATTCTCTACCATTGTAATTACCTAATTGAAAAGCTCACATGGGAAAGAGTGAGTGAGTGAGAGAGTGGGGTAAAAAGAGGAGAAAGGAAAACATAAGCTCTGGGCTTTTGGAATATAATAAAGGTATACACTAAACACTAGACACACACACACTCACATATTCATACACACACACACACACACACACACACACACACACACACACACACACACACACACACACACACACACACACACGTGCTTCCATAACAGTTTTTGCATCCGTGTGCAAATATTCACACAACCATTTCTAGGACCACACACATGCACTAAGGGTTTTTTATTTTGAGAATCAGATCACTCTAGCGGCAAATATTGTTGAGCTGTGATTGAGGGATGGAGTGAAAAAGAGAGCAGTAATGGGAAATCTATTGTTGCGCGATGAGGATGCGGCACAGAAAAGATAAGGAGGGTCAGGGTATGTTAGGATATAAAAGTGGCAGGGTCACTCTCATTTCTGATGTCAGAGCCCCCTCGGCTTCATCTTCAAGTTTCACATTGGATCTATAGACGGGGGAGAGCAGATGGGGTCTATGTGTGAGTGGGATGTGTGTGTACTTATTACCTTCCTGTGTGAATCTATATTATGCACATGTGCATATAAATATGGAGCTTTGTGTTCCCATCAGGCTAACATTTCCTGAAGAAAATGAACTAGTAATATTTTTATTATAAATAATTCTGCATTTGCTGCAGCTTGTTATCGTATATCATATCTGAATAAAGAGTCAAACACATTAAAGAAACATTTTGGGCAATATGTGTACTTGCTTGAGAGTTAGATACGATTGATACCACCCTCATGTTTCAGCTAAGTTCAGCTAAATTGCTAAGCCAGCTGCCAGCAGTAGCCTCATATTTGATGAGAGAGGTATTTTCTCATCTCACTCCCAGCAAGAATATTTCCCAAAATGCTCAACTTTTCCTTTAAAACAGAAGTGACTGATACTCTGGAGATTCATGGAGCAGCCATTGCTAGCTTTTATATTTAGCAAATCCAGGTGCTCGAACCACTTCAAAACCCCACTGAACATCCCATTTTGTTGCAAGCGGGAACTCGACGACCTCACATGCTCGAAAAGACAATAACATCTACTTATTGTCCTTGGAAGCGCTCATCTTGCTGCTGCTCTAGCAGCCTTGTTTTGGCTCTTGTGTGTGCCTGTGGTCTAGTACAAAGGGAAGGAGCTCATATCCCCAAGGCTAGCATTTCTAAGTATGCGCAGGCTCACACTGGCACTCTTGAAATGTTTGGAGGTGAGAACTTCTGCAACACAATCTGTCTTTGAAAACATCCTGTTGCCATTTCTTGAACAGCAAAAAATAAATAAATAAATAAATAAATAAAATGCATGTTTGATGAGCACATTGGGTATTTTTGTATTCACAGTGTGGTTTGTCTTTGGAAGTTTGCGTGCCCTCTCATGGGTGCAGAAAAAAGAAATAAGGCATGAGAAAGTGGGTCAGACACTGAGGTGGGTTTCAAAGGTGGAGTCTTGTAGAAATAATGTGAGAAGGAGAATTTAGAGTTACAAGAAGAAGGCAGGATAGGGGATAAAAGGGTAAAATGTAAAGATGAAAAGGGAGTAAGAAAGGAAATATGCATAAAAAGCGATAAGGACAAAAACAAGGCCGGGGACCACATTGGCAGAAAGCCTAATAATGGTGGGAGATTCCTGAGAGCTGGCTCCCCGTGAGATTTCACAGAGAGCTGGACAGACTTTTTTTTTTTTTGCTATGTCGAATCTGACAAACACGCGCACACTCACAGAAAACAAGCTGTGAAGTAAATAAACCAATCTGCTAAAATATATATAACATCATCACTCTCTCTTTATATGAAGTAGCGAGTCAATCACTGAAGCAAATTCGGTATCGGTGTGAGCAAAGATGTTATATTCCATCTCACTGGGCATCAAACGTACCCTGGAGTCGCACACATGTAAATAAGAAGAGCCAAACATGACATTCTGTTTGTGGGGAACATTCAGGCTTGTATGCCTCTGTCTCTCATCTCCTACAGCAGTGATATGTAGACCCTATTACAACATGTAAATGACCTCCTGCTGTGCAATGTAGGAGTATGGTATGACATACATGCTCGAATGTGCAGAGCAGAAGTCATGTATAGTATAGGAGTGTGTGTGGGAGTGTGGGCGTGTGTGGGGTGCCATTCCACCTAATTCCTCTCCTGGCTGTAGGTTTGTGTTTGAACATGTGTACATTATGCATCCATATACTATGAGTGTGTGTGTGTGTTAGATTCAAGCTGTCAACATTAGATGCTGTCTTCTCGATCTACATTGCAAACCTTATGAATAAGAGGAACTTTAGATCAAAGTGTACTCAGTATAAATGACAAATATTCATAATCTCAGCCAAAGCTGAGTCCATGTTGAAATAGTTACCACTTTCTAATAAGCCATACTTAATAAAAAGGGATTTTTAGTTTCATTGATTTGTTATTGCTTTATAGACCAGCATTAAGCCATTAATAACAACCACATTTGGGCTCCAATGGACAGTTTGACAAGTTACAGGGCTGCGGAGCATCTGGAGGACAGTCCATTTTTTAAAGCTCCACTAATCAATATATTTATATGAACGATTGGGTAATGTGAAGGGTGTTGCTCACAGTGATGAACCCACAGAGAATTACTACCCAGCTGCAGTTTCACTCAGCTCTATGGACAGTTTTAGTGTCTCTAAGCTTATTGTTTTGGTGTTATGGCCCACAGCTTTACTGTTTAGGTTCCCCCCCATGGCTATAAAAAAGGAACTTTTAGTAAATAATTTACTTGCAAATTTTAAAACCTTGTGCCTAATTAGAAAGTGATACTGACATAGGTAGAGCATAATTCAGAATCGGGGGTATGTGGCCGTGTATAGGTAGGTATACTTGTTTTTAGTGTTCACCAATCTGTATGCCTCTGCATTTAGAGTCACAGTGTCTCAGCCTCCTTGATGAGTGGATATACACACACACACACAGTTATTACTTCCTCAAGTTCTTCTAGAGGTTCTCCCTAGTTCTCCGCAGTTTTTCTTCTATATTAGTGCTTGTTTACCTCGTTTGATTAATGAATACAGTTCATAATTAGCCCACTATTCATTCAGTGCTACAGTGTACTTCCACCAAATGGTGCACGAACCCGGAATGTTTGTTTCTTTAGAAATGTTTCTGTTTTCTTTTGGTGACACAATTCTGAGGTCCATCTCTGTTTTCAGGCAAACAATATCCAAAAGATAGCGCTCTGAAGCAGAAAAGTGCCCTAATTGCTATATTGGCTATGACAGCCTTGTTCTTTTCTTTCATCACGAACACACTCCATCAGCCTTTTCTCTGTCCTCCCACTATGCACTCATCTCTCCTCTTCAACATT
The DNA here is from genome assembly GCF_017976425.1 of Toxotes jaculatrix. NCBI lineage: Eukaryota > Metazoa > Chordata > Actinopteri > Toxotidae > Toxotes > Toxotes jaculatrix. Next base: position 9,471,429 of record NC_054415.1, on the reverse strand, counting down.
TTGTCCTGTTACAATGGGGAGAAAATGGCCAACCTTACCTGGATTTTTTTTTCTTTTTAATTTATTTATTTCACCTTTTGTCCATCAAAAATACAGATGCTCATGCAGACATACGTTTAATTATTCTGTGATGTCCCCATTTTCCCTCATCTTCCATTCTGAACGCTGGAGGTCACAGATATTTCAATAGTTTCTCTTTCCAGCCGTGATGGCACAAAAGAAATAAAAATAAGAGTTATTTATTACAACATAAAACATGTAGTTTCAGGAAAATGAAACCATGGGAGGATGGACGATATTGAATTTTTCAGCATGGTGCTCAATTCAAGCCATTGTCTCTCTGCCCCTGGGGACCTGGCCTGTTACATGTTGCATTTAAGCACACAGGTCAATAAAGGTAATTGATAAGCTCTCATAACGATATATAGTGATGAATGAAAGATATTTCTGGTGCAATAAATCAAACAAGCTCCGGAACCATAAACAGATGGTTGTATCCCCCACCTAATGGGAATAAGCATAAACTCATCCCCCCAGTCAGTGCCATACACTGTCACAGACAGGCATCTATACTGCTGCGTTATTGGTCCATCACTTACACTTTATGAGCACCAAGGGCCGAAGCAGAGATGGTGATGTATCTCGGGTGGCCTGGTCATAGATTATTGGCAAGTCCATTGATCTGCCCGAGGAGGTGATAGAAACATAGCATCCATCTTCTACAAGTTAGATTCTACTACAAGATGCCTTATACTGGTAAAAAGAGAAAAATCAAATGAGATTTGTCTGATCCACAACCATGAAAGTCCTGTTACTAAGTCTCAAAAGTAAATAATGTGAAAACTGAAGACAGAAGTAGTATTAATTCCAAACTTATAATTTGCCTAGTTTTTGGTTTATCTGAATTACTTCTCCCTATAATTCTTCATTCATGATAAATTAAACTGATAAATGATAAATTCGCTTCCTCAAAACAAATACTCATATTAATTTAAAAAAAAGCAGCAGTGGACATATGAAAAAATGCTACCCTCTGGTGGTTAAATATAACACAGCCATATACAAATTCTACAAAACTGAAATGATCTTTAATGTAAAAGAAAAAAAAAGACACTGCAATTTCATCTTTAACAGTGACATATAAACAAGTAAACATAGTAATGCCACAAAGAATGTCCTTACTTTACAATCCTTTACAATCTTACCAACATACTGTAAGCACTGACAGTTATCACATTTATAACATTTCAACCCTTAGTGTCCAAAATACATTCAGTGGTGCAAAAACCGTAATCATGGTAATAAAACACTTTGGCATCAGGAAAGAACTTGTAGCTTATTCACATATTCAATAGCATTTTGTATGCAAATGTATGCCAGCTATACTGTGTATCAGGCAAATGGTACTCTGATAGGCTCCTCCCCTGTCTCTGTAGAAATAAATGAAGAACAATTCCAGAATTCTTTTGCATGATCTCTATGCACTGTTTTCATTCTCATTCTCTTAAATGACTGTCCTTCCATGTTAGTGAGTGGTATCTGAAAGCTGAAAAACGGTCCAATGCATACATCTCTCAAACGTAGGCCCTGCAGAAAGCCTTTAGTCCAGTTCTGATATGTCTCTTTTAATAAGAGTGTTTCACGTGGTTTAATAAATTCTCCAATATGGAAAGTCAAGAGCTTCTCTTCCAAACTTATATGGATCTTTCACACCTTCAGTCAGTAGTCAAACATACTCGAAGAAGAAAATTATTATGAGGAAGAGAATAGATGTTTGCTGGTTTAAAAAAACCCAGCTGTCAGTAAACATGAAAAATGTTGTCATAAAAACACCTGGGAAAAAAAATCCATGTACATGTTTCAAGGTCAGTAAGACTGCTAAATGTAGTATTTTGCTACAGCTGGCCTACATTTACAGCAGATTTCAGGCATTTACATCACACTCTTATCCAACTCACAAGAGGTGAAGAGTTACTGGTCTCAGACAATTCCAACTGTCTCATATGGTGGGTTTCCATCCACCTGTTTTTATGCACATTTTTAATTTGCACATGAAAAACGCTTCTGTGTTTTTCTGCTTGAATGAGGTGGAAAATTTGTTGTATTGCTAAAAACAAAGTCAGACAAAGTGCAATGAAAACAATCTTAGCAAATAAATCACGACATACATAAAGCTTGTGGCTTAAACGTTCAGTGAAGTTGCTGCTGCACTGAAGAGATGAAAAATGGTGGAGGACGAGAAGATCACATCTATGTGGAGCCATGAGAGGACTGTAACTTTCCTCAAGTTAAAACATGACACAAATGACTGGAGAATTAGTGCCACCAGCTGTTTATACTGACGAATCAACTCATTGCTCTCAATAGGAGAGCAATGTCTTACTGAAGACCAGCGACTATGAACGGTTAGACACAATAAGCAGTGTTCCTTGTCTTGGTTGAGGAGCTTGTAAGAATCCTTTTGGCCTCCATCCCATCTTGTATTTCACTTTTGTCACCGTCCACGTGGAGCCTTCCTGTTGATATTTGCCAGGCTGTGTGCCAGTCTCTTTGTGAAGAGCAGGTGGGATTTACCACAGTAAGTGTGTGTTGTCTTCAACAGTTCCTCTTCGAGAGGATCCAACAAAGAAGTCACTGGGTCTGCGCCAAACGAGTACTGCAACAACAAAACAATTCATTGGTTAGTCTTGATGTTATGTGCTGTTTCAAAATTGCTCAGATGGTTGCAGCTAGTCTAAAGCTAAATGATGAGAGCACACAGCATTTGTGAAATTACAACATTAAAGTCACTGTGGGTCAAACACAGCAGCTGTGTTTTGCCTCCAACAGTCTGATAATATATTGTTTTACATATGTAATATTTTTTATTTCATGAAGGAATTATGTGTATGTATTCTGATAATAAGGATATTTTGAAAGCACAGAAAATACACCTTTTTACATACTGAGTTTTACTGAATATAAGTATTCATTAAGTATGAGAGGGACTTTTGTTTATCCATCTGGTTCCACACTGCCAAATAAGATGACTTGTGCTCTCCTTCTTAGGAAAGCTGGAAAATGTGAGTAGGCCTGGAAACTTAAAATGAGCAGCTGAAATCCCAGACTAGTGTCAAAAGTCCCCTGAGGACGGCTCTCAACTCCCTATTGTTCCAGTGGAATTGATCAGATTCCCTCAGCAAGTAAGCAAAGTGGTGCTCTGGGCAGCATTTAGGATTGGAAGATATCTTTCCCTGGATAAATTAAAAACTGAATCCGCAAGGCATACTGAACTCAGATGGGGCTCAAAATCTTATCTGATCGGTCAGTCGGGAAAAACACAAAAGCCGTCCACGTTGTTGTTGGAGTCAGTTTTATGCTATAGGCTTACTGTCCAGTGATAACCAGGGATTAGAGAAGAAATTTCATGTCTCCCCAATAATGAAGGAGCCTTTACAATGCTCAGAGGAAATCAAAGGGGAATTACCATTTTTTATGCCAGCTCATTTGCTTGCAGTTGGGTCCCTGATATTGGGTCACAAAGAGAATGGTGTTTTTATGAGCACGTACTTGCACACACACACACGCACTCGCCGGTCATAAAGTTGCATTTACAGTTGGTGTATTGATTTTGTGTGGCTGATGGGGCGCTGTTGGCGTGCACACACCAACTCTAAATGTACCATTGGCTGTAAAATTTAACTGCTGCTTCCTGGGCTCAGCTTTTTGCAGTGGGAGGGAGGGAGGAGATGCTTTATGATGGACAGACTGCTGTGGTCTGTTTGAGACACAGACAGGCAGACAGACAGGGAGGAGCACTGCTGTTCCTATTCCAATTTCTTTGTGTGTGCGTGTCCAGGGCACAGATTCTGATTTACATTAGTCACCACTTTACTGAGGATACTGTCTGCTCGACATAAACTGCTTAATTTTACGGCTGCAATTTATCATTTGTTTACCACAGAATACATATTGTAAGTGTAGCACAGAAACAGTTGGTAAATTGATTACTCAAACAGAAAATTAACTGATTAATTGTCTGTAAAAATGCTTAATGACTTAAACATTTGCTACCAAAGCAGACAGTATGATCTCAAACTAACAGCCAGCAGATTAACATCAGGTGTGCAGGGATAGATGTTATTAGTAACACCTGTGCTTTTCCTGCTCTGACAAGACAAAATGTCTGCTGTGAAAAGGGCATTTTTACGACCCTGTAGTTCCTCACCTGTGCTCTAGCTGTCCTCAGAGTGTTCCCTGCCTCAAACCCCTCCCCTGACTGGTCACTTGACTGCACACCTGCTCCACATTAACCAGTCTCAGTATATAGGAACTCTCCACGCAGTAGTCTCACTTTTGCCAGATTGTCGCTGCTGCCTGAGCTTCTTGCTTCAGCATACTTTTCTCCATGACCTTTTCTTTTTGTCTGCTTTCTTTGGAAGTGTTTAGCTTATGCAAACGTTCATATTAGATTAAGAATAGTTTAAGAAAGCCAAGTAAAAGAGTACAAATAAACTCATTTGCTCTTTTTCTTCTGCCTTGTGGCTCAGCAGTGGAGTTCCCTTTGTCAGTTTTCTGAACCCTCACACTTTTACTGAGCTGCCAATGTAGTACTGCCCTGTTAGTTGCTGACTCAATAACACAGGTAGCCTGAGGTTCAGCTGCAGATGAACAAGCTGAAACAGATGAAATTGCCTGTCCACTGAGAATGAACATACACAGGATCAATCTATACGCCTCCATCCTCCTGGCAAACCAAACCTAATCAAATGTCTTTGAAAGTATCAATACAAACATAAGCTCTTAGGAAGAAATGTGTGTTTTCATGCATGCCATGGCCCATGTATTGTGGTTTTAGGCTCACTTGCGCCAGCGTATTCAGGACAGGTACATATGTGTCGACTGCCACAATTGATCCTGTCGTATAAAGCCACAGTCTTAACTGCAGGCTATAGATAGGGTATGGATCAGCCATCACCCTGATCTATGTTCAATAGTTTAATAGGAAAGCAATGAGACAGTGAGCGTTGATGGCTTCATTAAGCAAATGCCACCCCTATCGTCAATATCATTACACTGCTGGTAAACAACACATAAACATCCTCATGGGGGAAATTAGCGCTCACTCCAACCTCCTGCCAGAGGAGGAGATTTGTGTCTTTCACTGTAGACAGACTGATGTCCACCAGCACTAAAGTTCTTCAGGGTCAGAACCAATCCAAAATCTCATCTAGGAGGGTAAAGAAACAGGGCAGTGGAGGAGACCAGGTGTGTCACTGGGGTTATAAAAGGTCGTCTCCCATCAGATGTTGCCCTAAATTACAACTACAACACTTTGAAAAGGCTCAACAAACCTTATTTAACCTCCATGTACCTGACAGACATTTAGCAGGGTGCACTCACTTCTCTCGCTGCCACTGTTTTTGTGAGAAGGCAGTTACATGGAAAATATAAAGGAAACACACCAAGCTCACTTTTAAGGACAATTAAAGTGGCGTCAGAACAAGAAAGCAAAGAGTTAACATTGAAATAGTAAGCTTCCTCTGCTCTACACCTTCTACCGTCAATATCTGCTGGTGTAATTGCTGTGGGTTTTTGAAGCCTTAAATTCAGAGACACTAAAACCCGACTCCCCCGCCCTTAATATTTTAGATTATTGACGTTTTTGGTTGTTAAATTTGATTAGACACACTGCACATATCTTGATTTAATGTCTTTTCTTCATTTAGTTTCAGTAATAACAAAAATTGATCGACAAACTGCAGAGAAATGCAAGAACATCAAAAGCTTTTTTTCTTTCCAAGGGTGTGACAAAAAGTGAACTATAAAAAGTCATTAGTGGAAGTGCAGTGCAGTTTTATGCACCAAGGGAAACATTAGATAACATTAAAGCAGATAAATCTAACAGCAATATAACCTGTTTTAATGTTTTTCCCTCTTTCATGCAGTGAGTTCTGTACTTCACTGCTATATTTTCAAGTTTGAACCTAGCATTAATCACTCTGTGCCCAATCCATGTCTTGGCTGAACATGGAAGAATGTGTGGATGAGAATAAGATGAGGCCTACAGCATAGTGAATATACTAAATTCACAGGGCCTACATGCAGAATAACACAATGAAGCTTCAGTAACACAAGCACCTCATGGCATGCCCACCTTTCGTATGGCTTCGTAAACAGCTCTGAAGGCAGGCTGCTTATGGTCGTGGTAAACTCCTCTGTTTCCATGCAGTATGTAAATGCCATCCTCCTCAGCTGAAGCACAGTTACTGCCGTAGATACAATGATCTGGACGATAATTCCACTGGCAAGGAAACTCCAGCAACGTCTCTGGGAATGAAAATGCACATAACATTTATGTTGACAAATCAGTGCAACAAAGCAGGCAGCATGTAGACTTTTAAATATCTGATTTGCTGATGACTAACGTATTGAAAGACAATCAGGACTAATTAATCTTTAATTTTTCAATAATGCAGCTAAGTGTCTGTGCTCCTTACCAGGGTTGTTGTGGAAAATTATATTGAGAAGATCCTGGTCCCCCCAGGTTATGTTGAGTTTGTATTTCTGGAGAAGAGGCATCAGCAGCTCCTCCCAACGCAGCCCCACAGACGTCATGTCATTCTGTCAATGCACACAAGTATTAACAATCAAACTGGACTGTCTCTTTACAGCATGCAGGTATTTTATCATTTAAGTGTTGGGAGCATCACTTTGCAAAAGAATCTAACTGAATCCTTGGTGCACAACAACTGCAGTAGGATGAGGACATCTTGTGGTCAATCATGGTGGCACATTAATATACTAAACCAAACAACTAAACAAATTACTGAAAATGTGTCTCCACTGCTCAGCCCTACCCTAAAGAATGTGTTCCTCATCCTCGTCATGTTCATGAGCATGACCCCGGAGTTGATGCCCGTCCTGCCGTAGAAGGGGTGACGGGCAAAACGGTTGTACCATGCGATGCGGGGCTCCTCGTGCTCAGGGGCCATGGCCGCCAGCTGAGAGGAATTAAACCGGGACAGGAATGCCCACAATCGGTCTACAGGTTGCAGGAACAGGATGTCGGAGTCGACATACACAATCGAGTCGATGTCCTTTAGAATGAGCTGTGTAGATTGAAAATGACACACAGACATTTGTCACTTAGGATATGGAAAAAATAAGGACTTAATCATGTCATATGTAGTTTTGCTTTGGCCTACGTGAAACTCACAGGTAAAAAGAGCCTCTGAGAAGCGCAGGGTTTGAAGAGTTTCTTCCACTCGGCTGCGTTCTCACTGGGGAAGCTGATGGAGTAGACTGTGTAGTTGAACCTGGAGCGAATAAAGTCAGGCCACGACTCCAACTGAAGAACATGATCAACACACACAAGCTCATGGTCATTCATAGTCCACAGCAAATAATTTCAGTTTTCAGGCTTTAATACTCTACATCTGTTTCTTACTCACAGCTTCCATGAAGCTAGCATGTAGCTGATCTTCAGCGAAGATGTGCAGGTAGAGGTGTTTGATGCTGAAAAGCACAGCAGACTTGATCATGGTGAGAGTCTCCTCCAGCCTGTCCCCACAGGCCACCACAGCCAGGTGCATGGGTGGCTCAGGTCTGCTCTGGACACTGCCAGCACCAGGCTCCACCTGACCCCGCTGACGCATGATGTACCTGAGTGAGAGGTTGGAGAGTTGTACAGACAGATAAAATAAAAGAAACACCTTGAACACTTTAGATTCTAAGAATTTCTCTTTACCTTTTCATAAACCAAACAATGAATGGGGAACACGATAACCTGATTATTATATAGTAGTATACCCAATGGATTTAATCTTTTCTCACTGCAGCCAGCCTGGTCTACATCTGTGATAGCAGTGATCTGTGTCTCCTCCCACCTACTTTCATATCCTCAAATCCTTTACTCTGACATAGGCTGTAAACAGTCAGGTGTGAAAACAAACAGCTGCATCATACTTTTAACACTTATGTTCAAGTCAGCCCATGTTGAAATGTCCCATTTAACATCACGTTTTGTTTATTTTTTTGCCAAATTGTAGGAGTAGTTTGGCCCGTGGGAGACATAATGTGAAATGTGTTGTGTATGATAATTGTACACTTTAGTTACGCATTAATTACTCCCAAAACCAATAGGAGGGATGCACGTGAAGCCACACACCTGTCCAAACCTCACGTTATTAAGGTTTTCAACCATAGGAAGTTATATATAAATGAAGCGTAGTTCGTCAGTGTGGGGGTAGCTCAGTCACATTCCTATACATCACTGGTATCGTCCAAAGTGGATATTTACATCTGTACCCACGCTTATCATGTGAAATGTTAATATATTTCCAGTTGTACACAGTAAAAAGCAGTAAAGACCCATAAATCCAGTCTTACCTATTGTACCAGTGCGGGTTTTGGGGCCCAGTTTTATCCGCGGCCCCTCGGCCGGCTCCGGGCACTCTGGGTGGGATGAAAAACCTCCTCGGTCCGTTTCCTCCGCCCGATACATCCGAGTAAAACAGCTTACTGTAAACATACAGGCCCGAAAACACGGCAAACACCGTGCACAGCATTAGTGCACGAATGTAACGCCGCATTATGGAGTTTGAAAACGCAACTCGGAGCTAAAGTCATGACACAGAAACTGGTGTATAATAATAACCGTGGGGCTACAGGCAATGCTAACGCATTTCCGGTCAAAGTTTAGAAAATAAAAGTCACTCAGGATTAGTAGGCGTAGCAAGTACGCCCTCTTGTGGTCGTGTCATGGCTCTTTTTGCCAACATCCATTGCTTGAGCTTTGCTTTGGTAGCTTTATTTCCCCGTTTTCTGTTTTGTTTCTCTCTTTCTGTAGAATGCTATGCTACTGTGCTACAACAATTTAACAGTGTGGGGCGAGAAAATGTAAGAAAACACCACAGCTACACAGCTATCACTCAGATTTTCATTGTCTTTCATTTATCCACAGCCAAATTGAGGCCATTATGAAAAAATAAATAAATAATAAGATTCACCTTTGAGAATTTGCTCAGATTTCATGGAACTGTACATATTCAGTTTTGCTTTTTTTTTTTTTTTTGTAACATGTCAAGGACGTTTAACATATGTATCTGACATCTTAATTGTCTCAGCATTTTTGTGGTTGTGTTTATATACTTACTTTTATTCTGAAGGCAAGAAGAAGCTTCCGGTACATATCTCTGTTCACTTGATGCGCTTCATGCAACAGAAGCAAGGGGTCGAGACCCTTAAATGGGGGAAGGGTGGGAGCGATAAGCAGAGTTCATTCCTCCCTCTCCCTCCCCCTCCTCAGGCTCTGTCTGCTGCAACTTTGAATTGATTTCACCTCTGAAAAGACCCATTCAGCCTGGCTTTAAGCGACTAGTCGTCTTTATTGAGGTGGCTGCATTAGACAAACAGACCTGAACTCAATTGCATTCTCATTTAATGTTGGGAAAATTAGGTTACTGACTGATGTAGAGGTTAATTCATTGCTGTGTAAGTCATACGTGTGTGTATGCTGATAACTGCTGTATGCCTATATAGTTATATCAACTTAGCTAATGTGCGGCTAAACACTATTTTCAAATGCAGAGGAGGGTGTGCAGAGTTCTGCATGGTGGGCCTGATCTGTAAACTCTCTGAACCTTTTGTGCACTGTCGAGGATAAGCAGCAAGTTACTGAGTCCATCACCAGATGGAGCTAAAAGACACAATAAAATTACTCTGCTTAGGCTACAAAAAAAAAAAAATAAATAAATGGAAATGATTAATGACAAAGTAAAATCGTGTGTGTAAGAAAAGGCCTTTTTGTTTTTGGAGTTTTGTTATTTTCTTATTCAGACATGTAAATAAACATGTTCACACATTTTTAAAACAACAGAGCATGGCAAAGCAAAACAAACAAAAAAATATCAACAAATGACACAAACACATTCTAAGTGTCTTCCATTTTTGCCACAACCAAATAACAAATGTCTGTCGGAACGGTTCTCACGAGTCCACACACCTAGTCCCAGCTAGTGTGGTGAGCCTATGAGAGTACATCTCTGACACATTAAACGATACTAACAAACTAAGAGACATAGCCTGTCCCATAATATACCGAGACCGTAATATTATCATGCCATGACAGTTCAGATGTGTGCTAAAATCTCAAAGTAAAAATCTTGACAATAACACTGGTATGATGGATAATACAGCCACATCAAGACACTGTAGTACAATATTTTAGAAATAACATTTTATCTGTGTAGTTACTCTACAGGTTTTATAAGTTATTGTGTACTTAGGTTGATCTATAGTTGTTCTGCTGGGAGTTTAATATACTCTAAGCTCCTCCACTCTGCTTCGTCAAAACGGAGGAATTCAACAAACAGTTTCTGAAGTACATCACACCACAGGATATCCCTTATACAGCTTATAAATGTGTCCAAAGTCAAAACTTTTTTTCCATTGTACAAGCAACACGCTGTATCCAAACTGGGTCCACTGTGGCAGCAGAAAAGTGTCAGCGCCCTCTGGTTTTCCACTGAGACACAGAGCAGGCGAAGCCCTGTTTGTGCAGCAGAGATTAAAAGGAGAATACCGGCATCATTTACAGCTACGGCGCCTTTGTCTTCTTCTACAGTTTTCTGTCATTGTGCAATCATTTCTTTTTCCATCTCTGAAACAAACTTTACTTTGATAAACCTGACCTGCAATTAGCTCTTCCTCAAAAAATAAAAGTAAATAAAAGCAGAAATATGATGATGTGCATTTGTAAGGCTACAAGAATTGTTGTATTTGCTTAGATATATTTTTGTGGGAGGTCATGTGATTGACAATAACCACGGTGTATCATTATCATGAAACATGTCAGTGATTGGTAACAAGTTATGTCAACATCATGGATTTACAGTGTGACAGATCACGCATGACCAACTGTGATGACTTTAAAAAGCTCAGATAATTCATAAAGCTGCATTAAGATTTTTTTTTTTTCACAGCAGTTTTTGACACCGGTATTAACCTTTAAAAATCATATGCTCTGCCCTTCTGCCAGGTGATATTACACAAACGTACTATGCATACCTGACCTAAACAACCTGCTCCAAACATTATAGGAATCACCAAACAGTGCCAGAAGTACAGCCACTATGCTGTGTCAAAAAAAGTCACTCTTCAGCAGAGACAGTCCAGAAGTAAAAGCTTGGAGTATCAAGACCAAGAGCAAAGGTTCACTGTCAGACTGAAGGTTCAGCGTAGGGACACTGATAAAACTGTGTACTAGATGGTTCAGGTTTTAACAGGTAGGTAAAGAATCCAGACGGTGGCTGAGAATTCCACATGGGGCAAGAATAGGTCACTCTGTCGGCCACTGAGGATGTCATGGGTGGGGCTGCACATTTTGTTTAATAAAAATCTTGATAAGCAGGTGCATCTGAAAGGAAACCACTGAGGATTTAAAAAAAAAAAAAACTGAAAGGGTCCAGCACACAGTCCAAACATTTTTTGTAATATATTTCATATTGCTTTCTAAATGCAGAATTCCAGTGCTGTGGAGAATCTTTCAAATGATTAAACTTGCCAAATCTGATGGGTTGGCACCTCATTCTCTGACCAATAGGTCGCAATTCCAAAAACAGTTTTTTGTGCAGCTCTAGAGTAAAAGTAGGATTCCCCCTCCAGTGACCTGTGGACTTGGAGATGTGATGTGGCTGGAGGTGGATGGGAGTTTGAGGGGGTGACTCAGTGAGACTCCCCGTTGACCGAGCTCCCCTCTCCTCGGGGTGAGGAGGAGCGGGAAAGGCCCTTCTCTGTGTTTTCTGAGCTGGAGCCGTTCTGGCTGTGGTGGTCGACCACCGACGACGCGGCGCTGGAGGACGTGGCTGAGGTGGATGAGGGCTTGGCCTTCTCCTTAAAGTCTGTTATGATGACCGTCAGGTCCCCAACCGTCACCTCCAGGTGCTGGGCACTGCTCCGGTCGATGTTTTTTAATCTCGGCCTGAGGTGACAGGGGAAAAGTGATTATTATGTAAGACTCTTTGTTTGAAATCCTGCATTATCTGGCTTCAGGTGGCTCTATAAACAGCATTTATAGTTTGAAGTGTTTATTCATGCATCCCTGTAATATCTGATTCCTGTTGATCTCCCAGCCTAGTGTCAGTTTGTTTACCTCATTTTCTTGTGACTGTTCTTCTTGAGCGCCGGCTCTCTGTCGCTCTTCTCCCTCTCTACCCGCTCCTTCTTTTCCTTTTTGGGCTGTGAAGGTAACACAAACTGCTGCGTTACCTGCTGCTGCGAGACGAGCTGAGAGACGGGACGAGGCTTCCTGATCCAGGGGGAGGAATGGGGGGTAAAGAGAGACATTAAGAGGAAGGGGGAGAGGGGAGAGACAGAGTGAGGCAGATTAATGAGAGGGAAAATCACAGTGAACACATGGCTTCATGCTGGTGTACCACCATAATCAAGAGCCAATAATCACTGCCAGTGCTGGTTAGGACGGCGCTGCTGAAGTGTTCTTAACGCTGGCAGAAAGTGGCAACGCACACTGAGTGCATTCAGAATAAAACCCAGGATTCAGCCATCTGTGAGATTTGTAGAATACCTGCACAGGCTTGTTTTACCACTCACATGGACACACGTGGACAAGATGAGATCTGTTATGCTGAAACCCAAGATGTGATGTTTTGCAAGTGGGCAAAACACACTGATGTTCAGAATACATAACAAGGCCACCATCCCTCACCAGCTCCCCATCCACGATCACCGTCAGTTGTGTTAGTAGCCTCTGAGTATAATTATATTTCTACCCCCTGATATTTCTGTGGCCTTTGATTATTTCAGGACTTGGATCAACATTCACTTAGTCCCAGGCTGTGAATGATGGCATTGTTTGCCTTCACATTCACACTGCAGGAAATGCTAAACAATGATCTGATATCAAATAAACCGTGAAACATGTTTAACTAAATGTTCCTCCTCACAGGCACATTTCCATCCTCTGTGAGTGTCTGCTGTCTCAAAAATGATGCCTTATGCAATTGGTCTGGCATCGGTTTGCATGCAAGAGGACGGCAATCGTATTTCTGTGCAGGCGTGTGTGTGTGTGTGTGTGTGCACGCGTGTGTGAGCGTTTTGGGGCTGGCAAGAGCCCTAGCCGAAAGGCGAGTGTTGAAAAGGCCATCTGTTGAGAGAGTCTACACATCTAGGACCTAATTTTTCCTGCACACAAACAAACAGACACAGTCACATGTATGAATGCACCTATGCACATCACAGTACACAAATACTGAACCCAAAAGCCCAAATGTGTGTGTACTAATCAACAATGAACAGACAACACAAACACTAAGGCACATTTAGGCATATGACTGAACACATGAATGTGTGCAAACACACAGACACAGCAGTGAGCAGATGAAGCATGGGGGCATGATGGGAACAGCAGAAGACCGCAGTGTGTCAGTTCTCTGAGCCCTGTTGAGCAGTTCTACTTGTAAAAAGAGCTGTTAAAACCAATTTCATGGCACAGTTTGACTGTTTTACGAGCTTTGTTAGATATTTACCCAAATCACGTGAGATTTAAACTACTGCTCTGAAAACTTAAAATATCTACCTCAGAGTTTCCAAGTATTAATGCTCTTAAAACTCCCAAACTCCCTAAGAGCAGCTCCCCTCGAGTGTACTAACCTGTGCATGAACCCTCTGAAAAGTATGGCAATTACAAAACACACTGGCTTCCAGGTGCCTCGTGAAAAATGTCCTTTTGCACTTGCCTAATGAAATTATAGGGGTGTAACACAGCACAAGTACAGAGGGTACAAATGGACTGGACTAAACAGAATCCATCCACAGAATTAGTCTGAGCACTTGGCCGAGTGTTGCAGTGCTTCGTGCCACATTTTCGCCCAAAAAAAAAGAGCCTTTGTGGCCTATTTAGTTTAATTGAGAGGCTTCTATCTCATTCTCTGTGAGGAGATACTGTATGTAAACTGCTGGTCTGCTGTCTTGTTCTAAGGGCAAAGCTGTTGTTTAACAGTTCTAGGATGACCTAAATTGGGGCCCAGCTTCAAAGAATCTCTCCCAGAGTCAGTTTTTTCCTGAGCTATCACTGCCTTCACAGAAAATGCAGTGATGCTAGAGAGGCTAGAGTGAAATGCAAATGGGTCTCTTGGCCTACATAACTGTCTGATAGGGAGGAGATGTAGAGATCCTCTAATATGTCTGTCTTGTCAGCTCGATGCTGCAGAACTGCTGACACCTTTTAAATTAAGGCAGAGGCCACTCAAAGTCCTCTGTTCCCAGCTCAAGCAATCTGCAGCTCTCTTTGACATCCTTTATCCCAGTACTCCTCCTACAGCAACAAAGCAGTGTCTGGTTCTGAATTTACTAAAGCTCACACACAAAGCAGCGACAGTCACAACAGGATTGACCGTCCTGCCCTCAGGACAAATGTTAGCAGCTTCCAAAAATAAAAACACGACTACAGGCTGCCTCATTCATACGCTGCTTTTGGTTTGTGTTTGATTTGATTTGATGAATTCAGTTCAAGATTTGGTTTGTGTGTGATTTACTGTAGTGAACAGATGAATTACTGTGGTCTAATTAATGCAGCAAATGGGCAGTGTATGTTTAGCTGTGCAAAAAAAAAGATCAGCTGAGCCTGATCATGGTCTTTTCTGTTCAAAATGAAGACCAGCTGTGCCTGAGAGCAATGAGGGCTGACTATAAACATATTTTGTACAGCCTATCTTCTTCATGTATTACAATGAAGTAGATTCTCACTAATAGAGCCAGCTCAATAACCTGGAGGTGAAAGATGAGACAACCTAATGCTGCAGTGAGGCAAGGTAGCAGCCTAAACAGAGCTGCCTCTGTTAACCCAATCAAATGGTTATTATCTTAGCACTTAGGCCTTCGCTGCTGGCCTCAGAAGCTGAGTGTGTGCATCTGTGTGTGTGTCTATTGATTCCAACAGGAATTTCTGTGCCTAATGTAACGGCCTATTCTTTCTGACATTAATACCGCGTGTTGGAAACTGTTGTGCCAATCGATATTTGCTCCACTCATGCCATCTATTCTTCAGCAGCTAATGGAGTCCCACACTGGGAAATTAGGACGTTACGAGGAGGGCTTAAACACATCAAATTGTATTTCCTTGAAAAGGGGAGAGTAAAGACAACAATGGATATTAGTCATAATCTCTTCATTTTTGGCTTTTAATTCACAGAAAGTGATCAGGAAAACATGAGGATGAGTGAGAGACTATTCCAGCATGTTTGCTGCCATCAATTCCTCCTTCTACTGGTCTTCTTCTCAATAAGTACATTTATAAATCTCCAAAACATAAGTGCAAAACACAAAATAAGCATAATTCTCACTCTCAACCTCTCCCTCTCACAGTCTTTTACAACATTTGCTTTAAACCTTAAGCTTAAGACAAACTCGTCTTGTCTTGCAAAGCTGGAAAGGCTGGAAAGTACAAATGATCCTTCACTGCTTCATGCACAGGGGAACTCTGGCTGACCCCCTCCCAAATATGTCGCACACACACACATGCACTCACACACACACACGTAATCTATCGCTATCTCACTCCTCTACCCTTTGGCTCTCTTCTCCCTCCTTCTGATGCACCCACTGACCTCAGAGTCTCCCATCTCTGGCCTGTGCTTGAAAACAGAGGGGGAAAAAAATAAATAAAGCGTTCAATGAGCCAGCACTACTAGAAAATAACTCCTCTGGTCCGTATCGGGTCACAGCTGGAAAGTTAAATGTTTCTACGTGACAGATTCAGTTGGCGGTCAAATTATGACACTGTTATGTTTCTGCCACAGTGGACAAACAGGACAGCACCACTGCTTGATGTGACTCAGCAATTAAAACAGACGGTGTGGTTGCGAGTGATTTTTTTAAAAAATAGACAAATAAGGAAATAACTGAATTTATAATAAACAATAAACAACAATAAACTCCTGCTACATCAAATCTGACCCCAGTACAATTGACAAAAAACACCTGCCAACTTTTTTATCCAGTTTTATTATATTTCTGGCTGGACAGGCCCTAATAAAACTGAACACTGGTGCCATAATAAATCCAGTCTCCACTGCAGAGGCTTCCTCGGGAGGTGAAATGATGTCTGTACAAGGACATTAAGGTCTATAAATGAGGTGCACTGATGTAGGTTCAGTATTAGTACTAAAAATCAAGTGTCATGCTTTGACAGTCGGGGCAGTCTTTAGGGGAAGCCTTAATAGTTATGGACTATGTCTTTTTATTTTTAAACATATTAAAGATATTTAAAGCTCAAAAGTACCTCTAGTCCTGACACGGCAGCTCTGGCCCATTATTCCAGGCATTTGCTATTTAAAATGTCTAACAAGTCATGTGTTACATCCAAAAGGCAGCGGCACAGGATTCTGCAGATGTTTGAACTGCTCGCTAACATTTGTCGAGTACATTGTGTGACGAGCAAACAGCCCACAGGACAGCTGATGGACTGCAAATAAGCACTGGAGTGTGTGCTGCTATAAACAAATTTCATCTCACTGTTCTGTGATGATTGTAAGATCATTGTGAAATAGCTTATTTTATGCCCCGATGAACACCCTCAATTCAGGTGTAGGTGTGCCTGTGTGTGTCAGGTTTTCTATCAGCAGCTTGTAGGCTGCTCCTGGGAGTTCCTCCAACCCGATGATTAATGTTTCTCCCTGCCTGTACATGCTACCACAGTGTGTGTGTGTGTAAGAGAGAGAGAGACAGATGGCTCTCCACGTCCTGTGGTTTATGACACCTTCTACGGCCCGCTAGCCACACTCCACCACATTCTCCTCTCACACAAATGCCCGCCCGTACACACATACTCACCCAGAGCAGTATGTCATGCATCAGTGTCACTGTAGTAATTACAGCCTTATCATGTAGCCATAATCTTGAGCCACAGTGACGTGATAACAGCCAGCTTCATTGTCCCTGGTGGACACTCAGTGTTTGTATGCTGTGTGGGAGCTAACACCAGTAACCCACACTACTGAGCACACTGTGTGACTTATTAGAGGATGTAATAATTTAGATGGGATTATAAAACACTGACTGGCTTGTTTTACATGCACCATTCCTGCTTATGGATGCAGTTTGTCAGTCAGTCAGTTTTTTCTCTGCTGCAGATTCGATCCAGCTCACAAAACCTGTTTGTCAGTATCTGCTGTTGCCTGCTCTTATGATCCCCATTTGACATAATCACTCATGACCCAGGTGCTATTTCAAAATCAAAGAACGCGCACAACCGCGAAGGGCTGAAAATACCTGGCTGTGTTTCGTAATATTTTCCCAAGGAGACATGACTCAATGTTAAGCACCAGAGCTGTTCCAGAACAATAAAAACAAACCCATCATTTTCATTATTGCAGCTTAAATGGGAATGAAAACACATTGACTCTGAGGTGAGAGTTAAATGTGTTGCTCTCTGCTAGTAACATGTTCTGTGTAATCACAGAGGGAAATTAACACCAGCATTAACACAGCAGCTAACGGGGGTATGTTTCGGTTGTGTCTGTAAAAGGCTGCGCAATGAGTGGAGGAGAGCAATCCTTACTAAGAAGCCAGTAATACGCCTGATAGAGGTGTAAGGATAGATGGACTGATTTTATTACCAAAGGAACGTCTTCATTCTCGTATTCATGTCTTGTACGTATGAATGTGTACTCAGGCAGTGGAATAATATGAAAATACAGCTAATTCATGCTTTACACTATGAATATCAATGATACATTTTTCCTCCAGGCAGGATTTACATATACAGCCTTATATTGTATGTTTCTGTTCCACAGCAGATGCATTTATTTTTTACCGATGCAGCTATTTTGAGAGAACAGGGGGAAAAAGAGATAATTAATCTTGTCCTTTTTGCATTTGAAGTGAATCTAACCATGTATTTTAGAATCAGCTCTCTACCATGGCTCCCAATTCTCCATCTCACATAATCAGACAGCTCCAGCAGGCTGATCATTATCTCATATTTATAATGGATATCTGCTGAAACCAATCACTTGCTGGCTTCATGCAAACGCTTTGAAATGGCAACCATTTTATCGTCAATATCTGCAACAGAACTTTTTTTCCCCCACTGTACTCCTTGTTATTTCACTTTTCTTGTTTTGTTTGATCATCGTCTCCTTTTGGTAATGCTTCTGGATTCCTGCACCAGATAATTCAAACTGCATCGTATTGAAAGCTGCATTTTTATAGCGAGCAAACTAAGTGCAATTGAGCCAAATGCACAGTTACAGTTCAATTTGGAGTGTGTGTGCACTGCAAATGAACTGTGGGGCCAAGCTTGTGCAGAGGATGATAAAACAACATCTAAACAGCCAAACGCTGACAGGTTCTTAGCCAGCCAGAAAGGCTTATGCTTGTTTAGGAGGAGCCGATGAAACCTGCACATCAGTCAATCTGTCACCGAGAGACGCCCGAGGTTAAGTTCAACTCCTGGAGAGAGGGAGAGGAGAGGACATAAAGATAGCTGAGACAGATAAAGGTAGGGAGAGAGCGAACGCATAACAAGCAGGAGAACTAATAGGAACATGATCAGGCTCACTGTCCTGACCTGTAGAAATATAATGCTGCCAAACAAGCTCTTGAATGCAGAGCATGCACACACTGAGTGTTTCCCTGGTGGGACCGACTTGTCAGAGCTCAGCTCAGTGAACAGATGCCGATAGTGGAGGCGAGACACCAGAGAAGGTCACACACACACATGCACACACTGCTCTATTACACCCAGCAGTATTTGCCTAAGGACGGTGTTTAGGTTTGGGTTTAACAGCTGTCTGTTAGCAACACTTCACTTGACATTTTCAGCTTTTATTCCAGACATCAGACAGAGGCATTAACTCTGAAACATGTCTCACCCTTCATCTTATTTTTGAAACACTGGGATGATCCAGGACAAATTTTAATGGGTATACTGGAAGGCCTTTGGCGTCTTGCTCAAGGATGCTCTGCAGGGGTATTTCAGCTGATGGAGGAATCAAACCTGTGACCTTGCACTTATCAAACAGCCTCTTTTAAGTACTACACCACTGTACTGTGACTTTCATCTATCACGCTAGTTTTCAAAGGCTGGGACTGAGGCCAAGGAGTCACAGGAAGATAAAATGTCCACTTTTCCTCAGGAAAGTCTTAAGGTAATGAGGCTGTGTTGTGATCCCAAAGCTCCTCTAAGACAACTTTAATTAAATAGTCTAAGCTAGCAGTTTGCTGTAGAACAGCAACACGTTTTTCCATATTAATCTGCGCAAATGACGAAATGTAGAGAGAATATTTAAACACTCATTGCTGTTTTATGCCTTGCTCCACAAAATTTGACTTCCTCGTCGGCCAGAGTTCCCCCTTCGTCAGTCTGTCTCTCTCTTCCATTTCACTCCACCTCCGCTGATAAGCGAGTCCAATCCTGCTGATGTATCCCTGTCTTCAGTCAAACTCCCAGCCTCAACCGCGTGCTCTCAATCAGCCCGCCGGCTTTGGGCCCCTGCAGTAGATCATCTCTCCACATCAGACAGATCTAGGCGGCAAGATCTGCCAAGCCTCAACTTCATAAAACATTCATCTTCATCTCCTGTCGGCTATCTACACGCAAACTCTTTCTCCTAAAATATTTCTCTACTCTGTCCTAAAATGTTCCCTTTTTTAGCATTCATCACCTGTAGCACTTGCTGAAAAGACACAGATCCTTTCAAGAAAAGTGACATTTCATGCGTTAAATTAGTGCTCTGGACCTGTGATAAGTGATTCCACAGAACCCACCGTGAACCCTGGCCGTCAAACCTGTGACCTTCAGGCTATGGGACACTTCCTTTAACCAAGGGACACTCCATGCCTTCCTGTGCCAAGCATGAATTCATTACTTCACAGTAATAGCTCAGTCATGCTTGTTTAGTAACCAGCCAGGGAATTTGCCGTGTCCTGCATTTATATTCTGCATGTTGTTTGCCCTTTAGCACCTTTGGTTTGCTCGCTGAGAAACCCACTTGTCTGTTGTGTTCGGTCGTTAACAGCTGCGACCACCTGTGTGGCCATTTTGCTGCAGTATTAGCCTGAGTTTGAGTGTTTCTGTGTGGTCTTGTGCAAGAGCATGACAACACCACTACTACAACACTTCTGCAGCACTGCAGTTCGGAAGACAGGGGGTTATTAACATTAGATAAGACCTTCTCACAGACGTTTTCTAAATTTGTCGCTGGGTGTCATGATGGGAGCGAGGAATTCTGGGCCCTTGTGTCCTTGCCACTCCCCCCCCACCCCAAAAAAAATGCCCAGATGGGGATGACAGAGTGTCAAAGCTTTGGGTGAAGACTCAGGCAGGTTCTTGGCAAAGCTGCAGGCTGCCTGTTTGTTACAGAAGCACATCAGAGTCACTGAAGTGTCCTCAACAATCAACGCTCAACTGCAATAAGCTGGACCCTATGACAACAGCATGTCTGCTGCTCAACCTCTTTGTTTGTATGAGCAGCAACTGTGCTTGAGTGTACGTTTAAGAGTGTGCGCGTCAGGAACATGCATTTGTGCGGGAATATGTATGCAGTCATGTGTAAAATTTGCATGTTGAGTGCATCTGTACATCTGTTTGTGTGTGTGTGTCTCTGATGACAGCAGGCTGATTAAGCTGTTGCATAGTAATGAGCTACGGCTGTCTGTCTGGCAGCTGCTCTCACAACCTCTTTCCACAACTAGCCCTCCCACACACACACACATACACAAGTGTGCACACAGGAAAAAAAAAAAACCACACAGGCATATATTGTCTAATTGCATGCACCAGCAAAAGAAAAACCACAATTCTGAAAAGGCCTCAGAACTGACAACTGCACTGACGTGTTGTTGTTGTTGTTCATTCTGCTGTAGTTAAATCACTGGGAAAGTTGTGCTAATGCGGAAGAGGATAATTAGTGATGCATTAAAGAGGGAGATCATGTAACAACACACTGTTTCTTGTAGCCTGAGCAAACAGCTAGACTTCCTCTCCTTCACCCTTTTCGTAGTGTTTTCGTCCTCATAATGACTGCCACTCAGGAATAAGTCATTTCCTGCTTCAAAATCACTGATGTCAGGAGAAATATCATCCACAGGCACAAAGGGCACAGTGTGTGTGTGAACCTATATGCTATGTATTTGTATGCTTGAGTACCTGTGTACCCGCCCCCCAGTCTGTTACAAATATCTCCGGGGCAACAAGATTGATGTGTGTGCTTAAAGAGAGCGCCATGCCTGTCCCTCATTTCACTGAGGTCAGTGTCAGCACCCGAGATAGAACATAGAGACTAATGCGCTGCTTAGAGGAGATGTGAAAAGACAAAACCAAAAAATAAACGTGTGGAGTTCGAGGAAGACACTAAGAAGAGAATAGAGTGAGAGAGAATAAATTCTATTATCCCCAGAAAACTACAGGAAAGGAACCACCGTGTTTATGTTTACTGTCTGAACTGTATAGAGGAAGTACAACGGTGGAAAGGATTAAATATCTGACAAATACACAATTACAAAAAATGTTTAGAGGTAGGGGATCTAACTGGTCCTCATTTTCCGGGGAGGGGGGCAGTCCCTCAGTCCCCAAGGACCCCCCCCCCCCCCCCCAACACACACACACACACACACACACACACACACACACACACGCACACTCACCAGCTAATGCAAAAGGCACCAAAGGTAACGTAGATCCATCGCCTTACCTTGTTGATGTCCCCTTCCTCACATCACACATCATGCACTTAAAAGCCTCGGCCGTGTTCTTGTACGTGCACACGCTGCAGTCCCAAAACCCCTCGTCGGAGGAGGGCTTCGGTTGACGCTTCGGCCTATAAAACAATAAATGTAAAAAAGAAAAATCAAAAAAATATATATGGAGAATGGTAGGAGAGAGAAGGAGAGGGGGCGATAGGAGACACGAGGGGAGAGTTCAGCTCGCATCCACGAAGGCTATCGATAGCAAACATCTGGGTAAGCCTATAGGATTTAGGAAATCATCTGCGAGCGCGCTGTGATCCGACACTGTAATTGGCGATGAGGTTTTAACACCCGCGCGCGCCCACCTCGCACACACGCGCACACACACACACACATTCAGCGCGAGAGAGAGAGAGCGAGAGAGGGAGACCATGTAGAAAACCCATTTTTTTTCCGTGCGCTCGCCGATGTCCGCTCCCCTCTCCTAGCTTGAACATCTAGGACCCAGCGCCTCGGTCGTTTACCTTGTGGGACTCCTCTTGTCGCCCATGCCAGACCAGGGTTTATGTGGAGGTGCTGAGACGAGCAGAAGTCTTGTTATTTCCACCAATTTTAGCAAAAGAAGCGATGCGCCTGTGCCGCTCGGCTTCCAGCTGTCGTGGAAACTCCGCTTGGGAAATGGTCACGTGATTTTCCTGGGCCAATCAGAGGCTGTGTGACTTCCCGAGGCTGACATACCTCTTGATGAATCTATGGCGCATTCACGTACCCGCTGTAAGCTCGTACGTCTGTTCATTGAAGGTGATAATTATATTAATTGGTTATTATGACAAACTTGGTCCAGTAACACACTGTTATTAGCCTAAATATAATATACAGTGGTACGCAGGCATGTTTGTCGCCGATTTCACATTTGTACACATTAAAACGGAAAAAATACTGGGAAAAATCACCCTCTCGTACAGTATTTGAGTTAATCCTTGTCATTTGATTGGTTCACTTTGGGGACAAATACAAATCCGTTCACATACAAAACTGTTGAAAAACTGAAAAGATTGGATTGCAAAACAGAGTGTGTAGTGCACAAAACACATCCTACATTAAGGATTGGTTTAATTGCATATAATTTCTACATGAACAATTAATAAATACTACTACTAGTAGTCGCATCTAGTATTTAGTATTTATCTTTCTCCTTGTCAAGAGCTATAAAGTTCATTCATTTCCAACGGCACCCAAATGCAACAAAAACTCTAATATTGCGTCGACAGCGATGTGTTAACATGGTCCCACTCATATCCGCTCCCTGCATTTTCCTAACCCTCCATCTTCGCATTTCCCTCTCAGACTGCAGACATGCCGCAGCAGTTTAACCCACAGACGCGTAAAACATCGGGGAATCCCTCCCTTTGTTTGCGTGCTGACGCAAGGGAGCTCCAAAGACCACAATCCCGAGCGAATAGGCTGAAGCAGGCAGAAGTTCCCCAGCCTGTTCATATCAAGGAGAACCGTAGATCTCCATTACCTTCATCCATTATTTTCCCGCAGAGAAACCTAAATTGCAGCAATTTAGCTGTTGCAATATTAAGAATTTTAAATAGATTTCATGTGGTTTAGAAGTGCTTATTCCAGTTTTGATAATTATTTTTGGCCGCTGGTTATTCAAAACACAACCATATGCTCACCTGACATACATTTCTCACCACTGATCAGAGATTGACAAATACATTTTTTTAAACAGCAGCTGTCTTTTAACTACCCTGTCATCATTTACTTCGACAAACTAAAAGTATCACTCTTTATTGGATGTTGCAGTTAATGTTGGAATAACGAACATTTGGTTTGTCAATATTAAAAAAAAAATAATTAAAAAAAAGATACAATTATCAGTCAAACCCAATAACAATTACACAGTATTTCGAGAAACATAAAATGTCTCGCCTCCTGTAGCTACATGAAGAAAAAAATGAAATCATGTTTTTAACACCCTCATTGTAACACAAACCTTACAAAACTAAATCCATATTTACCAAACAATTTGGTGGTTAAGTCCAAAATGTGTATTATTATCATTAGTCACTGAGCTCCTCCTCATCACTAAAGTATGCACTTTTTTTGATCCTTGGTTTCTTAGAATTTGAAGATGTCGAAGCGCATGCATCATCTTCTTGAGACAAAAGGGCCTGCTTCTTCTGTTTCTCCTCTTCTTCCTCAATACGGGCTTGCTGGGGGCACAAAAGAAAGAAGAATCATGATGCCAGTAAAAGTCAAATCGGAAAATTTTGGTGGTACACATGCAGTTTTTTTTTTTTTTTTTTGAGGCAACATGATTAACTTAAGTAGAAATGTTACAAGTGGTTTTTAAGTAACAAACACACACAAAACAGTATAAACTTCTAATTCAGAGAATCATATGTCTACACTGTTTTTTTAACAGTATATCTGCACACTTACTTGAAAAGCTATGGCTTGGCTCAGACTATCTAAGGCAGGGTCCTCTCCCTCTTCTTCACTTTCTTCTTCTTCTTCTTCTTCACTATAAGGGAAAAGATTTAGGAATTACAAAAACAGAATTATATTATACAATATCTCACAAAATCATCTATAATTACTTACATGTGCTCAGGTTGCTGAGCCTTTTTCTTCTTTTTCTTTTCTTTCTTCTTCGGAGGTTCCCTCTCTCCCAGCATGTTTTTGGGGCATGCATAGCTCAGATGACCTGTATCCTGCGATTTTCATTCAAAAACAGAAATAAAATGACATTCCGACATCAGACAACTTTCTGGAATAATTTTCTATACATCAAAATATTCACCCATTCAGAATAAAGAGAAAACAGATTATACTTATAATTCAATAAAAGTTGATCTCATGGGACAAAAGAAAATCCACTTAATTTTCACTGACCCCACATTCATAACACCTAGACTTGTCTGTGTAGTTCCGCCTCCTGATAAACTCAGCTGCTCTTCCATTGTCGACTGCAATGCTTGCTTTCACCGTTCTGCCAAACAGCTGGGAGACAAACATATTTGTAACTCTGACAAGTGGCTATCCATTAAAGAACCATCACTGACTAGGAGGCTGCAAGCTTATGCTCAGTGACACACAAATGAAAACTAATGGCCTTGATGTGAAATACTCACCTGTTTGTTGTTTATTGCTCTTGCACAGTTATGAGCTGATTCTCTGTCCAGGAAGAGAACAAATGCCACCCCTTTACTCTGGCGAGTGTCTTTATCCTTTACGATTGTAACCCTGAAATAGGTTTTAATAACTATCAATTCTTATTTTAAAACAGCAGAGAGAAGTATTCAGAGCCTCTAACCGATTGTTGTGGGTTCTGTGCTCAAACTACTGTTTGGTTTAGACATTACTGTGAAAATACAAATAATAAAAAAATTAATTATGACAGAGCCATCACTTACTTTACAACTTTTCCGTATTTGGTGAATAGCTGAAATGAGACAAGGTGATCCATTTCAGTCAGGAAGCTGAGTCTTGTTTATTTTTGTGTTAAACAGAAACATGGTTAACATTGTTTCATAATAACATATTACCTTGTGCAGGTCATTGTTGGTCAGAGAGAAAGGCAGGTTAGACACATACACAGTGCTTTTGCTTGGTGCCAAACCCCCACTCATACTGGACGCATATGACACACTATAAAACAAACAAGACAGTCAAATGATTATAAAAACAAACAACTACTTATCAAACTTGATCAGTTCATCATTAATTAAATGTGGCGTTAAATATTTTAACGCTTCAACCAGCTGAGTACCAATTTTAGATTATTTATATTAACCAAATTACCTACCAACACAGACTCCACCATTAGAATGTTTAATTTTGATTCAAAATCGCAGTATTGTGTGTTTTTCCATGGAGCTAGCTAACGTTTATCAAACAGAAACAAACGCCATTTCTGTACGGCGCAATTTGATGACGTGAACGAATCTTTGTCCAATAAAAGAGCTGTTGTCCAACCAGGGAGGCTAGGCTAACTAACTCATAGAGGAAGGTGAGATTGTTTTTGCTATTTAGCGTGAAATAAATTACCTTTTAGTGTAGGTAATTTAACCTGTGTTTATCTAAAAGGGCCACTATTTCGTCGTAAATATTTATTTGTGATTTTCTTTGTTGCAGTAAGGTTAGGCTAACTTGCCCCCCCTCCTCAAATGAAATAAAACGTGCGGATGTTTGCAGCATATATGGAGGCTAGCTAATTAGCAATGCTAGCTCCCCGTTCTAGATGGAGCCACAGTAGTTACCGGTTAAGTCAGCAACCCAGAAAAAGCTGTGGTGGTTTTCGCAATTAGTTGGTATGGTGGTCATCGGTTGGGTGCCATTCTGCTGGTCAAATGGATATTCATCCCTAGATCAGTGTTGTCAGCAGAAAGTAACCTCAGCCGGCTCGGTTGCTGGATCACATCTCATAGTCAAACACTGCTCCCTATCTTCATTGCATGCACTTGTGGCAAAATAGAATAGTTTTCCACCTGAGTTTAATTGTGAAGACTTTTCGGCAAAATATAGGAATTAAAGCTTATACCAAATGTACAGTCTTAATATCTTTTGAACCGTTTTACAGACTGTGCTGAAGATCTTATACCTACACAAGTCCTTGAGTCAAAAAGTAAGTTCTTACACAACTTTTTTTTTTTTTTTTTTTTTTTTAAGAATCCATCAGTTCAACAATGGTTTAGTAACAAACCTCTACATTCAGAGATTTTCATGCATTGTAAAAAGTATCTTAGCTAGAATGGCTTTACTGTTGCCAAAACCAAAGGAATCAAATAAGATACAAACAACTATGTTCTTGCATTCTTAACAATACTTTGTTTTCCTGGAATAAATTCTGCCCAAAGATGTTACCTGAACATCGCTTGAAAAAGGCCAAAAAGACAGTTTTATTTATTTTTGTGGCCCTACCTTTGCGTGATGAAATGTACAGTGCAAACAGCATCTCTCACTCTTTGCCCTTTGCAGTGACATACAGGAGAGACAGGAGTATAAGAGAGGTGTATGATGAACGCTTTTTAACAGAGAGACCGGTGAGTGTGAACCAAGTAGCATCAGGATCTGTTCCCCCTCAATATCACTTTTGACCTTTCTTTCAAATACAAGTAAGAATACTATCTAATCATGGATAGAAGGACGGTTAAATATGCCAAACCACCAGAATAATTCTTTCAGTGGCATAGTTTTGTTGTTGTCACGGTTATTGAACAGTGTAGAGGGAGAAAAACCCATATTTCTAAACTGAGAAACACCTCTTCAGAAATTTTTCTATGTTGACTGAAGAAGTCTTTAGCCAGCAGGTTACCATAAGCTGTAACAAAGCTTAACAAAATAAAAGTCACTCAATGACAATTTTTAAAAACCATGGTTTACAGTATATGTCAAATCCATTAAATGTACTCATCCTCGTAGGGTCCATACCCACGAGCAGGTGGAGCAGTGGAGAGGAGGGGCCCCTTTGGCAGGCCAGAGGATGACTATGGCCGGGGCGGGTACGATTACGAAGGAGGTCCCCGCTTTTTCCCAAATGGAGGTGGCCCCCGAAATTACCATGATGATCAGAGGGGCTATCACGGGGACAGCCTTCATTTCCCTGCTGAACGCAGAGCTGGTCCGCCTTCAAGGAGGGTGAGAGCTGATGTCTGACATTACTGAACAGCTCAATGTATGCATAAAAACTAATTAGGTACAATGTATGGGATTCAAAGTTTGCAAAGACTAGATCAAAGAGCTCAAGAACTGCCAAAGGCTGCCTCAACTATCATTCAACAAACTAAATCAGAAAGAAAGTAAAGCACAATTTCAGCCGCAGAAAAGTTTCTTCATAACTGAATATGGGAGCCAGACAGTGGGTTTTAAAAGTCAGAAATTACAGGCCATCTGTATTCATACTAACTGAAATTCAGGTTATTTCAAGTTATTTTAAGAATTCTATGAGTGTTAGACAACTATCACAGTCCACTTCTGCTATTTTGTATAATTGCAGACAAGTTGCATATCCTGTGATATTGTTGGTTAAACATGCACACACGTAACTGGCCAGCTGAGGGTGCTACAGGTTCAAGTTGAGATATTTTAAACCCCTTTCTTACACACAGTGTGGGCTACATTGTGGCAATTAACTGTTGCAGCCATTTGCTTATTGGACTGGGAATTTCCATTATGATGGCTTTTTTTAAAAACTCTAATTACCTACTGTTGTTGGTGTAATTTTTTTAATCCATGGGTTTATCTTTATAGCTGATGAATTAACTCTGTAGCACTTTATCAATACTAAGCATGTTCTGAAATTCATGCAACCGTGTGAGTGCAGTGTGGAATGAGTGAAAGTAAATGCACGTTTTAAAATATAAAAACATCTGAACTTTTGACACAACCAAATAATCCAGGAAAAAGTGGAATTCAAGGGTCACTTTCGCTCATTTTACTTTTATATTTTCTCTACTGTGTGTCACAGGAGGACTATCCTTACAGAGTACCCAGGGAGGACCCTCACGCAGGACGGCCTTTGGAGTTTGGGTAAACCCCTCCTCCTCTCAGGCTTGCCACAAATCCTCTGTGTTTAATTCTCACCACTACAGCTAAAGCAGGATCGCTGCAGGCCTCAGTTTTCAATATCCCCATTTTTAAAATGTGTGTTTACATAGCAGCAATCATAAATCATGGTCTGCCCTGACCCATGTTGGCCTGTCTCACCTTATTCACATTTTGTGCAGCCACACTGTTAGACAACTGTTCAGATTAGCAATGTTAGCTGAACAGTGTCAGCACTTAGGCTACAGATTTTACTTGACAGGTTTACAGTATTCACTCAGTCTTTTAAGTAAAAGTATGTTAAAGTTCGTGGGCAAAGCCACAGTGAACTGACCACAGATGACATTAATAAGCACAGTCATATTACTTCATCAAATGATGACATTTCACTGTGACATGAGCTGGAAAAAAAGAGAAAGGCGAGATAAGGTTATCATGACACTGAATCCCTGTCTGTCAATGCTAGATTTGCCACTTATCAGGCACACAAAGATACAAAGGCTTTCACTCCAAGCAACAGTGTCAAGTTGTGAAAGGGCACTAGGGTCAGTTCTGGCCTGTTGATTGGCGATTTTTGTGTGAGCAGAGGTCAGGGGTCATTTGAGAGGTGGTGGGGAGTTAAGCAAAGGGGCACAGAGATATGGTGTCTGGGGAGTTTTAAGTTATTTATAAAAGCAGTGGAAAAGGATTTTGCTCATTGCATGTGTTTTCATTTTTTACATTTTGCTGTTTGTTATTGTTAACCATAATCTAAACCTGTATATGGCAACAGTTTACATTATCACATTATACTGTGAACAGTCAGTGCACAAATTGAAAACTGGAGCATATATCGTAGTAATACATCCTACTTCTTATACATATTTCAACCACACAGTTGACAGTAAAGCATACAGGCAGAATCCAAGAGTACTGTTTGTACACTGAAATGATTTTGTAATGGTTGAATGAAATCATGGACCCGATGATATTTGTTTTCATGGTATTGAACATTTACTTGTAACTCAGCCACACTTTTTTTTTTTTTATCCCCTTAGTGCTCGAGCTCCACCTCTTCATAGCGTCCGAAACCAGGGCATTTACCCAGCGCCCAGGTCCCTCCCAGAGAGCGGGGAAGACACACTAGTACAGGCCATCCTCAACCTGGACAGAGGGTGCGACTGAATACACACTTAATCACTGCTTAGGGCATCCATGTGCCATCATTGTATTTGTGTAATCAGCTTATTCGTTGTCCAATGTGTGTAATTAGTGAAAATGACCAGTATATTCTTTGGACAGAATGAAAATCTGCCTTTGTTTGGGTATCATTAGTTACATTGTTTGAGCACATACAATGGGAGAAACAGTGCAGTTCAAGTGTGTCTGGTAAAATAAGATGAGCTGCTCTTCTTGTTTAGTCTTTTGCTTGTTTGTTGCTCTAATTTTTTTCTTTTTCTTGCACTCCACATCTTTTAATGGTGATTAGGGCTGACTGTCACTATAGCTGTGACATACTATAGATTTTTAGAGCAGCTGTCATTGACAAGCATGTGTTCTGTGCAGTTACTTTAAAAAGCTAGAGGGCAGCATTGTGCTTTGTCAGCACAGAAAAAGTTAAGGAAGGAGGGCTTATGTTTAGACACCAGTTGTGGTGGATATTGGTTTAAAGCTGGAGATATCTTTGTCAAATGACTACAAGGAGCTAATTTGTCATTCAGTGCAACAGTTTTTGCGTTTTCACCGTTCAAATTATGACAGCCCACACATTCCCTGTTCTTTTCCAGGGAGGACAGAGACCACTACAGGAGAAAGGCAGCCCCGTTCCCTCCCCTTAGAGAGCGTTCTCCTGTACGCCGTGAGGTGGCCCGTTCCCCCCACAGTCGCTCTGGCTCCAGCGTCAGCAGCAGAGGCTACTCACCAGAGAGAGCCAAGAGCCTGCCATTTCCCTCACAGCAAGGCAAGAGTATGTAGAATTCTTAGTTTTCCCTCCCCTGCCACAGCGTGGAGCTCTTTCGGTTCAGGACAACCACCCACAAAAGTGTCTCTTCACTGTGTAGGAACAGAACTCTTTATTTTCCCACCTCTATTTAAATTTTTCACTGTCTGTCCATAACTGATAATCTGGCCGGCTGGCTTTTCAGGTGTGGACGGTCCAGAGGGTCACGCGGGTGTTTCTGAGCACCTTTGGGGGTCGCTCTATCCTCAGCAGAGTGGACATGACACTTTGGGTCTGTACTTGTAGCCAGGCACACAAGCTTGGATCTGGGTGACGATAAGATCATCTGTCATGCCTCACACGTCTCTTTGCATCCTTGTCATGTCAGAAAAATGCTGGCTTCCCACACCCCAAAGATATCTGCCACTAAGTCTATGAGAAGGATGCAAGGATGGAGGAACACAGTGGATTAAAGACCTAGATGTACTTAAAATGATGAACTAAATTTAAGTTTAACCCTACAGAATATAATAAAGCATATATGATATAACTTGTAGAATACAATTTAAAAACAGAATGTGTTTTTTACACTGAAATTCTTTCACCCAGGTCCAAAGTAAGTTGTATCATGAATTTATTTTCTTAATTAGTACCTGTTAGTGACATTTGCTGTAATGGGTTCCTTTATACAAACCATTTCTGCTCCCTGTTGTGGAGGTACATTTGCACTCTCCACCATTCCTACACTGATCTGATGAAATGAAGGATAATGGTTAGGAACAGTGGATTTTACAGTCCATATCAAATCTGTATGACCTTGTACTTTCATGCAAGCATTTGGACAAATAGCTAAATTGCTATCTAGCAATTTTAATTCATGTCAGATTAATGTTATATATATATATTATTGACTGGACAGGCACTGCATGGGTTTACAAAACTACATTCCCAGCAGGCTCACAATAAAGTGTGAATCAAGTGGACTTTGAAATACATGAGTGCCAAAGTACCTCCCTGTTCACTGCATGTCTTTTGTAGTCTTTGTACCTCTAATCTTCCAACATCCCTGTTCCCACAAATAGTTTCATTTATATCTGCTCCCATCTTTAGTCTTGGCCATTTCTCTTTTTTAAGTTTACATTTTATTGGTTGTTTTTCATTTGTGAAACAAGCTTAGAAGACCACAGAACATCACCGTGCTAATATGGAAAAATTACAAATAGCTTCTAGGTGGTGGTTAAAGTTTTGAAAAGGTTGAAATGCATGAGTGCCACCTCTTGAAAGTGGAGTGTAACACCATATTTTTAGTGAAGCATCAGGGCAGTTAGTGTGCTTGCTACTTTGCTGTAAGATAAGAAAGTGTACACAGCCAGTGACCTTACGGTTTGGTCTTCCTACAGGGTATGAAGAGACTTATTCTCAGAGCAAGATGACTGGTAAGTAGAGTTCAGTATAGTTGTTATGTATAGGCCAGAAAAGTTACATCAAATGCAGTCTGGCAGGGCTTTTCTACCTTTTTAAATCTTGTTAAATGAGAAAACAGACCTGGTATATTCTCTGTACCACCTCTGTCGTCCAATGTTTTTCAGTAGAAATTAATGAAAACAAGCTGAGATGACATGCGGAGGATTTGTTTCGGAAATATACAAAGGTTACAATCGTTAAACCTAACCTATTCCCAGTCTGTGTAACCTGAGTGAGACAGCAAGCGTTTCTAATGTGTGCAGCAGCCAGCCCACCTCCCCGCTCTGTCTGCCACTTTGTCAGGCCTCATAAAGATGCCACCAAGTCGTGTGTGGATGAAGAGGGAAAGGGTATAGGATGTCTGATGGATATTCCTTAAGTGGACATTACCACTCTGGGGTGTTTTTGTTTCATTGCTAGGTGCTTAGAGTTCATGTTTGTTGGTGGGATTTGACTATAAAGATGATGGGTTTCTATTGGTAGAAGAACAAATGGAAAGTGAGTGACTTGAGAGGAGGGGGGCTTCCACAGTTAATGTGTTGCAGTGAATCCACCCACTGGAGTTTGGAGCATGATAGCAAACCCTCTGTTTCTTGATTGTTCCAGATTTTCTAGCCTAGGTACCTGTCTGGATCCTGAAACCAAACTTCAGCACCTTTACAGAGCCCTGATTTCATACCTACATACTTACTCACTTTCCAGACGCACAAATTGTCCACTGAATTCCTGCTTCCTGCTGTTATTCTCCCTCTCTAGTATCTTTTTCTCTGCACAGTAGTCTGTCCCACTGTCTCACTATCATTTTTTTTTTATCTTGTTCTCGTTTCTCCAGACAAAATTCCTGGCCTTTCAAGAGAAGGCTCTCCACACAGTGCGACGTCAAACAAGGTGAGCTTGAGCAGATGAAAAGAGCAAATTATTTATTTATTTATTTTTTAAAAAATTAAGCATTGGTGTTTTTGCTGGAAGTTTACTTGAACGAGCAAGAACACAACACAAACCTTTGCTTCTTTTTTTTAGAATATAAACCTTTGGTTTTAAAATTATAAATACAGCAATTCAGTTCCTAATGTCCTACGGACTGTTCCATTCATTGGACACCATGGACTCTGCCTTTGTCACCGTACAGCAGGATACACCTGGACCTTCTTAAATTCCATCCTTCTAATAAGCATTTAGTCCCACTGAAGTGTGTTAATGGGTTTTAAAGTGGCACTCACACAGAGCATGAAAGCCATCGGGCCCAGGCTTTGTTTACCTGTGGTGTAAGCAGACCTCAATCACAAGAACATGTACTGGTGTAGGGCGCAGGGGCTCGTGTGTCAACGAAAGTATGAGTCATTCCTCTTGTTCTAAAAAGAAAATACTTTTAGTGTTTTGAGCAAGTGCTGAATGCAGATATCTCCTGCCTGTTTTGAAAATAATAGCTTGTTTTGCTGATAACTATGCAGGGGAGTGTAAATAGAATCAGATGTGATTAGGCGCAGTGCGTCTGGCTGTGGCCACCCAGAAGTGAAGAGGCTAACTCAGTAGCCCGAGTCCTAACTTTATCACAGCATCTGAGCTTCAAATCCAGGAGAAGTCCCTGTGGAACTCATTAGGATTTGTTTAGACCATTTTACAATGAACAATCGTTTCCTTTTTCTGTTGAAGAGTATGACTGAATATGTTTGGTAGCTGTGAGTGTCTGGTGGATGTAGCAGGCCTTGTGCCTGTGAGAAATCAATGTGTAACATGGAGCTCGCACAAAAGTCGTGTCTTGTGCCACATTCACGTCATACGGGATGGATGGCAAAGAAGAGAAAGGCTCAGTGTTAACGTCATGTGAGTGTTCACTCAAAATGTGTCTCAACCAGATTAAATGCATCAGCTAATTTTGCACAAAGAAAAAAAGAACCCAAAAATGTAGAAACTACATGTCTGGTCAAAACCGAGACCAGACCACAATCTGACTTTTTAGAGCTTTTAATGCTTAGTGCGCTCACACTGGCTGAGAAACTGCTTACAATTAGTGAAACAAGAGCACTATATCAAGTGAAAGGTAATACAAGCAGGTGAACATGATGTGACTTACTTGTAAAAATGTTACAAGTTGGGCATAAAATCCGCTTTGATCAAAAAGCCCATAAAACTGTATCTTTAAATGTTGCTTTCATGTCCACGAAGTCTCGTTATTTATCTCATTAGCTTCCCTTAGATCTTTTTTTTTTTTTTTTTTTTTGTAAATTCTGGTTGTCATTTGAATGTTACCATTTTTTGTTTTCAATGAATCATCCTTTTAATTGGCATAATGGGCTCTTGGATATCTTTGTAAACCCATGCATGTGCTTTATACATCAGAAATTACAAGACACAACATAGAAACTCTTTCCCTCTCCTTCTAATGTTCATTTTTGTTAGAACCACCCACCGCCACCCCATCAACTGCTGTGATGAAAGTTTTTTTTTTTTTTTATTTACTAAGTGCTCCACCCCTCCACACACATACACACTGCTGCTTCTGCTTCTGTGTTTGATCTAGCCTGTGGTGCATTGTTGTTCTCTGTTCTGGGGGCACAAACCCATAACCTTGGCCAAGATGAAAGGCCTGTCCTGTGCCCCCAGTAAAGCTCGCACTAATGGCCCTGGCCACTGCCTGCTGTGGGGATTCAACAAACACACACGCAGGCTTTCTGGAGCCACCCCAGACAGAACAGACTAAAGAGGCGACCTAAAGAGCAGCTCTGGCCCTGGCTCTGAGTCAGGGTGGTCTGGTGGGTGGAGAGCTTGTCCTGGAAGTGAAAAGGTCACCAGAAGGTTTCGTCCCAATACAAAGCAACAAATTCCTGCCAGTTAAAGTTAAAGGAACATTTTACCAACCAGGACTTTTCCTCAGTGCCACCAACAAGTCTTTTTCTTGTCCTGATGAAATTCTTTATATGAAGACCAAGCAGGCAGCAGTAGCAGTCTTTTAAGTCTGATTCAGTCTTATTTTTACATTAAAAATAAATTACCCATACCTCCCAATTGATGATATTTCCTTTCTGCCTAGTTTTGCACAGAATATTGTGTGTCTGCCAAGCTTTGTGTTCGAACTGAAACATCCCTTCCAGGTTGGGCTGTGCCCAGCCAGCTGCAGTGAGAGAAACAGACAGAAATATTTTCTTCACTGAGGTTAAGGAGGCTGAAGACTGACAAACACAATTTTACATACATGTGCAAGCGTACACACTGGACTTCTCCCAAGCATAGCTGCAGGGAGGGAACTGGAAGGAGGAATAATTGGATGATGTTTTATGAGTTGTGCTTTTTATTTTAGCCCACACTCGGCTTTGTGATGTACCATCTCCTGTAATTTCTTTCCTCAGTCATCTTAGAGATTTAAGATTTAATAAGTCCGTGGCCTGTTTCCCTTTATGTATGAGTGGACTTTAGTCATGGCTGGGCAGTTCTGCTCCCTGGCCTTCAAATAGTATCAGGAAATGAGCAAAAGAAATTGAGCGGTGATCCAAGTTGGCCTCATTTCTGCCCTTTACTCTTTCTTTTGGCTTTCACAGTAATACTTATGGGTACTAGGGTTTCCAGTCTACCCATTTGAAGGCTCATCATGGCTTGTCTGCCGAGACCTCCTATTTTCTTAAGATATAAAAATGGCCGAAATGTCGATTTCTACCTTTTATGCTGAAAAATAAGCTTGATGTAAAGTCAGGTTCTCCTTATAATTTGTAATGAAATTGTAATAAAAAGTAATGGCAATGGTACATAATATGAATGCCATGTCATATGACATGTAGCTTATATTTTAGTCCTATCTCCTATCTCAGTGCTGTAATTCCTATGAGTTCCTAATTCTTTTCCACTGCACCCAACTTCCACAGAGTGAATTGTGACTATAGCTATAGCTGCTGCTTCAGTATATCTGGGCTTTATCCTTAGATACGCCTCATCAACCTCGTCTTTCCTCTAAAGTTAGTCAGTAGGTCAGGTCATAGTATTGCACTATCTATGACTGGACTATAGGTTGCTGACCTACTTTCTTTGACATTTCCCGCTCTCTGCATTCTGTCATTGTTATTTCTGTCATCTTGGTGTATTGATTTTGTTCAGTAATTGGTTCTGAGTTGGCTTTAATCAGCAGCAGAAACAGAAGCCAATGGAGTCAGTCTCAGTCTTTTTCTCTTTTCTTAACATTTGCCAGTGTTTTTTCACTTCACAGCTTTTTTTTCTCCATTTAAAAACACACTCACCCACTTTTGTTTGTGCTCCTCAGAACAGTAACTTATTCTTTCCTCTCCTATACCTGTTAGGAGGAGAACCATCCTCCAGAAGCAGAAAAAGAGGAACCACTGGCAGCTCCTGTCGTAGACGAGAGCCAAAAGTCTACAGACAACTTTCAAGAGCGACGAGCCCTGGCCATCGCAGCTAAAGCCCAAGAGATAGAGAAGGTACTTTTCCAACACGTGACATGTTAAATTTACTTTTATCTGACCCTCTATCTGGAAAAATAGTTCATGTGCATCATTAAACTGACCATGAACTGAAAGAAAAATGCACTGATAACTGTTTTGGATTTATATAATATCTAGGCATCTATACTAGTACTAATGTAGCATAAAAGAAAATATAGAAATCTATATTTTATGTCTGTTTTCCCTTTATAAAATCGCTGCATTTACAATCCTCTCATTACAAGTTGGTAATTTGTAAAGACTTTTCTATAAATGTCAACATCACAGTGCATGCATGGGACACACTGTACCTCTGGCATATGTTCCTAAACATATGGTGGCCTTGGGTTTTCTGACTCACACAGGGGCTGTTTTACAGGATAAGCATTACTGAAACAGTCACCTATTATGTCCCTAACAAGGCAGGAAATTAACTTTTCTGTCCACCAGTCACACTGGTGGGTACATCTTAAAATTCACCAGCCACTTTCACCGTTACCAGCCAGATATTAGTTTTAGCATAATCTTTAAGTGATGGGCAATTATGTTGCTGCTTGCCAAATTTGCCAGCATATTCCTTGTTGCTCTTGTTAATCTCCCATCCAGACTGCAAGACCTGCTCATTATACTCATTATACAAATGCACACACACACATAGGCCCGCACACAGGGACGTGGAAACATATACATGAACATATAAATGAAAGCAGAAACACAAGCACAGCTTAGTCAGTGTATAGGGTTGTGCATACTCTAAATTGAGAGGTCGACCATTTCACAGAGCTAAAACCACCC
Organism: Toxotes jaculatrix; assembly: GCF_017976425.1. Lineage (NCBI taxonomy): Eukaryota > Metazoa > Chordata > Actinopteri > Toxotidae > Toxotes > Toxotes jaculatrix. Next base: position 9,434,580 of record NC_054415.1, on the reverse strand, counting down.
GAGGCTTGAGGTTCCAGCTCTGCTCAGTTATCTAATGAAGGCCATTCCTGCACCAGTGCGCGCTACCGCTGCTTTACTGGGACCATTAAACCTGAGCCAGCTCTGCCCTGGAGCAGAGCAACACTGTGCTCTCACACTGAGCTGTGCCACAGAGCCTACAGGCTGTTATAACACTGTTGCTGACGCTGCAGCTTCTTGCCTGTTTTATGGCCTGTCTATTTCTCCCCCATCTGTGTCTCCTCTCATTCCTTTTATAAGACAAACTTTATAACGTTTAAGCTCTGTTGTGTGAGCTTTAGTTCATATTTTCAGGTATCATGAAAAGTTTGAATGTTGTCATTGCACTTTAAGTATTTTAAAATGGGCTTATCAATGATGTGGTCATGCAACTCCTATTTCCCTGCTATAACCTTTATGTCTGGAAAGAGAATAATAGTTTAAAATGATAAACGAGTAGGAACAGTGTATTCCATTTTCACAGGGATATAAAGTCTCAGGTTTTCTTTCCAGGATTTCTGATTCTTAGATAACCATTCACTTCTGCTGACAATCCCAGCGTTTTTCCACCTCCTTTTGTCCCTTTCTTTGGCTTTTGTGGCATTCAGGAAATTTGCATGAAGGTCGTTTGTGACTTGGCAGTCCTCACTCTGTCTGTCATGAAAGGCCAGATTGTTTAGTCATCAGTGTGAGGGAGAAATCAGGCACAATCGGATCAAAAAAAGAAGTAATCAGATATAAAATTTTGCGCAGCATCTTCTTATTCTCTGTAAAACTCTGGGGGAAAAATGCTTGTTTGTTGGTCAATGTTTAAACATTTTGTGAACACTAATCAAACCTGTGAGATTTGCTTTCATATCTTGGTTGGTTTCACAAGAAAGACCCTGAAAAACTTATACACACTTGTCAGGTGGCTCGTATTAATTCCACACACAGCTGATCACTGACTCTTTTTTGCTCTGAAACAACACTTTCTCTACAAAGTCACAGCAGCGTTTGTGTTGCAGTAGGCGCTCATGTTTAGCCGCTTGACAGCCAGATGTTTGGCTTTCTGCACCCAATCTGGTCTAGCCATCTCTTCCACCCACACGGGCACAAACACACCTAAGTCCAGTAGCTCCTCAAAAGCCCCCGAACTGTCTCTAAAATTTTTCACAGATCCCAGGCTGAACTTTCCATCGTCAGCCAGACATCGTGCTGGGCCGTGTTATACCAGTGCTTCAGTCTGTGTGTGTGTGTGTGTGTGTATGTGTGTGTGTTTGTGTAGCTAAGTGAAGCTGGTCCACTGAAATTCAACCTGAACCCGTTCTCATTGTCAAAGCTGACTTTGGCTGTGGTACAAACTAACTGGGTAAAGCGAGTGACAAGGCATGACAGGCAACAAAGGGTGTTATGTTTTACTCTTCATTGCCCAGGTTGTGACACAAAGGGAATTTTATTTCATTTGTTGTGGAATCTAATCATATTTGGCTGCAAGACAGACAAGTTGGACAGTTCCAGCCTCAATCAGGTTTTTTTTTTTCTTAAGGTACAAGGATGGCAGAATTGAACTCTTTCATTCTTCTGTTTCTCTCATTTCTACAGCCAGGCATTCTCACACGCTCCCTCCTCATCTTCCACCATAAGGTGATACTTGTCAGCCACTATCACCATGCAGTTTTAGGAGCTTGTAGCAAATAAAAGTTTAAAGAAGAATACGTTTGTAGAAATGGACAGTTCTCAACCAGCCCCACCCTAAAGTCAAGAACCAGTCCTTTCCTTCCTGATTGGATAACAAGGGAGGGATTTCAGGAAGTGTGTTTGAATACAGGATATACATTTTCAGCACATTGTTATCTAGGAACAACTTTCCCTGTATTCATAGAAGTTGTTGTCAGCACACTTGATTGGATACTTCCCTAGAATAGCTGATAGATAAAATCACAGTCATCAGCTGGTGAATGAGACCAAAGGACAGTAATAGAAGATTAAAAGGACAAAACTTTGTTGCTACATCCAACACAGTGTTGAGATTGGCTATCACAAGTACATGATGTTTGTATTGATTGGTTGGTCTGTTGTGTAACATCTTCCCCTTTGCTCGTTTATTGTACATGAGGAATGTATAGAAACGCCCAGAGGACATGCCGTCAGCATTGTTTCCTGAAATTGTAATGTTCACACAGGTCACTTGTTACAGAATACTAATAGTGTTTGCTGTAGGTCAAGAAGGAGGCAATTGAGAAACCTTAAAATGCTTACACAAGGATAGAAACGTTGGTCTCATTCCTTCACCAGGAATCCTCTTCAGTAAAGTCTCATGTTTTGCAATATTAGGAGGAAATTGAATATTTTTTTTTAGTTCAATGCAGATTTTGGAAAGCTGCCATCCGTTCTGTTGTCACAAGTACATTAACTCTGTTTGACAGCAGATCTTTATTGGAGATCTCTCCTCCGCTCCGACCATGCTTTCCGTTCTAGGAACATTGTGAAAAGCTATAAATAAGCCAGCGAGTTAGAAAGCCCTGCAGCGCAGAAGCCACTATTGGTATCCGGTGAATGACTGAAACTCACCCTTGCCTGGCCTAATTTTACACACACACAAGCGCATGCATAAACACACACATCCGTGCACGGCCCTTGTCATTGGAAGTGCCCTTGCCTGTGCGCCTGCAGCACCTAGACTTGATGCTCAACGTAATAAGCAGCAGTGTCGGTCAGTTAACTCACTTCCACTTACTCAGGGAAGAGAGTTGACTAAAAGATGAATGTCAGGGCAGTGTGAGGTAAAGAGAGACTGACTAGGAGAAAATGTGTCATAAAATACTGGAGGGACAGATGGAGAACATTGGAGTAGCATCCCTTAGAGCAACAGAGGTGTGACTGACGTCTGTTGGTCACTGCTCAGGGGTAGATTTTACTCCTGATAATCCCCCATGAAGTGCTGCTCTATTATGACTTTACTACTACTATTACTACTATTACCACTATTTAAAGCCCTGAGGGGAGAAGAATATTCAACAGGGATTTAGATACAGGATTTGTTTTAGTGTCTTGTGTGTAAGAGTCTGTCCACACAATGTCTGAAGCTATGACATATAAATGGACACACAAGAGTTACCGTCCATTGCTGTTTTCCCCCTCTGAAACTTCAGCTCATGTGTAGGATCATGAGTTTCTAACAAACCCGTTTTGCTATTTTGCAAATCAAACCACTTTGTGAGGAAGCAGCGGGCTCCCTCCATTGTTTTATGAGACATTTGAGGCTCGGTGTGAAATAGCAGTTCCCTGACAAGACTCCAGCACCTTTTCCTCATTGTCCCTCCAACACCTATTATATGCCTCTGAGCTTCTACTAAAGTGGGGTTTTATTGCATCTTGGGCTACCCTGTTCTATATAAAGTGCCCTCATTAAACTTGAGAGGATAAGTGTTTATCTTTTGACGCTACATGATGTGTGTTAACACCAGAGTGATCAGCTCAGGCTCAGTGACACTGGAGTATTTACACCTAGGCGACAGGCAGAACAGGAAGGAAGTAACTTTTCATCTCCTCAGTTAAGGTCTTTTCTTTCTTACGTCATAACCCTCTGCCTGTCGACACTTTTTAGACCTAAATCTACATACAAATGGGTGTAAATGTGTCTCTGAGCGTGTCACTTCACACTGTGTTTTTTTTGTTTTGTTTTGTTTTGTTTTTTTTGTTTTTTTTTTGTTTTGTTTTGTTTTGTTTTGTTTTGTTTTTTGTTTTGTTTTCTAAATCCCTGTCTACGCCCAGGTGTACCGTCAGGACTGCGAGACGTTTGGCATGGTGGTGAAGATGCTGGTGGCTAAAGACCCCAGCCTGGAGAAGCAGCTGCAGGTTCCCCTCAGGGAGAACCTTGGGGAGATCCGCGAACGTTGCCTAGAGGACCTCAAACACTTCATACATGAGCTGGACGAAGCCATACGGCAGCCAGAACCCTCAGTATGTGACTCGACCACTCCGTCTACGTCCGTGGCGGGCAATAAACTTTCAAAGACAGCAGTGAATCACAGCTCATCTTACTGACACCTTGGCCTGATCAGTTTCTTTAATGTGGGACTGAGTATGGCAGGATTGACTGCTGGAGGTAATGGATATCTTGGACACATGGTGGATTGTTGAACTGAAGCTATTCTGCAGCACAGCAACATGAAGAATAAGTGAGCATGGAGAGAAGATGCAGTGTTGCACTTGTGTATGGGAGAATGAACAGTGTTAGTTTTGAACGTGAGCATTTTTACCCTCAAGTTCTCTGTTGAAAGTTGTTAATTATGAAATATTCTTGAAAGTTTTTTTTTTTGGGTCAGATGTTGGCAAAAAAATATGTTTGTCTATTTAAAAAGCTACTACACACAACATTGAAAATGGTTAACGTAGGTTTCATTGTTTAACCTCCTCTGATTAAAGATATGTTGACAGTTCTTTGGCATGTTCACATTTTTCTAAAAGAAAAGCCAGAATGACGGTGATTTGTTTTGTAAGGTTTTCAGCTATGTAAATTTTTATTTTGTAGCAGTCAGATATATGACTTGGTGCTGCTAAATTTGTAACAGTTCAATGTTATTATATAAATCTGTACTGTCGAGAAATGTCAGTTCGATTTCTTTTCATGGTGTTGTCTCATTTTGCTTTTTGAACTTTATATCCGTCATAAAAACCTGCACAAAGCTTGGTTATTTTGATAACACGGAGACAAAGCTTTGCACAAACAGAGATGTCTCTGAAAGTTGTAATAAATGTGATTTCTGTTAACTTTCTGTTTAACGTTTGAGATTTATTAATACTGGTTACAGAGTTAACCCTCCTGTTGACCCACAGACAACAGGAGGGTTAAATATCCTGTGGGTATCATAGACCTAATTTAAAAAAAGAAAACAACACCTACAATCTGAGGATAACAAAAAATGTAATTGAAAATGAAGTCAAGTCAAAACTAGGACAAACCAAACAATCGTTCTTGAAGCTTTGGAGAAAAATATTTATTACAAGCACCTTTACATCACAAAGCATTTAGCTGGTTATGTCTGAGCAAGGATAGTGAACAGTTTGGGCTGAATATGGAAGCGTTACTGTCATTCTTTTTATATTTTTACACCAATTGTGAGCATTGTGAAATATATGTTAAAATAGACATTGTTACCAAGTAACATGGCACTTTACTGTGAAGAACGCAGTTTATGAAGTGGCACGTTCTTTGTTTCTCATAAAATATTAACGAGGTCTGTTCGTTCACCATTACAACTGCTTTTTTTTGTCATACACTTCAAAAGAAACAATTCTTTAAACAGTGGATATAAAAATACCAGTATTAAAATCTTAACTTAGTATATACATTATCATTTTGTACTATTATGTATTAAATAATTATTTGGTTAGTTTCTATTTTCTACTTTATCAACCTCTGTGTACAATAGTGTTGCCATTTTAATGCACACAAAGATAAAACTGCAAAACGTTTACGTGAACAAAAAAAAACGTAATGGCAAATGCTGAAATGAAAGAAAAAGTTCAATGTCTCCACTGTCAAACTGCACAATTTCGGTCTGCACTGTCTAAAGAAAGGTTTCCACATTTACCAGTCCATGCATCATATTAGTGCTAAAATTCAAATAGACCCAGTATCTAGGCCAAATTCGCACACACAAAAACTGATTTTCTGAATCTATGTTGCACAGATCTGTTCTTTTCTTTGCTGCCTTATCAGTTACAATTAAATATTTCTTCTTTCAGTAGATTTTGACCTAGAGTGATATGCATCTTGACATGTGGCCATGCACCTTCTATTAGCGCATAACACACATTTTGTGCACATGCATTTTTTTGAAACTGCCTTTCTAAACCCAGATTTGATCTGTGTAAACCATCAGAAAATCTGATTCTGTTGCTAAGTGTAGTGCAGATTATAATGTAAATACACTCTGAATTGTTAAGAGATGATGCAGTTTTTGGAGCGGTGGCTCTTTCTGCGACCAGTCTGTGAGCCATGAATTTGGGAAGAGAGGGCTGTAACCCTTGTTGGGTAGTCCTCAGCATAGTAGCGCCCAGCTGCTCGCGGTTTGGGGATTGGCTGACCCAGGAAATAGCCCTCCTCCTCGGAGTCCGATGATGAGGAAGAGCAAGTAGAGCACCAGTCATCCTCATCTCTGTAGAGACCCATGAACTGCTCAACCCGTGGGTCTCCTTGCATTGAGCCCTGAATCATATAGTCAGATCGAGTTTGGGAGTAGGCCAGGGGCAGCCTGTGTGAGGGATGCTGTAAGAGCATGGCACCACATGGAGGGTTTACCAGACACTGCTGCTGGGGCTCATATGGCCTCTGTGCTTTCTCCAAGGGCACCATGTGAAGGGCGTTGTCTGAGCGGGTTTTGCGACTCCTGTGGTGTCGGCCCTGCCGGTGGTGGTGCGGCCTACTGTGCCCATGGTGGCTTGTTGGGCGGCTTTTTTCTCGGCCCATCTCATCTGGGTAGTATACCCTCCGCTGTGGCTTCTCACTCATGGGATGCTTTCTAATACTGACCTCAAACCCATCATTATATCCATTGTCCACAGTGTCGTCTGAGAACGTCACCATCTGAGGAGGCCTGGATTGAGACTTGCTTCTCCTCAAAGCTGGGGCATGGACAAAGGAGGGAGGGAGGCCTTCAGAATGTGGTGACAATGAGAGAAGTCCTCCTGGAGGGCCTCCCCTCATTGCCAATGCTACCTCCTCCTCTACCTCCTTGTCTCCCTTCTCCATGTTGAGGTTCAGAGAGTTGGTACTATGGTGAAGATGAGATGAATTAAAAGTTCCCATGTTGCTTGTCTTCTCGCAGTCATCTGCCACTGAGGGATCTTGCATGGCAAGGGTGTAGACTATAGGTCTGTCCCTTCCATCTCCATCCACTGATGCACCTAAAAGAGAAGGAAAGACACATTTTGTTTTATTGAACAGATGTTCAATATAAAAAGAAACAGTTTTTGGCTGAGTCCATCTAAACAGTAGTTTCCTTACCGGTGATGTTTGAGAGTGCTAGGGAGTCCATGGAGTCTCCAACACCCTGCTCACCCTTCCTCAGCTTATCAGCAATACACTCAAGGGAGTCTTCATACCATTGCCTGTTGTCTGGCCAGAAGGCCTGTCTTCCTGTGCCAGATTGATCCTGGTCATGATCCAGTTCCAGCTCTTGGATCTTTCTGGCACTGGCAGGACCTGGATGACTCCCATAGGCAGAGTCTCCCAACCCATCCTGAGACTGGGCCCAGTACATTTCAGGCAGGTGCTTCTTGCTCATCAGTCCAGGGCTAAGGCTGTTAGCTCGTGACTGATTGGAAGTCTGGCTCTGGGTGGGACTGGCAGGGGTGGGAGAGGATGTGGTAACCCCCATGGATGTAGTATCAGGCTTTAGCCAGGGATCAGAGACACCTATGAGCCCATTTCTGTCACTGCTGGTGCTGGGAGATTTTAGGGATGGCTGCTGAAGTTGGTTCAACATCCCGTGGTCACCAAACTTTAGCAGGAGCTGAGTCATATAGTCCTCATGTTGGGCCCACTCCTCTGGATCCTCATCTCCACAGGCATCTTGTTCCTCCCGCTCCCTCCAGAACCTCTCCTCCTCCAGGCCGAGACAGGCCAGCTTACGCCCTATGATATCAATGTCGCCATCAGCATCTCCGTCACCTTCGCCATCCCCAAACTTGTACTCCGATGAGGGGACAGTGGCAGGGGGATTAAACAGCTGTGACTGTCTCCACTGTTCGGCAGGCCTGCTGCTCTTCCCCATGCGGACGCTGCGCCGCGATTCTCGTGAGCGGGCGGACTGGAAGGCAGAATCAGATGAGTCGGAGGCATGAATATCCTCTCCCTGGCTGCAGGCCTTTGAGCAATAGATGCGGCCCTGCTTTGGGAGGAAGGGACAGCCCAGCAAGGATGTCTTGCATTGGGCACAACAGAAACACTGGTCTGTGGCATGCCAGTGGACACCTTCGTAGGTCATCTGGGCATGGTCAACACCTAAAAGATCATGAGATGAAGAGAAAAGGAGAATACCATTAGGCATAGCACTTTTACACACCATCAGCAGAACCCTGTGTTTAGTTGTAGATGTAAAAATTTTAGTTCTTTATTCTGATCCCAAAAAATAAGCAAGGCAAGATCTTTCTTGCACCCCACAAATATAACTCACCGATGTTTTCACCACATGCCTCACAGTACTCTGCATACAGTGACTCAAAGCAGCCACAGCAGTAGGGCCGACCATCCTTCATGATGTAGCGCTGCCCACCTAGCATTATCTCGCACTCGAAACAGGCAAAGTGCTTCATATGCCAGTGACGACCCTCTGCTTCAGTGCACTCATCCGCAAAGATGATCTGAGAGGAAACACATTCTTCTGTTAGTTCTATTAAGCGCTGAACGCTTTGCCATTCCTACGGTTCATTGTAAAACACAAAAGGGTAGTGAGTAGACTACCGTCACTGCCACTTACCTCGTCACAAGAAGAGCATCGTGGTTTAAGAAGCTCCGCGTGGTGTCTTCCACAGAAGATTTTGCCATTTTGGTAGAAGTATATCAGATCTACCAGCAGTTCTTGACACGTGGCACACACGAAGCATGCTGGGTGCCAGCAGGGGCTCGGCCCTGCTCTGGAGGCAAATATTGCCATCTCCCCTCCGTTGATGCCACCGCCACACTGACAATCAAACACAAACAACAGATGATCCATGAGATTTATATTTCAGGCATCTTGTTGCACTAGCTGCAGTGGCCTATAATAAAGACTGGGGATTTAAATGGGCAGAGCACATTCATCGTTGAGAGTATAATTTTGCTAATGCCATTATTAATAAATGTGGTGATAAGTATGCTACCTTGAGACAAACATGTATGGGAATGACATTTCAAAATAGATGTGTTACACACTTGATGCCTGTGACACATGAGGAATGCAACATAAACAAAAGAAAGATTATGGAGATAACTATTCAAAATATACCACATATCTGCTGATGTTGCATTTGCAGTGAAACTAAAACAATGAAGGCCAAACAACAGGTGATCATATTTTAAGTGCCAAAGGAACACGATCCATTCAAAACACATCAGTGGGCTCCACAGTGGTGACAGTCACGGAAACACAACAACAGTTGATGACACAGGCGAAATGCAATTTAATCTTTTCAAGGCAACAAAAATACAGACTGCTATTAAAAACTGATTGATTGCACCTGTGTTGTCCCATCCTACCCATTTCCAAGCATAACTACACTACCAACAAAGGTTATGGGACAAATGCTAGCCAAAAATTTGAAATACTTAATGTTCTTTCTGTTTCTCTGTGGTATAAAAGTTACTCATGGGGTGTTGCTGAGGAATTGGATGGCATATTTGTCCACTAGCCTTGGTCCTGAGTCGAAAGATCGTATGACTCCACAGAGACTGTGCGATCAAAGCACGTCTGAACATGCAATCACAACTCTTTATATAACCCAGTGCAGCTATGGGATAGCATGCCCAGCTGTTAACCATTATTACTGGGGTGGACAGATGGGGGCTTTGGATACAGGGGTGTTCTGTGACCCTGGGAGTTACAGCAACAGGAAACTAGAGTCTGACAAAGTGTGTGTGAACGTGTGCAAATGTGTGTGTACACTCACTTCTTCATGATATACAGTATCTCTCTGACAACATGAATGTGGAGAATGTTTGCACAAGTGTACTGATGTGCACGTATGTAGGTGTGCCTGTATGAATGAGTGAGTGCTTTTAGAATGTGGGTGTGCATCCATTAGTGTTGCTATGTGTCAGTCCAGTGTGTGTGACCTTGCTGTGTTAGCATCTGTGTTTGAGTGGTGACAGGCTTCATCTGCCTGTCTAGGGGAATTAACGCGGCTGGCCCATTCTTGCTGGATGCCCGGCAGAGGATGTGGTTTACTCACTGGTCAGAGGTGAATGTGCCAGAAGCCACGGAACACTAATGTTTATTCTTGTTGCATTGAAAGAAACTTTCAGAAATGTGATCAAGGACAGCTTGAATGGCACTGCATGTTTTATTTAAAACATCACTGTCAAATGAAAAGTAGGACACAGGGGTCACTTAAAGCAGAATGTCAAAATGGAGCTCAGGTGTCTCTCTTTTCCAAGAAGTCCAAAATCCCAGAATATTTCAAGACCAGCGTGCATCTCAAAAAACACATAGCCCCGACCACAGAAACTTGCCAACTCCTTTCCAGAAAAAGTCTTCAAACCAGCTGCATGTTCTGGGCTGAGCTGCATGTAATTGTACTAGTAGATGAGGAATTATCTGCCACACACTGTGACTTGTTTGGAAAAAGTAGGATTTTTAAGACTCTACGCAAGAATTACTTATTAACCTGCTCATTTTTTTGTACTCTGTCATGCTGAGGTATAGATTGGGGGCAGGAAATTGGCCGAATTCCTCATGAGGAACTGGCTTCTCTGCTCGGCTTGAGCATGAGCCTCCCAATTTCCCTGCTTCCTCTCTCGCCCTAATGAGGACGTTTATGTCCATGATTAAAACCATTGCATTAGCCAATCAGGATTGTGCCTCGGGCTGGCATGCGCTGGGATGGGACAGTGGGTGTTAGCTGCTTGTGATATAAATAACTTCAGACCCACCAGTTAGTTTCCCAGCTTACCTTATGGCTATATGAGATCTAAATGACGCAAGTGGTCTTCATCAGTGCATACGTGTGTGTGTGTGCTCCTGGGTATCCATGTGTGGCACTTACATTTTCGCAGCGGGTGTGTTGCAGAGCTCGGGGCAGGATCTTGGGTGTTCCTCTCCCCAGTGCCTCCCTCTTCCTCTGGGCACTGAACATGTGGAGCTCCCTCTTTTCCTCCTCAGTCAGAGTGTGGCAATAACGCACCTGATAAAAAAAAAAAAAAGAAAAGAACAGAGAGGTCGATTTATGGCTAAAAGGGTAAGCCAGTAAAGAGGAGAAAGCAAAATAGCACTTAAAAGCATCCAGCCATTACTGCTGATGGTTTGGCTTTCATCTTTTGCATGCAACGCTGGGAAAGTGTATCACACAAAGTCCATATATGGCTGGAAAAGGGTTTAATTAAAGCTAATTCCCCTCAAGGCTGCGTTGAAAGGATGGCGTGAGCGATACACAAGCCCTTCCTCTGTGTTTAGAGATGGTGATGAAGGCACCAGATAAAAGACCAAGACTGTCCTAACAACCAGCTCAGTTGTTCTCAAAACAACAGTAAAAGATGCCGGTGTGTAAGCGCTCTCTCTCTCTCTCACACACACACACACACACGTGTACACAGTCACTGTCTCTCCTTTTCTCACACACACAGTGCTTATCCCTCCTAACCACTGTTACGCAAAGAATCCTCCGGCAGTTTGCTTCCTCAACCACCAGGTCTGCCGACAAACATCATAAAACCGCTCATTCAACCACTGTGTGTTTATGTGTGAGTGTGTGTGTGTGTGGAGTGTATCTATTGTGTATCTCCATGTGTGCATACAGAGACCACCTCCGTCAGACAGTAGCCCCCCCCGTTCCCTCTCTGTGGTGATAACCCCTTCACCATATCTCTTAATGTAAACTCTATTAACACAGATGTGAAAGGAGTGCTGGTTTACACACCATAAAGCTATTATACAGAGGAGGGTGGCATGTGCTTTATTGTCACAGGAGAGTTTTTTTGTCGGTTGAGAGAATGTGGCCATTGTTTTAGTTTTACTAGAGAAGGCTGGCAGGATTGTCTCGGCTTTACTCAGCTGCTGGCTTAAGTTTAGTTAGGGCTGGGTCTCATAAAAAAAGGTTTTTCTCACCATTAAAATCCAGTACTGACACCAAAATTATACTTATTTTTCCAAAACTTTATTTTGATTTAACAAAAATGTTACATGTTGACTATTTGCTTTTAAATACTCTTTTTGTGCTTATATAAATAATAAAAGTTGCAAATATTGTTGGTTTTGACTTTTTTTTTTTAATATCTGGATAAAAAGCAGCAACTCCTGGTTCACTCTTTGCCACAGACGATATCTCAGTCTCATTATCTCTACCTCGTTGTCATGTGGTGGCAGCTGGTAGAGGAGCTGTCGAATCCTGTTCTTCTCTCCGGGACTGTTGACGTACGGCACCTTATCCTCTGGTAGACAAGAGAAATACATCTGGACCTGCAGATGGAGACGGGATGAGTGAATGAACTTCAGCAGACGGAAAATAGTGAAATCTTACCAAACCTCAAGCACGTCACTTGTTTCAAGCACAACGTGAATTTAAAGCTTAACGGGACATTTCTTACGGCCAAGATGGAGAAATGTCTTGACTCTAATAATGTAGCATTTTATAACTAAGTTTAATATCCCAGCCAGCATGACAGTGTGGGCCCCACATGGCGAGCCAATGTGGGCTGACTACGCGGGCCTCATAGGGCATATATATGGGCTAAATGGGCATGGGGTGTACAGTGCTTTGCAAAAGTATTCATACCACTTTTCCATATTTTGTCACGTTACAACCACAAACTTAAATGTATTTTATTGGAATTTTATGTGATAGACCAACACAAAGTGGCACATAATTGTTTAGTGGAAGAAAATTTATACTTTGTGTTCAAGCTTTTATACAAATAAAAATCTGAAAAGTGTGGCATGCATATGTATTTAGTCCACTTTACTCTGATACCCCTAAATAAAATCCAATGCAACCTACTGCCTTCAGAAGTCGCCTAATTAGTAAATAGAGTCCACCTGTGTGTACGTCAATCTCAGTATAAAGACAGCTGCTCTGTGAGGGCATAATTGTGAAGTGGAAGAAAAATTATACTTTGTGTTCAAGATTTTATACAAATAAAAATCTGAAACATGTGGCGTGCACATGTATTTAGTCCACTTTACTCTGATACCCCTAAATAAAATCCAATGCAGCCTACTGCCTTCAGAAGTCACCTAATTAGTAAATAGAGTCCACCTGTGTGTACGTCAATCAGTATAAAGACAGCTGCTCTGTGAGGGCGTCAGAGGTTTGTCAGACAGAGAGTGTGAATGAGGGGAAGTGAGAAGGGGAGGAAGGTGAAAGTCTAGAGACAAGAGCAGAGAAAGCAGGGGTATTTATGGACAAGGGCGGCCGCTACATGTGTCCTTTTTTGTGACACTGTGAGGCAAACATGTCAATCTCCATCCAATCACAGGCACCTGACGGTGAAATCTCTCCATGCACAAGAGACAGCAAGGGACTGGAAATGTTAATGTTTGCCCAGGCTAATTCCCCCTGACTCCCCCCTGGCTAATGGAGACATGGATGAAATTGAGTTTGCCGGAGTGCAGTTCCCTGTCAAGAATGTGGGAAAATATGGGAGACCTCAGACAGCCATCGCTATCTGAGATGAGCTGAACATGTGCATCTTAAATACACACATAAAAAAAAAAAAAAAAAAAAAAAAATCCATAGCCAGATGTCGGGCTTCCGCATGTGGCTCGACTAATCCGCTAGTATGGCAGAGACAACAGAATGTCTGCACTTATGACCTCATTTGAACTAAAATCCCATGCTGTCAGCACACAGGTTCAAACCCTCATACTGTGAGGGAAGATTGCACCTTCAGATACCTAACCCTAACACCAAACTCTAATGTGAAATAAATGTTTAGTTTATTTTGTGCTGGGTCTTTTTTTTTCATTTTGGATGTGTCTACAACTTTAAATTTCCTACTTACACAAAAAATGAAAAGCGTAACACCCCAAGGTCCTACCTGCTCAGGCCTGAGTCCCGGTGGCACCCACGCATACTCCTCCAGTGCACATCCAGAGTCATCGTCTGAGGTGGAGCTCCTCTGGAAGCCCACAGATATCTTCCCCATCTTTCCCCCAGTACGAACTTCCATGTCTGGGCCTCGAGGAGAAGGACGCTCCCCTCTCTCACTACGCTCCAGATTCATCACACACGGGTGCTGTAAACAAAAAGGGAGGATTTAGGAATCACATTTCCCGAACCTGTCTTTCTTTTTTCTTTTTTTTTTTTTTTGATTTCTATTTCTGTCCCTCATCTGTTTGTTTAATACACTTTCTTAATTATACCCAAAGCTCCAGTTTTTTACCTTTTACACTTCTTGTCACTGATTGGCTAGGATACTGCTGATCTAGGATTTTGGGCACTTATTGTAAATTCCTCTCCATTTAGTTTTAATCTCTATGTTTCTCAACAAGATAATTGTTTTGATCCAAGCAATGACTTTGCAGTTTAACATATCAGCTCAAACGAAAACAGAGGAGCAGAACAGACTGTTCCTTTAAAAACAGGAAAAAAGGGGGGAAGAAAAAGCCAGCCTCATCACACCACTGCCATCCTTTCACAATTCAAACCTCTTGAGTCACATTCAAGAATAACTAATATGTTATTTTCCATCCCATTAGTACTCTATGTCATACTTCCTTTGTTTATCCATCACAAAATCGTGCTTGAAAAAGAGCCCAAATAGTATTTGTCCACCTTCAAAGGGGACTTCACACAAACGTAGGATGATATACGATGGAAAATCATACAAGTCTTTTTCCAGTATGTTTCACTAATTCAACACGCAACCAGACTCTTGCCTACATTGCTGCAGTTATTTCACATTTTATGAATGGCACATGAACATTGTTGGAACACTGAAAGGTTAGCATATTTGTATTTAGATCCTTTTATATGGCGTAGGATACAAACTCGTGTATATAGCCTACTTGAAATGCCTCATATGAACCAAAGGCATATTGAGTACATTCAGACAGTTCTTTCAAACTAGGACTGAAACGCTTTTACATAACAAGATGCAACAGAAATATCCAGCTGTTATCCACCAAACATCTGTTGCTCTTAGCCACTGTACTACAAAGTGCAGAAGGTTGTGAAACACATGCGACACAGTGCTGGGACAGTGATTTGCAGCAAAGTGCAGCAGGTGACCACTACATGAGTGTTCTACTATGATCAAGAAAGCAGTGGTAACAGACCTGGCACAAGTCTTAGAAGTGATTTAGTGCATTCATCCCCTCAGAGTGAATCTATTTTCAGCAGCATTTCAAGCTTTTTTTTTTTATTCCTCTTTACAAGCTGAGAACATTTGGACTGTTACATGAACTGGGATTAATCAGTTCCGTTGTCGTGTGTCTCCTGCCTTCAGCAGTAGCCCTCTTATCTCAGAAGCCATGTTCTTCAGAGCCCTCTCAGCCTGATAACAGCGCTTTGGTCTCAAGGTGTTGAAAAAGCCACTTGTGATTTGCCCCACTCAGCTCTGCCTCTTTGACATGTAAATTTGGTGTGCATAATAGTTGTTTGGGTGAAAACAGTCAGAAACTTCACACAGGCCCTTTCAAACTGTATGCAGGTCTGAAATGCAGAACTATCGGGGACATTAAGATCTTGATGGCTTTTATTGACCAATCATTGTGCCTGTTACCTTTGACTCTGGAGCAGTTGGTTACATTCATTTCAAATAATGCTTGTGCCAGGAGGTAGCCAGTTACATAGGGTCTATACGAAAATGACCGAGGAAGGGAAGGGAGCTGAACTTCATGTTTGATTTTTCTTTTCTTTTTTTTTTTTTCATCAAGACTTTATCTTGCAACATCCTTCCATATGATTTTCTTGTTTGTGCCCCCTTAAGAGGACAAAGGTCAGCTCCAACTGAACTCACAATCCAAACGCTGTAGGAGTTCAGCCCCATCCTTGTAGAAATGTCAACTCTGTGTGTCCAGCTCGCCCTCTGGGCTTCCCACACCTCACCATGTAGTCAAACCCCAGTAACAAGAAAGGGGAAATATTTGCATTCTGATTAGCATACAGTTGAATAAAGCCCAGGGCTTCAAAACACAGAATTTACAGATTAGAAATGCTGTTAAAAGTCAAACCAAAGCTTTTATCACAGGACAAAAGGGTATTTGACTGTTGCTTTGTTCTTCAGTGACTAATCTATCAGGTTTTATGGTAGGATAGATAATGTTATCACTCAGAAGCTTTTCTTTACCTGTTCTGTTTTATCTCACCAGTAAGTGGTGCAATTAGATGAAGTCCTCTTTTTCCTCCAAGATTAGTTTTGTGCATTTGTCTGTTTCAAAGTGGTTGTTTATAAGACATTTTTGCGCAGCTTGGTGTTTTTAAGTAAGGGGCCATTAATGCTTGTGTTTTTGCTGACGGCGTGGGTGTAGGTTAAGTTTACAGCTAAATTTATGCATGACATCTGTTATTAGACACGTGTTGCAAAAGTTCCAACATGTGACATCCAAAGCTTCGGGCCACAAAGCATCTGAAAGGCGATGTGCCTAAAACATCACGCCTAACTTCTCTAAGAGCCCAAGATGATTTTCTAATGACGTGTTCTGTCCAACAAACAATCCAAAACCACAAAGATATTCAGTTTACTATTTGACAAAATAGAACAACAAATCCTCTCTCTATTTTTTTGTATTTCTGCTTGAAAACTGACTGAAACGATTAGTTAATTATCCAAATACTTCCATCCAGCTAACTGATCGATTGACTAATCAATTCAGCTCTTGTTTGGAATCCTTTAATTCACCATGCTTAGGATTTCTGTCTGTTTTCCGCTGCCCTTCAGCTCGCCTGTCTCTCATCCCACAAAATTATGGGGAAAAGGTGACTGCAGATTCCTGAGCCAACACACACAGCAACTCACATTTCACCATGTCACCTCTTGGCAATAACACAATGGTTTTCTTTGTGAAAAACAAAAACAGAATGTCCAGCTATTCCTCCTCTATGCTTGAGCCACAGTGACAGGTTGAGGCTGAAGGGGTTAAAAGCAGGCATGTTATTCTGAAAAACACATTTAAAGAGTCTGTGTAAAGACAGGCCGGATGTAGCCAGCTAACAGTTTACCGTGTGCGCCTTTCCCGCTTAACTGGTAGTTTTAAAGGGGCTCTCCTTCACAGAGGAATTAGTTAGTCACACACGCGTTATTTTTAAATGAATACAACCCCAGCCAAACTAAAGTAATACCTCCTAATTTACTGAGAGGTGCAACTTTTTACAGAAGTGTATCATATTCTGTCAGTGAGCATATATATATTAAAAACTGGTATATCCGTTACAGCCTTAGTTACCTGGAGACTGAGTACTAGTTGGAACCAAACAGAGTTTAAAAAAAAGTATTTTTCCTAAACATCATGGGATTTACTTTAGAAAAAACATTAAATTCTGGAGTTCAAAGGCCGAGGTCATTGCTCTTTGACTGCTGAAGAGTGTTATTTTAAGGCCAAATGGGTGTCAGGGGGTGCACAGGAGACTTAACACAGCTGGCACAAGACCACCTGCACTCACATACACACAAATACAATCACTTCACTGCTGTCTATGCGCACGAACACGCGATGCAAGACTCAGACACACACTCATACACATTTCACAAATAGAACAATACACACAACACTTTAACCTTGAGCTAAGCTCAGCCATTCATTCTCTCCAGCTCTTTTTCAACACTTCCAACCAAGAAAACCTTGGTTCCAGAATCCAGTGCAAGCATTTTCCAGAGTAGAGCTGCAAAAGTGCTCTTCATTCAACAAACTCTGTTTGCATTTATGAGTTTCAGGAAGTATACTCATCTATGTTCCCCTTACCTCCAGGAAAAGCATCTCTGTTTCCACCTCCACATAAAGCTCTCATTCACTTCAACAATCCCCCAGTCACGCAGCGCTCCAGCTACATGTCTGCAGCATGGAGCTCAACAGATCCACGCTCTAATCAGATCCAGATCCCACTCAGTCAGGAAGTATTCCCCCAAAGTCTCAGCCTTTTGAAAGTCAGCTGTGGTGAGGGCAGTCTGAAAGACGCGACTCTCGTTCACTCCACAGCTGGGGAACAACTCATTTAGCAATCCAAAATTTTCAAGGTCCAAAGAGCAAGCAGGGAGGGCAGAGAGGTGATGTCTCTATCTGGAGTGTCTCTGATCCCTGTGAGTGTGTGGGAGTGAGTGGATCTGTGTGTGTGTGCTCTTGGGGCAGCCAAGCCTTGTCGGCCCCTCCCTCATTCCTCCCCTCCAGAGCAAATCGCCCTGCACTTCAATCACACACACACATATCAGAGTCCGCCCCCCCACCTCTATCTTACTCCTTCCTCCACCAGACTGACACCAAGCCCTCCACCCCACCCCCCAACTTGGCTGCAGGATTCCTGAGAGCCAGATGACATGTCCACTCCATTCTCACACTCTTTGTCTTTCTTTCATCACATTTTATTCTTTCTTCCTCAAGATTTTGTCAGATCAGACAATAAAAGAGCTTTAAAAGAGAAAGACATTCTTTCGTTTTTGAGAACGAAAGAATGTAAAAAAAAAAAAAAAAAAAAAAAAGTTTTTTTTTCTCCTGATTTTCAAATATTGGAAGTTATTTGCAGTTCAATTCTGATCAATTCAACTCCTCTGTACCCCCCTCCGAGACCAACATTCTATTTATAACCCAGCTGACTGCGCACTCCCACTCTCTGTCATTAAATGGTTCCTGAGGTCATCCAGTCTGATGCAGCTCATGTCATTTGCTCCACTAATGTCACGTTCATTTGTACTCAGCTGATAATTAGATCACGTGGTAGTTAACCCAAATGCTCTTGGGCCAGCTGCTTCATTATCTCAACAACAAGACTGATCCTTTGTGCACAGCTTTGAGAAAAACGAGAGCATTTAAGGGTTTGATCAAAAACATTGTGTGATGAAAATGAAACCTCATTTTACAAGAATGACTGATGCTCATTACTGAACAACCAGAGTCACGTCTCACCTTATATGGTACCTTTAAAAGAACATTAGTTTACTTAAACTTGTAATAACTTGCAATTTATTTTGGCCACAAGGGGGCAGCAGCAAGAAGCAGTAAACACAACACGATATCACCCTTTAAGTTGATATTTCAAAACTATTTGTCCATCAGATACAGAGCAACATTAGATTTCAATCATGTTTTTTCATCTGAGGATTGTGAGTCTAATCTTTACTTTCTTTTTGTCTCTGTTTTGCTCTCCACCAGCTCCTAAGAAAATATCCGTTTAGTTGTAACATGCTCCAATATGTTCACCATCATAGCCTACTACTGGTTTTCAGAGCTTTTTCTCTGAAAACAGCTGCATGATGTGGGTGAAAATTACATTACTGAGAGAAGCAGGAGTGAACCAAAACAACAGTTGCAGGTCAGAAAACAAAAATGACAAGTTGAAAGATGCTACAAAGCTCTGTAAAGATCTGTATTCATGTGATCTTTTTAAATACAAAGTTAAGTCTTTGTTTGCTAACATATTAAAACTTTAACAAACTGGATCCTCTGTGTTGGAAGCATCAAATCATTTAAAAGCAGTTGATGATTTTTCCTTCCAAAATTAAACTCATGTCTTGTTGGTGTTTTTCTGGTTAAATATTGACTGAGCTTCCTCTTGAGTCAACCTCATCCATCTCAGGAAATTCTCACGCAGGGGACCTGTTTGCTCACCCTGTCACTGATGCCGCCACCCCCTTCCTATTTTGGAGATCTGAATGAGTGAGAGGAGAGGGGTCCCCTGCCCTCATCTCTCACTTCAGCCAACAACAATGACGTTATTGTCATGCGTGTATTGTGAGCACTTCACTTCAGGAAACTCTGGACAATCCAGCAGAACTAAAAATGAAGAGTTTTGTTCCAAAGTGAGACATCTACTATGTAAAAAAGCTGACACCTGCATTATTAATTACAAAATGTGAAAGGTGGCACTTAGAAAAAAAAAAGTGCACAAACCCATGTAGAAAAACAATCTGTGTGCAAAACAGTGGATGAAATACTAAAAATTCACTTGATATTTCAGGGGAAGTGATTTATTTGGATAAGTTGTGCATCATCCGTCATTGTGAACGGTTGAAAAGCAGCAATGGCTTCATTTAAAGAGTCTAAAATGACAAATGAGTTTGCTCAATTGTCCAGCAGACAAAGACGGCCTCTCTCCTGACAACCCCACAAAGTGACGTGCAGAGAAGGCAGCAGAGCTGTTTGTCACATGCCAAATTACCTGTTACAAATGAGAAATGGCTCCGATAGCTAACTAGCACTGAAGAGTGAGATAGAGTGAGAGATCCTCTGTGTGCATAGAGATGAGATAGTCTATGTGCTTTGCCAACACAGGCTTCTTTCCTGGCATCCCAACGCATATTTGAAATCGAGAGAGAGGAGAGAGAGAGAGGAGCTTGGCAGTCCAGTCAGAGGGTAAACTTTTCAGAAAAGCTCTCAAGTTTTCCAGGGGTCTTGGCATCGCTCCGCAAAAGCCACTTTGTGTTTAACACTCCAAAAGATGTGCATTGAGTTTCCTGAGATATTAATCTGGATATACATGTCGAAAGCTCTGGAAATCTTATTTTCCTAAGACGGATTTTTGTGACAGACAAGTACTTAATTCAAACAGCAAAAACAGACAATGAGTGGGCGAGGAATGCTCTTGTGTGAACAGAGGAAAGGTCCGGCGATGAGTGGCTTTACCCCTGACAATAGGCAGATATCGGCCCTTCAGACTGGCCCTGGGCTTGTGGCCAAAGACCCATGGTTCTTTCGAAAACACAAGGGGACAGCTGACCTTGCTGTCTCCTCTGCTTCCTCTCAGAAAAATGGAGAGGTTGCAACAGAGCAAAAAACCTCTGAAATTCTTTTTGGGGTCTCATCACTGGTGTGAAGGAACCACCATATTGCCTTCTACCTAACATCAGGATTTGATGTGATTACTCTGCAGCTTCCTCCTTTCACAACATAAGCAGGGGTTTTAATGGATCATAGCCATTATAAGGCAATGACGATATATATCAGCACCCTGCCAAGCCATTGGACATGTGCTGAATGGATGATGCTCTGGACTCATTCACATGTCTGAGGCTGATGAGCAGGAACGAACTAATGGAGGGTTTATGCAGTGACTTTTAACCCTAGTCCTTACAAATACAAACACATGATGAACGCATGAGCAAATGCAGTTTCCCCAACAGCTAGAACTGCTTGAAAGCTGACATTTTTCATGTTGGAAAATGTAATTCCACATTCCGTCACTTCACCAGCAGCTTTACATTTTGCAGCAGCTTTATGAGACTCACTGATCCACCCACTACTGTTCCAGGGCAGGGAAACATAGTGACTTAAAATAAAAATAAAAAATGAATCAGATTCCATGGATCCAGTATTAAATAAAATGACCATAATGGCCAAAAAAATATCGGTCTATCCCTAAACTCAGTAAAGTCAGAAGTAATTTGGACTGAAACCTTTTGATCAAGTCTCTCAAAGGACTTTCTAAGAGTTTTCTTTCCATGGTAAAAGCTTTGGACTGGGGTTCAGACAAGATCTAGTGGCCTTTTCTATACTTGAAATCCAAGACCAAGTCTAGACTACACGCTGCCTGCACACACACACACACACATACTCTCTTACACATACCTGGCACACTTACTCACTTCTTTTGGCTGCACATTTCATCTATCTTTTTTTTATCTTTTGGAACAGAACTCAACTGGTAATTTGGCCTTTTCTTAACCTTTATTGTGCTGAGCAGACGTGCTCTTTTCCAGCAGTGCTGTGCTTCATTTTCATTTCTAACAGTCATTCACACCTGGACTCGACGACCAGCACTGTGTTTCATCCCCAGGAGGCAAGAAGGGGTTTAACTGATCCCTTAGAATGCAAATATCAGGGGAGACGTCCCTCTGGTTGTTCAAAACAGAAATCAACAAGGACATTGACATGTCTCAACTTGTTGCAAGACAGACAAACAGAGAACAGAAGCCATTCCTTATGTTAAACTAGCATAAAGTGAAAATTAATGAGGAAACATACAAGGTTTCGCAAATAACTCTCTTTCTATATATGATTAAATGATTATTACGTTCAATGACAACTTTTCAGTGCTGATCCAAGTTCATATAATTCTGTAAAAAGAGGTTATTGTTATGCAACTTATCAGCACTCAAACATAATTTGCAGGAAACATGGTTGCAGACTGAAATTATTACAAATGAGGTGACACAGTCACAGAAGATGTCATCTTGTAATACGACCAACAACAACAATTGTAGAGAAGGAAGAGACACAATAAATTGTACAAATAGCGGCATTCACGATGTTGCACACAGTTGTAAACAAGATGTGACGGAAGAAGTTGAATGAAGAATAAAAAACACCTGGGCAATCGCTGGACGAAGTGGCTGCACTTGTCGGGTTGTTGCTTTCTGAAAGCCACAAAATTTGTAGGATGCAGACCGCCAACCCCAATTCTGACACCTAAAAGGTGTGATGAGGGGGAGAGGTCAGACACCGTTTGACGATCTGCAGAGCACTTTGAAGTATACTGATGCCCTGAGCAAGACATTCAACCACGTTCTACTAACCAATTGGAAAGAGGGATAGTTCAAAGAAAAATCTTGAAAAAGATCTTCTACATCATATAACACTGCTGAACCATAGCTGACAAGCTCAGACAAATAAATCACCATGGATGGATTTAAAAGTCTGGAAGTGAAACTGGATTTTCTAACAAAGAATTTCCTCTGTGACTGTATTTGATCTAAGATTTTTTTAAATTTTAGTCTTCTCTATGGCCCTGTGTCATGTGGACTAATTTGTTGTTAATGTATCTACACCTACACATTCCTCTACATTAAGTAGTCTTGGCAAATAAAAAAAACATCAGTATCATTGACTGCATCAATTTCTGATTTTAATCAGCAATGTCCCACTTACATAGGCCATATGCACAAAGGCTGACAAACCAGCTTTCACACATATCTGCTTCACAAAAAGCCCTCAGATCCACGTCTCAATTCACATCCATTATGATTCCGCCATTCAGCCCCTTTCAGGCCCATTCACACTGACAGACGCCTCTCAGCAGCCTTTCACACCAGGAAATGGATCTTTAGCCATCGCCAACAAGGCCCACCAGTTTGACATGCTGCCGCATATCAGATCCGTGGAAGTCCTGGTCTGTGGTCTCACCAGTTCTGTGCTAATATTCCCTGACACTCCCAGGCCAAGAGTGATTTAAGTTTGTGGTCATAAAACCCTCTGCTGAGATTTGTTAACCACCACGGGGTGTTACCTACACACCTCTGGGACAATAGCAGCAGCAATAAAAGTGCTATAAAATGCAGGAAGTTGTCAAGTAACTGGGATGGGAGCTTTGGTAGGGATCAGGTTGAGAAACTTGGGTTTAGATTCCTCTTGTTTAGAGCCCTGCTTACACCATCCATTTTCAAGTAAAATACAGAGTGGGCAGTCAATTTGTGACAGGAAACCTGTGCGCTTCTAGCTTGTATCCGCAATTAATGTTTGTGCTTTCTCATAAGATCAATAAAACAATCTGGACTTGCCTTGAATTTGGCAACTGGAGCTCAACTCCAGCCACCTGCATAGATCCAACAGTTGCTAATAAATATTCTATTCACTCTCTTCCAAAAAACTAGGTAGATCATTGCGAAATGAAAATAATTGCCGCTTCAATGAAGCTACTGTTCAGTCTTACATGTGTATCTGTCAATCTTTATCATGCTTTTTGTCCTGCTTATACCCCTGCATATGTAGCCTATTATTCTGAAGTTCAAGTGGATTTTCTGTAAATCCTTTCACCACTCACGGGCTGATTAGAGTCTGTTGAGGACTTATGTTGTTTCAGGGGTAAATAGCTTGTCAGAAATAGTACAGAACCGTCTCTCCTACATGTCTAGAGATATTCATTACTATTGTGATCATTTTTCATGATTTGGCAGAGTCTACCTCATTTAAACTGCTTAATACATGTCATTACCTGAACCTGACTGCACACAAGTCCTGGGTGTCCCCGTAGGCTAAAATGCCTTCCCAAGCCAAAGTATCCTCTTGGATACAAACTGTTTCATCATGGGGTTATATTGCCTCTATGGAAAAACAACTGATAGTAGATGAAATGATGAAATATTTTACTCTCCATTTCTCTCTTAATGTTCTTCTGTTATGCTGGAGACATGTATCTTTGCATTACTACATTATTTGTTGATGTGTATCTACAACCAAAAGACAGACTACTGTAATTCTTAATTATCCTCAGCCTGTGTCACCAAAATTAATTATTTTTGGTCGGATTAGAGCCTGTGCTTCTCCTAGGGTGTAGGTTTTTCATTTATCTATTATTAATACTGCAACAGGTGACATTTCAAATCACACACTCTTATTCAGTAGCACTGATATTTTTGTCCAGCACATTTTAGGACTGGGGATGCAAATTAGTTCTTGATTTTTTGTTTTTTTTTTTGGTTATATTTTGCCAAGCAACGTAGGTGAGCCTCCATAGTCTTGCTCTAGAGGGACTAAAATAGTCAGCTACAATAAACTGGCTCACTCTCAACCTGCCACAGTGTGACAGTGCATTATTATACCAGGAATTTGAATGAGATAAGACTGTACTTTCACATATTCTTACCACTTCAGTGAGGAACTGGAGTATAAGTGAGAAACACCACCACAAAACTGTAATTGCTATTAGGAAACAATAGATTCCTATCGTCATTACAGTTCTGTGTGTGTGCTAGCGTCTCTGTGTGTGAGAGAGAGAAGGGAGAGAAAAAAAGAAAGTCTTGTGCATCTCATCCGACACTAATTTGATATTGTTAAGTGATGCATTCCTTCTTTAATAAAAGCCAGAGGTCACTGTAACCACCACTGTGAAAGGAGTGTGTGTGCTTGAAGCATCTTAATAAAAACCCAGGCTGATGCGATCACATTGCCTCTCATACAAAATATATATTTGAAAATATATATTTCTTCTACAGAAGAGAAAGAACAGGCAGATATTTATAACTAGAACACTGGGAGAGAGGTGAGGGAGCAACTGATGGGAAAAAGAAAACAGAAAAATGTCTCGAACCAGATTGTCTCGTTCTTGTTGACAGGAAGAAAGTAATCACAGCAGTTTTGCTTCACTTGAATGGTAATATAAGCACAGGGGTCATGATTGGGCCACTGATGTCAGGCCTATAAACTGTAATAACAGAAATAAAAGACAAATAGAGAAATATGCTAGCTGCTTTTTTAAGAGACAGTCACAAATAAACTGTTATTTGGCCACACATGTAAGACCAGAAGACAACAATAAAAGATAAGAAACCAGTTTCTCTTGTTCTCGTTAACAGGAAAATAAAAGTGACAAGCTCCAGCTGCAGCTTCAGTTAGAAATAAAACAGTTTTTTATTTATACTGGCCTCCATGACGCGTTGACTGATCTAAGAGTGACCTCATGTAATGGCATCATTCTATCAATCTAGGCATCCATGTGACTGATTTACAATGCGTCACATGTTTCAGCCAAAAGAAACAGAGAAGCTCAGATTTATAATGAGCTGTGCCACTCAAACTAGACGTGAGCATCGCCCATGAAAAACATATCTATGCAAACGAAAACAAAAAAGAGAGAGAGGCAAATGTAAAAACAGCTAAATATGATGACATATCATGCAAGACAAGCAGGAGTGTTGCATCACATTTAAAATGGGAAAGCTGTTTGTGGTTATTTGTATGTGTGTGTGTGTGTGTGCGTGTGTGTGTGCGTGTGTGAATCCCCCATGAATTCTGTATAAGAGATAGATGTAGGCCAGGGATTGGAGTTGTGTACATAGAGGCTTAATGACAGGACCCTGGAGGGATGGCACATCAGTCAAGCGGAACAGACAAAACACATGCTTATGAGTACACACACATACACAAAACCGGCTGTGTATTACACAACCAGCACCCTCACTTTCCCATAATTCAGCACTGGAAATGCAACAAGAGCTGGGAACGGCGGGTCTGACCAAGTTCGCAGCCTCAGGCACTTTGTCACACTCTGGCCGCAGTTTGGCCTACATGGGCTGGCACAGTTCTCAAAGCAGCATAGTGTCGGAGATGGGTGTGTGTGTGAAACCATATAGCCTTTAGTTCTATGGCACATTCCCAAGGTGCTTTTTTTGTTTCGTTTTATATGGGTTACTGAGCCGGCGATTGAGAGAGAGAGGCATTTCCAAAAGAGACCGATAACAAAACAGCTGAGTGATATCAGCTTAGCTCAGCACGGCAATGGTAACATTTTGGTGGCGGGTTTGGATGCCACGAGGGCGACAGATATCGAGGCTATGTGTTATATGAAAGTCGCTTTGAGCTCCGTGCTTAAATAAACTCACTATCACAGGGAAAGTGGCGTGACTGGCCATTTTGCGGGGTGTTTGTCTCCCTCCTCTCCCAAGGACTGTGGTCGAATTTGGCCAGGCAGCCGCTGTTGGCATTCCACACTGACCCTCGAGTAGCGGGCCTGAGGTTCATGGGTAAACAGACAAACCGTTTGGAGGGCTGACTGTGTAATTTTGGAGCCTGTCTTACTCTCTTGCCGCCTGTCTCCCGCCTTGTCTTTCTTCTCAGCCAGCCATATCCTCACTTGGCCTCTCTGTTAATTCAGACCTACCTGACAGTTCTGACTAAAACCTTCTGGGTTTACTATCAGTCCTGCTCGGCGACAGGCTCAGCTCTCTAAACACACACTGGAGACTAATCTGCAACAGATGGGAGACGGACCGGGCAGGAAGTAGTATAAAAGGATATACAGCATATTTGTACCCCTCTGAACCAAACGATAGGGTTTCAGTGAAGTTCCAAGCAAAGCCAGAGGAGGGTTGTAATGATGTGCACAGCGGTGGCTCCCAGGGGCTTAACTGGACATATTACTCGAAGATATAAGCTGTCCATCCGCAACCAGATGTCTGAAAGTCCCGGAGGGGGATTCCTGAGAGTCTTCTCCGAAGGGAACACATACTCATTCACACACTCCAACAGACATATGTTAAGTATTGAACAAATAAAAACATGTGCAAATGTACGCGGATACATACATGTGCACACACATAAACGAGCCCGCACATGTTGGATTTCACGGGTGGCTGGTTGGAGATAATGAATGCCTTAGCCCCCAGTTTACTGTCTGGCTTTCGAGGTCATTAGTATAAACACAAAAGACATGTATTTACTACCTCATTAATGCAAGTGGCAATTTAAGCTCCCTTTCACAGGCAAAAAAAAGGAATGGATGGATCTCACAGAGCGCTGAAACCCAGACAACAGTTAAATCACTGTTTGTATTGGTTTTACAAAGAGCACTTGGGAAGCCCCGAGCTTTCATCAGCTAACCACTACGGGTACATATCTGTTACATTCTCCCTCTCTTGGAGATGAAATTGTCCTAGCTGAAGGATACGTTGCTGCTTGATTACTTGCCACAGAGTACAAAGGCAGTCGCAGGCTTGTTTAAGGAGGGAGGGGTTATATAAGATGACTGTAGATGTCTTGTAAGAAAGTGCAGTTTTCACTTTGAGGAGCAATTGTCATCCAGAAATGTCTGGTACGGTTTGTGCATGAACAAATTTCGTTTACACCTGCCGTAACAGATTTTAGTGAATGGCTGTCCAACCAAAACAACAAGCTAAAAGAAGCTAAAACTTTTCATAGAGCTGAGAGGAACTGGTGATAATTCTCTGTGGATGTTTCAAAAAGATCAGCCCCTTTCAAATTATACAGTCATTTGATCCATTGATTATCTGAAGATATTGATTATAACAGCTTCTATAAGCATTTTGTACTGAAAGCAGGACTCCTGTAAGTGTTCAGACAAAAACAAATGTGCAACTTTTGGTGAATTTTGGTGAGAATCCGGTAATTTTCCCCACCCTCACTTATACAGTATTTATCACAACAGGCCATTTCCTGACTCCGGGTGGCATCAGATTGGATGAAGCCATTTCCCCTCTTGATGTATTAAGAGACTGGTATTCCTCTGGGATGGTGTGAGGCTACACAGAGATAAAGAGACAGATAGGGCATGTCCCCAGAGACCTCTACAGAGACAGACGACCACCCAACAGCCAATGGTTTATGGAAATAAATATAAATATGTATTCCATCTTAGAGATTAAATACAAAAATGATTCAACTTATGCTTGCCACAAAGCTCAAAAATTCATCTCTGCCTCATCTACTATTTTTGTTTCCCTGTTTGAAGCAGACTGACAGTGATTAGTCTGTGGAAAAACCAGAAAAACATATTCATGAGAACATCCTGTGCCATCTGAGGCTTCATGCATATTGAAAGAGAGGTGAAATGGTAAACGAGAGGGGAGGCGAGCAAAGGAGAGAGAGAGAAGAGGAAAGGGGCAGACTGTCCCTGATTAGGCCCGAGTTGAGACATTCAGCTCAGGAGCTCGTCGTAGCCTCAGGAACACAATGTCCAACACATGAGACCACATGAGAGCAATTTAAGAAGGGGAGGCTCAAGCTAAGCCATGTTTTCCTGATGCACGCACTAAGACACTGACCCCAGAATCATAATCCCTATATACTGACTTTGGAAATTTATTAACAATTATAACTATGTTGTTTTTGACATCCTTTAAATATAGCTATTTTCACTTAATGATGGCTCAATAACCACTTTCTGCAATTATTATAATATACTTTATATTCTTGCCAAAAAGACATTTTTCAAG
Source organism: Toxotes jaculatrix (assembly GCF_017976425.1). NCBI lineage: Eukaryota > Metazoa > Chordata > Actinopteri > Toxotidae > Toxotes > Toxotes jaculatrix. The sequence goes on along the minus strand of NC_054415.1, from coordinate 9,406,091 downwards.
TTATTCTTGACATGATGATGCAAACTTTAACTGTTGTCGACCTTAAGTGTCAGCTTTTCACTAACAACAGAGAGATTGTTTTTGGTCCCGTAGTGATGCATTTTTCACTTTATCTGATCGATTTAAAAAGGCTGGTCGTTAAACTGAAGTGAAAATATCAAACCAGCGAACATCAAACTGTGAAACACCATAACTGGAATTAGGAGGTTTTCGCATCACAACAGCAATATTGTATGAGTGGTGTCGCACCCAACAAACCAGAATCTGTTATGGAGACCTTTTATGTTCTTCCCAATCAAAAACAAAACTGAAAGGTATCATTTGTGTTCTGCCTCAGGGTGGTCATTTGACTGGGAATAATTACGTGGTTGTTGCGCAGCGATCTTGTCTTCCTATACGAGACTGTGCTTCTATCTATACTGTTTACCTTTACTTGAGCTTTAAAGCCTTTTAATTATTATCATCTAATAATCATCACCTTTAGTGTCTCCATAACTACTGTGGCTGGCGACTGGCAGCGTCTGGGCAGGTGTGTGTGTGCATCTCCGTGTGTGAGTGGCTTTAATCATCATCAAATAGAGCTGTGTGTATAGGTAATTAAGTTGGTGCCAAATCGACTCTCACTCGCAGGCACGAGTCAGGAACTCTCAACAACACCTCAGTTTTGCATCGTTTAGCAAGTGCTGCGGGCAACTTTATTTCAGCTGCAAGTTTTAACACAGAAAAGAGTGCAACTCCCTCTCAGAGTCCATTACTCAGTGTCTGATATTCTTCTAAGCCCTGGATTACTTTTCCTCCCCACAAGCTGACCATAATACCAGGCTTGTGGAGCCAATGCGGCCTGCAGGGTTTGGTCTGAAACCACTCAATGAGCACAAGGATCACGATTAGTGTTCGTAGATCAAGGACTGCCGACCCAACCCCCCTACACACACACATTTACACACTGCACCCTTCACCTCCTCGGCACAGCAATGGTTTGTGGCTACTGTAAGCCAACACACATACACGACATTAGCTTCTACTTCACCATTTTTAGTGCAATATTTCCTTCAAACAGGAATGACACGACAAAGAACTCACTTTTCTGTGACATTTAGTGAAAAGTTTCTTAGTCTTTAAAATTAAAACTGAAATTATTTTTTTTTTAAAACTGCTCAGAACCACAGCCGATATCTTTAGTTTAGACATAATTTTTTTTAGCCAAACTACAGTCCGCCCCCCCAAAATAAGAAAAGACAATAAGAAAAACAACAATTCCTCACACATGAGAAGCTGCAATCTCCCACTGCAGAAGTGATAATGCAGCTGATACTTGGTATAACTGGGTGGTTCCTGAGTAAAACTCAGACCATTGCCTTTAGACTTCTGTTATTTCTGTTCATCCAAGTAATGTCTGTTTTTCATTGTTCTCTGTTCTGTTTCTCCTGTTCAGTGATTGGCCCTTCACACACAACTACAGGGGATAGCTGCTTGGCAAGCAAATGTGTGTGTACATATGTGTGTGTGTGTGTGTGTGTGTGAGGGTGTGTTTTCTGAGGTTTGGAATGATTTACACAACCCCACACTCGATTAATTCCAGTATGACAGCTCAAACTTGCCTGTGTGTACACATGTTGGTCTGAGGTATCAGGCTGACAGAGGCGCACAGACAGAACAGTGTTGACTTACTAATAGATGGAGGTTTCTCTCTCTGTTTTTTTTCTTTGCAGACGCGTGCACACACAAACTTTACATTCATGTTTATGTTTCTTATTGGTTCCATTTATTTAATCTAATGCCAATCTGTACTCCAACTCAAACACTGGGACACGAGAAATCTGTGAATACTGCACAACCCCCCTGTACCAAAGTCAGTCAGCAGCAAACCAGCCTTAATGTATACACCATTAATTTGTGTTTATAATGTTATGTTTGTCTTCATGTTATTTCAAATACTGTTAATCTCCATTTTGGATTTAATTTTCAAACGAAAAGAGGTGAAACACGACACGCTTTTGAGGTCTTCAAACTGTTTCACTGCTGTGATCAGATGAGGTGTTCAAGCTGAGAAGCTAACAGCTCTAAATCCAGAACACCCTTGGTCGCTGAGCAAAAAGGTTTTCCAGGAGAGCGTCCAACAATATCAAAATAATCTCCAAGCTGGATTTCCTCTCTGGCACTTAAACCCCACTGGAGAATGAGAATCTGGGTTGCATATGAGAAAACGAAGAACTGTAGGATGAAGCCTCATGTTTCTAATCTAAAGATACTGAAAAACAAGTCATTTTAGAAACTGTCCATAAACAAAAAGTCGGCATAGCCAAAGTCAAGGATGCATTCATGATCCATCCACTTCTCCTGCCAAAACTAGACTCATAAATATATGACGTTACATGTCCAGTCACTCTCTGTCTTTCGCTGAAATGTGAAAGGTCATCTCTTCAAGATCTGCTTCACATCCTCCCCTCTGATTCACATCCTCCTCGGCTAAAACATTTTTCTCCTCCTCGCTTTGACATGTTTAAACAAAAATCAACCTTTTCACCCTGGCTCGTCTGTGTTAAGCTAGCAAAAGCCTTCTCTCAAGATTGATTTTCGCCCTGATTCCAGTTCTTAAGCTGAGCTGAGAAGTGGCAGCTAACGCAAGCTTCGTTGTTAACATACAGACAGAAGAGTGGCATCAATCTTCTCGCTATTTTTCACAAAAAGGTTTAACAAAATCTTTAAATGAATTCAGATGTTGCACCCAAGTTACTGTGGATGATAGAATTAATTATATAAAACATACACATTCAAAAGACACTGTTCAGCATCCAATAAAAGCACAGACTCACTGTTATGTTCCCTAGAAGTCAAACATACCGATCATTTCAGCTACTGCCTGACTTGCCTCTCCCATGTGGTCCAAATGGCTGACCAATTAACAGCAGCTTAACTCCTGAGCCCAAACACCTCTCTCTCTCTCTCTCTCTCTCTCTCTCTCTCTCTCACTCACACACACACACACACACACACACACACACACATGAGCACATAAGCATCAGAAATTTAGTTGCACAGAAAAACACACATGCACTGCACACACAGCTAAGTAACAGGCATGCAGATCCATGAGCACTTGGACCCAGTACCACACACAGACAAGGACACACACACACACACACACACACACACACACACACACACACACACACACACAGATACATACTCATTAACAAAGGCTTAGCATTGCAGTGTGTATACCCCCAGCAAAGTGTAGCATAGTCTGGCTGACTGGCCTCCCACAGAGGGGAAATACACCTCAGTCACCTGATCCTCGACTGCCCTGACCCTGGATCGGAAAACTACACCGCAGTCATTTGCAGTGACCAAGCCTGCATTGCATAGTTTCCTCAAAACATCCCTAATATTAAGATTATAAATTTAAGCTACAGATCAGATTAAAAAACATGTTGTAAACGAGCCTTATTCAAATGTTAAGGCTTAGTTAAATCTAAATAACACTCATCCAGGATGCTCTTAAATCACAGCATTTGAGTATTTGCAATACAACATGAAATGGAGCTTAGAGATGAGAAGGAGAAACCACAGCATAGCATTTACACAAATGCAAAAACACAACAACATCCAAAAGCCTGCAGCTCTCACTGCAGCATCTTCACCAATCTCCCCAACCACTAGGTGCCACCACTGGCTTCAATACAGATCACACTGCACTGTAAAAGTCCATCTAAACACCTCATTATAGGGCTCATAATCAGTGTTTAAACATTTTCCTTCAGGCTTTTATTCATGTTCAAACTGTAGAAACAGAAACCAGAACAATGTTATACAATATTACTGAACTCACATGAAGAAAAACACTGCTAAAAAACAAAAACACTTTGCTTTTATTTGATTGTACACTCGAAAACTTTTTTTACACCTGTTTTAAAAGTAGATTTAAGTCTAAAATATGTTTGTGGATGCGAAAATGTCTTCCTTGGTCAACTGTTCTGTGTGGCTGAAGTGATGTGGCTTCACTTTGTAATGTTTCCGCGGATCTGGGCTGTGGTCTGTCAACACCGATGTGATTCTGAAGAGTTCAAGAAAAGCCGAATGAGCTCGTAAAGAGAGGAAAACTGGGAGACAGTGAGAGCGAGAGAAAGACCACCTGAGTGACAAGCAACAGCTGAGTCCACACATCTGGAAGCCAAAATGCAACCCTCCATTAAGTGCGTCTTTACGCACACACACTCACACACTTTCCAAGCTAAACCCCCCCACCCCAGACTCAGCCACAGATTCATTTTTTTCTCAGTCCTCCTTCAGGGAAAATGTGTCAAAGAGCGTCAGCTGACTCTTTTCTTCTCTTTTTGTTTGGTCATGAAGTAATGGAGAAACAAATAATTTCCATGTTTACTGATGCGCGACTATTTCTAAAAGTTGGACAGACAGACAAACAAGCTCCAGACTTGATCTACAATTTTTTTCGTGATCACAAATCTATTGCAAACTCCTGTTTTAACTCGTAGCTTTGTGCAAGGGAAGAGCAAAGCTGTAATATTTAAAAAAACAAAATTAATAGCTCTGAGCCAAAGCCCTTCGCACTCACCTCTCAGAGGCAACAACTTGGTCCGGAGTCGGGTTGAATATTCCGTTTATCAAAATATAATCACGACTGTGGAGGCATCCGGGCTGACTGCAACCAGCAAACACAACTCTGAGCCGTTCTGAGTCCTGAATCAGCTGAATGGATGTAGTCTTTCAATGCATGATCATGGATAGAAAGAGAGAGAGAGAGAGAGACAGAGAGAGAGAGAGGGAAGGACGCTCACCAGGGCTGAGCGCTGCGCAGCTCTGGCACCAAGTTAAAGCGTCGAGAAATGACATTAGCTGTGCTCAGCGCCTATTGGCTTAAACATAAAGCCCCCCCCCCTCTCCACTCTACCTCCTCCACACACACACATACACAGGCCTCCCTTTCCTTCTCACTTACAGGCGGACATTATACTCTGTACATCCACGCCATGACTTTATGGATATGTGTTGGAAAAATGACCAAGTAGGGCCTATACATGGTCTATTTTTAATAGGATCTCATCAGAATCTACAGTTTAAGCTCATCAGTGACTACCACAGAAACACCCACAGGAATACAACAGCAAACATGTTCCTTGGGTTCACCTCTTCTTCATAAATTATACACCAAGAGTTTTACAAGGGCCGTTTCATCTGATTTATGAAGGCTGTGAAGGTGGTTGGTGAGCATATCGGTTTCCCTTCCCATCGATGTATGACATACTGTATACTCATGCTCCATGCATGGGCCAAATAGTAGTTGTTACAATCAGCCTCTCAGTGGCTGTTTTTGAACTCCTTGGAGTCTGTTTGAACTCTGTTTTGGACTTCTGATAAACTTGTTATGGAGTGTCTTGGTCTGTTGAGGAACTTGTTATGGACTGTATTGGACCTTTTGGATTGTTTTGTTAGAGTCTTTGGTCTGTGCAGCCCTTGATGAGTCTATGAAGTCTTTTGGATTTTTGTTGAAATCCTTATTACCTGTTTTATTTTGGTTTCTTTTTTGGTTTTGTTCAGTAATTCCTGTTTTATTTTAAAATGATGTTACTCTTGTTTTGGTTCTTGAGTTTTTGTTCAGTATTTCATGTTTTAGTTTGATATCCTTCTTCCTGTCTTTGTTTCCCGCCTTGTTGATTGTCTGCCCCGCCCCAATGTGAATCACCTGTGGCTGATTACGCTCTGTGTATATAAACCAGGTGGTTCCTTGTAGAATCTCTTTGGCAGTTTGTCTGCTGACTGTTCAAGTGTGTTGTCTTACCTTTTGGTTGTCTTGTTTTTTTCCCTGTCTCTGGTTGTACCTATTACCCTATCCTATCTGCCTTTGTACCTATCATCCTGTGTTTGCCTCCTGCTTTTGTCTCCTGTGTGTGATCTTTGTGATTCTCTATGGACTTACCTCCATTGCCTGGTTTACCCAGGAAGAACCCCTGAGTTTGCTTTTGAGTTTGTGTTCCAGAGTTTTTCTCCCTTGTGGAGGATTTTTGGTTTTCTCCTGAGTTTTGTTCCCTGGCTACCTGAACTTTATGCCATTGATTTTGTTTTAGTAAAAGACATCACTATCACTATCCCTCCATTTTGTGTGTCTGCATTTGGGTCCTTCCCTCATGTTCCTGGCCACAGCTGCCACTATAACAGTAGCCTCCTGAAACGCAAAACAGACACTTGGTCACAATCTGTGGAGTATGTTGTCATAAGCCCAGCCTGATATATGAAACCATGCGTGTCCAATTTTTCAATAATCCAAAGTGCCTTCCTTTTCCTGCAGACTCAGTGGGTCATTAATCAGTGTACAAGTGAGCAAGTGTCAGATGTTCAACTCCTGCTTTCTTGGAAAGTGAGAGACAGAGTTTTATCTTCATTGACAGCTACTGATATTCACCCCCCAGTGATTAACTGAAGCAGAAAAAGATTCTGCTAGCTTTAGACCCAGACTTACTAAAACACTGACATGACAGGAAGAGGCTGAGAACCACTGATTTAAATCTTCAGCAAATCCATCATAGTCACATCAGTCGGTGTATTAACTAACTCATCTTGGACTTAATGTTTAGAGCATGTTCACAGTGCTCTGGATAAAAATGTGACTTCGGTCATGGGAGGACTCAGTCAGAAACAAACCCATGACCTACTACAATGCTAGTGTCACAGTTTGATGAAAAAGTAGACCCCCGGCAGCACAAGAGGAACAAAACTCTAACTCATGTCATTATTTAGTTCATGGCTGTCGCAAATGTAATTCTTTCTCAAAAAATATATGGTTTCAAAATGCAGCAGAGCCCTGGTTGTGGAGCAGAGTGTTCTGGTTTGAGCTTTCAGTCTCAGCTGTGGAGTCAGGGGAGGGAAGAGAGCTGTTTGAATGTCCGTGAACCTGGCAGTGGGACAGAGAGAGCAGGTCAAACAGTATGGCTTATTGTCCCTGCCAGCGAGTCAGTCAGCCCACACAGCGAGGGACCCATGGACCCGTTCACCCTGCTGGCTGCTGCTCTGACAGCATCTGACAGCTTGATTTACAACTTATATTTCACATTTCAGTCTTTTAGCTACGCTCTTATCCGGAGGCACTTACACTGTAAGTCAGAAGTAGAATAAGCCTCAATTCACAGGATAAATTAGCTGTGGTATGGCTGCTAGAGCCATGGCAACAGATGTAAACAAATATTTCATTTGTGCCAAACTCTCAGCTCTGTGTATGCCTGTTTGACTGAGCTGCTATTCTCTCTGCTCAATTCACCTGTTGTGTGCCACATCACACGCACACAAATATACATCTACGCACCTGAAAAACACACATACTGTAGCTGCTGAACTTTTCTAATGGGAAATCTGATCATCTACTGTGTCCTGATTGCTCTCTTTCCACCTGTTCCCTTCGCCTCGGCGCAGAATAGAGCCGGTCTCTGTGCTTCGCTTCGGCTCTTTGTGCTCGCACACAGACATCTGTAACATTAAGCCTATTTACAGCAGACACAGAGAGAGGGAGAGGGGTATAAAAGGTAAGCCTATAGGCCTACACATGCAGCCAGAGAGGAAGCGAGGATCAGTGCAGCGTGGAGAGCACAAAAGGGGCCTCTGGGTCAGTAAATCCTGCCCCTGTCACCTTCTGATGTGTGGAAACACAGCATGGTTGATGAAAGTGACAGAGCCAGGCGCAGCACGTTGTACATCTCTGATCCTGACTTTTATCTCCGTCCTTTCTCCTCCTCTTCTCTTTTCTCTATGGAACACTGCTTTGAAAACAATCCAGATTGATGTGGGACTGCGCGCTTTGTGACGGCAGCTTGGATGTCATGAGCAATGAATGGCAAACCGCTGCATGGACAGGTTATCTTCCTATCAGTGTATCTGGTTGTTGGAAAGGCATCTCATCTGAGCTATAACAGGCTCATCTGTCCTGCAGTGGCCTGGTTAGTTGTCCCAGATATTTTGTCATAGTTATTGGATTGTGAAAATAAAGTTATGCTTCTCTGCTCATGTTTGGTGATTAATTTTAATGTGGAAATGTTAACTGGGTCCAGCGTGGTATATCTGACAGCAGGGAGAGTGAAACTAAAAACATGTGGCACATGAATTCAGGACTGGTCTGAAAGGTGATAGCCTGTCATTAAAATCACTGGATAACCTCACACCGTGTCGTTAACGTGACTAATGAATTTCTGCATTTAGGTGACATTTAACCCTGTGAAACTGTGTCAAACAGAAGAGATAAGTTGTACCTGGGCCTCAACCAGTTGGGAAACCTACAAATAGCCAGAAGCCATGTGCTGTGAATCCAGATATTTGGCACTAGAAGCCTGGGATACCAGCTATGATTTAGCTAGCTAGTAAAATAGTTTGGTATCATTAAGCAATATGCACACAAAATTTGCTTCCTTTCCTGGTCATGACCCCCCGGGCCCCTTCTCGCTTTGACCCTGTATAACCCAGCTCCAAAACCTCCAACCCCCTCTGTAAGAATGAGGTAAATGGTTCCAGATTTGGCCTGAAGGAAAACTGTCAATCAAGCGGTGGGAGTCTGGGCTGCGTTTCGTAATGGTCCGGTTGTCCACAAAACATCATCTGGAGGAGACAGTGAACAGGAATGTCGTCTGAATCGTCCTCTCCCTTCTGGCTGTCTCACTAAAAATATACTGAGGGTAGAGCTTCTGTTTCCCTAAGATAAAACTGAATAATAATAATCTATCTTTATTTTTTTTTTTACTGGATAACCAATAGAGGATTTCACAATAGTATTACATGCATGTGCAGTCAGTCACTGTCACTCACCACATTTATCTACCTGTAATCTCTGTTGTCTTTCTCCCCCTGTCATTTGTCTATCTAGCTGTGTCATCTCTGTCGTTACCACAGGCAGAATGAGGGGGGAGGGGGGCAACGCTGTTATCACTGCGCTGTCATCAGGTGCATCAGTTCACTCGAGCCGGAGAAGGTTTGGTTACACTTACTGGAAGGATCTCCGGTAGCTCCGGAGGACAGTTGTCCATTTTTCTAATTCTGTTGTGAGCATATATACATTCATAACTGTATTGTTTTTGTTGGGAAGAAGACTGTTTTTTTCTGGAATGAAAAAATGATTTTTGTATTTTTAAGTCACATTATTTCCTATTGTACAAACAACACACTTTTGGGGAGGCATTTAACCATTACCTGCAACCACAGTATAAGTCATTTTAAAGAGGAATACATAACTAAGAAAGACAAGTGGACCTTCCAGGGTTAGATGAGGTTTGACACAAGAGAGGCTTAGCCAACTAATTAAACTAATTCAGGTATTTTTATGAGAGGAAAGGCTCTGAGTGAATGGACTGGAACACAGTCTTTCCTCATTTCTGGAATTCCTGCCACCTCTGAGTGCTAATTGTTGAATGAAGTAAATCAACAGTCGGTGCCCCCCTACAGGGACACTCTCACACATACACTCACACTCTCACACACACACTCACACACACAGACACTCATACACACAGACACACACACACATAGGGATATATACAGCTTCCTGACTCACTGGTGTGGTGTTTTTTTTAGACAAGTAGCGAGTGAGTGCACTGGTTAAATGTTAATCCGACTAAGTAGATGTGCTGTTCAATGCTCAAGGCACACCTAGTCCCTCCACACACACACACACACACACACACACACACACACACACACACACACACACACACACACACACACACACACACACATGCACACACATGCACGCACACACATACACACACACACACACACAGAACAACGTCTGTGGTGATACCTCTCAAAATGCCCTAATTAGGCCACAGAGACACATCACATCCGGTGTGTTACCTCCAACCTGTGCTGGACCTCCAGCAGCTAAGCTGCCATAGCTTGGCATACCTGAGCACTTTGTCAGGCACTTGAACCCCTGAGAGCCTGGCTGTTTAACTCCTGAGTGTTTGACCATATTAGGTCGGGTGGTCGTTGAGCTCAACTCAAATAGATGGAAGACGCCACGTCACTGCCTGCGGCTTCCTGCTGCGCCCCCACTCCTGAACACAATTACTGGACACGTCAATCACTGACCAACCAAGAGACCCACACTTGACTTACATAAAGCATTTTATGGCAGCCTTTAAGAAAGTCTGTGAATGGGGCATGCATGTTAAATTTGTCCAGCATTTTAATGTGAATAAATAATACTTGTGAGTTTGGTAAAAAAAAAAAAAAAAAAAAAAAACATATGGTTTTGATCTTTCCTTGGACAAATCATCTGATGCAAAAGAAAAAGAACTGGATCGTTAACATTTATAACTGATGAGCTGGAAGCGTTCTGTCGTGCACATAATTAATTTCATATTTTAGACATCTGGATGATGCTTTTATTCTTAGTGAATTGCTTCCTTTTGTCCTTTTTCTCCTTTGTTAAAAGTTTTTTTGTTGTTTAGACACTTTGAGGAAAACTTATGATTTGTGATTTTGGGCAACATGAATAATATTGAAGTTCAACAGTGGGGATCAAGCCTTTCCATGAAAGATGTTGGTTATACCACTATGGTCCACGTTTCTTCCCCTTCCACTGATGTAATGTACCATTAGTACCACAATCCAGAGCCTTAACTCAAATGTCTTTGTAAATCCAAAGAGGATAAACAACTAATGTTTGGCAAGAATAACCTCATCCTCATCTGCAATGTAACACCTGACTGTGTCTCTGGAGTGGAGTTTCCCCCTCAGGGCTGTACTGTAAGACAGTGAAATCCCAAACTCAGCATCAGTGGTGGTCATCCTGTTATACATGATTCAGTGTTTGGACCCTGTGTGTGAAGTATCATACGTACTAATTATTGTCATTATTAAATAACGTCTGAATGCTAAGGGTCAATAAATGCACTTAACTTTAAATATTAGAGAATAACTTTACAGTAAGTTAGACTAAGTTTCCAAAGTGATTCTATTAGGTTGTACCAAAGATGCATTTAATCAAACAAGAATCCATAGTTGGCTCTCCGATGTCAACTGTGTCAGCTCCTTCAGATTACATTACGCATACATCACTGTCCCTCCATCTTTATTATGTTATAGTTTACAGTTTTGTCAGTGTAGTCTTGGTACTGACTGAACCGTTTTTACATTTCTGTTTGTTTCTGCCTGGATCAAATCTTTGACCATATATAGGACTGCTCATCTACTTCTCTGTGTATAGATCTTAAAGTCAGTACCTCACTCTTTGAGTTAATGCTAAACCTTTCCTATATGACACTGTCTAATCTTTAAGCTTTTACTGACCCAAAGACCACCACACATGATCAAGCCTCCAAAGCAGTAAAACTAAGGAGTGCATTTTGAACAGATGCAACATTGGGTGTATTTTAAAGCTGCAACCTGCAACTTTAATGATGATAAGTGATTCACCTTGTGCTGCACTTACCCTCCAGCCATGCAGTGTGATAGTATTTACTGAAATGATGAACAGTAGATCCATTTGAATTTAATAAAAATATATTTATTCAAATTATCATGGATTTCAGCTAAACTTTAAGTCAAGCACAGGAAGAGGAGCAAGTGAATGATTTTATATGCAAACTGTCTCCTGTGACAGTTATGTCATTTATTTGTTTCGACACGGTGTGTGTGTGTGTGTCTGAGAGTGTATTGGTGGTGGTGGGGGGGGGTTAAACAAATGAGCCTTTTGGCTTAGCGCTTACTGAGGCGAGCTAAAAAGCAAACATCAGGCTTTTAGGCAAGATGAAAACACACACACACACATGCACATAGATAGAACACATGGAGATTGAATGACATGGGTGGTGGGGTCCTTACTGGTATCTTTCGGTCTAATAAAGGAAGCAGTCTGTCATCCGTGCTTGATATCACATGACTGATCTTTAACATTCATCAACTATATGAGCTCACTGGAGGTTCTTGATTAATTTTATATGTGTTTTCTATGTGGACCAACAAAGGTTTTACCTACCTGTGAGCCTTTTGTGCATTTTTTTTTAAAGTATTTCAAGTAGCAAGCCAAAGTCCCTCCTCCTTCCCCAGCTCAGGGTTCAGGGCCTCAGGGAGGAAGTGTGTGACAGCACGTAGCTCCTGGACCATACTGAGGAATTTCTCTCTCTCTCTCTCTCTCACACACACACACACACATAAGCACATACACATAAAATCCAGGGGATACGTCAGCCAAGGGCAAGACTTGAGATCGGAGGGAGGGTGAAAGTGAGGAAGGAGAGGTGGATGAGGGAGCAGAGAGAGGAAAGGAAAGGAAAAGAGAGGAGAAGAAAGACCTCGGGTTGCACTGTCGCCTTGGGAGGCCAGATACAACAAATGTCTTTGACAGTCCAGAAATGAATTTTCCTGCCGTTGTAACAACTGCAGCCAAATACGTCAAACCCTCCCTACAGTCCCCAGACCACAGCATGTCAAAGACAGATAAAATATTAGGAAAATACTTTATTTGAAAACTCTTTGAAGGTTCCCTAACTGAGATGTCCCAGAGGACTGTGTCTTTCCCTTGCAGATGAAGCGTTCAATTCTAAACTGCTGTATAAAACAATCTGGTGTCCATTTGGAATCAGCACTCATCTTTGCTTTATTTGTTTTAATATGTGATGTTGATCATTGATCAAGAGAAGCCGTCTTTTGGAAGGGCCCACCTGAACTGAATGAAGTAGTTTGACATTTTTGGAAGTGTGATTCTTTGGACAAAGAAGATTTAACTTTTTAATTTGTGGGCTTTAGATGTGCTGGAAGGCAGATTTTATTTTACCTTCAGATACAGCTAGGAAAGCTGTTTTGCTGCTTGAAGACTTTGAGCTAATCTAACCTTTATATTTACTTTAATTTTAAAGTTTAGTGTATTTACCAACATGTTCAGCTCTTCCTCTAAGTCAAGAGGACTACAGTGGGTGGCCAAAAAGTGTCGGGTACTCCTCCAACACCCCTGTTCACTGTCATTCATTCAGTTATACATGTGGTCAGAAGCATTACGGATCTCGTCTTTGCATCGACCAGGTCCTGTAACACTAGAAGAATCTATTTTTCAAACTTGTCTCATATCTCCCTTTGCACATATACCCAGAGGCTTTAGAGGTGAGAACCTGGCTCAGATAGGCAAATGAAACTCAATGAAACCCAATGAGAAACACATGTTACGCACACAGAGAGTCTCTCTAATATACGTATGAGTGCTCTTACCCACACACACTCCCAGGAACTCGTAGCTGTGTTTTGTTTCGGATGATATATGCACAGAATGTATATACACGGGGTGTAATCAGTGATCCAGCCCTCATAACATATAGGGTATGATAAATACAGTGATGATGCAATGTAGTGTTTTATGCCTTCCTATCAAGCTACACCCAAGGAAATGTGCACTGTATGCCCTTAACTAATGCTCACAGCCTTGTTCAGCAGAAAACCAGGCTCCCACAAGCTCAAGAGAGAAAACAAGTGTAGATTTTGGCCAGATAATGAGGTCATTATTTTCTTTGAGAAGAAACAAAATACTTTCTGGCAACGAAAATGTGTCTGGCAATGTCACAGAGCCCTGCACCAAATCATATTGATTTAATATGTATACTTGGGAGTTCAATGAGTTAGTTTGATGCATCTTTTTCTGCATTATGTCTGTTGCTCACCAGTTTCAATTACTCAAGAAACTGTTGTCCGTTCCAAATCTTTTAAAAAATATTTGCATATCCGATATCAGTTGCTTGATGACAGCAAACTTATTAAAAGCCCAGAGCTCTCCAGTGGCTGTGTGGTGTTTAGAGCACTGGTTTGTACTTTAAACTCAGAGCTGGCCTGTATTCACTGCCAGAGGAGGCACAAAAAAATCTAAGAGTACTACTTCCCTCTTGTCTGCACAATCATATTAACACAAGGGGACACCCACTCAATAAGTTTCATTAATCATAAAAAAAAAAAAATCAAGAATGCAGAAACTGAAGGGATGTTGTGAAACGCTGTGACCACTTCAAGTAGATGTTTTTTTTTTCCCTTGTTGTTGTTACTTGTTTTGTAGGAATAGAGGTAAAATGATTGCAACCTCTTGAGCTCTTGCAACCTGTGTAAAGATTTATCAGTTTGAATGCAGATTAATGCACAAATGTACAACTGCATGCAGGACACATGATGTTAAGTGTCAACTGCAGCCATAACTTTGCAGGTTGTGTCATTAACACCTCACTCTGTTATCAAAGAACTGGGGGTTATATTAAGTAACACAAAGATATATTTGGATGAGGGGAAAACCGCTAGACTATCTCTGTCTGAGGGTAAAAAAAAAATCCCCGTGCCTCTAAAGCACACTAAGTAACATGTTACATCTGTCTAATCCACACAAAAACAGGACAGTCAATGCAGCAGCACACATTTATCAAAAGGACGTCATAAAAAGGAATCTTTCAGCAGGACATGTTGACTGGCTCTGGACTTCACTATATGCTCCTTCACCATCTCCTCAGCCCAGGTGGGTATGGTCATGTTGAATTAATCCATTCAACATGTGTTCCATGTATGGGCGAGCATGTGTGTTAGTGTGTGTCTAGAGGCTCTGGAGGTTCGTCTGCGCAACACGTGCCCGGGAAGTTCTGTCATCACCTCCGTGAAGAGTGGACAAGAGTGGGAGAAGAGCGTCAAGAAGGAAGGGAAGAGCGGAGACAGATGGAGGAATATCAGGGGAGGGGAGAGCTATAAAAAGAGAAGGAAAGAGGGGGAATATGAGGGATTGGGGGAATACTGGTGGGACGTACAGAGTCTGGAGAAGGGGCTGGAATTCTCTTGGGGAGGATCTGAGAAAGCTCTCCCTGTTGCCCCTCTGACAGAAATCTTGGCTTGCCTCCACTGAATATGCCTCCTCAGTGCCTGGTCCATCTATCATTCTGTCTCTAACACTTTCTCCCCCACCTCCATTGCTTCGTCTCTCATCCATCTCTCGGAAGTATTGAAAGCAGTGCCGAGCCAAGTCCGGACACTCTCATCATCAGACTCTGTATCACTTTATTTGCCAAGTGCAATAAATGGACAGGGATTTGTTTTTGGTTTAGAGATCAATGGAGAGATGTATCAACAAATAAGGAATTAACACAAGCAAACACTAGAACTCTTGGCAGAGGGGCACCAGGGTGGTTCATGTACATTTAATCTTTCAGTCATTTGCAGTGTGGATGTGAACACAAGAGGCATTCTTAATATGGATACTGGTTATTTTGTGCCAAAGTTCAACAATTTTTCCTATTTTTATGCCAAAAAATCCCCAGATTCTATTCTTGTCTGGGTAGAGACGTTAATAAAACCTTCTCAGTGTGCCTCACACTATTAGCTTTAAATTAAAATATTGTTTATATACAAGTTCACCACAGTTATATGATTCTGTTGTGTGCAAAACAAAAATAGTGAGGAGCAGTGTTTAGCTGCAGTCCAAACAACAACTTCATATAAGTTTGGTGTATATTATAGTGATATTTGACAGGACAAGTGTCTGAGGCTATGCACACTATTATCCTGCCCCAACAGAAAACACTTCACCACAGTTTCACAATCAAAAACAATGACAGCTCAACTTTCAGTGAAGTAATAACAACTCAGCAGAGTAAGAGCAGAAAACTTCTCAAACAGTGATTAGTGAGTAGAGAGGCGCCAGCTTCCTCTAATGAGCTGTGGCTAATGGTAAAGTGTGTCAGTGATGTAATGCTACACCTGCCTGAGCTCCCCTGGGGCTGCTGCTGGGGGTAGAATAACACACTCACAGGTGGGCTCAGGTGTGTGTGTGTGTGTGTGTGTGTGTGTGTGTGTGTGTGTGTGTGTGTGTGTGTGTGTGTGTGTGTGTGTGTGCGTGTGTGTGCGCGCAAGAAAAAGAGTGAGAGAGCTAAAGAGAGGCAGAGAACTATTAGAAATGCTGTTTTTGTTCGCTCACCGTCCCACAGTGCATCTCCTGACAAATTATCTGTAAGTAAAGACGCCACCCTCGGGAACCCATATGTTGTTTACGAGCTCGTCTCTGCTGCACAAGGAATATAAAATCAGTGTTATAATGACTGTTCATCTTTTCAGGTCATTTCACCTCACTCAGTCAGACTCTAAAATTATTTGCATTTGTACCTTGGACACTCTGCAGACACTTTCGCTACAGTGATTTACAGCTGATGAGCATAAAAGCCAAAGCTCTGAGTGAATACTTGGCTCTTTGTGGCAACAAATGGAAAGCTGTATGGAGTGAACCTGTGACCTGTATGTTACAGGAGAGTCTGTTTGACCATTTGTCCACCTTCTCTGCTTGTTAATGTACATAAATTATGATTTACCATTTGTTATTTGAGGTCAGTGAACTTGAAAGTCTTAATTCATTCATGGTTACAGCATCTAAAGTGGCATTTACTAATGTCTAAAGGGATCTAAAGGGTAATCAGAGCAGGCCTTACAATTTTCAAATGATGACTATCTGATTTAGTGCAGAAGTTCTTCATTTGTGATAAGTGCACTCCCTCTACCTGATTGGTGCTGCAGCTCACCATGCTACATTAGAGTCCAATGAGGCATTCAGCCACCAGAGCGGTGCCATGTTGTGCTGTGCTAACCAGCTGTGCTCCCCTCAGCTGATATTTACAGGTTGCCTGAGCACTGGAGAATAGGGAACAAGCATGGATTCCTCCATCTTATCATGTCTCCAGATCATTAATAGGGGCCTTTAATGCAAACTACGAATGCTGACGTGTGCATGCAGGTGCACAGACGTAAATATGTATGCACGCATTTATGCATGTGGGGCACCACCATAGATTTCTGCAACCAAGCGCGGCGTCCCCACCTCCTCAAGTATGTAAACAAAGCGATCACCAGGAGGCTTAATCCTGTCTTCTGCCGAGGTTATTTGTTTGGTTGATTGCTCTTTGGCTGTTGAGGCTTGGTGTTTCCATGGGTTTGAATTTATGGAACTTGATGAAGAAGAAATAAATACACACAGAGAAGAGAGAGAAATATACAAACTGACAGAGAGAAAAAGATGGAGAGGGAAAATTCATCCACTCAACACACTCACTTCAAACTTGAATCAAATAAACTTCTACACCTGCACTGCACCTGGTTTCTTCCTTGTCTGGACCCCTGTGGCGTGGGTGCATGCACGCATGCAAGCGCGTACGCGTGTGTTGTAATGACTGGGTGCCACGGCTCCTTGCTGTGTTCTTGCGAGCTATGACTCACAGTCACTGCCGCACCAGGCTGCTGCCTTGGCATCACACACACACTGAGCCACCATGGCAGCCAACTCCCACGGAGTCTGTGTGTATATCTGTTGTGAGAAGGAGAAAGAGAAAAAAATGAATTTAAACTGAGAGAAAGGACAAGAACTGATGAAAAATATATAATAATATTTTTTTCTAAAGCTCAAATCTTCTGTTAAAGGTGCTTTTTAAGGAACCTTTGAAGCTGTTTGAAGGATCATCACCCAGCTGTGTGCAGCAGCAGGGGAGACAGGAGTAGAGATAAAACCTGCCACTGAGATCAATGAGTCTCAGAGGACCGAAGCCATCAGAAGATGCCCTTGTGGATATGCTCTTAATTTTGTCCCAAATGCTATTCAGTCCCCTGCACCCCTTTAATTTAAGTCTAATTTTGGTTCATCTCCTTGAGAGGTGTTTAAATGTTTGGCTCACAGTGAGAGCAAAATACTTTTTTTAAATTGCAAAAATCAGAAAGGAGGCATGGTAGAAATTATTTTTGGATAAATAAATCAAAATACCAAAAGTCTCGGCTTACATACATATGATCTGTGTTATGTTCCTTTTTTGGGCGGGGTGCAAATTTTCTATATTTCAAATTAACCTGAAACCCAGGCTTTAGTATTATATAAAAGAACAGCTTGAAGCACAGCTTGAAAAAAAAAGAGGTCAAAAATGGTTCAGTGCAGCAGCAGGACTTAATGATTAATTTACTAACAGATGACAAGCCTACAGGATATACACAGATTACATAAGGTTAGCGATCCCTCTGTCTACACACAAACATACACACACTGAGAGACTCACACTGTTAATGATGAACTGGTGTTGTCTGCAGTTAATTGGCTGCTTTGCACTGGCGAGAGAGAGAGAGAGAGAGTTTGCTGAGTTGTGCCATGCATGTGCAGACTCAATCTAGTTTCATCCACAGACGGCTAAGCAGCACACGTGTGGGAAGAAAGCACTGCTCATATTAACATTTCAGTGTGATTGTGCTGAATAAATTCTCATTTTACAGAAGAGGTGTTTTCAGTCATGAGGCAGGTGCACTGTAAAAATATGAAAAGTGAATGAGACTTGTTGCCATTTTGTGGCTCCAGAGAGAGCTGAGCTAAGTCTGATAAACCAGCAACAGTTGGATCTGAAGACTACAAGTTTGAAAATTAAAAAACTGTATGCAGGTGTGCATGTTTTACCAGAGTAGAAGGTTTTGTAGGTCCAACAAGTTACAGGAGTGCATTGCTAAATCAGTGGAGTACTTTTTTACTTAGTCTTTGTAATTAACAGGGAGAGGGGGGCAATATAGCAGTTGCATTAAACACAAACTGTATCTCCATTATTT
The DNA here is from genome assembly GCF_017976425.1 of Toxotes jaculatrix. Classification (NCBI taxonomy): domain Eukaryota; kingdom Metazoa; phylum Chordata; class Actinopteri; family Toxotidae; genus Toxotes; species Toxotes jaculatrix. Next base: position 9,387,521 of record NC_054415.1, on the reverse strand, counting down.
ACTTGTTTATTTATTTTTCTACCGCTCCGATGAGTAATCCAGTATTTATCATTAATCAACTTAGCTCTGTACACAGATAATAACCAGACAGGAAAGTTGAGGGTGCAGTAAAACACCCTTAGGCAAAAGGCACCTTCTATAAAATTAACCAACCACATTAATCAGATGCACCTTGTAATTCACTATTGCGTCACATCAGCACACAGTAGCACACTGTACTTCCCCAGGCTACCTGTAAAGCCTTGGAAAATCATCAAGCTGCTGTGTAAAGTGCTGTATGTATGATACACACACACACACACACACACACACAGCACTCCTGCACCCAGGAATCAATGGACTGCAGCTTGAGTGTATGAAAAAATATAAATACTGGTACAGGAGGTAAATGAATGCATTTGAAATGGAAACACAGAGGAGGAGACAGACACTGAAGGAGGCGGGTGATGTGAGGTGAAGCAGAAATGCCCATTCTGAAACATACAGTGCTTTCACTTCGACCTGCCAAAGTCATCAGTGAGGTCTGAGTTAGCTGGAGGTTTGGTGGCTGAAGGTGATTCTGGGACGAATGAACGAGAGGTTAAGATGGGGGAGGGGGGGGGAGTGTGAGAATTTGCCTTAGGTTGACGGAACTTGCTGCTTGTTGCCAAATACAGCAACCGTGATGAGAGAGACAGAGAGAGAGCGAGAAACAAAGCCAAGTAACAAGGTACATATACACAAGCATGCGTGCTTACTCTCGTGCATATCATGCCACAACACAGACACACACACACACTTACTTACTCACCTTGCATAACCAATCCTCCCAGATTCCTAATGAAAGCTCTCATTATGTGTATGTGGCCACTACTTAGAGCGTCTCGCAGACTAATGATACCTATTTCCACCACTCTAAACCCTGACACCAAAGACTCTGGCTGTAAATCACTCTCTACTCATTGCGCTAATTAATAAAGCCGTGCCAGACTTTGTGACTCTGGGGAAATTTAATAATCTTCACAGAAAACCCTTCAAAGTCAAACTTGATTATTAAAATGAGGCAGTTTGTTTTTGCTAACTCAGCGGCAGAGCCCAGGAGCTTGGAAGGTATTTTAAATGTGTTTATGCTTCTGAACGTGTGTGCATGTGTTTGTCTCAGTGTGCGTATTCGTGGCCTTGGGGGTGCAGGCCTTCAACCCTCTCAGTGGGAATGCACCCTTGTGACTGCCGAGGTCAAAGCGTGATGACCCCCAGGCTACCGTGGGTTAAAAGGTCACCCGTCCTCAAGAGAACCAGCGGCGACTCCCCAGACCTACAGGCTTGACTCAACAGTTTGAACACTACATCGAACTTGACAGCCCTACCAAGGAAGGAAAGAAAATCTCACTCATCCCAACAGATTTATCAGTTGCATAAACAGCATCGTACAGGAGCAGGTCTGCTGAATAATCAGCTCAGACTCTTCTGATGGACTCTTGCCCTCTTTGCAACTCGCCTGGCTCATTTAGCACCGCTATTAGCCTGAGGACACAACACACGGTGACCTCGGTTCAGCACAACCAAAACAAAGACATTCACAAGGTCGCGTGTGTTACATGAAACAGTTCTGAAATGTTTTGGAGCCAAGAGAAATTACAGAAAATACTGAGGTAGCAAGTTTCCTGTTTTCCTGCCAACAGTTCTCAGAGGAAGAAGAGATTTAAAGGTTTCAGTCCACAAATGTAGAAAACATGAGAAAACACTTATTCCTCTACATTTTAACAGCAGAGAAAGAGTTCTTGATGCGCTTAAAGTTGTACCTGAAGGTTTTCATGACATCAAACAGCCTTTTATTCTGCAATATAGTCCAGGTGACATGTGCCAGCTTTCACAAAAAATGCCATGTGGTGGCCATGGCAGCCATTTTACTTTCCACCATAACAGAATGATATAGTTTGAATGATATCTCCTGAACTCCTGTTCATGGTAAAGACATGGCAGGTCTTAATGTGTTTGTTTTCACTGTAAACAGACACGCTGGTTACTCAGCAACTGAATTTCTGTAGTTCTGAAGTAGTTGCTCAGGGAGTGTTTGCTGTAGTATTAAACCACGCTTGCTGTTACCAGAGTAACCATGGGTGCCACCAAATTGACCAGGACTGAACTTATGATAGTATCTTAATAATACTATACTTCGCTGCTATTTTACTCACTTGTCCTTTATTTGGCAAGCACAGCATTCCACAACAATAGTCGCGCACTGCTACTTTCATTCAAAGTCATAACTGTTGTCCATTTGGCTTCACAGTGCCCCAAATACCCTTGGCTAGCTGTAACTTCCTCACAAAACTTCCAGCCCTCAGTTTTGTAAAATACAAACATTAGTGGCTCTCATGTTCGTCCAGGCCCTCACTGCTCTCCTCGACCCAAAGCTTTCCAAGCATCTGTGCAGCCTCTGCCAATTCCTCTTCCCCCCATCTTCAGTGCATCGGGCAAGGCCAACTTGACTGAAAACACATGGTGGTGTCATGATCAGCCCCCCCAACAGTGACTTTTGTGTGGACTCTTGTTTGGCTTCTTTGTGGCTCTTTTCAGTATTTCCTGTTTTATTTTTTAGTTGCGCTCCTTGTGTATCTGTTGTGGTGTTACTTCCTGTCTTTGTCTTTTTTCCCTCCTTTGTGATTGTCTGCCCCTCCCTGATGTGTTTCACCTGTTCCCAATTACCTCTTGTGGATTTAAGTCTCTGTGTTGTCAGTTTGTCTGTTTGCTCACGTTCCCTGTGTGTTTTTTTCCTGTGTTCTCATGTATTTGCCTCCTTTGCTGTTTTTTTTGTTTGTTTGTTGTTGTTGTTCACAAAAGAGTTCCTGAGTTTCTTTGAGTTTTTGTTTCTGTGCTTTTTCCAAAAACTTCCTTAGTGTCCTCTAGTTTCTCCTTCTGTTTACCTGTAAGCCAGTTGTTTAGTTATAAAAATATCTTCATTAATATGCCCGCCTGAGTGTCTGCATTTGGGTCCTCTTCCCTGTGTTCCTTGCCCCGGCATGACAGTTGGTTTGCTTTAAGCCACTCTACTGCCTCTTTGCAGTCATGTACAATCCTGGGATTTTTTTTAAAACAGCCCCTTTAGTGACTGTGAACATGTTCAGTAAATATTGCCAAAGTAAACCTAAATTTTACAGATCGAGTGGTGGAACAAATAGGGAAATTGAAACATTGGTGTAAGAGTAAACTCAGGAAAAACACACATACAACTCAAGCAAAATGGATTGAATTAAAAAAAACAAAAAAAAAAACAAGGTATAATATAATGTTCTGCAACCGTTTTCAAGTCAGTCAAATGTCTAAATTCTTGTGGTCTCACCTTCCAAGGTCAAAACTCTCTATAAGCACAGCACAACAGAATTTTCTCAAAGGTGACATGTCCATCTGAAAAAGAAAAAAAAAATCATTATCACTGTATGTAAAATTAAACGTCACTGAACATAATGGAGCTAATGATAGCAACATTTAGCATATCTACCTTTAAAAAAAAAAAAAACAAATAGTCCAAGCACATCTAACAATTCATAATTTGCATGATTTAAAATGATGCTTTAAGTTACATCCTTTGGGGAACTTTATGAAAAAAAAAAACCCTGTTTTTTTTTTATTTTCTGTCCTGACAGTGGAGCTGACTTGAGAGCAGAACCCAGACCCCAACCCCCCCCCCCCCCTTTTTCTGAATGACCTTCAACTGTCAAAATGCAGAAACACAAAGGAGGGCTACTTAATTGCCATAATGTGCAAATTTGATTTGGAAACGCCCTTTTGCAAAAGTCAATGAAATTAAGCACAATTTAAAGTGTTATGTCAGAGACTAAGTAGGTTGGCTGGTGGTTTGATGGATGTGCATTTCCTGCCAGCCAACTCCCAGTCCAACGCAAAACCATACATCATGTTTGATTATGTCTCGCTTTCTGTGCCCTACAACTCTGACACTTCCACTAGTTAAAGTGATTGCTACCAAGAAGTGTCACAATCATAAGTCTTGCAGCTTTTAAAGTCACATTTATGTGCCAACCAACGGTCTGGTAATCGCATCACAGCCTTCTAATGTTGTTACTGAGCTCCCTCCAAATCCAGTTTTCAAGACAACCTGAAACAAGTTCTGTGCATAGCTAATCTTGTCATTTTGAATAAAAACACAAGGTTTTGGGTCAGTAATTCACTCCTGCTCCGGTCTGCACTTGAACCAAGACCACCTAGGAGATATTTTTGAGTAGATCCTTGATGCAGCCATCCAAGTGGAATAAAGACACTATTCATTGACTTACTGGCCTGATTACCGTTGACTTAGGCAGAGGGGGAAGAAAACACGAAAACATGTGCTGACTTAGACTCCCTGACAACCATCAGCCCTGCCTGAATTAATTTAAATGTGAGTCCAGAGTAAGCTAACTCAAAAATAATGCAATTTGTGAATGCTATCCGTTTCATACAAATTAGATCAAAAGCACTAATGCATAAAACAGCATTCCCAAACACTAAAAAGGCATAAAGAAGTCTGTAATCCTCTCTTCTTTGACCTCCCTACTGTATTGTGTGATCTTTTAAGTGTGTGTAAGCCTCTCCAGTCCTGCACAGTTTGTCCCTCACACCCTCTGATCCTTTGTTTGCTGCAGATCATCACTTAATGCTCAACTGTGTCCTGCAGAAAGCCCGTGCTTGTTATTCACACCCCATTGATTCACAATGAAACCCAACGCTGGGCCAAGCACACAGTCCATGTAGCAGCACAGCCTCTCTGTCCAGGCCCAGAGGGAGGTTAGCTATAGAAAGGAGGGAGGAAAATGACCATTATGTATAACATAAGGTATGGCCTAGATCCTTCCCCCCCCTCTAGCTCAACATTACCATAGCCTGCTCTGTCAGCTGGCACAGCATAAAAGAGGGAAAACATCATAGGGCTTTTTCACACCTATAGTTCATTTGCTCCGGTCCAAATCATTTGATGAGTTCGTAAACTCTGAGCATTTTCCACTTATTCTTTCCACACAGAGAAAAATACAAGCAAACCAAAATGCATCACTACAAACCATATGAGCACATTCACTCTGCTTATTGGTCAGATGTGTCTGGGGCAGGAGGAGGAAAGTAAATACAGGAAGAAGGTTCTGGTTTTCCGGACCAGTGCATATTTCTGTGAGAGAAACATTGCTATGCGCTTTGACATGGAGCAACAGCAGAGTTGGCATTTGCTTATAATGTATCATCCAGTGAAATGCCACATGCCCCCTCACCCACCCAGTGCTGTCTAGCAAAATGAGAAATGATGGTGGTAGGCTGCAAAGGGAGTGTAAAATGATGAATATACACTATTGGATCACAACCTCTGAGCATGGAAAGTATTCAGATACTGTAAGAGAAGTATTCATGCAAACAGAGCAAGAGCTGACAAAATGTCCATCTCTAGATTTCTTTCAAAGACTATGAGTTCAAACAGAGTTACAGTTTGAACCAACAAAGGTCATGTACAGCAGGGAGTCCACTGCCAGTGCTGGTGGAGTCCTCTTCTTCTGCAGTGTACTGCAGCTGTGGGACAGTCTGCCTCTGTAAGCCATACAAACTGCTTTGTACAGGAAACTTCTACCCATGGTACCAAAAAATGTTAAGAGTAATAAATATGCCTCATTTATAGTGAAAAACCTCTATGTTGTGCCAGAATGGAAAGCTTGACAGGTGCAGCAAATGTAACTAAGGGCATGAGCAAGATAAATACATTTTTAAAAAAAGAATAGAAAGAAAATTGTGTAAAATGTAAAACCTAAATAAAGTGGTGGAGATGGAATCAAGCAACACAGCAACACTAGAGCCTGTGAAGAAGAGGGCACTCACAGTGATTACAGCCACTGAAGGGGGGCTGAATCATGCTAGCTTGATTAACCTCATTTGCTTGAGTGACCATGAGTGTGTGCATGCACATACACACGTGCATATGCTTTCCCTTTGTGGGTAGCCTGTGTGTGTTGTCTATTCTGTGCATGCATGTGTGTATATATGTGTGTGTGTGTGGACGTGGGTAACTGCCTGCTGTTGCAGCAGCATGCATTAAAGCCGTACCAGTGGAGTGCCCCCCCCCCGCAGCTCAAAGCTAAATGTAAATATAAGAGCCAGGGACAAACAAGGCCATTTTACACTCAACGCCTGAAGCTCTTCAGAAGTCTGCTTGGCTGCAATGCGTGAAGCTAACCGTACATCCGTCACATCAAACAATGTCAGATTTATTCATAAAGCATTTTAAAAATAAACAGGTTAATTACAAGGTGGTCTGCAGAGCAACAGACAACATCGCCCCACAGCCTGGGGGACTATGTCGGCCAACATCAGCCACATTAAGAGAGTGATTGTAAGTAATGTGGCTGAAGTCTGGCACAGTTCTGAAAAAGTAGTGACAATCTTGTGCAGTGAGCTCATTAATACAAAGAGCTACATTAATGAGTGATGCTACAAATTCCCCAGATTAGTCAGCCCTTTGTTTTATCATCTGTGCATTCAGGATTAAGGGTGCCGCACGTTCATTATGTGGATTTACTGTATGTTGGGTGATTATTTGGGGCGCAAGAAGACACAAAGACTTAAATTCTTATGACGTCATTATTCCTATCACAACCAGAGGTTTCTCCAGTGTTCCCACCAGCAATATGGGTCACAACCATGTGCAATACAATCTCTATTTGTGAAATGTGTTTATTTAGAAACAGCAGACACGATATAAGCATTTTCCTTCCAAAATAAGATATCCTGTGTTTCCTCACTTCAGTAACTGCTGTCGAAAGCTTTTACATTTGGCAGCAGTGTCTGTCAACATCAGATGAATTCATCCAGTCACATGTTTGTCCAGATCAGATAAATCCATAGTATCATCATGAGAGCTACAAGGCCCATAAATCCACTCAGAAGGATAACAACAAAATAACACATAACACCAGCTTCATCCCTCTGGGTTTCAGCCCTGTAGAAATAAAGTAATTATTGGTAGGTAAATGCAGACTAACAGGCAATCTGGTGTCTCTGTGTGTGCATGTGTGTGTGTGTGCTTGACAGCCTTGCATCAATAATATCCTTTCCTCCACCATGTCTTGTTATTGTAGTCTGGCTGTGCCCAGTTACTGCTGTTATAATAGCCAGATAATCACATCTTGAATTGGCAAAATGTCAATATCACGCCATGGTGTTTGCATTCCCAGCACACCAGCGTCAGCTATTTCGGGAGACACACTGGGTGTGTTGACATTTATTCTTTTCCAGTACTAATTGTTTGTCTGTACCGAGAGGGGACTGATCAAGAGAAATGTGGTATAAATGTTTTCCATCCATAGAAAATGTATTTATCTAAGGTTTGCCACTGTTGTAATTTGTTTTAGTTTAAAATATAGTTTCTGGCTTCTCTGTTTTAGAATTGCCTATCTCATTTCCAACAAATCAAAGCTACCCAATAAGACTAAATATAAATGTAGATTTTTGTTTTAGATGTTAACAGAGATAGACGGAGCCTATAAACGACCCTATCCTCTTTACATTCCAGTGAGTTTTCCTCTAACCTTTTTATTTTGGATGACCTTTGTGGCACTTGAATGCCAAAATCCCCACAGTTTCAGTGCCATGCTCGACCCAGTGGGACACACACTGAGCTGGAAGTACAAAGCTTGTTGTTCACTTTTAGCAGTGCCCTTTCTGCACGACTCCGCTGAGATTTTCACATTATGCAGGAGAACACTTCACATCGATCATCTGCCACACGGACAGACAGACACACACACACACAGACAGACACAGACAGACAGCTGTGTCTGAACTCTGGGTGACTTTTCATTTGTCCTGAAGCAAAAGCCCATCAGTCTGAGCTTGTGACTGTCAAACCGTAGCTTCTCCGAACCTATGAGACCTTGAAATACATGTACATGAAGCAATGATGGTTTATTTTAACATATTTCAACCTGTGGTGCAGTTTTACCCCGCTAACCTCAGGCCATAGATATATTTAAGAGATATGAAAAGGTTAGATGAGGATGCTACCCACTCTCATTCTCAGCATACTATGCATCAATGGGCCAACGGGGCCAGTGGCATTTTATTCATAATGAAATTAAATGTTTAACAATATTTTCTTTTATTGCGTATGACCTCTTTTCTGTGAACAGACATCCTGCATTAGGGTAATGTGTTGACTCGTCTGACCACAATAGCCTTTACATAAATCATTTGTGACGGGTTCACCAGCCTCATCTTCTCTGATTACTCATCTCATTACCATGTCCCATTTGGTAAAGGCAAAAATAACCGAATCTTGCTCATTTGGAAATGACCAAATGTCACCTGAACCGTTTCAAATCCCCTCCTGCAGCTTCTAATCTGGTTTATAAGTGGCAGAAACATCAAACCACATGTAACATTAGTTTTAATTCTGACACGGGCAAGTAAGAATTACACAATCACGATGACATCATCAGATAAAGACCCGAGTAACCAATCGATATCACCAGGGCGATGACTTCTCAGATTCACGTCACTATGGAGACTGATCAATTATGTATGTAATAGTGTGGTTGTCATGCTATTGACACTTCAGCGGTATGACATGGGAGGCACAGGCCCACGGCAGGGATCAGAGATGTGAAAGCAATTATAGGTTTATGTAAACCACATTTACACAAGCCCAGCCCACACTCATGCACGTACAAAACCCCAATGTTCACACAACTTAGTGGTAAACACACTTGTGAAATAACAGTAAAGAGCCAGCACCCACCAAAAACAAGACATAAAAGGAGAACTTTGTCTTCAAAATAAGTTTTTCTACCTAGGGCTCATGCAAAGCAGAAAACATTGAAACTATGAGCCAAATCCTGAATCACTGATAAATTATTTTTAGAATAAAAATTCAGTCATCTGGGTTTTTGTGTCAGAGCTGCTGATATTTTGCATATTAAAAATCTTTAAATAATTCTCTTCCCCCAAAATGACAAATAATACATTTTTTTCTGTCTGTATTTTGTTGACTTGAGTGTGCAAAAACTTTCAAACCAGCATTTAGATGTTTTACTCTAGAACTCTCATGAAATCCTTTCGGACAGGGGTGACCTAATACTCCCACTTAACTATCACTGAAACTCACAAACTTTCGATATAGAATTCATTTACAAAAACGTCATTTTAAAACTGTTACATGAAAAAAAAAATGAAAGACTCAAAGAGAATGAAATCTCATTACAGGGTTCAAAGACTGTTTTGATGTGGTTGTGGTTACAGAGAAACCTAAAAACCTAAAAATCCAAGACTGGTAAACTGATAAACTGGTTTATTCTTTGTGAGAACTGTAAATGTTTCAAGGGATAAACACTAAAAATATAGGGCACAGTCGATATAACTTATAAAAGGGGGGAAGTTTTCCAAGCTTAATAACCATTTCCTTTTTACATGCACTGAGAAGATTTCCTATGAGACCCTGGAGGTTTGCTGTCAGACATTGCTGAAGCCCAGACCTGCATCTGCTGGGCCCCCACAGAACAGTTTTATCTCAAGATGAGAGTTTCACCAAGGACAAGAATGTAAAACCTGTCTTAACAAAATGACACACATATTACCTACATCTAGGATTTTTCTGAACTATGTCTAGAGCATGAATAAGCACTCAAGTCTATATGTTTTAATGAGGCGGGGTCCACAAACAAGTGACTCAGTTCATTCATATCCAGCGATGGAGATGAATGATTATAATAACCCTGCTCTGTGTCCTATATACAGGAGCCTTGTCTACTGTTTTTCTCATTATCACGGATCACACAAAGAAAATGTGCAGACAAGTAACCGTCCACCCCACCCCAGTAACCCCTCCTTCCTCTGACAGGACACTGTTACTCTATACAGTTGCTTGTGACGCTCAAAGCCCCAGTACTGTACGATACCCACCCCCCACCCTCAGTATCTCATGTTTGTGATGCTGCATCCAAGTTTTCTCTCTTACCCTCATGTTATATTTTAATATATTTAGATATTTTGTAGATACCTTTTATCTAAAATGATTTTCAATGAGTGGTTGATTACATGTCCAAATCTTGCTGAAGGACATTTCTGCTGGATATACATTAAGGCAGTCTGTCTAATCACTAGACAACCCCTCCCCATGCCTCCATCATTATCTGCTTTCATCCTAATAGTATACAGGCTGAGCCTTAGCCTTAATTTGACCCCAGTCGCATCCCAAACCCCCCACCTCTGTCTGTATATCCAGATGATGTGGGACAGCTTGAGAGACAATAGGGAAGTTTTTCGAGGCCCTGTCTGAGCTGTCTCTTTGTTTACATCCTCCTAGTTATGTAACATGTGATAGATCGTATCTCAGAAAACGTTAAGGCCTAAGGCTGCTGCCAGTGAGTTTCTCTGAAGCCACGACTCATAAAACTGATCATAACAGATCACATAAATCTTCAAATGAAAGTAAATAAAGTCCAAAGACATTACATGTAAATGTATGTCATTAGAGTTGTCACCATCACCGAACGGCAGAGATAAAAAGTTAGCGACTGCCTAGTGAACATAGTGGAACATTTAACAACTTAGGAGCCTAATATCTCCGAACTTTAACTAACTTTATCTTAAAATGTTCAATCTTCTACACACACTGAGAATTAAATCCTTTAGCTCAGCTGCTACAAGTTCATTGCCACTTTTCAGATAATATTCTTATCCATCCTGCGTGGGCCTAACGGACCTGAGCATATTTCTTTAACACAGACGTGCATCTCTGCAGACCCTCCGAGGACTGGAGATTAACGAGGAGAGGGGCTGAGGTGGAGAGGTTTTGGTGACAGCGCTCTCTATCTCTGTCTCTCTCTACTCAACCCCCTGAAGTCTCACAAAACTCAGAAGGGCCCCACTTGTAAGCAGGATCTCTGCATGAAGCCATACCGCACACATGACACAGGGATACACATACTTTCTTCTCTTCTGTCAGACACACACACTGCTTTTGAGGCAAGTATATAAAAACACTCAATTGTAAGCTTTTCTACGCAGGGGATGAAGCTTGAGCATATCTGCCCAGCACAGGATATATTTTGTGGACAGCTGGAGAATGACTCACTGCAAGAGAGAAATAATAGCACAAGACAAAGAGAGGAAAAAAAAAGAGAGAACAAGCAAGAGAGAGATCTTCTGCATGTGTGATTAGCGGAGGGTAGACGGTGGGACACAGTTTTGTGAATGGATAAAGAAGAGCTGCCTGTATTTGTCGTGTTAGTTGTTATTTGGCACCAGAGCACAGGAGAGACATACAGCTTTAATTTTAGTTGGACTTGAGGCCACTTTGCTCTGGCCAGTGTTCACGCTCTGCCGAACAGAAATCAGATACATGTGTGGAACATTTGTAGCCTAATCCCTCAATGAGCCACTTTACAAATTTGGAATATATGGTTTTAATTGATCCCAGGACAACTTTTTATGTCTCTAGAATCAATTGTAGGCAAAGGGATCACTGAGGGGTTGTGTTCTCTGGCAATGCTGTAGGTAAAATTTTAATATGTTCTCCTGTGACTTTTCCCATATTCTTAAGACCTAGGGCCTGATATCAGAAAGTTATTAACTGGTAAAATGAAAGCATAAAACCAACGAAAGCAGCTTTGGCTCAGGGGATGGCAATGGCAACGCCATTGTACACGTGGTCCATATTGAAATATCTCATCTATTGGATGTATTGCCTTGAAATTCATGGTCCCCAGAAGATGTACTGTACATATATTCATTATATACTAGAAACAACAGCAGTAATCCAAGCAGGGACACTAACAGTGCTGAATGTGCAGTGAATATGTTTACAAGCATGTCAATGTGTTTGAGCCGCATATGCATTAGCAGGTATATATACACACGTGTGTGTGTGTATGTGCTGTAAGTGCTCAGATACAGAGAGAGGCTGTTCTCAGGCCCCTGTCCCTCCCCATTCCTCTACAAGTCCACATGTGTTTTATTAGCAGGCAGGCCCATCGGACTGTAAATTCCAATGGCGGGCTGGCCTGGGGATATGCACAGCCCGAGGTTGAGAAGGAAAGATCGCAGAGAAAAAAAAAAAGACAGGCATGGGAGGAATAAACCTTACTCTTGACTTCTTTCCATTTTCCTTCTGTCTTTTTGCATGTATCCCTGCATCTCTTCCTCTCTGCCTTTCCTCTTTTTTTGTATCTGTCTCTCATTTCTCTCTCAGAGTTTATTTTTATTTCCAGCTCTGGTTTGCACGTAAACTCTTTCTGGCTCTTTGTCTTTCTGTGTCTCATTCTGTATGTGTTTTACTCATACTGTCCCTTGTCTCTGCAGCTCTGCCTCCCCCTCTCCCGCTCTCCTCTTCCCTCCATCTGCTTTCCTTTCCTCTTCACTTTGTTTCTGTTTCCGTTAGTGTCACACTATGTTCTTGTCTTGTGACTCCAAAACCGCAGCATTCCCACAACAGCAAACACTTATGAGACAAGAGCTGTGGCTTAAACAATGGTTTCCGTTTGCCCCGGGACAAAATAACTCACTCTCCTCCACCCCTACGCACACAAACTCTCTCCCCCTCTCTCTCACACACACTCTCAAACATGCACACACTCAGACACACACACATTCACGGCCCAGTACCTATCATTAAAATTTATGTTAGCTTGCTAATTTTCCAGTCTCTTTCCTCTCTATCAACATGACAATCACAATTAGAGCGTGACACGGCAGGTCGTGACCTGCACCCCTCTGATGCCCCCTGAACCCTGACACCCTCCTTAGGGTGATTGGCTTACATACACACACAGCCTCTGGGTGACAAGACATCACTTCAACTGTGCGAGTATCGTACAAGTAGAGTGAGAAGTGGAGAAAGTGCAAGTGATAAGGTCTGATCAGCAAAATGGATGCTCAGCTTATCTTAGTGCAATTAGTGGATGTCTATGGGATAAACTACCAGTTTCACCCAGAGGTGGCAAGATACAGCTTCCAAAAATGGCTTTTCTAAATATGCACATTGTAATCTATTTAGCTGCTATATGCCACAATACGTTCACCAGCTGGTTGCTAACTTTGTCAGTCTGCTGTTTGGTGCTGCTGCTGCCTGCTGCTGCAGAAACAAGCTTCATCAGAGCTATCAGAGTGACCCTAAACAGTAAAGCTGTGGTCTTTAAAACCAAAACAATGAGCTGAAAGATGCTGAAGCGTCCTTAGAGTTGAGGAGAGATGCAGAGTTGGGCGATAAATCTCTGTGGGTTTGTCACTATGCACGACCCCTTCCACATTCCACAAACTCACTTCATCCATTGTTATTATCAAAACATTGCTTAAGGCAGCTTTAATAAAATGATCTGAAACATTAAAGATGAATGACTTGACATGGCGTGCAGTGATTTCTGAGATAGTAGGATTCTGTATGTGCTTGTGAATATGTTTGTTCAGAAAAAGTGAAACATTAGGACACGTAGTCAAGTTTTACCCTGCTGCAGAAACTGTAATTCTTCACCTCTGAACACAAGCTGCCACTTAAATTGCAACATAATTTTACAAGACATGGAGTTATTGGGCTAAACTTGGCAAATCTTTGCCTTGAACAGTCTGCCTCCAAAAACTAAATTGCAAGCAGAGATATGAAAAAACAGCATGCATGAGTTTGTCTGACTCTGGTAAATAGGAAAAACATTAACATTCACGAAAAACCAAACATTTCTTCAAGTCAGAGATTTTGTTGGGACGTGAACATTAATTATTCTTTGTTTGTTTGACTGTTCATCATGAAAAATTAAATAAAAGGTTTTTAGTGGGTTTCACTGTGTAGAGGCTTAAATTACATATGCTTTATTTTTCAAGAAATCTAGTGAGGATGATAATAAACCATAAAATAAAAAACAAAAACAACAACTGCAAAGGAGATAAAAACACTAGATCTTCATTTTTTTTAAATCTACCTTAGAAAATTCATCTTCATCCAGGTATTTAGTGGGCATTACACTTATTTTTCCACACTAGTGTTGATGATGTTAAGCTGAACTCCATCACCAGGTTCAGTGTAATCCCTGTTTTACAGATACACAGGAGTCGATAGGAAAAATAGGAAGAGTTAAGAGGTAAAAACTTCTCTTGAAGTCTTTACAAGTGGTGACGCCATTGTGCTGTGCAGTTTAATTACCTCTCTACCAGCAGGTCTGGTTCCCATTATGTCTGCTAACAGCCAGCTCTCCTCTGCGCTGCTCTCCTCCCCGCTGCCTTGTCCTCAGTTGGCATCTCTTTCGCCACAAAAATAAAAAATACTCATCTCAACAAGTATTTCACTCTGGCAGTAGGACTTATAATGTCAGTCACAATGGGATACCGACATCATGCTGTGCCATGAACAGCGTTAATCAGAACCGTGATGCTGGCTCCTGTGTGCAGGAGCAGGGTTTTTTTTTTCTCAAGACAAACTTTGCATTAAAAAGGTATTGCATATCTTGATGATGTGTTTGAATCTCTAAATTTGACAGTTCACTGGCACAAACCCAAACGATGTTAAGATGGACAGTGTGTGGCTCCAACATGCATGCATGTGAACCAAACAGCATATGCATACCCTCTTCCATGTTTTTCTTTTTCTCTTCCCCCCCCAGCTTCAAAGACAGGATGTGGACTGAGTGTTATACCACTAAGCTAAAGACAAACAGCGATGAGGAGAGAAATCAAACCAAGGGGATTTAACACAAGCCTTTACTGACAAGAGAGGATGTGGTCGCAACATCATCTCTCTGAAGCAAAATAGTGTTATTCCATACAATATCTGAATGACGTACATATTGACGTCTGCGACGTTGCACACTGGAAAAAGATGCTTTTGTTTGGAGAATTTGGTCATTTGGGACAATGAACATTTGTTTTACTTTTGAATACACAGACCTGTGTTGTCTCAGTATGAGTTAGCATGATGTACTGTGTGAGACTGTGTACCACATTGAAGATTCTCAGCTCTTTTTAGCCAGTCTGTTGGTTGGTGGTCCAGTTGGGTTCAGAGTGAAATTGCGCAATTGAACTTGCACAGTCAACCATGGTCCTCCTGCTGACTTTGGTGATGTTGTCATCTTTCCTCAAGCGTCACCATGATGTTCACGTTATCTGTGCATTGACTACAATGAAATTTGGAACCCCACTGGACGAATCCTAATAACTTTGTTGATCTTCCTACTTTTCATCTAGAACAACCAGAAGGTCAAAACTTGAACTTATCCACAGAAAAAATCTCAACATCCATTGGATGGACTTGTACCAAATTTTGTACAAACATTCATGGTCTCCAGAGGATGAATTCTAATGACTCTGGTGTACCACCATGAGGTTGACTCTGAACATTATTGATTGCTATGAAATTTCATACTCATGTTCCCCTCAGGATGAATTATAAGTGTGTTTATAAGCCCTCAACTTTTATTTGCCGTTTGCGACCCCTTAACTTTTAAAGCTGAATTTGAAGACATAGGTCTTAATGCTACATTTAACATCTATGCATCTGTGATAACACACATGCACATACATCTGTTTCTCATTACGTACTCAGCTGGGGAGATTCTCACCGAGCAAGCAGTAAAATAGTCTAATTACGGAACTTTTCCACAGGTTAATATACAGGTTAATGAACTGGGATAAAGCCACAAGTTAATGTGCTGTAATAAAAATACGGATAAAGACCCTGTCTCTCCAGGTTAAAGCAATTCCACTTGCACAGTCTGTATAAAATTGTCTTTAGGTAGCAGGAAAGGATGTTTGGCAATGAATCCTGCTTGCCCATGTCATCTCCTGCTGCCCCTTTAAAAGGTAACACCAACCCTGTCTCATTACCTGCAGGGCTTTAGGGTGAAGAGGATGTGGTCTGCTTAGCCAGGATTTACTGATGTTTTCCCCCCAACACAGTGTTCAGACTCCAGCTGTGGGCACAGACACACAAGTTCATGCACTTCTGCATGTATGTATACACACACACACACGATTAGTCGGTGATGCATGCATGCCAAACACTGACCCTGCAGTTGCCTGAGGAGAGGGAAGAGGTGTGAAGAGACAGCTTATTAAAAAAATGATAAAACCAAAGATAGAAAGGGGGGGAGAGGAGAGGGAAGTAGATGTGCCACCATGTTCTGACCTAGATAATCTAATCACAGGTAATATCACTCATCACAGTACATTATTACTCATCTGTGCATATTTGCTTATCAGTGTAAGTGGGTGTGCATGTGTGGGCATCTATTAGTTGCTGTGCCTTTGTATTACTGCATGGTCATATCAGGGTCAGCCAGGAGTGTGTGGGCAGACACAGGGATATAATTCATGCACCCACATTAAGGGCTGTTCCTATAACAAGAGTTACACTGAGACTCTGGATGTCACAGGGCATTTCCTGGCTCTTTTCTCTAGCTGAACTAAGAGTGGGAGAAAGACACAAAACACATGAAGGAGGTAAAAAGGGTAAAAGTGGTGGAGAGGGCAGAGGAGAAAGAAGTCTGAAGCAGGAGCGTAGGATGTGAAAAATGGAACCGAGAAATGAGGAGTGTGGTGTGGGAAAGAAAGTGGGAAAAGACACGGATATGATTAGTGTGTAGCCTTAGCTCTCTTTGTAGCTTGTCCAGGCCTTTTCCTTATCTGGGTTGGTGCTACATTCCAGACAAATGCAGCACTATGTCTCCTCTCTCTGTCTCTGAGATCCTGCTAATGTAGCCATTATCTCTGTGATTTGGTGATAGGGGATGTCCACCAACTCTCTTTCCAGTTAATTACAGGCTAGCTAACCTCAGCCAGGTCAGTGTAACTCAGCTGTCCTGCCAAAACAGTAAATCTGAAGAAAGTAAGTTTGTCATGAATGAGAAAAAGTTGCTTCCTTTGCTCGTGATTGTCACATATTTCAGAAACTATACATCTTGAGGACACTCACAAGAGCCAAGTAACATACCGAAACACACAAATGTCCAAGAATATTCAGTTCAAGTAAAATAAAACTAATCACAGACTGCAGTTTTCACATGACAGCAAATAATCGCTATAAACCTCATGATAACTTCTGAAACAACCAAGAAGAGGAGCTAAGTGGAAAAAATGGGCTCCGTGCAGGAATACAATTACATTCGAGAGCTCATCGCTCATTCCCAGGAGGTGAAATGTTGCCATGGGCAGAAAGGAGCAGCTTGACCCTGCATTCGTATGAATAATTGCCCGAGTGAGAAATGTGTGGTTTGATATTTGGGATGGAAGAAGAGAGAAAGGCAGTCAGACAGGTGGTGGCAAACAAATTATCCACTATAAGAAAATGATAAATGTCTTAGAGAGAAATGTGGAGAAAGAATGAATGAGAGACAGAGAGAGATAATGGACTAATGGACTGGGATGGGCTGTATAATAAGTCTGCAGGTAGGGCTGATACTATCTCTCTGGGAGGCATTTCCCTCACCATGGTGGACGGTAAATCACTCACACTGACTCAGAAATGCCTGAGGATATCAACCTTTCACATATGCTAAATCTTTAACGTTACAACATGTCTACGATACAGTAAATGTACAGTTTGAGAAACCAGTCGTGTATGTTGAAAGTTAAGTTTCTATGCTTAGCTATGCTAATTACCTGCTGGCTCGAGGTCCATGCTTAATGGACAGACATGAGAGTAAAAATCATCTTTTCATCTAACTCTAGGAGTGCAAGCAAAAACAGCTTATTTTGTCCAAAATGTTAATCTAGTTCTACAACAAATTGTTTTAACAGGAAGACTTTTATTGTGAACCACATGCAGCTGTGGGCAATTAATACAGCAGTGAGATTTCACAGGCAATTGTGTACATTGAGAGAGTCCATCCTAATAAAACTGATCTAGATGTTAACATGCTCACTTATACAGACAGGCTCACTAACTTTTATTTAGATTTTTATTTTGATGGGTGATTATTATGTCGTTAGTTTGTACATCTGGTGGGTTTTTTTTTTTTTTTTTTTTTTTACTTACTAACAAGCTTGTTAATCATCCACTCATCAGCTGAGTGTCCCCGGTCACTCATCAAAATGAAGTGAATGGACTTCTGCTGACTTACTAATGGTGTTGCTTGCAGTGGGAACATGGAGTTC
This sequence comes from Toxotes jaculatrix, assembly GCF_017976425.1. Taxonomy (NCBI): domain Eukaryota; kingdom Metazoa; phylum Chordata; class Actinopteri; family Toxotidae; genus Toxotes; species Toxotes jaculatrix. The sequence goes on along the minus strand of NC_054415.1, from coordinate 9,369,440 downwards.
GGCCTTGTGTCCACCAGCCACCTCCTTTTTATTTTAGCTTGCAGTGTTAAACAGATGCTTGTGGGAAGTGTAAGTTTTTTGTTGTTGCAAAGTGACTACTGGAAATCTGTTCTTGTTAAAAAAAAATATCATCCATGACCCAAATTTTTATGTGTTCTGCGAGAAGTGTTTGGACTGTTAAGAACAACCAAGAGTGCTCACTTTGCTTTGAGAAAAGGGAAAAACTGTAGCACTGTATAGAGATTCCTATAGTAGTCCCACAAGGGTTCATCCTACCACAAGATTCTGGATCAAGACCAGCTCTCACTGTAACACATAAGTGAATAAGGACACAGTTGGGTGACCAACATGTATGTGTTTTTTCATGACTTGCAGAGGAAAGAGTTGTGAAAATGCTTTTCACATTGGCCCAGACCTCCTGCTGGTTTTCTGAGTAAGTGTGGAGAGGCTCATTGCTGAACACTTTGGGAGGCAGTATTTCTTCCTTTGAGTTGGCTGTGAAAGCTTAACTTCTGCCCAGAAACTTCTAGCTTGTGTTCAAAATAAATTAAAAAAAGAGAGAGAGAGTAACCAGGAGGGAGGTGGATGAAGACAAGATAATTTAGAGAAGGAGAAGAGGAAAACGTTGATGAGAGAGAGAAAAATTAAAGTGGAAAATGCAAGAAGCAAGACAGTGAACTTTTTATTGCTTTGATTTATGAGGCGGTTAGCCGTCCAGTGGGAGGAGGATGTGGTTTTTATAAGACAGAGCAGTAAAAGTGATTTGGATACCTGAGAGCACTTTAAATCAATGAAGAGATGTTTGTTACAGAGGATGCAGATGATACTGCGGGGGACAAGATTCAAGATTCTATTTAATTATCATTGTGCAACACGAGACTGTGAACGAAATTACAGATGCTGTGCTTTTATGCTACTCACAAAAACAAAAGTTACATAAATGAATGAATAAATAATCAAGTCATAAAAATAAAACTATTTTTGTTGTAGAGTTTGGAGGATTAATTCAGTAGTTTCACAATCTGAGAAAAAGAAACTGCTCTGAAGTCTGGTGGTACAGCAGCGGATATTTCTGTTTCTTGCCAGGCGGCAGCAGGATGAACAGACTGTGGCAGAGGTGGGTGTTGTCTCTGTGCAGGCACCTCACCTCAGCGATATCACTGATGCTTGTTAGATGGTTACCAATGATGTTCTGGGTGGTTTTAATCACCCGGTTCAGAGCCTTCCTGTTCTGGGCTGTGCACATCCCATGCCAGTTTGTGATGTTTCCAGGGTGCTATGTTTCACTCCTGTAAAAGTTAACTAGAATTTGGCACAGGAATTTAGCTTTCTAAGGTTTCCTTAAGAAATACACGTACAAACGTGACTTTGCAGACTGATGTCAGATCAAAGTTAACAGGCTTTTGCAAAGTGCTATAAAACGTGAAACTTTGCTAACATGAATGATTCAGCAAAGATTTTCCTTTGCACTGTGATTCAATTGGTTCGGTTTTACTGGTTTCAAACTTCAGCTCACTGCATTCATCAACAATGGCCATGATGCACAGGAACCTTTTTGTAGGGAAGAAATGAGCCAGTAAAATGACACCAAAGCATAAACATTGCAGGCTCACACAAACTGATGATGGTACAACAGAAAAACACCATCTGATTCATGTAACAAGGCAGCAGGCACGTAGCAGGGCTGGGTAAGACATACAATGTCAGCTGTGCCTTCTCTGTGTGTTGTTTTATAGCTTCACCATTCATCTTCCCATTCACACAACTATGCACTACCATTTGTCTCTGTTATGTTGGAGGATGTCATAAATCTGACCACTGCGAGTGTGTGTGTGTGTGTTTGCATTTCTGGTTTAAGTTACAAAACAGACATGATATGACTAACTGTGTTTTCCCGGGTGTTTGAGGATCCTGTTTTCTTCAGTTACATTAGCCCTATCAACAGGTTGCCTGGCACCACCTTGGCAAAAAAAAACAAAAACAAAAACAACACAAAAAAACACAAAAAAACCAAAACAGGATTATGCTCATTTGTCAATTCAAACACAGCTTTGTTTTAATTATGCAGAGGCCCATAATTGTTTTAAGATGCGCTTGTGCTTTCTGGCCATCTTGAGAAGCTTAACAACAAATATCCTGCAAGCCTTAAGGAGTGCAGAGAGATTTGGGGAATCCAAATGGAGGAGATTTGTTGGAAATTAGAGAACAACTAAATATAGTGCTATAGATCAGATTGAGAGGTAGCATGAAATAGAAACAGATATGGAAATTCTTGAAACCTAAATACGTTCTTGACAAAAATACAGAACTTAATTACCACTTTAAAAAACTTGAAAATACTACTGTAGCTGGCGAGCTAACTCCTAAGATGCTGGAAAGCCAGGACTTGGACTTTTCTCTTATGTTTTGTTCTTGAGATTGAAATTAATAGATTCTACTAAAAAAATGGCTGTTAGAAATGCTGGGTAACCAGGTCTTGTAAGTGATGAATTTAAATCATGAATTTATTTTACAATATTCAAAAAAAGTGGCAGTACTTCTTTACTTCCCTTTTACCCATCTCTATTTATCTTTGGCTCATTTGTTGCCTAATGCTGAATTCTGTCTTTGTGGATTAATGTCAGCTCATCTATACCACGTGTTTCCTTTTCACTTTTGCATGTTTTTGCTCTCACATTGCAAGAAACATGTTAGGATGGACACACTGGCTGTTACAGGGATCAAACTTGTGACTTTACAGTCTGATCTCTCTCTCCCTCTTTTCTGTTATTACCCCTCTGTCTCTCTCTCCCTCTCTCTCCTAATCTGCGTGATTGTCTGGTATGTCAGGAATGTCACACATCACACACGCAGACGCAGCAGCCTTCATGGCGACCGCACACACTCAAGTTTACTGTCAGTTGACAAGTGGATTATTAGACCTGGAGGTACAGGGACACCAGGCACGTACACACACTCACACCCAAAGGTATGTATGTGGAATATGAGATGGGGGGAGGTGGGGGGGGGGTGGTTAGGTCTTTCCTATTTGCTACCATGACTGAAAAAATGGGAAACTCAAGTGGGGGTAAAAAAAATCTAGCCTTTGTTGTATTAGTGACACTTGCCACCCATCACGATACATACACATACGCAGAAACAAACCAGTCCCCTCCTCCAGACACTTAAGATGATGACTATCTCACTCTCAGCGTGCTTGTTGGTTCACTGGTACACCCCAGGCGCACAACCCTCGAAGCAGGTCAGCACACAGGGGTCAAAGGTCTGTCTCTGTACCTAATGAGAGATGAAGACCGATGGAGTTACCACACCAGAGATAATCTGTATCAGTATGACATCGAAGAAAACTGTCTTGAGCAAAAAATGTTTTCCAGATAGGGTCAAGGTTGGGTTCAAAGTTTCATGTGTAATATTTGTCTGAAAAATGGACATGTTAAGATTTTCGGATGTTCTGTCTTTGATGGGACAGTCTCTTAGTCAAAAAGGCCACCCAGCTGGAAAACTGATATACCCAGAACTAGTGAAATTTATACTGTCGACATCATGGCACTGATGGAGTTGCAGTCATGTAGATGTGTTGATCTTGGATTCAGCTGGAGGAAATGTCATCATGCTTACTTAAGAGTTCAGCTCCCATCTAATGAGGTGCATATAGCCTCATGCATTAGGTTAATGTGATCACATTAACAATATGTGAATCACTTTAACAATATGGGAGTGGACAGAAGGGTCAGGATTGTTTGAATCTAGGGTTACTGGACTGGCATTATATTCTCCTAGACGTTCCGGAACTAGATAAGGAGAAAAGCAACAGATAGAAGAAAGACACATGAAAATGTGGAGAGTTAAACTGAAGAAGAAGAAGAGAAGAACAGATCACAAGGGAAGCAGAGAAGACAAAAAACAAAGGAAGAGGGAAAATAATTAAGTGACATGAAATGAATTCACTGGGAGAGTCACATACTACAGGAGAATGACAAACTGTGGCTGAAGCCACAATGTGACATTTAGATGAGGCCACGAAAATGTTTTTCTCATTCGGTGCTGCCTTTATGGCTTTGTCTAATATTGCATTGCGTATTTCCTAATTGCCCATCTCATTTTCCGCTGCTCACAAATGACTTCATGTTTTTCACATCACATGGATTCCTTTAAGCCGCGGGAGCATCATCTGCGCTTCAGTGTTTCCATTGTTGCTGTATCGATTTTAAGGAAAGGGGACTGTACAAGGATGAAGACAATACACACAGTTGCATCATACTGCCCTCAGCAAAGTGCTCCTCTGGTGGAGACGCTGATTATAGGGCATCAAGTGCAGTCGCATTATTTTAAATTGTTGTTACGGTTTTAGCTAACAAAATGGCTCCAGGAAGCACAGTGTTGGTTGATTAGTTGGCCTACCCTGCAATATTCTGAAGCAACTCTTGAATGGATTGCTATGAAATTTTGTACAGACAGCTGAAAGAGATAAAATGCCATAAGCTATGTAATCGTGTTTTTAACTGTATGAATACATATGTAAATCTGTATTGATGCATTTGTCCCACCCTTCTGTCCTTGTGAGGACCCTTAGTCCTCCTAAGACACTGAGAAGGGACAAAAGAGGCAACATTATTTCCTGATTTATCACTAAGATTGTTTTGAAGTTGAAAATGAGTGAAAGGAAAACATTTTCATTTACCATAACCATTAACAACATCAGTGATAATATCAGTCATCTATTAGAGCACAGTCCTGCTGCTACAGTTATTGTATCTGCTACTGAAATAATAGTGTCTCACTTCATGGCAGATTTATGACACTGGAAAGAAATAGTTTTCTGGTTCACCAGGATATCAGGGGGAGTGGAAAACTGTATTGTCGTTTATCTGCAGATTGTATACACTCACACAAATGTACACACACACACACACTTGGGCCTCTTGGAGGGAGATCCCAGCAGTCTGTCTGTCATAAAGGAATGAGTTTAGACTGATGAAAGAGGAAGAGAAAGTCACATTAGAGAGCTTGTCATTATATCACTAGAGATGAGTCAAGAGGAGACGAGTCGTGGGGAAAGTGGGGAAAACAGTGGAAGGCCTGGGGAGGGGGGGCAGACTGAAATAGCCCTGGGGCATTCCTCAAACATCTATCAAGGCAGCAACATATGATTCACAGCGTTGCCAAGAATCTTTCCCACTTTAAACAAAACCCCCAGCAGCTGCTCAGGAAAGACACTGACAGGCAGATGAGCCAAAGCCAGTCTCCCCTCTGTCTGCTGCGTGGAGGAGCTCGACAGACAGAAAATGGGTCAAAGAAAAAATAATGAGTGGCAGCGGTTAACAACTGTACTGACAAGCCGACTGACAGAGAGAGAGGTCAGACAAATAGAGAGTGTCATGAAGAGGTTTACATTGAAAATGACGACTGATGAGATGACAGATAAATGGACAGGGTGCAAGAGGTGACAAATTTCACCCTTGGCATATCTCATGTCAAACATGCAAAATAGCACAAACTTGCTCTTTCTTAAAACTGCTATGTGTTGAATTGTTGTGTGATTAGAGCATCTTACAGATTATTCTGATGGTAAAATTTTGTAGAAAAAAAAAATAATTCAGCCCTTCATTCACCCCAGTGTAATTTTTCATACCACCACTAGGGGCACCTGTGGGATATGGTTGTAAACACTCATGCATGTGTGGCCTTTCATCGACATAGAGCCCTTTAGATGTAAACATAGTCTTTTGTCTTGCTTTATTCATGTCTAGTCATGTCATTTGACCTCAGGAGTGCTTTTTTCAGTCCATATTTAGCAATCATACCTGTGTGGAGTGTATCTGTGTGTGAGTATAACAGGTCTGACTCTGGCTAATCTCACAACTCACCACCTCTAGCTGTTTCTGTTTTTTACCTCCAGTGAAAGCTTCTGTGAATTTTTGCTGAAACTGACACATTTCTCAACTCATACAAACATGTCCTCATACTTGTTGCGTCCACCTGTGTCTTTGCACTGACTTTACATGAAGTTGTGCCACCACTAAAATTCTCTCCTCATTTTGAACAAAAGGTTGTTAAATGATTTATGAAGAATCTGTACTGACAGTTTGCAGCACATTATTACAACTAACGAGTCATTCGACCTCTGATTTTATGTTGAAAAGAAGTCTGGATAAATTCATATCTCTCAAATCTAAATGTCCTAGAATGTTAAAGTGAACACTGACTATTTACAAAGAAAAAAAATCTTGTGAACTCCTGCCAGTTTCTTCATTAGGCCCCACATCTCATGCAATCCACTGCAACTTTGTATTCTTTGTATAAACATTTACATCTTAGGCATCTCCCTGATGCTCTTATCCAGCATGACTTACAGTTCGACCAACAATGGAGCGAGCTTCATTTCTCAGATGTCCAACATTGTAACTGGCCAGAGAGCTGAGAGTACACAGAATAAATATTCCTGTTTCTCTGGAATAACCAGGCAAAGTGATACAAGAGATTACAGCAGATTACAGCAGAATGAGATCAAGAACAACAAGCAAGCTCCATCAACAACAAGTCTGTGTCCTACAAGCGATAGACACCAAGCAAAGTTGAGAGACTGAGAGTGAAAGTGATGCAGAACAAAAGAAAAGAAAGAAGCAGAAGAAGGGAGGGTTAAGCGGGGCAAAGCCACAGTCAACACAACCATGTTGAAATGATCAGATAGACCTCTCAGCAGACATCTTATCAATCAGGGGCAGGAGACCGCAGTGTGTGTGTCAGAGAGAGAGAGAGAGAGAGAGCATGTGATGTGATTTGCCAAGAAATGTTTGTCTTAAGGCTGAGTACAAAGAAATGCTAACAAATGCTGTGGCAGAGGTCCGAGTTGAGTGTACACAGACTGAGGCTCAACACACACACACACACACACACACACACACACACACACACATACACACACACACACACACACGTACGTACAATCACACAGAGAAATTGCTCTCTGTAGTCTGCAAATTTGATAGAGATCTTGCAGATTCAGGGCACTTAGCCTTGGCAGCTGAACAGACAGAGTGATTGCATCTGTGTATGTGTGTGTGTCCACATATGTGGTTGTGAGTCCTCTTGCTGAAGATATCCTTCACTACAGGAAGAGATGATGAGGGAAAAAAAAGATAGATGCTCACAATGACTTCACCACTGGAAACGTGCACGGAGCCAAGGACAGGCCTGCTTTCTTTTTCACGGCCTCCATTCACATCCTGCTAAAATTTCTTTTGCTTCTTTCACTAAATGTGTCATCTGTCATTGCATCGCTGAAAAACTGTCGCACATTACTTGGAGGTGAGCACACAGAAAGGATTTGTCATCCCCTAGATCCTGCCAAATGCTCTCGACCACTTTGGGAATCAATCACTCTGACACAGCAAGAAAAGAGATATTTAATCCTGGGATTTGGGTTTTAACACAGGATCCATGGCTTCAATTTATCGCAGTGTGGAGCCACACTTGGCCAGCCTTTCAACAAGGAGTCTATTCTTTGTGGAGAGGAATATTTTAGGAGTAGATGTCTGAAAACTCAGCACATGAAACGCACCCACCTGAATATCATCACTCAAATAAAGATTGAGACTGGAGATTAAAGAGTTCTTGCTTTAACATTTAAATCCCCTGGAAACATTTTTCAAATTGCTGTCATAATGTCGTTTTTAAGCAAGTGTACATGTTTCCAATAATGAATTTTTGAACCATAAATTTGATCCAGGAATGATGATGACGTCTTGCAACAAAACCCTTGATTTGCATTTAAGCAGTAAACCACAGAATGTGGAATGAGGAAATGTCTGTAAAATATTCCAGTGTGACATATTTCAATCACTTGTCCAAAACCCCCAAATATTTAATTTCCTACCACAAAAGATCATTAAAAAAATCTTTAACTGACAAAGTTTGGACATTTTTGCTTAAAAAAGTGGTTGAAACAAATAATGAATGATCAAAATTGATGACAGTTCAACTAGATTTCTGCTCTAAATTAGATATTTTGACATTTATCATCAGAAAAGATATAATCTTATAGACTAAAGTGTGCACATGTATGTGAGTTTTGTGGTTTTATTCATTCAATACGTTGTCTAAACTAAATTATCTCTCAGCTTTCACACCATAATTCATAGTTCAATTACTGAAAAAGAACAACAACAACAGGTTCATCACATGTAATTTTTAATTTTAATTTCATCTCAAAAAATTCCACTTAAATGACAGAAATGGTGAGCCAGTGTGCACAAAACCAGGACAATAAAACTGAAGCAGGTGGATGAAATTCAGTTGATTTAGTTATTTACTTGCACCTGTGCTTTTCCTGCTGTGACAAGTAAAAAAGGCCACAGATTTCCCTGTAGGTCTTCAGACCACACCCAACCACTCAGCAGTTCATTGAAAACACCTTCTGCCTCTTACCACCCTCCTCCTGATTGGCTGTTGCTCTTTGTGTGACACCTTATTTAAGCCTCTGGGGTTAGATGGTCTGTAAGTTGTGCCGTGGATGGTTTTATACCTCGGCAATCCCAACTCACCTCCTCACTTTATCACCTTGAAACAAACTTTGTTTGTCGATATTCTAAATGAAGGCACTGTCCACTTTAGTCCCACACGACTGATACCATTTCTTTATAACCCTGGGGACAAGAGCACAAACCGTCCCATAAATACAAAGAACTGAAGGTGGCATGAAGACAAGCTTTGAGCACTTTAACCTAATTTGTATTTAACTCAGAGTTTTAAGATTTTACTTCAGCCTTTAGAAGTCAGTGGGTCTTCTTTAATTTGCATAATCTCAGATGTAAGATTTTCATTAAGTGTGGTAGTATTGCCTAGTCATCAAAAGCAGACCTAATTTTCACCTTAGCTTCAGTCACCTAGAGATGATCTGTTCCAGCATTTGACATGTCAAGCTAATTAAATCGCTTTCTTTCTATCTCTGCATATTTTGTCTGCATGTCAGACCATGTCTTACCTGCTGCTTTGATTGATTTTTGCTACATAGCCTGTCATCATGGCATCCATACTAAGTAGATGGACTTAATGTATTCACAGATGGCCTCATGATATGCGACTTATTATGGAGACAAGCAGCTGTCAAGGAGGAATGGAATAATGTTGTGGCCTCAAAGCAAAGCTGAGAAGGAGGCACACAGAAAACATAGCGCTCTGTTTGTGAGTTAGAAATGTGCAGAGAATTCCAGCCAGGACGCCACAGTTTATTGAGGCCCGAGCTGTTGACACAATACAGGACTGTGATTCGACCATCTGCAGATCAGACTGCCTTTATTTTCCAGGGCTCACGTGGATCCAGTGATTCTCCACACAGCTAAATGCACCCTCATGCCAAAAAAACAAACAAAAAAAACCCCCAAAAACCCAGAACCCCACCACATTGTCTGTCTCTGTCCCTGTCTGTGTCGCTCGTTCCCCTGCATTTCAGAAATTGCAGCCATATGTCTGAGGGGACCCCAGGTTCAAACACACACCTTGAGAAACAACACTATTATCTACAATTGACTTTAAACTTTGGAGAGGGAGCGATCGTTACGGGGGAGGCAAGGTGGCTCAGGGTGGAAGGAGATAGAGAGATTAAAAAAAGAGAGAGACAGACGAGGTTAAGAGGGGTGATCTCTTGATGTGTGCTTATATGTGTGCGATCGCTTGTGTGTGTCTGTGTGTGTCTGTGCATTTGCCCCCCTGCAGTCATCTAAATCCTGGGGAAGATTGATTGCCTTCCAAGGATAATCTGTCCCAGACACTTTAAAGCAACCCCTCCTCTTTTTCACCCTCCCTTTTCCACCCCCCCCCCCCACCCCCCCCCCCCCCCCCCCCATCCACTTCATACTCCTCTCCCCTTTCTCACCGTCGTCTACCTTCCCTGCCCTTTGCTCCCCCTGTTGCCGTAACCTCCCCATCCTGTCTGAGCACCCTGAAACCTTCTGCCCTCCCTTTAGCACTTTTCCTACCTCCCTTGTGATTTGTTTTCTCCATTTACACACACACACATGCCTTTACAGAAGAGAAGGAAGTGCGAAAAGCATTATCCAGATCCTACATTGCACCTAAATCTTTAGGTGAAGCAACAATTTGTGTGACAGTTCACATGTCCAAAGGAAATGTATCAACCTCTCTGTCTTTCTTCAACTTTCTCTCGGTCTGTTCTGCTGTCTCAAAGAAGAAAAATATCACACTCTTTCCATGGTCAGTGTCTTTAATAACCCTTGATTTCCTTCTCTCCATGCCCAGCCCTGAACCTATGTCTCAAGAATTTATATGACAGCCTGCGTAACAAAACTCTTCCATCTGGCTGTAAGATAGAAAATGAATAAAACATCTGACAGACAGAGAGGCACCTTTACTCCTCCTTTTCTTGTCCTCTTTGTCCTCTTCACCCTGCCACCAATGAAGAAATAAAGAACACAAGAGAGCACCTTTGAGTGATGCATAAGGTCAAGGTAGCAACTGAACCTTTGGGGTAAACAAGCTCCATTTACACTTGCCATTTCAAATGTCTCGTATCCAGATAAAATCCAGATGAGATTTAAGACACTTTCACTTACACTTGGCCTCATATATGCTTCTCTTGTTGGCCAGACCACAAATCTGATTGCAATCGGCCTTGCTTTTCCCAGGCTACATGCAAATCAAGGTCAGCCCTTCCCCAGTCCTGTAAGAGGTGGTAGCGCACCCGAAGCTGTTTGGTAAATGCCAAAAAGGCCAGAAGAAGAACTTCTGCATTGTTGTTATGAACTATGAGCAAGATAAAAGTTATCCTCACAGGTTCTCATTCATGTCGCTCCCTCACGCACACAGATCATTAAATCTTTGAACTGATCCACAGTTTCTGTCTGCAAACCCCACCCTGACACAAGTAAACACATACAGACACACAAACACACCTACCACCTGAAGCATAGTTTGGTCCAGCACACAGAAACAAGAAATTAGACAACAGGAACTGGTCAAACCAGCTCTGATTCAGCTGTAATGGAGCTAATAAACACTGCGCTCAAAACCACAGGGCTCAATCATGGCAAAGGGCCTCACTACTTACAGCAAGGCTAATTGTGAAAATGATGCCCTGCTTCCCTTGAACTCCTCCTGAACCTGCGCACAGCTTTCAAATGATGCCCCCGCGTTTGTGTTTGACCCTTGCGTGGAAATAACCTCCCCAGTTATCCTTGGAAAATTGCAGGGTACGTGCGGAGCTATGGCCCGGAGCGCACATGGCTATCTGCCGCTGAGGCGTCTGCAGGGAGAGAAAACACACTGTTGCCATTAGCGTGTGACTCTGCCTTTAACAAACGGCCGATCTGTTGTGACATGCTCTCCCTTTCCCCGCTGGATCTGTGACGGGGTTGCTACAAAGAGAGGCCACTGTCGACTTGGGATTCGTAAAAGGGGAAATTTAAGTTTGGTTGATTATCTGTGAGCTTTAGGTTTTTCTAGACAGAATTACAGCCACAGATTGTATTTGGGTTACAAAATGCGTGCATCAGTGAGTGACTACATATTTCAGCTTTCACTTTGCTCTTGAAGCACTAAACTCCACCTACCAGGTGCTCAGGATGGGACACATGGAATGCATCTGTTGTTGATGGGGAAAAAAGTGACATGAAGAAGAGGTGACAGCTGCTCTTACAAAATGATTTATACTGAAGCACAAATGAAAGCACTCTGAGGTTACTTAAGCTGACAAACCAGAAGTTTTTATGGGCTGATGATAAACTTATTGACAAAAGTTTCCTTCAGAGGAATGTTAATGTACACACGTGTTCTCAATCTTTAAAGAGGTGTAGGACATTAACTCTAAATTTAATAATGCTGATGGATGTTTTCATCCATATCTCATGTGTCAAGTGCCTTCAATTACACCGTGCTAATTCTGTTACAGCAAGCACTTTAATACCACAAAGTGTTTTTAAGTTTAGGTGTCACTCTTGTCAGATAGAGGATATCCCATTTTTGGCATGAACCTGCATTTTGTCTAAAGCACACAGCTTTGAGCCAGGAGTTGGATCTCGAGATAAAGTTTTGTTTTGGCGTCAGTCTGGAAAGCCTGCAGTCAGGGAGCATGTAAAAAAAAAAAAGATATCCAGTAGATTTCTAAATAAATGTGAAATCATTCTGGATAGGGTAATATAACTTGATTTGTGCTATAATCAATATATTTATGTTAACAATGGACCAGATAACAACGTGGATATGAATCATTGTGATGAACCTACAGATCAAACTTGGTTTCCCACAGTGTGTTCCAGTGTCTTTCGGCTTTTTCTTTTTGTTTTCTAGCCTAAAGATTTATTGTTTTTGTTCACTCTCACTGCTCTCATGAGCATATTTGGATACAGAGAAAAAGCTCTGACAAAAAGTATTTTATGCTACCTGCCCTCTGGCAGACAGACAAAGTTGGCAACTAGCTGGTGAACTTAGAAGGGAATGTAGCAGCAAAAGAGCCTGATGTTTCCCTGAGGTGCTGGTGCAGCCCAAACCCTGAGCTAAAGGGTAACGAATTTTGGACTTACATTTCTCAGATGGAAGAAATACATCTACAAATGAATGTCAAAGGTTCTAAATATCTGTAGTTGTGCAAGCAAGTAGCCGTTTCCTAACACATTTGCCATATTAACTGAAAGGGCATTAATGTGTCTGTCGTTAGCTTGTTTCTGTTGCCTCCTAAGTCTCAAATAAATACTGATTAAACACTGAAGACATCTAAGAACAAATGTTGAAAAGAAAATTTTTTGCTGTCTAAGACAAGAGCACTGCTACAAGCTTTTGCCCATCCCAGTTCTCTAACACATGATGGAGCTTGGCATGAATTCTCATATTACTCAACAATAACATCCATTAGTGACGGAACTATTAACGTGATCCAGTTTGTATTGGCTGGCTATGCCTTTCACGTGGCCAAGGAAGGAAAAAAATAGCAAAGGGAAAAAAAATAAGTCAGAGGCATTAAGGCACTATCACACGCTAATTTAGACGCATTTCACTAAATCCTGTCGTATGGAGTTTAGTCTGGGACATTGCTCTGGCTCTTTAAGAAGATTTAATCCAGGCTGAAGGTGATGGTCTGTGACACTAATAACAAGCCACCCAGTGACACGGCCCACCACTTTGAAAAACTGTCTTTGCACTTTTTCCCTAAAATTCAGACTGAATTTTTGATTTTTGCAGCAGAAAAAATGTTTGCCAAGAAAGTGAGATCATTTTCATATATTTTCCAGCGCAATTTGATTCTCAAACAGTGGTTCTCCTCAGTGGACATGGGGCCATTAGCGACCAAAGACCACCAACTAACTGCTCTGAGATGGAGGAGCCATGGGTGGTGGTGTGCAATCACGGCAGCGGTCACTTTGGGTTGACCAAGGGTCTGGTGGCCAAAAATATGAAAAGTTTCCATCACATCCCATTTATCCCTTAAGTCCTACTTAATGTGGGGAATGTTTTCTTATGAGTTGGCCTAGCAAGATGAATTCCACGCCTCAGGACTACACAGTACAATCAGTGACATATCAGTAACATTCGGCATAACCAGCTCCTTGACTCTATTCCCAACCAAAACCAAGGCCTTTGTGCTTTTTTTAACAACAGTTGGAGTGTCTTGGACCCTTCTTGAATCTTGTCTATTGTTACAAGCAGATCTGTCCTTAATCAGCGCTGTGCTCTGAGGGGTGGCTCAACAGTGCTTTTCATGATGAAATTGTATGCTCAATGGTAAAACCTCAAGCCAGAAACAATAAACATCACAAACACATGTTTGTTTACTCGCCAGCCAGCGCGGAACATGTGGATGTGGTGTCATAAACCGGTGATACTGAGACGTTAGAGAGCCTGATGCTTGTGGGAAATGGATTAGTTACAGATTTAGTGTAAGTCCTGTTTTTTTTTCCTCTTGCTCACAAGCTCTCACACATACACACATGCAGTGACTAAAAGCCACTAAAATCTGCCCTCAAGTGTGTGTGTGTGTGTGTGTGAAGCCTCTCTTTCAGAGTGTAAAATGACCATTGTCAGTCCGTTCATGTGACAGTGCTGAAATCAGTCGACCTGTGGAATATGAGTCCCACGGGGGTGTTGTAAAATCATGGAGAGGGTGTTTTTTATTTTTTATTTTTGGACAAGTTGGGAAATATGCTTATTTACTTTCTTGGTGCTTCATCTGAACAAAAATGTGTAAAAACGTGTCTTCTGTACATTTCTTCCTCTCATCCCATTTCTCTTTCTTTTCTCACCCTTTCTTTCTCTGTCTTGAAACCTTTTGCCCTTTTTCTCACAAGGATCTGATAATCAACTTAATCTCCTCGACAGCCTGAGCTTGTCTTCTTTCTTATCTTTGTGTACATGTGCGTATGTGTGCACGCTTTTTCATTTCTTGCGTATTTTACATGCTGCATACTCTTACAGTTTGCACACACACAGGGACATCACTGTGGATTATCTGCGTAGGTGTCTGCATCCCTATCTATGCGGGCCAGTTCTGACAGAGGCAGCGAGGCACGTGTGAGGCCAGATCGTGCTGTCTTGCCCACCCACCCCACTCTCCCATGCCTGACTGGGAGTGTGGGAATGTGTCATCCGATACCATACCTCCAGCAGGACCTGTGAGGACAGGGAAGGTAATCCAGCAGGAGGGATGAGTGGGGGGGCGTGTTCTGGTCTGATCAGTGCAGCAATGCAGATGGGAGGGAAGCTAAAGGAATAATTTTTAATAGGGTACTACAACAGCACACCTTACGATGCACTGTAGTGCCTTAAAGGGAAGTTGGGTCTTGTTGTAGCAGGCTGAAACAAAGGATCCCCAGCAGACGCAGGAACTTGGACTACGCGTCAATTTAAATTCTTAAGGACGGGGTAACAGCTGCTAAGGTGCTGCAACCTGCCTCTTCAGCTGCAGTGGAAACACCCTCGTGGCTGTCCTAGACCTCACCCCGAATGAACACCACGGGATGATTTAAATCAGTGTCACACGCTTTATCTTGAATGAAGGCCAAAGCATACTGACGCTGTTTTGGCAGTTTGTAATGGCCCAGCACTCTATTAAGACATATATGTAGGTGTTTTCTTTAATTTAGGGATTTCCTTAACTCCAGATCAGCAGGTCACACCATTACATTATTTTTCCAGTGTGTAAGTGTTGCACACTTAATGCACAGTCTCAGTGTACAATAGATTTGTGGTCAGAGACCGTGACCCATCCTGGTCAGAAGTGAGAAATAGTTAAGTTTTCCACTGGAAGAACTGATGATTTTCACAATGTAAATGAAATAAGACAAGAACGTATTCAAAGAATCTAGGAGTCTAGAATCCTCAGCTTCATTCTAAATATTGTATATAGCAGCTATAAGAGTAGAAGTAGAGCAGAAGTATTGAATGAATGTACATTGTACATCCAAGCAAAGCAGATGGACAACGTATAAAACACAACTCAAGTACGAGAACAGAGAAGATTATTTCCAAATCCAATTTTTGCCCACTTCATACTCAATATCTACATTAAAAGAATCCATCTGTTCACATTTGGTCATTTGACAGCTTAGTCTCTTTGTAGACTCATAATGAAGTCAAACTCTTGCTCTTGTGTGTCTTAGAGGAGTAATAATATCCACTTTGTAGCTGAATAATCCAGATGTGTGACAACACCTCAAACCCAGCCTGCCTGACCATCACATGCTCTCCAAACCACAGAGGTCTGGCTTTCTTAAAAAGCCATTCAAAGTCTATTAAGTCACTCACTTAGCAGAGCAAAGTGGAAAGAAAAGGGGGGAACGCACAGAGAAAGACACACAAAGACAAATAACAGAGAGAAAGACGAACACCCTAAACTGAGAAAGAAGAATGTGAGCAAAATTGAACGAGAGAAACTAGACAAAATATGGAATACTAGGTGTAAATCACTTTAATCACAAGTGTTTGCAACATACAGAGTTTTTGTGTTTATGAAGGAAAAAAGAGGCAGTTAAAGGGAACTTGGAAGAAACAGTGGGTATTAAGCTACTTCTTGATTCTTCGGTCCGTAATAAGACTATCAGCACAGCCAATCCCAATGAGCTGTTCACAGGAGAGCACAGGAATTAAAGAGACGAGTTACGTAATTGCTCATAAGCACAGTGTTTTCTTTTTCTAACTCTTATCAGCCACATCGTTTAGATAATGTTTCTTTAACCATTCAATCTAAATATACCCAAGTAGGGTAATTTCCCCTTCTCTCCTCCTCTGCCTTTTCTCCCAGTGGAGCTGCAAGAAAACACATGACAAAGGTTGATGCAATAACCCAGATGTGACAGAAGTGAGAAAACACTGGGGTGCATACTGTATTATACAGTATGCACCCCAGCAGATGTTCAAATGACTTTATGTGCAATGTTCCTCAAATGCTGGATATTGCTTCCTAAGAATGCTTCTTTGATGTGTTCTGATGGATTGTACATTAAAAAAAGAAAAGGGAAAAAAAATCCTTAGATGTAGGTACTCCTGTAGGAAATCAACTGTGCTAGGTCCTCAGTTCCTCAGCCCTCATCTTGATAAATCATGCAGACTTCACAACAAAAGTGAGCATCAAAGTCACGAGCTTCAATCCTGAGTCATTCCTCCAATCCAGGATAAGGCTGACCCAGTATGAGCAGTTTTTTTTTCTGCCTTACACATGATTGAAAGTACAATTCATGGGTGCTTTTGAAATAGATAAATTTAACACCCTGGTTTGTTGCCACTGTGACCGAGACAAGACAAGAAAAGAAAAGAAAAGAAATGGCCGAAAGGTCAAATATCAGATTCATGGATGTAGTTAAAGGTTGCACAGCCATTTTTCCACAGTGATGGATAGTGACATGCAATGGTAGCCTTTATTATTTTCAGGGACATAGTATTCAGCAGTGTCAGCTTCTTTCACACACTTTATTGGTCAAACATGGAGCCTTTGCTTCCCACTGAGTACTGTCAGATTCTCATGGGCAAAAACATTTTCATATAATATCATATAATATCCCATCTGGGGATCATGAATACCTGAACCAACTTTAATGGTGATCCATCCAGTCGTTCAGATATTTCAGTCTGGTCCAATGTGGTGGGTCAACCGACTGACAGACTATTCAGTCCTCTCCATCCAATAAATGCATTCAATTTAATCATCTTATCTGCCTTTTCATGTGCAAACATTCACTTACCCTCTGTAGCAGTGTGATTAGATAAATGGGATTGTCTCTTTCATTTGTATTAACAGTGGAAAGGTTGAACACTTTAGTGCTCAAAACCCTCCATGGCTTATTCAGGCCATGAGTCAAGCTCACGTTTTATGTTTATTATTTTACAAGCAGTTTGAAAAACATCTGTGACCTGTTACCATGAGCATTTCTTCGGCTGGAACAGTGAAAGTTTACCTCCATTAAAGCTGCATTTCTCCTAAATACACTTTAATGCATGACTATTCAAGTCGAGTCAAACTAAGTCAAACATCCAGTCAAAAGACGACTCAGTGCCCTGTCCCTGCCCTCCGATGAGACGTCTTTTTGATAGGTTGAATATGTTGATGTATGAGATGAATCCATTTAGGATAAATTGGCTGCAACGGTTGTTCTCATGTCTCCGTGTGAATGTGTTGAACTCCCATAGGTGATCAGTGAGACATGCAGGCTTTGTGCTCCTCCAAAGAACCATGTCACTGAATAAAAAGGAGGGCATGGCGGTCCATTGAGCCTGTGTATTTATACAAATCATAGCACAGAGATGATAAGAGAGTTTAACAATAGAGGAGAAAATGGCTGAGGTGTTTCGGATCAGTCATGGTATGGTTATGTATTATGTTGCTACAGAGTGGCTATGTTGTATTATCATTGTGTGCATCTACAAGCAATTTCATATCTCTCTCCCTGTGTGGCCTAAACTGTTTTATACCCAAACCAACCGCATATCGTACCATCTGTTGTGCTCAGTTGTTTCTACTCAACAGTAAGCCACCAATTCAGTGTTTTCATATTCATCTACGATGATGAATGACTTTGGTCTTTCTCTTTTTTTTTTTCCCCTCCTTCAAACTGCACCAAATCCATTTCCTCTGCAGAACAATGGTTTTTAAAGAACCACACGCACAGATGCACGTCAGGTTTTTCCAGATGCCCCAAAACAATGGCTCCATTCTTGGCCAGTTCCCCTCATAGTAAATTTAATTAGACATTGAACCGCTGCATACTCCTTACTTTCTGCTTGTGCTTCTCAACCCCTTGCTTTTTGTCATCTCTCCCCCTGTCCCTGCCCCATTCACTGGCAGTTAGTGTCATCTGGGCTCACAGAACAGCCGAGCAACGCTCAGTCTGTCTGGACAGAGAGCACACTGAGTTATAAAAGACTGTTAGTGAACTTCATGGACATTGAGGCTGACAAAAAAGAAAGAAAGATAGGTATAGAGGCTTGAATGGAGTGGTGCATCTAGTGGAGTATCTCTGTCATGTGTTACAATCCGGATAATATTGCATACAGGACTCTGGATGGGAGTTCAGTGTCCATCTTGTTAGCTCGTGTAGGAAAACAGCGGTGGTCTTCTCTGTTCTTCTTTTCCATAAACATATTAAATCACAGTCTTTATATTATTGCAAACCGTTTTCCAAAAATGAATTGAAGAATTCCACTTTCCAAGAGTGTTGGTTTCCATTCATGACACTTGATTAAGATAGACAATCTGCTTATTCTAATCTATTTTGGTGCATTCAAGTTCTCTGGGGGGAGAAACTCTGACATCTGAGACTCAATGTCTGAGACTCCACAGGCACAGAGAGAATCAACATTAAGGACATTTGAAACACACTGATAAATAAAAGTTGTTTTTTTTTTTAATTCTGCTGTTCAGAAGTCACTAAAAGCACACAGAGCCAGAGACAACATATACTGGCTTCAATATGAAGGTATAGTTAATGCATCTTAACATCAGGGCTGTCCTTTAGACAGCATTGGGATGGATTTTTCAACAACAGTGCAAGAGCCTCTGCTTGCACTTGGATTACCCTGGCTGAAAATAAATAAATAAACAAAAATAAAGCTGATTTAATGCTTTTGTGATGGGTTTCTGATCTCAGGGTACTTTCAAATTTGGGCAAGTTCATTTTCATAGTTCTTAAATTAGCTTAAACCAATGTTTGCCTGGAAGGTAGGAAATCAATCTAAAAACCTCTGGCATGCTTTGGCGGTCATACAAAACACACAAGCGTTGTGGTTAAGGGGCTAAAAGAAGCACATGGTACGTCGGGTATGGTACTTTAAAATGTCACTGTTCCTAAATGCAAAAGAAGACGTTCTGAGGCAGATTTGCTTGCTTCAAACTGCAGCCTTCTTTTTTCACTTATTCAAGGACACTGAGTTCTTGTTTTAATTGTTTGTTGAGTAAGTGGTTTGACATTTTTGGAAGTGCATGTTCCCAAAATGTATGTAAATTTCTGTTTTTTGTTACAGTGGAGACATGAGGTAGAAAAGCAAAAAAGACTTTACTTCTCTCAACACATTATCTAATGGTCTAAGCATGGCTGGATGTGAGATACTGTGTAGATAATTTGGCATATGGAGATATCAGCGGGCTGTATGTAAACAATATCTGTCATTCCCTTGTAAAACGAGGGGGAGCGAGGGGGAACTGGGCAAGGGGCTCTGTGAAGAGAGGTGGGTGAAAGGAGTAAGAAAGTGAAAAAAGTATGGGGGGGGGGGTTAGGGCGGATTGGAGCGGGATATTTAAGAGCATCAGGAAATAACGATGGTCCCTCAGAGCTCCTCAATAACCTCCACCAAGACAGGAAGCTGCTCCATCAATCACCATGAGGACAGCTCTCTCTCTCCTCCTCAGGCTCTGAACCCAACAGATGCACACCGGTGCAGCTGCTCCAAAGAGGCCTGCCTCCCATTTTCATTCCTATCTCTATGAACGCACACAGGCATATTTTGCAAAGGGACATACACACACACAGCTGGGATTTAGTCAGCAAGGTAATTACAGGACTACAGTCTTACCCAAACCAACTACACCACTGAGACACTGACTGATTTAACAGAGGGAGGTTGGTGACACTGAAAAGATACAGGATGCCAAACCTAAGTGATGTACCTCTCAAGGTCTGTGCGAGAGAAAGAAACTGAGAAAGAAAAAAAAAGAAACAAACAAACAAAGTTTATCTTGATTAAAGATAGGCTTCATGTTTGGAAATCTTGATGTACTAACGTGTTAGATTACTTTATATAGGTAATACACTACCATAATGCAACCCTATAAAGTAATTTCTTGAAGGAATGGTTTGACATTTTGAGAGACTCACTTGGTTACTTTCTTGTTGATACCACTCTCATACCCGTATGCCAAATCAGTATGAAGCTAAAGCCAAGAGACGGTTATTTTGGCTCAGCGTAAAGCCTGTAAACTGGCTGGAAGTTGCTGGTTGCTGGAACGTAAAGGTGAGTGGGCGATTGAACGATTAGACTCACATTGGTCCAGGCCAGCGTGGCACTGAAGCTTCAGAAACACCCTCCCCTCACACCTTTTTGATGTCAGAGTAGGTGAAGTTTGCGTCCAACCATTTCTGGAACTTTTAGAAACTGACAATCAGGGAACAGCCAGGCAGCCAAGAAATATTTATTTGGCTAAGAAATAATTCCAGTGCGTAACTGCCTATAAAAACCCCTACTTGTACAAGATTCAACGTGTAAATTCAGAAGAATTCAGAAGTGCAGGCAGGCAGATTCTTTTGAATTTTGGAGTAAACCAGGCTAGCTGTTTCCACCTGTTTCCAGTCTTCAATCTAATCATATCTAACACTAGCTTTACATATAGCACAGAGATGGTATTGGTCTTCTTGGAATGACAGCAAACAAAAATGCAGACGATCTAAACAATTTATTTTGTGTATATCACATATTACTATGTGTTTCAAACAAAATTTGTTTTGCCGATTGAGAAATGATGGCAATAGCAAGGCACTGCAAGTCCATGTTTTTGGTCTTTATATGACAGCATGGGTTCATGCTTGCACACACTTTGACAAGGTCTCAGTGTTGTAGTCTGGAGCTAGCTAAGGTGGTATTATGGTTCATCTCTCTCTCCCCCTCTCTCTCGATGAGCGGAGAGACGCCATTAAAAATAATGAGCTTTCCTTCACCTCCCTGTGCTTTGCAGCCAGTCAACAGATCCTTCCACTCTGGCACAGAGTGATACTGTACCCAGGCAGAGGTTTAACAGTTTTTTTTTCTTAAGTTTTACAGTGTGAGAAAAATTCCCAGTTGCAGCGAGTAACTCATTAATGGCTCATGTGCAGGCAGTTCACCATGATGCCGCTGGTGTTGTGCCTGAGTGTGTAAAAAAGAAAAGTTCAAGCTGTTTGATGGGTCACAAACGGGACGGGAAATTAACTTTTTCCACTGACTGAACACGGTGACTGGTCTGATCCAAAAGTCCACAGCCACTTTTTATATTTTAGCAGCCAGATGTTTTATGGCTTTTTATTTATTTTGTTATAGAAAAGAGCTGTGTTGGATCTGTGCTTCATTCACAGCCAGAGAGTTACCAACACTTATTGTTATAACATTAATTTTCCACCCTGATCACAACCACATTCTGCCATGATTGCGGTTTGGACCAAACCGCAATCATGGCAGGGGTATACAAAAACTTTAATTGGACTCAAGCACCTGGCATGAACTTATCATGGTTTCAAATCCTTGATCGTGACCTTTCTTGGAAAGTCTGACCCAGCATGTGTGCTGTTTTTCACCAGCGTCTGATACAGTTAGACACACTCACATGTGGGGGCTTTCAAGTGCAGCTATGGATTTCTAATGGTTGTGTGTTGTTTGCAAACGATTCATTCCAAAGAACAAATCTTTGGGCTGAACAAACTGAGTTCAATCACTTCCTGAAATGATCCATTCATTTCTCAGTCAGCTGTGAGCGAACGTGCAGGGAATAGTAGAATATCAAAAAATGGCCAAAACAATCGTAACAATCAAGAACAAAATAATTGGTCACAGGCAGTGCAAAAAAAATGTTTTAAGCTTTTACTACATGGGCTGCTTGATCAAGTAGCCTACTGAACTAAATATGATTACGTATTAGCCGACATGCCGAATGTTCAGTGGTTCGTTCACTGAACATTCAACACAGTGAATGTGAGCTTGTTTAGTACGTTCAGTGAACAAATCACTGAACATTCATTGCTCCCTCACCGTGAAAGGATCTGAGACAGTCTCAGGAGCTGCTGACTATCACTCAGTGGTTCGTTCACTGAACGTACTACACAGTGAACATGAGCCCTGAATGATATTCTGAGGCTCAAGCTGCTAGAATCAGGCCCAACAAGGCCCAAACGAGTAAAGATGAACAGTAGATCAGATAAAATAAACTTAAAAGTCATTAAAAGCCAGTGTTCCTCTCTGACATTCAGCAAGGAAACTCTTAAAATAATAGAATTATGAACTGAGTTTGGCATGTTTGCCAAAGCGACAGCACGGAAGACATCATGGGAATGTTTTGTCCAACTTTCACACGCTGTCTTTTTGTCCTATGGATCAAACTGCTCTACATGTGCAGGATCCAGTGATGCTCTCAAAGCACTGCTGCATTACTTCCATCTATTAATCAATCTCATTTTACATAGGTATTGCTTTTTTTTTTCCCTTTTCCACTTGTCAATAGCTCCGCTGCAGTTATCAGGTCAGCATATTTTCCACATGCAGGCCTCTCACATGTGGAGTACACTAAATGGGTGACATAGCAGCCTCTGGGCAGCAGAAAGGTCCCATGTTTTACTGTCAAAGAACATTGTCCCTTAATGAAAAGGTCACAGGTCAAGTCTTGCACATGGTTCATGTGTCCAGCCATGTGTGAATCTGTACACGCAAGTAAGGTCCATTATGAGTCACACTCACCGTGAGATTTCTTAAAACCTGTGCAAACTAAAGAGGTTAAGTTCACAACAGAGCTGGGATTGTTTGCTTTCTTTTTCCTCAAAATGCATTTTGACATTGTAACAACAGTACTGCTTACACTGAAACAACCTCACTTGACCGTGCCCAGCCACCCTGTATACACTGACTGTCACGTCTGGACAACACTCAGCGGCGGCTCCTGCAGCAACATGGTTGACAGGGGCTCAGAAAAAACACACACTCATTCTTTCGCTTTCTCTTTCACAGGCACAGACAAGATCATAAACACACGCATACTTTTTCAAACTTTCTACATGCGCATATCAGTGTTGTAAAAACAGTGTGAACCGCTTGCCAATCAAGTGACTGGATGCCAGACAGCTTAGAGGTCAAAGGTCGCTGGAATGTTTATATGTCTAATCATGAACGAGGAGCTGTGTGTGTCTGCCCGTGTGTATGTGCGTATCAGCTCCTCACATTGCTGTAAGTGCCAGAGTTTTTATCAAACCAGAAACACCAGTTTGCATGACAAACGTAATGTGGTCCATGATTCTTCCATCACTTTCCTCATATTTTGGTATTTCACTGCCTATAAAAAGTGATTTACATCTGATTTAGCACTTTTCTCTGCCTCTAGTCGGTCCTTTGGCTCCGCTTGCCTATCTGTAAAAGTCACTTCATAAGCGCTACCCTCACTTAAAGCCCCCTGAAAATGTGGTTTTCCTTGTGAACATAAAATATTCATGACTAAATAAACAGCAATCAAAGTCAAAGTTTTGAAAATAACATCCAAATATGTTTTCAGGGTCTTTAAAGGGTAAAAAAAATAAGGCTATGCTACATCCCCATTTCATGGCAAGTGTCTTTCATAACCCTCAGCTTCCCCCAGCATCTCTTCTGCAAGGAGAAATGTATCACTGTACGTCCATGGTACAAGTCTTTCATAACCCCTGACTCCCTTCTCACTCTCAAGCCGCTGCTCCGCTTTTTCAAAAAGGCGAGATGAATAGTAAAGTTGTCATCTTTGCTGCTGAAGTGGGTCAACATTTATCTACAGCCGGCTGGAACGGGAATGGGCCAGGGGATGGGGAGAAGCCACTCACCCGTGTCTGTCTGTGTAGAGGAATCATAGCTGACGAATATATAGTCCTGTTCTCACTATCTGCAAAGGAGAATCAGACCGATTATTCTCGCTAATGTTCTTGTGGTTTAATGTGATAAAGGTTAATGGCTGAGGCATGCCTTTGGAAATGCCTAATTTCAGTCATCTGCAGATCAAGGCAAGACAAAAGTTTTGAGCACGTAATGACACCAATGAGAGGTCAATTGATTATACAGCCTTTATTCCACTTGGGGTGACATGAGGGATTCACTCTGCACATGACTCCTGTTAAGTCTGTTTTAATGTCAATATGTGAGAATTATTCAAAACCCCCCAAAATGACTGTATCATTATGAGTGTAAGAAACATAAAGAGGAATTTGCACATTATCTGTCAAGATTAACTCCTGAGGCAAGAAACACAAAAATTCATTTAATTGTTAGTGTAGGATTCATTCTGTAAGTGTTACTACAAGGATTTAAATTATCCACTCTCCTTTCTGGTGGATATTGTGTCATTTTGTAACCAAACTCCTCAATAAGTGAAGAAACTTCATTACTGCTAATGCTTCTCTCAGGCAGACAGTTTAGCATACAGACAGACACTTCATCACACAGTGCTATGGGCTGATGACAGGCTGCATGTCAGAACCTACCTCCAACTAAAACATCCATACAGTCGCTTTTCACACTGTTACAGTAACAGGCATTAAAGATAGCCCAGAGGTATATGCAATTTGAGTTATTCATGAGGGAGGTTTTATATGCTGCTGTCTTTAAACATTCTCATCAAAATTGCATAAATTAGTCACAGGAAGTAAAGCTGGCTCAGTTTTAATACCAATCCAATGCTGCCCCTCAGCAGCATAATTACACCATGGTTTCATGCTTCATTATGTCATATATAGGTTCTTAAAATGACTTCCTCACTAGGCTACAATTCTGTTTTTCACATGAGAGTGGATCATATGAACTGGCACGGTGGATTTAGTCTCAGATTAAGTGTGTGATTCACTTAGAAACATCATCAGCCTTTTAGTCATGTGGTGCAGGTGCTGTTTTCTCTCAGATAAGGAACTTCATATCTTGCCAGCTTGACCAAAAGTAAACTGGTGGACAGTTAAGAAACAAACTGTATATATATATATAGAGAGAGAGAGAGAGAATGACACTTGGAGCAAAGGGGCACCTGACAATTATTGTGGATTGTCTCCATCTAGTGGCATTAGTGAAAATTAAGTATGCTGAAAACTAAAAGTAAACAAACAAAAAGGAAAAGTACATTTGATTCCGAAAGTTTTATTCATGGCACAAAACACTAATACTGTTTACATGCTTTTACATTTAGATTTGTTCACATTTGGCAGTGGCCCCCTTTTTCATTAGAAGTTTTATCAACTGCACATTCTGCTTATTCTCTATGTATAACCACAGTCTTCTGCTCAGAACTTCAACAACAAACTAAAATGCTACAGATACTGTATCACAATCACTGTAGGGCCAATGAAGTTACAAAACGGTGTTGGTGGGTTACAAAAAGCTGCCTGTTTTCCACACAAGTATACACAAATACAACAGGAACAATGTACCTCGACTTCTACGGGTCACACTTCATGATCTCTCTGAGGCAGATGGTAGCATAGCAGGAGGAGTCCAGGTCGAAGTTTAAGGTGAGAGTGAGCAAGTCCTGCTTGCTTTCTCCTGACACCTCTCCTCCTCCTGCCCCTTCATCCTTGCAGGCTGTTCTCTGGAGCTGGTAGCTGAGGTTGCGTGGCAGTGCCAGCAGGGGGCGGTAGCAGCCAGGCAGATTGAGTTTGAGGCTGCTGACTCTGAAGCGACAGTTGTCCAGTCCATCTCTGGCCAGTCTCTCCTGGTACCAGGCCCCCATGGCGTTTTCTGGATACTTCACCGTGTTTCCTGGCATGGGCAGTAACACCTGACAGCATAATAAAAACATTAGTAAGGATAAAAGTTTAAACAGTTGTATTTAAAATAGAAATGTTTCCCTTAACTACATACGTGTCCTAGCGTGTAGAGCCCTTCTTTCTCCTCTTGCTCTGTCACCACATGGATCTGGAAAAACAAAGAGGGAGTGTCCCAATGTTCAGAGAGTGTCCAAAAAAAAAACAATGTGCATGCTTGAATAACCTTGTTTACTTCTGATATGTCCTTGAGCTGAATCACTGAATGACAGTTTATGCATTTCAACACAAGTTTTATGATATTAAGTGTTAAACCACAGAGCGAAAGTTTGTATCAACAGCGTGTTATACAAGAACACTCAAAGTAACATTTAACTACTAACGTCAGAGTGAAAAAATAGAATCACTACCTCGTGGTTTTAGGCTTCTGCCAGCCAGTCAAGTTGCAGTTCACATCCATGTCAGACTCATATATGTAGTGAAGACTTTGAAGGAATTTTATAAAAGGTATACATATATAAGGTATATATATATATGTGTACTTTGTCAAAACCAGCATATGAATTCTTGTGTTACAGTCAAAAACATGCTTTTAACCATCAAAATCCAATCATTTCCTCCTTGAGTCCAAGTTTGTGTCAAATTTGAAGAAACTCACTCAAGGCCTTCCTGAGATAACAACCACACTGATAAAACTTCCTACTTGTGGAAAATACCTGAAAAACACACTAACTGCTTGGAATAAAAGAAAAGAGAACCAACATGAGGAAATGCAAAAACATATGTATAATCTTTTCTATTCTTCTCTACTTTGAGCTTTTCTGTACAATCCTAAAAACAAATCCTCATGTAGTTCTCTATGTATTTACAATTCCATGCAATTCCATGACTGCTGTATATACCACACTGAATATTAGTTGTTATACAGATGAAATACAATTAAATCAAATTAGTTTTTTTCTAATGTATAAATTATGAAATGGGTATTACAGATGCCCATGGGCTTCCTAGAGTATGTAAACACAGGACATTACTTTTGTACATCCTGATGCAAATCTCCTTTTGCATTCTCGATCCTCTCTTACCTGTGCAGAGCTGCTTTCTCCACTGTCCTCCAGTTTGTTTTGCCCTTCCTGCATCCACACCAGGTCTCCTCGCCTGGCACTGTGGCCCAGAGTAGCCAGCCTGTGAGCAACCGCCTCGTTCCACACCCTGACAACCACAAACAGACCGATCAGTGAAATTAATATAATATATAAGTTAAACCTTGGAACTGCCAAACCAGTTACTGCAAATCAGTTATTTTTCCTGCAGCTGACCTGCTACAATAGGCGTGTGGGTAGAAGACTCTCATGCTGTGGGGCAGGCTGAGCCAGGCTTGGGCACAACCATTCGGACCTGTACCGTAGCGGTTCAGGGCCCGCAGCATCAGTCGCTCCCTGGCCTTGGACAATGGCATCAAAGCCAAAGACTCCTTAGCGTTATCTGATGTGGAGAAGCAGGAAATACAAAAAGTGAAACCTGTCATTAATTTGCTACTTTAGCAACACAACACAAATATGTTGGGGTTTTTTTTTAACGGAATCTGATGAATTTCAGCATATTCTTTAAAATGAATACAGGAACTGGGGTATTACTGTCATATTAACAGATGCTCATAGTTCCTACCAACTCACTATAAAAAGAAAAAGTTCTTTAACTTTCATATCATCTTTGGTCATTCTGGGGAAAAACAAAACCAAAAAAGTCAGCAAGTTTTTAACCCAGTTCTCACCAGTCTGGAGGAAGTGTCTCTTTGCCTGGCTCTGAGGATCATCACCTTCCTCTGGAGTGAAGAAGAGGCGCACGGCACTCACCTGACACACACAAGAACACACAGCGTGTCAGCAGCACGGGAACATGCAGTCTGAAAGGATACGATCATTTAATATCCAGCCCTGTATATGTAACACTCACCATGTCTTCTTTAAGTAAAGCCAGTCCCACTCTGTCAGACTGAACACTCTGTCCACTCCCAAACCTTTGTGGTCCATAGTAGTTGACAAAACCTGTGGCCTGTAACAACAATGAAGGTGAACGTGGCAGTATCTATACTGATACTGTTGATACTGTGGCCAGTTTAAATTGAGCAGCAGGAGTGAGACAAAAACAATAGTTCTGCACTGATATGTGTTTTACATTGAGACGATATTTATCCATTTTTTCAGGACAAGAGCAACAACATGCATGTGGTAACATGCCGTGTCGTAAGCATACACTGTGCTGAAAAATACAACAAAGAACAAAACTGAATAATACCTTGATATTCTCCACTGCTTCCTTTACAAGCGCTACCAGACGAGTGTTCCTGTCTGCACCAGAGGAGTGTGCGTCATTGGCCCCGTGTGGTCTCAGGTCGCGAACCACCAGGTCAAAGTGGTTCCCCTGCAGTTGTCCAAGCCTGAGAGGCTCATGGACAGAGCGGACGTGAGACAGACGCATCCCTCTCTTCTCAAACTCTGCTGTCTTCTCTTTAAGCCTGACAATACATGACATCAAATAAAAACGTTCAGATTTCTGGCATTAATTCCGATGCTTTAAAGAGGGAATACAAACAACACAAACACAACCAAATCCATGAAAGAAACGCAAAACTACCGTTGAGGTGAGACCTTCTTGACTACCATGGACTGGTAGGTGATGGCTCTCTTATCCTTGATCCCAGCGTAGGTGAAATCTGACGGCAGGACCCCAAGAGTCGCTGCCATGTAGCTGATGGCCTCCAGAGTCTCCAGGTTCTCCTTACGAAGGGTGAACGCTGAAACAGAGGGCACACACGCTTTTCTTGTGTTCTTTAAAAATATTTCAAGATATCAAGTGGTGTGTGACTTTGATGACGCATGTGTCAACTTGTGGGAGTCTTGAGAGAGGAAGTTTGTCCTACACCTTACCAGTGTAAACGTCTTCTTCCTTACGTTCCTCTGCGCTTCTCTTCTTCGGCCTCCCTCGCTCTCTCAACCTCACAGAGATCGCTGTTCTCCCCTGATCGCTGAAGCTTTTCGTCTCTACTAGTTTCCCAAACCTGCGGCTCAGGAAGTGGTGAACCGCCGCCCTGTGCTCCTTACTGTCATCAGGTCCAAATGTATAAGATGAGCCCCGCACTTTGGCATCTATGAACCTGAAGAAGTCCTCTGCTTCGTCCTCTGTGACCAGCTGGGAGAGCTCTCTGTAGTCTGGGTCCTCCCTCACCCTGATCTCAGGCTGGATGGTCACAGTCATGAGGAAAGGGAAGCGGTGTCTGACGGCCCGGTGGACGTTAGCTCTGTGGTGTTTGTCAGCGAAGGATCCCAAAGATAACTCCTGCTTTGTTGGCTTTTCATCTTTGAGAGTCAACACAAACTGCTCAAGCTCATCACTGACTGACTGACCTAAAATCACACCTAAATCAAAACTGCCTGGACTGGGCAGGGCAACATCTACCCCCCAGTAAGCTGAGGCATCTGTGTCAGGTGAGACAGAGGAGTGATTATTCTGCTTACATCGTGCAGAAGTCTCATTGTTTTTATCTGAGGAGGCACAGCCTGAGGTCTGTGGTGCTGCCGCTTTATTAACCAGCTGTCCATTAACGTCTATCTCAGTTACCACAAAGTCTTTGATAAAGTTTTTGATGCTTCCCCGAAAGCCTTCATGGCTGGATATGAAGCATGCAGGGACGTTCACAGCATCACAGTCCTGCTTCATGGCCACTTCATACAAACCCTGCAGGGCTTCCACTTGAAGCAGAAAGGGGACACAAATAAGATGTTGGGGGAAAAAAAACAAAGCAAATTTATCTATACAGCACAATTCATACACTTGAGGCCAATAGAGAGTGTAAACATAAGTACAAAATAAGAGACAATCATGGAGGGGATAAATTTAAGGCAATAAACACAACCATAGACGGCAGCAGAACATAACAAGGTTTTAAGCCTGCTCTTGAAGGTAGTCAGAGTTTAGACACACCTTAAAAAATAATGTCAGCATTCTTTTAAAGACGATATGTGCTTTATTTCTGCTTAAACATACAAAACAGTCCGTCTATTTACAGTAATATCCGTATCCTACACATTAGTCCTAACACGACTTTGATGACAAAGAGCTGTACCTGCTCTAACAAAGAAAGTAAAGCACACTGCTGTCTTTCACTGGGAATATAAGTGTGTTATTAAGGAATAATAACACATGTTAATTTACTCAACGAACCTGCATGTGGTATGTAAACCAGAAGCTTTTGACGTAAACACAACCACGCCGAAACAATTCAGGCTACTTCCGCACCATGTGACCATCATGTGACTTTTCTTAAAGGGGCCTATGGCTCGTTTGTGCAGCCCCTTGCCAGTTGTAGTAAACAACACCCCTTCTGTTACACTCACAGCTGTGCCCCGCAAAACAACAACACTGCAAGTAGGGACCAGGCTTCTGTTTGAAGTGACTGTCAATATTTCTGCGTGGAAAGGCAGTGAAACGACAACAAAGACTTACAAAACGCCCGCAAAGGGACACATAAGGAGAAGCAGCCTCAATGAGACGCAAAATGACCTAATGACCTTAAAGAAACACAAAGCAACCAGGAAAAAAAACACACAAACAAACAAACAAACCCTAAACAACCACAAGGAAACTCAAAAGAATAAACAATGAGACAAGAAAGGGTCACAGAGACGCAGCCACATCATTATTAATTGTTTTGACTTTTTTTTTAGTCGGGGTGTCTTTCTCCCTGGAGCAACAGCCACAAAGAATTGCAAAACTGTTGGGGAGGTTTTACATATCTGTGCCCAGGGGCCCCATTGTCTCCATAATCTGTCCATGCCTAAATTACTCTGAGATGAGGGGGCACGAAAAAGTGACATATATGTTAAACATGAGCAGTAGCAATAATAATCCTTAACAGTACTGTAATTGATAATGAAATTGAACTATTCCGTAGCCTATACTGTAGCCTACATTATTATTATTACTGGCTTTATTCAAAGAAGGCTCTAACCATAAAACATATCAACAACAAACAAAAGCCACTTCTTTATACCTTTGTTGCTTTTAAAAGTGATGATATTGCAGTTATTATGAAGGCTCGGTGTGTGTCATGATAAATTAGTAATGGAGAAATGCGATGGGTGGGGTGGTGGGGGTTGGTCAGTGAGCGGGGGCGTGCTTTACTGGCAGTGGGTTGTACACTAAATTTTATTGTGATTGTGGTGTAGTCTTTTCACAGTCTTCACAATCTTTAACACGTTTGTTACAAAGTCACACAAAAAGCAAAGCACATCCGCATTTCCTGGCCTTTGGTCTGACAAACTTTTCCCCCTAAAAAGGAATGAAAAGGACCATTCAATGTTAAAAAAAGAAACAAAGACTGATCTCTTGTCTGGGAGTTTTGAGCAACGGCTGAGGAATTTACTTTCTCAAAGATAAAAACTTCATATTAGACTGTGCTATTGCTCGGCTCTTGGGACTTCCTAAAAAGACCATAGGCCATCTGTAATGTAAAACAAAAAAAAAGGGAACAACAGCCAGAGTCTTGACTGGAACAAAAGAGAATCAGAGCACATTTCTCCAGAGAGATAGTCCCTTTCCTTGCTGTTGTTTGAAATCTAAGCTTCATTTCAAGCTTGTAGATCCAAGTTAGTTACGTAACATCCTGCAAACCTGCAAACTGTCTCCAGACTGCACAATGATTATATTTATTGTAATGTGTTTCTAATACCGGTGCTGTTGCTTTTGGCTCCCCTGAGCTGAAAGAATCTTGCCAGCAGTGGGGGAGGAAATACATCTGGTGAAAATTTTACAAACAAGTTTAAAGCAGAGAATGTCTGCTTCATACTCACACACGCACGCACACACACACACACACACACACACACACACACACACACACACACACACACACACACACACACACACACACACACACACACACACAATGTTTTTGTTGGTATTTCCTGACATGCCATGCTTCACTGATGGTGATGTAAGTACAGATTCATTTGACTGTTGAATAATTCCTCACAATGATTCAGAGTGAACACACAGCTGGAGTATCAGCAGGGCTAATGTGCCACACAGGAACCAAAGTATTCAAAAACAGTGGGAGCTGCTAACAAAACAAAATGCTTAGCAACTGGAAAAAGGAGGAGAGAGCTAGCCGGGCCTCTCCTTAAAGCTCATAATATCCACCTACCAGTGCTTTTAAAGCTCACGAAGTACATCTTGTTTGTTTAATCCATAAAAAAAAAACTGGCAGACGAAAGTGACAGCCTGAGTTCTGGATCATTCCAGTCCACTTCAACCCCTCATTTTTTCTGCATGTTCTTGTTAAATGGGTAATGTGTAAGAATTAGCAAACTGTCAAATTCATATTTGAAACAAAACAAGAAAGTTGGACTGTGCATCCCTATTGTATGAAACAAGGAAATCCCCCCCTCCCCGCCCCCCGCTGCCATAGTTGAACTGGCCATCAAGCATTCAAGGACAAATCCATAAAGTTTTTACTGGCTCTCTCTGTATACCTGTCATTCAGGATGTGCATGAGAGCGTGCTGTGTGCATGTTCCAGGTCTGGGCTCAATGGCCAAGTACAACAAAATTTCAACCCTCATCCTCACGTTGAGCTGACATTAGCCTGAATAAATCTAACCTCAGCACTACCAAACTTGCACGGACTGGGGAATAATGTAGTGGTTGCGGGAGAAGAGGATGAGCCACGAGAGTTGTTGCTTCGGCTGAATCAAATTGAGCAACATTCATCTCGAGAGAAAAGATGTGGTCAGAGCATCTCCCCCGTAAAGTAAATGGCTTTTGGCCCTTTCGTGTCATTCCACCCACAAACATCATCTGCGCCACAGAATTCCACATAGCATTGATGTTATACAGATGTGTGAGTCTGTTCCAGTGTACACGTGTGTGCCAAAGATTTTGTGGATGTGCGCTGATGGAGTTAACTAAAGCAATTAAAGGCATAGGGCACCCAGAAAGCTGTGTGTACAGTAAATTTGTGTTATAAATGTCTGCATGCTCTCCGGATGTATTTATGTTCTGTCAGGAAATGGTCCACTCTGCATC
Organism: Toxotes jaculatrix; assembly: GCF_017976425.1. Lineage (NCBI taxonomy): Eukaryota > Metazoa > Chordata > Actinopteri > Toxotidae > Toxotes > Toxotes jaculatrix. The sequence goes on along the minus strand of NC_054415.1, from coordinate 9,336,421 downwards.
CATCTGTTTTAATAATTGAAACTGTATCAGGACATAACAATGTGAAAACAACATGTGCAGCCAGAGAGATGGGTTGATAGATAGATAGACAGATAGATAGACGGTGAGTGTTGTATATGTGTGTAGGACTCTGATGAAAGGTCATGCGATACAGCCTCTAACTAGATCTTTTATTTACCCAAGACAACAGCAGACAAAAAGCACTTTATGCAGGACTGAGCTGGAGGAAAGTTCTGTCATAGAAACATATTTGAGTTTGAGAGCTGTTTTCTTCGTGATTGGTTTCCATGGCAGTCTCTTCCTTCCTCTGGTCTTTCAGGCTTGGTTACCTACACTGTCAATCTCTTTATTAACTCTCTTCTCTGCCCTCCAGCCCGACACATACTATGAAGTCAGCACAAGAAACTAAGAAAGTGCGTCCAAATTGATCTTTTCTGGTTAATCTAAGAAAAAAAAAAACACTTGTGGGTCTGAGGTTTGCACATTCGTTCAGAGACAGATTGACTGGTCACATGGGTCCACTTTATCTGTCCCTTCTTGCATCTAGATATATGAGGAATGTGTCTGCTATGGATTCCTCAATAGCATGTCTTCTTCTCTGTCTGCGGTCTCCACAACTCATTCATCTCACTTTAATTGTATAAAGGTTTCAGGTGTGAGCACACTGAGAAGCTGATTTCAGGCTCCAGCCATTTTGTGTACATCTGTGCAAATGTGTCCCAAATGAAGTTAATTTCCCACACACAAGTTAATTTCGCACACTTCTCCGACTACACACACACACATTAACTCTCTGCCCAAAAAAAGGGGAGGGCCTTTCGCCAGCACAACGTGGGGCATCCTCCCTCTCTACATCTGTTCATAAATATCTATATAAAGACGTGAAGTTTCTCCAGGGCTCTCTCTCTCACTCTCTCTGCAGCACATGGACTTCTTCCATAGCAAAGCTGTAAAACTTTATTGAATCTACTCACCGCGAATTCAAGAGAATTCAACAAAATGGGGAAGGTGAACGTTTGTTTGAAACGGAGTTACATCACCGTGGCCACTTTGATCGGGGTAAGTGTTTTTCTTTGCCACGCTGAGAAAAAACATCATTGTAAAATTGAATAATAATGATAATGCTGATAATAATAATAATAAGCACCTGTCCGTAATTGCAGATGTCAAGACCATTCCCTTTATTATCAGATGCTAAAATCTGATATGTCACTCGAATTGTTCAATTCAGTTTCTTTCTGTGCAACTTTTTTTCTCCTTCCTACCTGTTGGCACTGCGGCCAAAGCTTTTTGGAAACGAAACTGGAGCTTGTTTTAAGAAAGTTTAACCGTTTTAAGTTGAAAAATCTGTTTGAGTAAACACTGGTTGGAGACGGTGGAAGTAAACCCCGTGTTGAGAGTAGGAAAATAATAATATATATATATATAATAAAGTAAAAGCTGTTGATGATGTTTTCACAGTATTACCCAAAAGCTTAGAAATTACGGTTATTTCCATTACTGATAAATCTAATGATTATTTTCAGTAATTCCTTGTTTTGTTTATTAAAGGTCAGTGAATAGTAAAAATAAATAAATAAGTAAATAAATCCCTTTGAGTTTCCCTAAAGAGCAAGCTGATGCCATCAAGTTGCTTCTTGTGTCTGATTAACAGAGAAAAAACTTAGAGGTACTTAGAGGTTAGATTTATTGATTATCAGAGTAGTGGCTGATGAATTTCTGTTTTGTTGTATTTGTATTCTTGGATTATCTGTTAACTCTGGCTTAGAAGGTAAAAACTCAACTAGAACAATAAAAGTGAAAGATCTGAATGTGTAGATCAAAGCCCACAGTGAAGTTTTTCATCTACTTTTTCTTCCTTTTCTTCTTCCTTATAATTTTTACACGGAGTGGATGGGAACTGGATTACACAACATGTGGTCTTGCTTGTTTGTGTGCTCTTCCAAGTATCTTTCATCTGTCACTGTTGTTCTGCGGGGCTGACGGTTGCCTCCCTGTTGTTTTGTTTTCATGTTGTGAATCCTGAATCCAGTTCTGTACATGCTGTGTGAGCAACATGCTCTTCTTCATGATTTGGCCCAGAGCTCTTTGGGCAGGTCTGTAACAGCTGAACAGAATAAATTGAATACGCAGTCTCCACAAAGGGACACGTTAGCTGGGTTACCAGTGCTACGTGGAAATGAATGAACTCATTTCTCAGTTTACTTATTTATTTCAATTTATCAACGATTACTCGATTAATCAGTCAGCTGACAGAAAACTGTTCATCAACAATGATGAGGAAAAATTCCAAACAAATACAAAGATCTGCTTTGACTGTGATGAGCATTTTTTGCAATTTTCATATGTTTTGAATGACAATAATGCCGTGTGTCACTGCTGTTTCAGATCATCAGTGCCCTTTTATTGGCAATCACTCTGTTTGGTCATGGAGTCTTTCACGAACAAGAAGAGGTAAAACCTTTCTATCTAGAAATCTATCTGTCTAAATCTCAAAGTCCAGTTGAAAGCCTGCTAGCTGCAACTAGTCAGCATTTGTGCTGTAAAAGTACTGGAAAAATACTGCTCTCTGTGCTGTAAAAGTGTTTTTTCTGCTGCTGTAACAGTGCAATTTCCCCATTGTGGGACTATTAAAGGTTTTATCTATCTATCTATCTATCTATCTATCTAAATGTTTGTCTCAACTGACCTGGACTTTTCTAGTGGTTCAGGTGTAGTCTTGGGAAAAAACTGCCAACACTGAATCACTGGAAACCATATGATTTACAGGCAGGAATTGGAACATGTCAGTGGGCATTGAACTGGGATTTTTTTTCAGTGGTCACCAAGCTGGTTCTCTGTTTGTTTTCTCCACAGATGCTCACAGGCATAATTGTCATGTATGTTATTGCCATTGTAACTCTACTCTTGGCCATCATTGGTGTGTTTGGTGCCTGCAAAAAGAAGAAGTGGGCTTTAATATCGGTGGGTAAAGAAATAAAACAAAAATTAGTTATCATTATTAGTAGTAGTAGTTGTCAACAGCTATAAGCATTTCCCATTACCTGTTCCCAGAATCTGATTTCTCATGCCTGTATATGTCTGTGTGTCTCAGTTTGCGGTTGGAATGATCCTGCTCAGTCTGTTCATGTTTCTATGTGAAGGTCGTGGACTGGCTATGAAACCTCAGGTACACAGTACAATTTTCTACCCACAAGGTGTTAAAGCGACAAACCTTACAGGCTAGTAAGTTGCATCAAAGCTGCCTTTCTGATTAAACTAATACAGAAACATTAACAGGAAAAGGCTTACTTCACACAGAGGTAAACAAAAGCAGGCTTTTCATTTCTAGCTGACAACATGGACTTTGTCAGCGAAAATGGCAACTTTTGCTGGCTGGTTTGATCAGCCACAGCAAGCTAGTGTAAGCAAATGTTAACATTACACAATTTGTGGACAGGTTGAAAACTCGAGCTGAGTTTTTTATGTTTCAAACTGGTTCATTTTGAAATAAAAAAAATACTGTAAAAGGGTCTAGAATGTGCAAATGGTGGCTAAATACATGATGCTTAAAGGATCAGTGTGTAGGACTTAGAGGGCTTTATTGGCAGAATACAATTACATTCTCATTTGTGTTGTAATCTGCAACCTCATCACTAGATGCCACTAAATCCTACGCTCTGGTTCTTGAATAACATGACACTAAAGCTCCATTTCCTGGTCATAAAGTGAGCATCTTCACCTAATGATCCATAGAACATGAAAATAAAGAAACAGCAGTGTCTGCTGTCTAACATAATGGATAGATTATTAGAATCAGAATCATGTTTATTGCAATGTAAGTGAAAGGGTTTCACATTACTAGGGATTTTTATAGGTTACTAGTGTCAGTAATTTTAATTTTAGTGAGAGGAGCAAATGTTGACAGCTTAAGTTCCTATAAAACCATAGACTAAATACATTTTGTGAGCACATTTATTGTTTTGTTTTTTTTTACTTAAAAATTACTAGGAAATCGTGCCTAATAATTTTAATATTACTTTGTTTTGTTGTGCAGATGGCTGAACAGCTGAAGCAGCAATACTTGCATATGGGACCGCTGAATAATACTAGTGAGGAATTTATTGACCGACTCGAAGAAGCACAGATGGAAGTAGGTAACAGTGGGCCTCATGCAACTAACTAGCAGTCACCATTAGGTTGAATGAGGGTGGAGTGGCGGAGTGGTTTCAAAACATCCGCCTATTTTCACAGGTAGTCTATCCCTCCTGCTGCTTAAAGTAATAGATTAATCCTGGGAGGCTACTGATGTAGTGCTTCTCTTCTCCTGAAAGTAACATCGGCAATTGTCCAACCAGTGAGAATTCAGTTGTAACAGTCGACCCGCTGACCGGGAGACTACAGCCCTAAAGTCTAGGGTGTTGTAGTAATCTTATCTACCAATAATAAAGGCACACACATGGGTCTCTTAGGGCCCTATTTTCCTAAAAGTGGATGCAAACACAAGTACAGCCTCCTGGCACAATCGCACAAGGATGTGACGAACAAACTTCTCAGTAGCACATTACTAGACTAGAGATTACTCTTAGGAGGAACCAGGAGGTGGAGTCAGGATTTGTTTTGCAGTTACAAGGTCTCTTTGTGTATTTATATTTTTCCTCTTTCTTAGTTTCAGTGTTGTGGACTGGATCGGGGCTATGTGGACTGGGCCAATGACATCCCATCATCTTGCATGTGCACCACGGAGTCCACTAATCCATGCGTGAGAGTGAAAGCTAGTCAATTTGTGTACTAAGCTTGCATAGCTAAAGACTCTCAATGTCACTGTAAGATCACCTGTGAGCAGATATTCAGCTAATGATTCATGTCTGTGTACTCTAGGTGGCAGTTAAAGACGGCACACACTTTGAGCGCATCATGGTTTATAATGAGGTAATAAGAATTTCATAATTATAATGTTTATTCATGCATTTACAGGTTGACATGTAAACTGTTAATTGTTGTGAAAACTGCTTTGCAAGTGTAATTGAGAAAAACTTAGCATGTATTCAGTGAAGATGCTGTATGAAAAGTTAGATTGATGGATCCACTTTTCTCTTTCAGTCATGCCTTCCATACTTGATCGAGGAAAACATAAGTGCTATAGATATTATGTTGGGCACGATGCTTGGAATCACATTGCTCTGGGTATGTACTGCCAGTCTGTATGTTTCTATCATGATTGAAACATACAAACTAACTTCACAATCACTTATTTGTTTATTAACCAGTGCTTTTCCAGCTCTCTCCACTTGGAGGAGCTGAGCTTAACTTAATTTCTCCTACAGCCTTAATATTACTGATGGCCGTGTAGTTGAATGGAATTCAGCCATGATCTATTTCTTGTCTTTTCTGCCCCCCTCAGTCTCTTTCTAAAATTGCAGCTCTATTCAAAACAGTGTATTAGCATAGTAAGAACTGGAAGTAAAGAACCATCTCTGTTTCACTGTCCTTTAGGTTGTGTCAGTAGTGTTGTGTATTCTCATCCTGTGTCAGCTGAATCAAAAGGAAGATACCCCTGCTGTGGTCTACAGCCCAGAAGCAAAAGCAGGCAACTACACTACTCTTACAGAGCCAGCAGAGTTCACCTGATTTCTTAGTTTTTCTTTTTGGCTGCTCTTTACACTGGTAAAGGTCATCATGTCAGCATAATTAGCTAAGTTAAGAAAAGCATTGCTAACAATGGAATTGGTACATGGTTACATGGTGTATTTACGATGTTTGATTGTATGAGAAGCTGCCCCCAAGATGTTTTTTGTCTCTTTAAACCTTGAATCCTTTATTCACTTTTATCATCCCTAAAGATATTTGTTTGTTTGTGTGTGTGTTACAATGCCAAAATTGTAAAATATAAAAATAAGAGTAAAAAAAATTCAGATGAGATGGTTAAAGAAAAAGTGGGTTTAAGGAAAAAAAGCACTGATGAAGCTATAACAGCAGAAACATGGATGTATTAAAGCTTTAACTAGATTTTTCTGTATCGTACTGTGCCAAATTGTATGTAAACTTTATTGTTTTTACAGTTTTTTAACTTTCTGGTGACATTTTAATTAAAGAAGTGACTGGAATACTTGGGTAGATGTATGTTCAATCCCTATTTATATTTTTATGTTGAAATTCATGTATCAGTATATATGTGAGTAACCCAACTGGCACCATATAACACAAACAATAAAAACAACCATGTTTATATTGATTCTTGAGACATTTCACTCAAAACCGCAACTCATGGTGGAGCTAGATTTTATGAATTATAGATACACCAGAACAAAATGATTTGATTTGATTTGATTTGATTTTATTTTATTTTATTTATATATGGGAGAAACTGGAGCACCCAGAGAAAACCCATAATGATGCCACAATATCACAGAAAGAAGTAAAGAAGCTACATTGCAGCTCTAAACTCCCCTCTGATCAACTGGTGCCACCACCATCACCCTCTTTCTTCTTTCCCTTGGCTTTGTACTTATCGGCCTTTTTGTTTTTTTTATATGGGAGAAACTGGAGCACCCAGAGAAAACCCATAATGATGCCACAATATCACAGAAAGAAGTAAAGAAGCTACAATGCAGCTCTAAACTCCCCTCTGATCAACTGGTGCCACCACCATCACCCTCTTTCTTCTTTCCCTTGGCTTTGTACTTATCGGCCTTTTTGTTTTTTTTATATGGGAGAAACTGGAGCACCCAGAGAAAACCCATAATGATGCCACAATATCACAGAAAGAAGTAAAGAAGCTACAATGCAGCTCTAAACTCCCCTCTGATCAACTCTGTCATCTTCTTTCTTCTTTTTCTTGGCTTTGTATTTATCGATCCTGTTTGTCAGCCTGTCACTCAGTTCGTAAATTCTTCTTCTCAGGACAGACCTTTGCTGACATTCTGCCTCCTGCTCTGATTTCATGGCTTTGGTTCTGTCCTCCAGATCTTCAAACTTTTGAAGCTCTTTGTGGAGGTCCAGAATTTCGTCGCGGAGAACAGAATTTTCCAGCTTAACTCTGTCAATATCAGATTGGATTTGATCATACTCACTTCTTAAAGCATTTTTTTGTGTGAGCTTATTGCTGAGCTGCTCGAATTCCTGTGTGAGGGCAACCTTCTTGTTTTCAATGGCATTCATCTTAACTTTGGTCTTTTCATATTTCTTGTGCCAAGATTTAGAATTTTCATATTGCTTTTTTAGTTCTTGTATTTTGCATTCCAGGTTGTCATTGAAGTCCAAATTGGCCTGTTTTTCGGCTTTTAATTCTGCATATTGGACCTTCATCTTTTCTGCATCTTCAAGCTTGTTGGTCAGTTCTTGAACTTGTTTTTGGAGATGAATGGTGCTTTGATGTAAGGCATAGTTCTCCTCCTGCTTTGCTCTGCATTTCTTTCTCAGGTGATCTTTCTGGGAGCTTTTCTGCTGCAGGTCTATAACTGTAGCCAGTAGTACATCATTTTGCTTCTTCAGGGCTTTCTCTTCTTTTATCACTAACCTGTATTCATCCTCCAATGTTTCACGATCCCGAAATTTCCTGTTGATCGCCACAATTTGGAGTTCTAGAACCTTATTGTTTGCTTTTAACCTTTGGACTTCTTTTTGGGCACACCTCAGTTTTTCCTCCAGGGTTGTTTGAGACTCAAGCTGAGCACGATACTTGTGCACAAGCTTTTCAAGGTATTTGGTTAAATCACTAGCTGCTTTAGCGTTAGCCTTTTGCTCTTCATATTTCTTTTGCAAGTCTTGGCAATTTGCAAGCTTACTCTTGAGCTCATCTATTTCGAGAGTCAAGATGCCATTGCGGTGTTCTATGGCTTCTGTTTCCATGCTTGCCACACAAAACTTGCAGAGAACACTTTGTTGGTCCTTTTCTTTGTTCTCTTGGAGGAGGCACTCCGTCAGCCCCTCAAACTCTTGGGGAATGGATGTTTGACAGTGGAACATTTTGTGGTCACTTCGTCGACGTCTCTATGTCGGGCAGTGTATGCTCTTGAAGCTAAATGCTGTCTTGTCTAACTTAATGCATGAGAAACACTTTTATATTTGATGTTCTCCTAGTGACATCACACTTTTGTCTTTGATGTTGTGGGCATAGATGATGCATGCATGATGTCACTTCCTGCAGCACACAACACACTGATGTCATAGATGACATCACATACTTGCCACCACTGACTGAAAAAAAAAAAAAACACAGAATGAATGACCTATGACCTTCCCCAACAGCTTTTTGGGGGAAGCTTAAACTTATACTAACTATAAGCATTTGGTACACTTCTGGGTAGTTTCATCTTTTAACAATGCATTTAATTTTACAGGTTGACCATGCTAATCTGCAAAGTACAATATTTCCCTCTAAGATATTGTGGAATGGAAATCTAAAGTAGATAAAAAATTAATTAAAATTAAAGCTAAGACATCAAAGGAACAAGAATCATAATGTTTATTTCTGCTATTTACAAAATATTACATAACATCATTCCATAAATTAAAAAAAACAACAACTGTATGACAAATAAAAATACCATACTTTCCAGAACATGTATGTTAGGCATTAACGGTTAAAGTGCACAGGTAGACATTGGATCTGCTGTTTCAGATGAAATTCATTTGACAATACATCAGTCAAGAAGACTGCATGCAGCTCATGCAGCAAGTCTTTTTTTTGGAGTGATGTGGGGTAAAGGCTTCTTCGGTGAGAGTGGCATCAGGTAGGACAGTACAATCTCTGTAAGAATATCGATGACACATTTTCCTACAGGAGCCTCTCACAGCCTGTCTGCAGTGGCCTTGCCAAAATTTCTCAGAACCTTGAAATTAAATTTGGGAGGCAAAAATAATTGAGGATGTCCTGGCATGTCTACTGAATGTGCAACCAAAGAGAATTCCCCTCTCCTCTCACATATCGTTTATTCACTACAGGTGCTTTAAGAAAAACTGAATGAAGTGATGGAAGTTTCAAATATACAATGTGCATAACAAGGCATCAAGACATTCTGGTATCCCAACAAGAGCTTTGACTCATTCTTTTGTCTAACCTGATTATTCACCCAAGAAAATACATTGCTCAATAATAAATAAATCATATTTCAATCAAAGCACTTTGTAAACAGTTTTAGAAAGATGCTACATAAGGGTTATTAATATCATTATTTGTTCAAAGATTATTGGTTGCTCTAGTGCTGAAAATTCAACGAGTGTGCTTAAGACAAGTACAAATATTTCAATATGTATTTTTAAAAGGTTGACAAACACAAATGTGTGCATGTGTTTGAGAATATCAGGTACAGTTTGAGAATGTCAGGTACAGTAGATGTGATTGGATTAATATCTACCTTTACAAAGCCTCACAGTTTGTGTGTCCACTGTGGACAGGATATTATCCAGATAAGACAACACTTACTGTAAATAACAAAATGCCAGAAAAACAGATATTCATTGAGAACAGAACCTTATACATGCCGAAAGGCATGTGAAAATGTGATGAATATTTAAGATTAGATTAGATTTCATTAAACTGCATTGTTTTTACAGCAGTAAGGCAAACAAAAAAAAATTGATCTATGCATGTAGAATACTTATCAACATCAGTCACATGCATTAACACTTACAAAATCATAATTTAACATATGTTGCTATAGCACAAAATAGCCAGGTTATGGTATACAGCTTAATGTGTTTACATGTGCAAATTTAAACAAGGTAATCTTGATAATAATTTGAAATATGTATTAAAACATACTAGGTTACTAGAAGGCACCAGGAACATATCTGTTTGATTGGAGAAGAGCCATGAACTCCTGTTTTCTTTTTATCTGGCCCATCAGCTTGATGCTCATCACAAGTAAAACCATCTGGGAATGGGGAATGGAAGGACAGATTAGATCGAGGTTGATAACTTAACATACCTGGTGACTGTCATCGTAAATTAAGGCACAAGTACACATTTTAAGGTGTTTAAAAAAAAAAAAAAAAACGTACCCAAAACACTCCACTTCCAAACTGTATACCCATCGCCAATGAGAACGCAAGTTTTAGTTCAGAAACATAAATCGGTAGGCAAGGCTGTGGTGGAAAAAGTAGTTACAATGTGAATGAGGCAATAATTGAGAGAAAATCTTAGTAGAATTTACTGGAAGAGTAACCCTCTTTATTATTATTATTATTTTAAAAAATAAAGATTTGTTACCTCTTGATAAACATACTGGTTCTTTGGAGCCCCAAGTGTGGCGCTACCCCGTAGTCGAATCTGGTGAGAAGTACAAAATCCCATTACATGATATGACAAAAATAAGGTTCATTCAATTCTGATGAAAGATGGTGGCAATGTTAATAATATGAGGACAAATTAACATCAAAATAAAAATTCAGTTCCTTTGGCAGCCCGGGTTTTAATTTTTTGGCCTTTGCTCCCATCAGTTATGAAGACATACTAAGACAGTGTGTGACTACAGGAACAGGAATACTGATGAGTCATCTTCACTGTTTATATAAAGGGAGATACTCACGCATTTTCCTGGATACTGACAGTTACAGGAGGCAGGAATGAAAGAGCCCCAGTCTTTGTAGCCTTCAATAAGACCACAGCACTCAAACTGAAGGTGACAGACACACACACACACAGACCCACACGGACCAAGTAAAAAAGCAAATCCCAACAAATAAACCAAAACAAAATACATTGCACAATACACCAACACCCAACCAACAAGCACATAAACATGTCTTCACCCATAAATGAGGTATCATTTTTTAAAAACCTTTAATTTGTACAAGTAATGATTATCCCACAATGGGGTTCGTTTTTAAGATGAGACACACCTGTTTGCCTGGCCACACCCTCAAGGCTTCATATACTGCAGGTGTGGATTCACTCAGGTTTGATCGCCACTTTAGTGTTGAGTGTGATGGCTGTGTGTGTGTGTCTGTGTTGGGGGTTACACGCTTTAGAAAAATCAAACAAATGTGTGTGGAAGTCTGGGTGTTTGTCTTCTTTGAGGAGCCTCCACAGTTTTTTCATTACCCGTTATTCCTCTGTCTTTTCGGGCAGCTTTTGATCTTAGAGCAAGTGTGAGAGCTGGCATCTTTCTGTCTCAGGTGGCCAAGACAAAGCCCCAGAACTTTCCCTAAGTTACCATTAGCACATGGAGGCAAGGACCTGAGGCTTGAGCAGCAATTTGTTTTCACGACTCAAATCTGAACACCCAGACATGATAAACATATTTTTAGATTCACTGTGGCTTACACTTTTTGAGGACATCATTATTTTCAATGTCCATCCAAAACACGTCTATAAATCTGCTCAGAAATCCCACAAAAATACACTCCACAAACTCCAAATCCTCACATTTTTAAGTCTTTGGTATCAAAGTACTCCAATGATAGTTGTCTGTACTTGCATGGGTTCAATGCAAACAGCAACTGCTAAAGGCTAATTTGGCATTTATAATGGTGCTAACTTGCCAAGACTTAATATATAAATAATGGGGCTCAATATGTGGGTCACAGTTAACTCACTGACTTGATGGCAACAACAGTGTACTTCCTGGTAAATCCCCCCCAGAGCATTGTGGGAATTGTAGCCCCAAAACTTTGAGCAGCATGACTATCCCCCAGATCAAAGTAAGAACAAAGAATAACAGAAGTGAGGAGCATTAGACTATCAAAAATAATTTAGTAAAATGTGGGTTGAATGTTTTGCAATGCCCATATATGCACAGTCAAGTAGAAAAAATAAACAGCTGCTGCTTACCTCTTCTTGAATACTATACAGCAGGGTCCTGTTGGCTTTGCTTGTTCCACTGAGTGGCATCATGGCCAGCAACTTGGACTCCTCACGCACTACACGTTTCTGAGGAGGGAGAAATCACCCTGAACACTCTTTGCATATGAGGTCATGCTTTGATTAAACCTGCTTTTTTTTAATGGCTGCAGTGTTAAATATTACACAATGTTAAAATCATATCAGAATTAAACAGAGTATTCAAGTACTGTACCTCATAAACATCTTGGTAGCTTAGTGCTGTTCTAACAATTATTGTTTGACTGGCTGCTGCCATCCCAGTTGCATACTGCACACACGCATAAATCAACAGTAAGTGAAAGAGAAGCATCATTTGCAGAAAGCACTGCTGAACACATATACACACTAGTAGTACACAGGTTTAAAATTAAATAATAATCATAAAATTCTAAGAATTGTAAGACTGTACATGCACACACAAAGGTGAGAAACACAGGGAGCAAGTTTTTACCAGAATCAAACACCATCTCTTTCCTTTACAGGCTCCAAACACGCCGAGCACTGAGAGAAGCAGACAACCGATCTCTATGACATACATTAACACCACAGACACACTGGACACCAGCTGAGGAGAAAAATAACATTAGTGTTAAAGGTGTTGATGTGAAATCTGTTTTTGGCAAATAAAACAATGATTGTTGATGGGGGTAACGAAGAAAAATCAGAAGATTAAAGGATCTGTCTGAGAAGTAAAACTCATCCGAGACATTCACTTACACTTAATATTCACATTATTTCGTTGTCACAGATGTATTGCTAGGACAGCATGGCTACAAAAGAGGTTAAAGGTCAGGGCCAGCTACAAAACGCCTGAAGATAATTCACTGTCCTGCCCAAGGACACTTCAACAGGCAAAGGCTTGTTGACATGAGGGCTTGAACTCAGCTCTTCCAGAGAACAGACAATAAAAAAAAAGGTCCTATTGAAGTATGTTCAGACAATATTGATGGAAGACCAAGTCAGCCCATGCATCGGCCCATGATTCTGCAGCTGGATAACCCAGCAACTCTTTTGCTCCTTTAAAATCTGACAAGACAAGGAGTTATTTCTGCCTCCACTGAATAATATTATCTGCTTTGAAAATTATTTCCAGTCAGAAGAACAAAAGAAGTCCGTCTTACTTTGCCAGTTTGTACGAGGTCTCTGTGCCACGCTATTGTCATTGTCAGCATGAAGAAGCACAGCGCCTTTGGAGAAAGAAATTAGATTAGATGTGAAAGTGTTTTAAAGCTATGCAGACAATGGTGGAAATAAATATAAGTATTTCTAAATTCTTATCCAGTCAGTAAATGTTTTTCAATCAGCCCCTGGAAAAAGGTAAAACCTCTAATGTTTCAGATCTGTGCTGCCCTGTGGTGAACTCGTACGTGTCACCTCTAAGGAGCAGCAGTTCACTTAAGTGCAAATGGAAGGCAGTGGCTCGCCATCCAGGATACCTTTACAGGGCTGCTGTGGTATCCCAACCAAAACGAGGCCTTGTCCTGTATGTGGCTCTAAACTCACAGCCCAGAAACACAAACACTAAATATTAACAATATAAGAATATTACAGATATTCTTTGGGTGGAGAGGTCAGAGTGGGTCGGAACAGGAGGATTATTCTTTGTATATGCAAATTAAAACCAGCCCTATGGCGTCTTTCTGTCGCAGCTACGGGTGATTTTTTTTCCCTCTCATCACTTACTTTGTGTATAACCTTTTAAATATTTTTGGCATAAAATGCGCTGCAGACACTGCAACGCTGGACATCTTTTTTGATGGAGATGACTCGCTGCAGCAGCATCTCTCTGAGAAAGACCTACAGCAGCCTACGGCACGAGTCTTGTTTGGGTTAATAAAAAGACTGATTGATGGTCAAGGTAAAACAACAGCAGCAATTCAAACATTTAATGAGGGAAAAACTGGCCATAAAAAGCGACCACATAGGCCGCTTGGATCAAATTGCATTCAAGAGCAGTGGAATGTACCTACCATATGCACAGCATTTGCAAAAATAAACGGCCTTTTCAGGGTCGTTTTATCCGCCACCACGACCACTGCGCTCCGCTGCATGCTGCCGCTTCTCTGCCAGGCTTTGAAACCACCTTTCACATACAGCAAATGTTACGGCTATTACAGACCTGTGATTTTAACGGTAAGGGCATCTGTGTATCCGCACCATCCGCACAGGACGTCACCGTGATGTACTGGATGAGGGGTCTGTGCCGCCTTCAGGTGCAGTCGGAAATACTGAAATCTGAGGGATTAGTGCACAGGAACCTCAGTTTTCTCATACAACCCATAATAGGAAGCTATTGTTAATGCTGTCTTCCTCATTTTATGCAGCTCAGAAAAACTTTTATAGTTTACATCAAAACATAATACATGTTTACATGATTCGTCTATTGGCAACAATGAATAATTAATTAATACAAGGCTCCTGTGAATGCCAATAAACAATAGGCTGTGCTTGGTGCTATGAATAAAATAACCCACTAATATATTTTAGCCCAGAACAGATTTACAATGTCATTCAACCACAAATGAAGCAGACACTATTTATTGTGTGTGGAAAATGACATCTCCAGGGTCATAGTAAATCAGTGAACATATTTTCATGTGTACAAGTCTTTTTTTTTTTTTTTTTTAACTTTTAACCAAAGGGAAATGTGACATCTGACATTAAATACACCCCTAAAATAGATTAATAAAACAGTTTTATTAAAAAACAAACAATGCACACATTGGTTTGCAGAGTTCCTGTCAAAATGACTGCATTTCCCAAGATCCAACTGTTGTAATGGGGCTGGGCTACATTCCTAGGACAGGTAGGGCGGGTTTCTATTGTTACCACAGGTGCTGTGAGGAGAGAGACACAGGAAGCTGAAAGTCAGTAAGAACAGCAAAGACTGATGAGCGAAGGACACAAAGAGAGAGAAGAGGAGAGAGAAGCCAGTGGGAAAAAAATTGACGTGTGAGAGAGCAGCAGGTGGATTGGACAGCAAAACTGGATTACAGACAAGCATTTTTTTAAATCCTATTTTTAAAGGAAGTTACTTTTTTTGTTCTTTGATAGACAGCTAACCATAACCTTTGCAGGCAGACAAAAAGGATGGGATGTGTATCCATGCTTTCTTTCGCTGCGGGTCAGAAAGTGGGTCAACACCTGAGAAGGAGCTGAAAGGAGCAGCACAACTGAGACAGTTTTGTCCTGCTGAAAGAGGGGAGAGACAGACTGAACTGGCTGGAGACACAAGACATAAAATGACAAATTATCAGGGAATTTTAGATCATATACATTTAGTTTGATAAATACTGGAGGGATACATGGATTGTCAGGTGGTTTCTAATTTGTGAACAGCATCAGTTTTACATCTTGACAGACAAACTTAAACTGGTTTTACAGGCTACATGTGGACTAATTCAAGTAAACTGATCCTACTGCTGGAAATCTAGTCTGGTGACTGAGAAGTGGAGTTCACGTCTTTCCTATGTCCCAGCATTTTAAGTTCTTATTCAACCATAAAGATAACCCAGCCAGTATATCTACAGTATAGGAAGGTTTGTTTCTTCAGTCCACAGAAAGAGACACACACTCCACTGCACCTCCACCATGCAGACCCCAGGACCTGAGCACGATGACTCTTTTGATTTCCTGTTTAAGATCATTTTGATTGGAGACTCTAATGTGGGGAAGACCTGTGTGGTTCAGAATTTCAAGTCAGGGATTTTCACAGAGAGACAGCAAAATACCATCGGGGTGGACTTCACTGTACGAACCGTGGACATCGAGGGGAAGAAAGTGAAGGTTAGTGCTGTGTGTGCAGTGGACACCCCTTCAGGGCATGCAAGTGTAGAGGTGGTCTTAAAAAAAAAAAATCAAGTTTAGAGCATCAACACCCCATCAAAACACCCATATGCAGACATTTCTGTGCAAGCAGCCATAGTGGGGGAGTACATTCAGAATTTCCGTGTCACGTGTAGATATAAATAGCTTTAACAATTCATGGATTATGAAACAACTGTCAAAACTGAGCCGACCAGCATGTGACTAAAGATTAAAGTAAAGGTGTGACATTAGAGATGGATAAAGAAAAACTGCAGTGAGTCAATAGAGCAAATGAGTGGCCTTAAAAAGCATTGAAATCAGTTGCATTAAAAAAAACCTTAGAAGGTATTAAAAAGTCTGAATGATAAAGGCAGTGAGGTTAGTTATAAAACATTTAAGAGGGATGTCAGGACATGTTACACACTTATAACCTAAACCTGTAGCAAGTAACTTTCACTACTGCGAGCTACAACTGCTAGGAAGCTCATTGTCTCGTAATGGGCAGTTGTTAAGTTTGGCAAAAACTAAAATGAACTTTAATGAATTAACCCCTTTTAAGTACACCTACAGGTTTTTCATCATACTTTAAGGCTCTGGCCTATATAACAGTGAAAAAGGTAATAAACTGCATTAGATGTGGTTTTAAAGGGTCTTGATAAGGTCTTAAATCTAACAGAGTGAACCCTGCAGGGCAGCCACATTATGCTCCAGTGATGCCTGCTACACGCCCTGATCCTTATCATGGTTGTTGTACAGTCAGCTGGTTCTGACAGTGACAGGCTACACTGCATGGCTGCAGCCACTGTGGTGGAGGAAAATTACAGTGTCTAAAAGGAGCAAGCACACAGGTCCAGTCACATATAGTTGATTTTTCTGGCTTTAGGAGTAAATGTCACTACAGTGAGGCGTCCTTTACTGACAGTGTCAGTTAGATTCAGTCCAAAACAAGTCAGACCAGCTGCTCACATGAAAAACCTGCCCTTCAGGTTTCTCTACTCCAGCTTTTGTATGGACAAAGATGAACCTGAAATGACTTCTCTGCAGCGTCATTAACTAGAAAAGGAACTAAATTTGGTTTTGGTTCCACATGCATCAAAAGTCAAATGGCTACCTGAGTGGTGTGAGAATCACATTTCCTATCATCACAAGTAAACCAATCACTCATGTGCAACACAGGCACAGTTTGTATCATTCTCCATATCATTGGGCTAATCTGTAGATTTGCCATAGCCAGGGGGGAAAGTATGGTCTGTTACACTCACATGTATCCACACCTTCAGCAACTGTATTGTTCTGCAGACAAGCCAGTTAGATGACTGGAAGATAAAAATGCATGGCATGCATTCTCCTCTTAACAAACATGTCACATGCAGGAGGTATTATTCAAACTATCTGCGTCATAAATCCTGAAGTCTTAAAGGTTATTAGAATAATAATGTCAAAGGATTCCACACCTGGTTTATGTAATAATGACCTAAGGATGAATTTAAGTTTTGATAACTGTTTTCCTTGTCTTTCCAGAGAGTCACTGACAGTGTTTGATAGTCTAAAAGCTTCTTAGATAAAATGAATCATGTGGGGGTTGTTAAGTTCAGGGTTCAAACAAAGACAAGCTCCTTTCACCTCTTCTCCAACTAACATTTCAGCCTGAGGCTGAACAAAATTGAGCCACCTGATATTAAAAGCAGTTCACTTTTGTATTTTTTGGCATCCTCTGCGATCAATAGCTATAGCTGTGCTGTACACAGCGTTCTTGAATTTATTTCTGTTGTAATGAACCTAAGTTCCTGTGAGTTCTTTTGTTTGTTTGGGTTTGATTACTGTTATGGTTACTGCTTCTAACAAACTACCGCTAAAACAAAAAAGCTGTTAAGCTGCATGGATGTTTAAGTCAAGGCGGCAAAGCAGAGAAGAGATTATTACCCGACAAAATCATTCAGTTCACTCAGTGTTTTTTGATTTACTTTAACAACTTACATAAAGAAGGAGTCTTTAAGCAGGAAAAAGCATCAAATAATAAAAGTGATAAAATCCACCCAAACCTTTAACACTGAAAACTGGGACTGAAAACAAATAGGCTGAGCTGTGGAGTGTGGATTGGTTGCTATGACAGCTGTTACCATACTAACATGGTCTGTCAGATGCTCAGGGAGTGTTCTGCAGAGGGAGACCAAGGAATCTGAGTGTGTGTGTGTGTGTGTGTATGTGCCTCTGTCATAGTCTATCCCTTGTCATTTAGTTGTTTGTGTACATGTGAGACATACATTCAGTCATGCAAGTCATCCACATGTTCAGGAGGATGTTAAAACTGATTCGTTGCTTTCACATTTATGCGTGCGTGGAACAGATGCAAGTGTGGGACACGGCAGGCCAGGAGAGGTTCCGTACGATCACCCAGAGCTACTACCGCAGCGCTCACGGCGCCATGATTGCCTATGACATCACACGACGCTCGACCTTTGACTCAGTGACCCACTGGATCAAGGAGGTGGAGCTGTATGGGGCAGCCAACGTGGTGCTGGTCCTCATAGGTGAGCGTGTGTGTTTGTGTATCTGTATGTGTGAAAGATTGTCATGTATTTAGTGTTCCCATTAAAATTCCCAACCTTTCCTGTGAATAGTGAGAGCAGCTGAAAAAAGGCAAGCATAATGTGCCTGTCTCTGTGAACAAATAATGTCTTCCTGGAACACACCAAGCTCCCGGGGGGTAGTTAGAGGTGATAATTTGAACCTAGGTGTGGGCTTTTAAATGCCTTTATCAACATATGTGGCACCTTTTGACAGCAAAGCTTCAGACACTGATATCACTTAAATCTATATTTCAAGCACCACCAGGAAATATACAGGACGCTGCGAGCAGGATTTGAACCTGCGCGGGGAATCCCCATTGGATTTCAAATCCAACGCCTTAACCACTCGGCCATCGCAGCTCTTTTCACCCTCAAATTGTTGCGTAGTAACAACACTCAACTATGGTGCTTACTAATATGTGTGGAAAGGACATCATACCTAACTTAGCATGTAAATGGTATTGTGTTTATATCTCTCAACTTTGATTGTCTCTGTCTAGGTAACAAATGTGACCTGGAGCAGGAACGTCAGGTTCAGTTTGTGGAAGCCTGCAATCTGGCAAAGGAGAAAGGCATACTAGCTGCTCTAGAAACATCAGCAAAGGTGATGAGCGTACTTACAAGTATAAAGCACAGAGGGGAAGTTTTGAAGTTGGTTAAAATTGTTATCTCAACTTCTTTATCTCCAACTCTTGTGTCTAGGAGAGTCAGAATGTGGAAGAAGCCTTCATGATGACGGCCAGAGAGCTGTTGCTTCGGAACGGCCTTAATGTCCAGCAGGGAGACGTGGAGAGCTCGCCTCGAGTTCTCCTCCGCGCCAACTCTCGGCCGGTCAACGGCGCCGTAGCTGCCTACACACCACCAGATAAGAAGTCATGCTGCTGATATAAGCTTCAGTGGGACAAGGAGGATAAAATGTGACAGCTGTCGGAAATTAAGAATAAGCAGATTAAGTTGTACTTTTAATCTTGAATGTTGGGGAAGAGAAATGAAAGAGGATACAAATATGGATGTGGAATGTGGCTGCCAAGGCCTCAAGAACAAAGAATGTTTCCATTGAGGAAGTTTCGACAACTGTTGGAAAGTATTGAAAAATCAGTTCAGTGTACTTTTCCGTGACTTACCTGACATGAAGACATTTAGAGAATGGGTCAGCTGGTGCTGCAAGGACGAGAAAGTCAAGGCTACAACCAGGCGTGTTTACCACTGAGACAATAAGAGACAGTGATGAGTGGCGATGGGTGTGATCAGTGTTGTGGTAAAGTTACAGTGAGCCAATCTCATTTATATCAACTATATCTGTACTTTCCTACACCAATTAATGTCATATATGCATAAAATGCTGTGGGATATATTTAAATTAGCACTAGCATAAATAATCAAAATAAAAAATAAGCATTCTCAACATCAGCCTCAACCATGTTGTCTTTAACACACCCCATTCAGTGGAATGAGAACACAAAGAATAACATCTGGTGTGTGTTTTCACATTGGAATTGTTGTTCTTCTTGGATTTTGTGCTGACTTCATGCCTTGCTACTCCACTGATAAGACTTTCAATCTGGGAAAGATCCAAATGACCTCTTATGTTACCTCTATGATGAGCTGTGATCCCCTGCTGCTGGATTAAAATGCCCTGGAGAACCTACTACAAACCAGAAGGCTGTGAATTATATATATTTTTTGTTTGTTTGACTTTTTTCCTGTGACAGTTGTATGAAGATGTCTTACGTTGTCACAAATCAAGTCTGTAATAGGCTGTGAACATGTTCTGATAAGTTCATGTGATGAAGCAGGGTGAAGTTTGACATTTCATGAGAAACAAAGGGTTCTGTAGGGGCTTTGATTGTGGGTGTCACATACAAATGGGTGAAAAATTAAGGGAGAAACCTCCACAAAGTGTCTTAGAAAGTCTCTTGAAATCTACGTGAAGGATTCTTCTAAAAGATATTCCCTCATTTTCTTGTATTGATGACTGTGGGCAGAATGTTACCAGTTAAAAATCTCCCCAACTAAGCCGAGATCTGGTGACTGTGAACACCACAGTATATGATTCACATCATGTTCATACTGATTAAACCATTCAGTGGCCTCTTGTCTGTGTGTAGGCGCCTGAGTTATGTTTCTCCACTCTTTTGTGCACACTGTCTTTTAAATTATCACCTGTTTGTATGAGAACTGGTTTGAGAAGGTTTGGGCTGTGGCTAATTGATGATAACTTTAAGGACGCCTTCCTCTAAATCATTGTGAACACTAGAGGGCACTGTGCTTTTACACATAACTTCATAACTGCAGGTTGGATGCCCCTTGCCTGAGACAATAAAGATCAACTTAAGTTAAAACATCTGTGACTGCATTAAGAAGCAATTCACTATGTTTACATGCGACCCAGTAAACAGGAAAAAGTCGAATCACCTCTTAGACTGAATTATGCCAAGAGCACTTCCTGCAAACACAACAGCCAAACTACAGTAACTGAGCTGACAAGGCGCCCATCCAGGATATAATCTTTGTGTGTTTAGTGCCAAGTTGGCAGGTCTTGTTTAAACACCGACCTGGAAGTCATGTAGCTGGACTTGTACTTTCTGACACTGAGACAACTAATCTGCCTTAATTTTCATTCATTTAGTCATGAGTGGAACAATCGTTATCCTTCCTCCATCGAGCAACTCAAAAATGACCAACCTTTGACAATAAAACTATTTTTTCCTCTTTAGTTTCAATCTTAATTTTAGTGACAAGAAGTTCTGCCAGGAGTTCTGTGCATCACTTAGTAGAACACCTTTTCAGAAAAAATAAACCCAATTTTATTCCAGAAAACAGGTAGACAAGATCATACATTAATACAAAAAAAGACCAAAAACAACTTTTTTTTTTTAAAGAAAAAAGTTTATCCTGAACTCAATATCAAAATTGCTGTAACTAAAAAAAGAAGAGAGCACCTGCAGTTCACTGTGTGGGAAATTCAGAGACATTTTTGTTGGGGTTATTACATCTGATAGAGACTGGATTGACAATGTTCTGCAAAAAAGATAAAATAAAAACTCAAACAGCATTCCCTAAACCTTTGTTTAAAGGTAAACTTAGTAATATGATATAATTAATAATCTAGTGTTAATGTTCCAAGATGGGTTCTGTTGTTATCCACACAAGATGAAAAAAAAAAATTGTACTTGTGCTCATCACATTTTTATTTGAACATCAAATCACTGAGTCTACCCCTAATAATCCCTTCTTCAGCCTGTCCACAGACCTCCCTTTGGCTTCTTCTGTAAATTTCCCACCATACTAAACCACATCAGTCATTGATCCACCTCAATTCTAACTCAGCCTGATGATCTCAAACCTGTTGGGCTTCTTCTCTTTCAGGGGCCGAGGCAGGCGCTCACCCTGCCCCTCCCCCGTCTCCCCCACTACCTCCTGTGCCTCATTGTCCGACCCTCCTTGTCCTCCCTGTCCCGTATCCATCCCTTCTGTTTGTTTATCCTTGGGACATTCCCCGTTGTAGGTCTTGACGTAATCCTCGACACGCCAGCCCCTGAACTCCTGCGGCTCGGAGCAGAACAGGCCAGTGTAAGAAACGCCGGGGTGGTGCTTTAGCCAGTAGATCAGGTAGTGAATGTTGTAGTCGCAGATCCAGGGGTTGTTGCCCAGAGAGAGCTTCCGTAGGAAGTAGAGGTCCTCCAGCACACCGTACTGGAAGTAATGAAGGCTGTTGTTGGACAGGTCGAGCTCACGGAGGTACAGTAGGCCTGCAAATGCAGCTGGGAAAAGAAGTAGAATAAAATGAGTCAGATCTCAATCTCATACTGCACTCTGAATACCACAAATATTCAGTCTCTTTTTCCTCCTTTTTTTGGTCTCCACCAACACCTGAGGGAAATAAATGTTTCTTTAGCCACTAAATGCTCCATTTTCTTCACAGGCTAGTTGCCAATTTTGCAAGCATACATTGGTTTTCAGTTTCTCTCCTTGACAACAGTGTATATTGAGTCGATCAACTCTCGATCAAATATAATTTTTTTTTAAAAAATGTATCAAATATTAAAAAATAAGGTGGATTTAATTGCACTGACATAATTTAGATAATAAGACATGATAATTATTTCCATCTGGCTCTTATACAGCTGTCCTTGTATGGATGTGAATTCACCTGGGCCTCAGGATCATTAAGATCTACCTAACTTGAGTTAAAAAGGTGACCGTTGACGTCCTTGAAAGGTTCCATATATTGCAAACAGTTTGTGTTTCTTAGTTTGCACATGCATGTGTGTGTGTGTGTTTGAGTGGGAGTAATGGGACACTGGAGACTGTTTCAAGCTGTCCACTAGCCTTGGGCCAAGCTTTGATCTTTACAGAGAGGAAGAGAGGAGGGGAAGGGAATGGGAGGAGGAGGAGGGAAGAGAGGAGGAGGAGGAGGAGAGTGTGCAGAACATATAGAGGTAGTCAAATATGGTGAGACACTGCTGAGATAGAGACATGACATGAGACATTATTTTTCCACTCTTGGACTCTGTGTCATAAAGTCAGCATTAGATAACGCCTGTTCACATTCTTGCCACTTTTCCTTCAGTAATACAATAAAATCTGACAACCAGCAGCCCTAAAGCTCATTCCTTCAGTAATTATATCTAATTTGTTAAATTCAGGGGAAAAAAGTTTTAAAGTGATAATTTTGTTACCGCTGGATAGAGCTGTTTCCCAGTGTTTAGAGTGTGTGCTAAGCTAAACTAACTGGCTGTGTCTCTGGCTTCATATTTACCATCCAGACCTGCGTGAAAGCAAAACAGCGTATTACCCAAAATAAAACTATTCCTTTAATGACCACAATTCCCTCAGCTAGTTAGTGTGACATGTCAGTTCTTCCATGATTGTTCTTTCCATCTGTTCCATCCTGATCTCACCATCCTTTGAGACTGCTGTCATTTTTTTTTTTTAATGCAATGAAGGCAAGCAAAGAGTCTAATCTCCAAGTATGTTAATCAGCACTCCCACCAAGACCACAGATCCATACAGCACAGCACACACTGAGGCTAATGCTTTAAACCCTGTCATTAATTTTTCCAGCTTTACTGTACATGCATTCTTTGATGTAAGACATAAACAGACAGAATGGCACGAACACATGAGCCCAGTCCTACTTAATTTACCACCCGACAGAGATGATAAATGAAGTCTTTACCCCCTGCCCCCCTGGCTTGCCCCGGTCTGGGCTGATCTTGCCTACAAGTCTCCAAAACAAATAAACACAATTTTAAAGTCTCAAGTCACCATAACAACAGATATCAGTGTTGCATAAGTCCCACTATTACCTACTTACTGTATGTGTTCTGTCGTTGTTGCTTCGCTTACAGTAACAAAAAGTAGACACAGGCAAGTAGGATCTTCTACAGGAAGAGTATTAAGAAATATTTTTCTGCAGTGTTTGGAGTCCCAGATGGGTGGAGTCCGCACATTGTGACAATTCCAAAAATGTCAAGTTATTAGTGACAGGAACGTGCACTAAATTGACCTTAAAATGTACTGTGCTTTCCTTTAACTATCTCACTGTTGTCCTGCCTGGAAAAACCACAACAACCTGGCACAAGAGCTGGCCAAAACCAACAATGAAAGACTGTTGCAAGAAACTACGCATCTACAGTATTAATATTAATCCAAGTGTGCCAGAGCCCCTGTGATGCCTTTTCATTTGTGTTTCTTTATCTTTCTGAAAAGCTTGTGAAAAGCATACATAAAAAACATCTTGAAAATGATTATAAACATTTTTTATTTTATTCCAAATGTGAACAAGATTAGAAGGAGCAACCATGATTGAGACCATATGTCACTGGCTATCACAAGCTCTCAAAGTAACACACAGAGTATTTTCAGTTTCCAAACTGTTTTTAATGCACTGGGGTAAGCAACAGTAGATTGTTTACACATGTTGCAGGGTAAAGGATTTCCCTCCTGGACAGGAAGACATGTGTGCAAACATCATTAGCCTGGATAGAGTAATGAGTCTGCACTTTTTTCTAGTGGTGCTCCTCTAATGCTGAGGCAGAATTAGTATTAATTAGTAATTAATTAGTATTAGAATCCCAAGATAAGAGGAAAAACTAACAAAATGTTATGTTTCTTTACTCCTATAATGTTGATCACTGCAGATGATCAGATATATGTGATGGTTATGGAGGGTGGGGCCATGGTCTTACCTGTGTCTATACGGTGCAGGCTGTTGCTGCTAAGGTTGAGCAGCTTGAGGTCTTTGGACAGCAGGAACTGTTTGGGCCTGAGATGTTTGATAATGTTACTGGACAGATCCATCTTCACTATGTCAGACGGCAGGTCAGATGGGATGTGATTCAAATCTGCAGAGGGAGAAAGACAGACAAACATAAAGCCTTCAACTGTGAAAGGAGCTGGCAGATAGAAAGAGGGTTGAGAGGAGAGAGAAAAAGCGTGGGAGAGAAAGCTTACTGTCGCTCAGAAGTGTAAAAGGCTAAACTTAATATTTGCCATAACAGAAGACAAGAGAGAACACTGTACACTGCAAGTATTTATATCCATACATAAATATAAAAGAACACAAAAAATAAAGATGCATTCATGTGTACCTGTTGATAGGTTTACAGGACTGAGGCAGATGTGCAGAACAAATGAAATCAGAACACAGAGAGCACAGCCCCAGGATCAGCAAGAGAGCTGGAAATCCAATCTGTCTGCATCTTTATACATTTTCAAGATGTTGTGTGGGTTGTGTGCAACATTTAACATTTTCAAGATGGAGTCGAGTGTGACAGCATGTACAACACTATTTCACTTCTGTGCCAGGGAGGAGTGTTTCCACTCTCTTCCAGTGTTCTAGGCCTCAAACACACACTCACATCCCTCCCCCACCCCCCGGTAAGAGTGTCTTTTAAAACTCTAATGTATGAAACAGTGATCCCCCACATATTCCCACTTCGACAGCAGATCCTCTCTGGAGTTTTAAATCAATGTCCCACACCGAAGCGTATTTCACAGTTGCTATATCATTCCTACAGTGCTGGGACAGTTAAAATCAAGATTTGTCAGTGCCAACACATTTTGTGCTTAAAAACTAAAAACAACAGAGCTGAAGCTTGAATCTTGATATGTGGAGCTTCTCTGCAAACAATAAATAGATCCAGATTCATGTTAAAACTGTTATTGCACAAGTTCTACTTTTGGGATTTTGGCTGTTGGATCAAAGCATTCTGAAGTCAAAACATTTTTATGGATTTTGAATTGGATTTGTGGTTCTCACAGTCACTTGTTTCACCTGTTAATGTCTGTGAAAAAAAAAAAAAGGTCACATCCGATGTACCCATCATGGTACAGTTTAGGTGTTCGCTGTGACCTGTATCATCCAAATGAACATGGGTGATTGTTTCTGAAGCGGTTTGCAAAGTAGATTAAAAATAAGTTTGCTTCAGTTATTTTCCTTTTTTTCATGACACTGTGTTTGATTATCAAATTAATGAATGAAGCATTCGTGCACGACTGTCACACCAGAGAATGGAAAATCCCCGTCAATGTACACAAATCAATGCATTAAATTTCGTGACTATTTCACAAACTGTCGTGACAGTGGGTGGTGCGATATGTGTATGGTTGACCAGTCATGTATACATGCATGTGGACTGGTTTCCTGCATGTATTTATTTACACAGACTGTATAATTTGCTCAGTACAATGCTTATGGACACTTTTATAGTGCAGATGTTGCAGTCTTTATGTGCACACTTTACTGCCACAGATGTTGTAGCCAGTTATCATAAAGGCATGTTGTCATAAATCATCACTGACTCTAAGAAATTTTGATTATATACACACACGCACAGGACATGCAATATACAGCATGCACACATGTAGCCAATACAGTGTAGTTGTACAAGTGTAATTATAATTACAAATGTAATTATTATTGTTCAGTGATGTGATGCAGTGATAGCTAATGAGTGTACAGCAGGTGCAGACATTTGCCTGCTGCAAAAGCAGTAACAGACCCATTAAGTTCCACATTACGAGCCATCAGTGCTCCACAGTGAGAAAATATTCTTCTGAGCAGTCTAACAGGAATCCCATCCTGCCTTAGGTGTACATGTGTCTGCAAGTTTGTCCAAGCTGATTTTCAGATTGGAAAAATGCTGGCACATTTCAACTGCAAACATCAAACTTAAATTCCCAGGCTCCCTTTTGAGAAATCAGACTTCAACCATTTAAGCCAAAAACAAAACTTCTCTATCCAAGAGGGACACATCTGTGGCCTTGTGTGTTTTACAGTCTAATGAGGATAATCTCCTACACTGTGTATTCAGCAGTGACAGTGGGTCTGGACCTAAGGGTTCAACAGTATTTTCCTCTGGGCAAGAAAGCAAGAAAAAGCTGAGCCAAAGATTGGAAAAGAGCTATTATCTTGTTTGTTATCTTGATTTGCTATTTTAAGCATTCATTCGCTCTTTTAGCATTGTTTCCTGGGGCTAATACTCTTAGGAAGTCGGGCATTTTATCAAGAGGCAGGGGTCTCTTGCAAATTTTAATTGAGCAAATCTTTTAGATAAAGTGTTAGGCTCTTTCCTAGCTGGATATAGAGACTTACAGAGAGAGCGAACATGTCAAGTGAAAGTCATTCCTTGATGACTGGGATTGGTCTTGGAGTTTTTTGCTGAATCTGTTGGAGTCATTACTTTGGTGCACATGTGAACACTGTTGATTTTTTTTTCTCTTTTGTGTCCTAAAAAATGCTTTGTGCTCCATTACAACCTGAAAAATCCAACTGCTTTGTCTGATTACAACTCAACTATAGATTTAACTTGGACCATCAGCTGTTCTGTGAGATTTCATCATTTATTCTTTGGAGTCTCATTTACAGCACCTGCTTTAAGTCACAGTGCCGGTCTGCATGTACTTACAGCAGCAATTTAGTCAGTTATTTGCCCAAACATCCCAGGGAGGTCTCATATAGGTAATGCATTAGTATAACACATGGGACATGCACTGCAGTAAATATGCAGCAGTATTTACATAGTTTAAACAGACAAAGCTAAGCTATTACCATGATTTAGTACTGTAGGTGTGCAGAACATTAATCAGGATATTTATCTGTATATCCCACAGCAGAGGGTATGGGTTAGCGCTACTGATGATGTATATAAACAAAAGTTACGAGCTAAGAAAAAGTCTGTTGCCTGGTTGTTTTTCCCTCTTTTCTTCACCACATATTCCACAAACTGTCTTGCAGAGGTGCTATTATTCTTCTCGTTTTTGCAAAAGGTGAAATATATAGCTGCATCTGCAAGATATATTTCTTTAGAACATTAATCCTGAATCTGTTTGGACCAGGTGGTGCAGTGTGTTTCACACTGTTTGGACAGTAGAAAGGGAAGCAGTTAATTTTTTTACAGTGCTGACATGATTGCTCTGGGGTCAACTGTGCGTAGTGCAGTGAATTTTGTGGTTTGGACCCACGCCCCAGCCTTGACAGGAGGAGTCATTTCTTAAAGTGTTTTCTTGACAATTTTAGGCACCAGATGTGCCGCATGGTAGCTTATAGGGAGCTGTGAATTTGTTAACATTTAATATTGGCCTCAGTTTATATTTTGATGCAAGGTCACTTGCACTTCAGTTGCTAAGCTGCATACATGAACCAAAACTTGAGGCATAATGGTTTCAGAGGAAGTGCAGTATATACAACATAGTTGCTTGTCTAACATGAGGATATATATGCAGTATTTGCTTTGGGAATAGAGGTTACAGTTTTCTCTTTTCTATCCTCGTCATCATCCTCATGCACAGGCTAAAACAAAAACCTGAACAGGGTTTTGGAATCTTTTCCAAGACAAGTGTAATAATCTATCAAGTTCCCATGTGTTTCTAGGTTCTGGATTTTGCATATGAGTTATGTTTGGGCTTTATGTAATATACATAACTCTCTGTCATCATTCTGGCAAAAGATAGGGAGGCAGCACTAAAGCCTTTTCTAAACATGCTGACATCTTTGTTTATATGATATCACTATTACAACGACCAGATTAGCATCAGTTGTCATGTACTCCCTTACACTGATAGTCTAGGGGGTTTAAGAAATGTTACATTAAAAAAAAACATAAGGTTTACTGCCTTACTGCTTTAACTCACAGTGACAGTGGATGAATATGGATCTGCAGCCAGCAGTCAGTTAGCAGCTTAACACAACGACTGGAAACAAACAACAAAGCAGAGACAGTAACTCACCATAAAACAGCAGCATGCTCTTTTACAAGACAAGGAGAATAAAAATAAGAATAACAAAACAAAAGTAAAGAAGAAGAATCAATCTTTTGTCATCCAAGCTATAGGCCTATCCATCCAAATAGTAATCATACAATATCATAACTGGTTTCAGTGGAAATTCTCAGTACCTCATGATCTGTTTTCAGATTGTTTCAGTAACATCTTCGTCTTAGCCTGAAAAACTTCTTTGGAAAAGTCTGCACTCAAAAATTAGTACAGTTCCCAGTGTAGACAGGATTCAAACTACTGCAGGAAAATTTCTTGGCGTCCGGCAGAGACTGCAGTGTAATCCCCCTGTTAGTAGAGAGTGATGTTTGATACAGTCCTCTTTTTCATTCATGCTCTCTACCTCCGCCTCTCTCTCAAATGACATTATGGAAGAGTCATTTTTTTCTGCTGACTAACTGTTCTCTTTCTGTGTGCTGGGGACGTCCAGGGAGAGTTTGACATATGCATGTGTGTGACTGGGAAGCTGCCAACACATCGTATACATGAGTCCCTTTTCAGCTGCCAACTCAAATGGCCTGAGGTTTATATGGAGGATTTGTGGTACTTCTGAAACCTATGATTTCTTGACCTTATGAGCACAGTCTCAAAGGCAAAGTCTAGAACTAGGCCAAAACTATACCACCCGATAGATGGGTCTCTGAGCAATATCATGAGATGTGTGCAAAAAAATAAAAAAAAAAACTGGAATGACTGAAAGCTCATAGAGAGATCAACGTGACATGATAACTCATGCTGCCTATTGACACACATATAAAAAGATGGAGTCCATTGTAAAGTGGGGACTTAAACAGAAGTAACTGCAGGCATATTTTGAAATTACCACAGAGTAACTTTAAACTCCAAGTCCCATCCTTGAGAGACACAGCCTCAAGAACTCACATATTAGCCCTGACCACTCTGTATAGCACTGATCTCCAGTGAGCATGATGTGGAGCCTGAAATCTGCTGTGGTTCACCTCAGAGAAACAGTCTTCAAACCAGAGGGAGGGAGACTGGGGAGAAAAACGGTGACAAAGAGATCAACAAGAGGAAAATATAGGGTTCATAGACCTAGAGATCAGAGAATGTTTCCACTCTGTTTTGGGTTTTCTATTTCTTGCTGCCTGCTTGCTTTTCAGTCCTGTGCTAAAGAAAACTGTGTTCCACATTCTCCCAAAACTCATGTTAACCCTCTCCACAATTTCTTTCCACATAGTCTTTGTATTTTAAGAACATTGTCATTTTAATATTTAATTTCTGAATCTGACTGAAGTTAACTAAGTTCAATTAAAGCTGTCAGCAGCTATATTATATGACATGTTTCTGTGCAAGGCTGAATAACCAACCAGGCAAAATGTACACCTGAAATGGGACCCCAGGCCAAGAGGGGCCCCAGAAAGCCCTTTGTTTAGTATATGTCCATTGGTTTTGGTAATTTGATTCATTGCAGATCTGTTTGGGTATTTGCACCGCTCTAAGGTGACCCATGGAGTTGACTTACAAACAAACCAAAAGCGATGTTTACATTCAGTGTTTCCTGTATATTCCCTTGGGGTTTAACAAATGTGTTGTATGCATTTTTCTTTCCACATAAAACATTTATGAAACAAATTTTTTGATCATTTAATCTCTTCCTTGTTTGCTTGCTAACAGTCTTCTTCTTCATGGCCTTTGTTGGTGTGTTACGTTTGTTGACACACTACCAACTGTTAAGGGCAGGAACCCACTTATAAGAACATTACTTAACGGATGGAGAATTGATGTACTATGGATCATGGAGAGAACTATGACGCTCTGATTTTCTTAAGCAACTCCACATAATCTGAGGGGAACCTGAGAAATATCTAATACGATTTAACTTAAAGATGGTAATATTTGTTTGATTGTTATATTGTACTAGTTGACCCAAAGTGTTTAGGCCACACAGCATCTGTGAATGTTTAGATCATTGAACTGGCAAAAGAGGGTAGAGAAAAAATAACGTGTAATTATCTAATCTACCTGACATTAGATTTCACTGTGACTGACAGCTAATACAACCAATGCAGCTAATGAAACCATTACTCCTGGAATCCAGCACAGTGAAAACAAAATGAAAGGATGCCAATCCCCAACTGGTATCAGCTTACAGAAAAACTACATGGGCGTCCTTGCAAATCAAAAAGCACAGAAACCATGCAATGAATGTAATGCACAACATCTGCAGTATATTAACAGCAGCAACATTCACACATATTGCTTTCATGGCGGGGCATGGTTTAGAATGAGGCAGGATGGAGACAGTTATTCCCGGGCTTAAAAAAAGAAAAAGAAGAAATGATGGGGAGAGATGGATGGGAGAATCAGCCTTTGAGAAAAACAGAACGACCTTATAGTGGCTCAGATAAAGAATCGATTCAGAAGTCCTACTGTAGAAAAAAATAATTAGGAAAATATGTGAAAAGCTTCCTCCAGCATTTACACATCACAGACGCTGCTTTGTGTGGCTTTGGCTTGTCAGTTCTCTGTGAAGGATTTCTCTCTCTGAAGGGCATTAGCTCTCCATTTATAGATGCATTCAATTGTTCATTTAAATCTGGGAGCTCACTTGGTCTGAATCATGGACATCAAGACAGTTTTTCAGTTCAGTGTGTTGACAGTGGATGCTATTTGGGCGTCATAGGAGTCGTGTTTTAGTGCTTTGAAGAGAACAGAGAAAAGGGGTTCAATGGACATGGAGAGGAGGATGAACGGAAGATGAGAGTAAAAATTAAATATAAAGAAGCTGCATAAAAGTAACCAAGAACTATCTGTCTGCACTTATTCAGAAACAGCCATTTCTGCCTCTTTGAAAAGCGACAGTGAAACTAAATTTTTATGGTGCTCTGAAGAAGTTATAGCCACTATGATAGCTGCCTCAAAGTGGCATTTTTACACAGAGAGAACCAGATGTGAAAACTGGAGGAGCTAAAAGAAAGCCGGAGAAGCACTCGCCTTCCTTTCTCTCCTCCCTTTATTTTGGCAGATGCCTGCCTGTTTCAATCTTTTCTGCAGCTTTCTGCCCCCGCTGACTCAGTGATAAAACCAAAAACACAAACAGATTGCAATGCCTTTGGTTATTCCTGGCCTCTAAAATCTCTTGGAAAACACGAATCTGCAGAAAATTAAAGAATGTATGATTCTAATTAGAATACAATACAACACAAGAGAGATGGTGCTGTATTTGCAAAAATCAGACAAGTGCTGAACACCGCGACAGACCACACAAGAATGCAAAGGCACCAAAATGCCTGAAGAGGGTTCATCCTCTGGTAACCATGAATGTCTGTACAAACTTTCGTCTTGTAGTTTTTGAGATATTTTGGTCTTGACCAGAGTGGTAGACCAACTGGCACTGCCATCCATGGAGCCATGCTAGTGGCAAGTACCTACCTAAAGAGTACCTACTGCCTTAACTGTCTGCTTCTCTCACCTTTGTTGCTGCAGTCCAGCAGAGGTTTGGGGAACATGTAGGTGTGGCATATGGACGTAACCTCTGACTTCACTTTGATTGGTGGAGGCCTCGGTCGCCCCCCTTCTCCGCCCCCCGGCCTCCTGTCCACCTGGTTGTCATCCTCACACAACGAGTCCACGTTCAGCTTCTTTAGCTTCTGGCCCATTAGTAAAAGAGGCTCTGCACACTTGGCGTAGTTGCCCAGGTTGCGGTTGCTAGGCACCTGCAGCTTCCTGACCAGGCTGTCCAATGAGCAGTGGCAGCTCCAGGGGTTGTCATAGAGACGGAGGTAGGTGAGGCGGGGCAGAGGGAGCAGGATCTCCTCAGAGGCTGTTTTCAGTCTGTTGTGCTGGAGAAGCAGAGTGGTGAGCTGGGAGAGGCCACTGAACGCACCGTCCTCCACCATGGAGATGTCGTTCTGCTGGAGGTCCAGGCTCTTCAGCTGGGTGAACTGGGAGAACATGTTGTCCCTCAAAACCTAAAAGGAGACATTTTTACACTGTTGGTTTAGCAACAATAAAGCTGAAATTTGCTAAAATGCTTGATAGAACTGAGGGACCTTTTCTCTATGCATTCATCACTGCAAGCAACACCTATTACAATACACAGGGTCATTTCACCCATTGTTAATATAAAAGTTTGGATATATTCAGCTTTAGATAAGAAATGCAGGTTATCCTAAAAATAAAACAAAATCCACTTCGTTCATTCTTTCCCTCACTAATCATTTATTCAACAACCCAACTCTTTGAACCTGAATGAGTGAAAGTAGGGCTTTATTATACACATTTTTCACCGATTTGATCAGTGTTTATAGCTCATTCGTCCTCCTTTATTACTTTGCTGGCAAAGCATTCGGTTTTGTGCCTCTCAACACCTGTGACACACATCCTGTGTGCTAACTCATGCAGAAACCTACCCACACACATGTAGCAGAAAAGTCTGTCTTTGATCTCAGAACAAAATAAATGGAGCACAGGTGGCCATGGTAATCAGCGAGCTGGCTGGGTTTAACCTCAGAGTAGGAAGCTTGAGACATTAACTGTTATGTAAAACTCGACTAGACATTCTCAGAATCTGTTAATTATTGTTTGTTGTGCCTTGTATCTGACTGCAGCAGGTGGGCTGTGTCTTGTTCCTTTGTATTTGCACTGTGCAAGCCCAAACTATCCATATGTACCTGAATCTTATTTCGTGCCAGCAGCAGGTGGTGAATATCTTTGGGCCAGTCCTGCATCACAGTGGTCAGCTGCCTGTCTTGACAGTCCAGGTACTTCTCTCCTGCCTCCATGTATTCCTTACACTCCTGAGTTTGACGCCTCATGACCCCCGCCCTGCCTCTGCCTCGTACACCGCCCCTGGTGCCCCTCTCCAAGACCCCTGACCGAGGGCCTCTCCGGGACTCAGCTAACTGGAGGAACAGCAAGAGGAGGAGGGCGGCGAAGAGACGCATGATGGGAGATGTGAGAAGAGGAAGGGAGGCCTCTCTGTAATCAGGTCAACCTTGGAAGACTGTTGTCGGATGATTGGTGTGACAAGACACGGGAGGCCAGTCACAGCTGTGTGTATGAAGATAAAAACAAAGTGAGGAGAGAGAGGGAGGTGAATTCTCACAGGTCTTCACTGGCCAGTTCACACAAGCTGACTGACATATAAGGGATTAAAATGAGCACAGCACTGTCCAGCAACACAAAAAATAGGAGGGGGCAAAACTATTTTAACTTTATGCAAATGAGTTTTGTGTGTGATAGAAAGTTAAAGGGTAAACAAACAATCATATATGTCAGAAACAGACATGATGCACCCATAAAATGAAAGAAATAATACAGTGAAACAAAAAAGAAGGGAAAGAAGTAGTGTTTTACATTTTTTAAAAATGACACACCAAAATCGTTTACGTCACAAATGCAATAAAATACACCAGGATTTGTCCTGGTGGCACATCGAGACCTGCTGACAGCTTAAACGGTAACGCTGCACATGTTGAAAGAATTAGTGGAGAGGTAGACTGAGAGGAAAATGGGGAGAGAGGGAGAGGAAACAGGAAAAGGGGTTAGAAGGAAAGAAAGAGAGACAGTTGTTACATGTTAACATCTTAAGGGTTAAAATGTGGTGGTAGTAAAGTCCTGTTTTCTTCCTGCGATGCACAATGAGTGGTTTCTACTGTCAGCTAAACAGATGTGAATGTTCTCTCTTCCTGTCTCAACACCATCTTTCTAAACATGTCCATCCACTCTGCCTTTCTGTCTCCTAATCTGATTAGACGTTCCACCTCTTTGTCTCCTTTTCCCCTCTCCCTATCTTGCTGATTCCATCGCTCCCTGCTTTCCTTACTGATTATTTATTCTCAAACATCCTTCCACTTTCAGGATGTTTACATGTGCATGTTTATGGGCGCTTGTGCGTTCTATAGACTGTATGTGAGTTGGTTTAATATGTTTCAGCATATAACTCATAGAAAAAAAGTAGATCTGAAATCCATGTATTCACATATGAAATACTGTATCTAACATTTAAGATTTCCTCGATCCTTGTGTGCTTGAATTTACACTTGTTCTGACGTGACAACCACCACTTTGGTTAAGATATGGTTAAAGTTTATAGGCGTGTGCCGGACTATTCCTGACCAAGAAACAGTGTGGCACATAACCTCCTATAAAACGTCAAATTATGGCTTTCCACTCTGTAGTGAGACTGCAGAGCCAGCCTAGCTGTTTCCCCTATTTCTGGTCTTTCTGCTACAATAACAGGCTACTGGTTGTAGCCCTACAGCCTCTATCTATTGCTGTAAAATCACTATCTAGCTATTCTTTCCTGACTTAAAGCCTTTGCATCTTTTTCTCTCTGTTTCTTGCAGCTAATCTGTCCTGCCATTTGTACTGCCAAACTGTGAAACTATCATCAGCCACAAATATGAAGACTGGAAATATTAATATTTATAGCATATTAATGATGGGGATTGTCATTGTTTGCCACACAGCCACTTGTTCTGGACTCCCTGCTCCTGCTGATTATGTGAATATGTGTGTGTGTGTGTGGTTGCGTGTGCACACTGAATGGTAAAATAAGTGAGTCATGGGTCCCTTGTGGCAAATAGGCAAGGCCCACAGGTCTGCCAAGAAACACTGCACACACATACAAACGCACACAGACACACAGGGAGACACACATGTGCACACAGACTCATTCCAACTGTACCAAACCGCAGCCCCCTTACAGTCTCCCGGTCTCTCACACAGTGGAACAAGCCTGTCAATGCAGATGTTGTAGTTCAGTTGTGAAAAACAGACTGGACATGTTAGCGAGATACAGACAGAAACAGCTGAGAATGTATCTTTCCAGTCCATCGAGCGCTCTTCAACCGTCCCAACAATCAATGGTCTCAATTGAAACAAACATGAATGTTCGATTTCCTTCAGCGCAGTAAAACACTTCTAGTGAGCTGTTACTCCAAATCCAACAGAAACCGATTGAACTGGTCTTTTCAGCCAGTCAGCTGTCAGTGTGTGTATTTATTACGTCTGTCTTTCTTCTTCCTCTATTTCCATACGAGAATACCTTTATAGATTTGTGTGTGTTTGTCTGGTCATATGTTTGGATAATGTAGGTCAGCTGCAAACACATGTTCTTGCACCTGCGTTGCATGATCGTGCAGCTGATGAGAGAAATGTTTCTACACAAGGTGAGACTCGCGCCAGGCCAAACAGCAGAAGAGACCAGACTGAAGTGGAAAGCATGGGGAGGCGTCTTGAGTTGACCCAGACACATCCCCTCAGGCTAAGTCATTTGGTCTGCTACAGGTGGATGGTATACACTACTGTGATCCAGCTGTACCTGTGGTCGTGTCCAGCTCAGTGGGTAAAGCAGGGAATGAATATTGCTGGAACTATAGATACATCTTAGAGCAAACACGCTCTCCAGTGCAGCATAGCCACATCCTCAAAAATACACATACTGTAGAAAGTATTAGGGATGTACGGGTAACAAATGAAAGGGAAAAACCAGCAGTGTCCACAACGTGACCACTGCAAACCTCCAGAGCAGCTGCAGTACTCTCCAGCATAGATTTTCCAAGTTTTCTGGAACTCTGCTGGAGGATGAACATTATTCATCCAAAGACATTTCCTCATGTGGTGTTTCAATTATTGTCTAGGGGAACGCTGTTCAACATGCTGTCTCACTCATAGGTGTTCAGATGGATTGAGATTTGGTGACTGTGAAGCACAGCAAACTCTATAACTTCTTTTTTTTAGATAATGATATAAAGGACAATATAAAACAAAGGGCATTTCATTTTCTTTCTGAATTAAGTCATATAACTGACAAAGCCTGTAATGTAGATTAATGCGAGTTATTGTATTTTGTGGTGCATGAAGGGATCTGGACTGGTTGTGTTTCTCTACACATTTGTTCCCCTTCTAAAAGGCTAAGTAAATAAAGGATGACTAATCACTGTACTTTCTAAAAAATTAAAACTTACAGCTCCTTTTCAGGTTTTGCGTC